>NC_141104.1:9222300-9864800 GCF_041138505.1 Cibotium barometz | reverse complement strand
GCCAAATTTAATGGAGAACAGTTTTATACATGGCAAACAAAAACCATGTATTTGCTGATGAGGAAAAATCTGTGGGGATTAGTTGAAGGGAGAGATGAATGCCCAGAGAGAGGGAAAAATGAGTGGAAGAGTAGGAATGAAAAAGCATTGGGGCTTATTGCACTCAGTTTAAATGATGAGATCATTCATCATATCACAGGGATACAGTGGGCAAAAGATGCATGGAATGAACTCAATAAATTATTTGGTACACAAGCAAAAAATTCCAAGATAAATTTGTTAATGCAATTCTACAAACTGGACATGAAGGAAAGTGAACCTTTAATCACACACTTGAACAAATATAAAAGTATTAAGCAACAGCTGGCAGCTATTGGCAAAAAGGTAGAAGATGATGAAGCATTAGCTGTACTTTTGAAGAGTGTGGACAAAGGAGATTATGAAAACATTGTAGCAACACTAAAGAATGTACCTGAACTGAAGATACATGAGATAGAAGCAGCTCTACTAGAGCAAGAGAGCAGAGGCAAAGAGAAGAAAGAGCTCGACTCAACAGCAGGAGAGGAAAAAGCATTCTTCACCCGAGGAGGATTCTCTCGAGGACGAGGACGAGGAAGAGGCAGAGTAGGAGGGAGGACCTTCACTTGCTACAAATGTGGAAAGCCAGGACACATGGCGAGAGACTGCTACAGCAAACCCAGTGAAGAAGGAACGACATCGGCAAACTTCATGGAGGCTCCAAGAGAAGTGGAGTCGGATCATCTTTTCTGAGAGAGAGAGAGAGAGAGAACCCACAACCCAATGTAACCTGCCCCAATAAAGTAAAACCACCTCTGAGCCACCGATGATGTAGGCCAAGTGGTAGAGAGATGTATGTGTGAGCACTTTAGTCAAGGTCGCGGGCACTTATAGTAGCCTTGGACACATAGAGAGAGAGAGTGTCAAGGACTATGGAGTTTAGGGATCTGAGGCACTGGTCGCAGGCTATCAAGTAAGAGAGAAACTTGATATAGGGTCCAGGTGTGCTGAGATAACTTGAGGGGAGGTGTGCTAGACACTAGTCGCAGACTATCAAGTAAGGGGAGGCAAACTTGGTATAGGGTCTAGGTGTGCTAGGCGTATTCACTTGAGGGGAGGTGTTGAAAATACAAGTGAATAGGGTGTGTGTGGGAACAAGCTCTTGGATAGAGGCTGTAAAAGAGGAGATGTAATTGTGAAAGAACCTGTGAAAAAGTTAGGAGAATCTACTGGGAGAGAATAATGGGTAGCATGAGGGAATTTAGGAGTGTGGAGATATTCTGGGAGATATTCAGGGAAAAGAGAAGAGGTGGAGAGAATCAGGCAAGAGGTGGAGAAATTCAGGGAATGAATCATGGAGAAATCAAGGGGATTTGATGCTTGATGTAAACACTATAAATTGAGGCATAGCCCTAATGAGAATTTGCTGGTTTTTGAGTATCCATGCCTACATTAATCTATGTGCTAATTATTCACTAATTACGTCTTAATCACTTGCTAATCACTTTGTTAATTATGTTGATTCTAGTGTTTGATCCACCATAGCTCATCATTTTGCTCAAATTTCAACACTTGAGAGGGGCTGTTGAGATTACAAGCTCGATGACAGCTAGAGCTAGGCACGATATGTGCTGGCATGGTAGATAGTATCATGTGTGTGACAATAAATGGCCGTGTCTAGCTGGCCACAGTGTGTGGACATTAGATAGGGTTATTTGGTGTGTGAACACATCACATTTAGTGTGTGTTGTGTAGTTCTCTTCTATTATGCATTGTGTGAGACTAGATATGGCTTCTCTCTTTGGTTAGGGTTACACTAATGGATTAGGGTTTGCTCTCTTGGTTGTGTACTCTCTCTTGATTAATATTTTATCAGTATTATCGGGTTAAGATTAAGGAAGTTCTTGAGACCAATGAAAATCATAACAAGGCAACGTGGATTTTTGAGTTCAAAGCAAAAATTTTAAACACGTGAAAGTGTAGAAAATCGTTCACGCGACGTGAACAGTTTTTTGACATTTCACGCCGTGAATTGTTCTCTGCAATCTCACGGCCTTAGAAAACAAGTCAATAGTATCTGACCAAAATTTAATTGGGGCAGCAAAATATCTTATCAAATCATATTCACATGCACTTGAGGTTTGGAAAGCTCATCGGAGATGACCTCACTCCTGATTACGATAGCGTATTAAATCACTCAGGATCTTCCTATCAAAAGAGTGTGGGTTCAGGCCACTCAGTAAGCACTCAATTCATTGTCTTAAGGAATCTGACCACCATCAAAACTAGTAGTGAGGAATCCATGGAAGAAAGGCTGCGATCCTACTAGATTCAACGGTATCATTGATATAGCTCGGGGATTTTTTGGTCTCTAAACCAGCAAAATGATGAAAAGGTGCAATCTGCGAGCATGGGTCCATCAATCACCAGCGCTGGACTTGGCCCAAGGCAAGAATCCAACCTTCAAATTTGAGGCTATCAAACACTGGCACCCCCCAAATGAGAAGAGACACAACCTCAGAGGAAGTAGAATTAGATCTAAAATGGATTGAAGTAGAATGGAAGCTATGAGAATTGAGCTTAAGGAAACAAGAGCTCGATACTTGAAGGGCTAGAGCCGAACAAAAGGAGATGGGAAGTGTAAACTTACTTCAATCACGGGGTAAAGAGATGAAAATAGTCATGGGCAGGAGTGGGAGAAATTCCAAACTTAGAACCCATTAATGAAGAACCCAGAGTGGAGGAAGGGTTTGTAATTGTTATGGGCTACCACACCTCCAAGAGGGAACTCAACACATTCACCTAAAGGATGAGAAATAGATCATAACTATCATAGGGCACTTATCAATGCTTCAAACTTGAGTCCCTTGAGGTCTCCAAGCTCGCTTGTTAAGCTCTAATCTCCACCTCCATGCTGTCACCGTAGAGTCGCTCGTACCGTCGTATAAGGCAATCACTCTCTCTCTCTCACTCTTCCACACAAGCATTAATCACACAAGCATAGAAGAGAAAAAATTCTAGAATGCTCTCTCTCTCTCTCTCTCTCTCTCTCTCTCTCTCTCTCTCAAGACACAAGGGAGATCTATAGCACGAAGGGGATTGTGTCTTTTCATTATGAGAAAATGCCCTATATACATTTGGCCCTTATTCACTTGGGCGCCTAAAACTTACTTACTAGGCCTTGGGTGGCCAACATCTCATAATGTATAACTTTTATAGTGCCGTTTCATGACACTTATTAATGTCCTTAATTGGAGGATTATGCTTGTTAATCCGAAATGGGATTAACATTCCACCCCCTTCCTAATGTAGATTCTATCCGTAGAACCTATTACCGAGGTCTAAAGACATGGTCACCGAACTCATGTCGGTAGAAGTTTCTTCTGGATTGGGGCTTTTTGAGTGTGCGTTAGAATGCTGAGTGTGATTTCCAGAATCTTATATCCACCGTGTCTTCGAAAGCGATATGCATGCCTGGAAGACATCGCAATCGGTGGTAAGTAAAGCATGATACGTCTGTCGGATGGCCCTTGGTTCATGTCAAACTTCAGGTGTTCTGCTTCATATCCATCATATCCAGCACCACCACCAAGTTTAGAAATCTGACGCTAGCCACAATTGCGGGGTTTGGAATTTTGCGCCATGCTCTTATCCATGTAAGCATTTGATGTCTTTGCTCCTTAATGTTTTCAAATGTTTATAGATAGTAAGAAAATTGGAAAGTTGTAGCAAACATGTAAGTCACGCCGTTTGGCTTCCTGAAATTCCAGCAGTGTCCATCTTCTTTTAATTGGCATGTATAGAGGATCGACCCGTAGTATTGGTGGAGCGCCCATATATAGTTGGTTGTATTCCAGAATTGCTAGGTACTCCTTCTGCCATTTTGGTTGTATGCCAAAGTCTTCCAGTTTGGGGTGATCTTCATTGGTGACTATGGTGGCGTAGCCACCTCTTGTGTGCACAGGATTTGCTTTCCTGCACCTTCAAAAACAATAGTTGATCATGAATGTAACGATCCATATCTCTAGCAGATCAGCTAACTAAGGGTTTGCCAGCTTTGTGTGCCTTGCCACATTAATGTTAATCTCATTTTGGATTAACAAGCATAATCCTCCAATTGAGGACATTAATAAGTGTCATGAAACGGCACTATAAAAGTTGTACATTAAGAGATATTGGCCACCCAAGGCCTAGTAAGTAATTTTTGGGTGCCCAAGTGTGAATAAGGGCCAAATGTATATAAGGCATTTTCTTATAATGAAAAGACACAAGGCTCTTTGTGCTGTAGAGAGCTCTCCCTTGTGTCTTGAGAGAGATTGAGAGAGAGAGAGAGAGCATTCTAGCATTATTCCTCTTCTATGCTTGTGTGATTCATGCTTGTGTGGAAGAGTGAGAGAGAGAGTGATTGCCTTATGCGACGGTGGGAGCGACTCTATGGTGATAACGTGGAGGTGGAGCTTAACAAGCGAGCTTGGAGGCCTCAAGGGACTCAAGTTCGAAGCATTGGTAAGTGCCCTACGACAGTTGTGATCTATTGCTCATCCTTTAGGTGAATGTGTTGAGTTCCCTCTTCGAGGTGTGGTAGCCCATAACTTTTTTGGTGCTGCTGTTGGGGAAACAACTTTCTTTCTTCCATCCTCTTGGAGTTTCAGATCTCATTGCATAAGATTCATGATTGCCCTTACATTCTGGTAGTGCATTGTGTAGAAAATGAATGGATAAGATTTGTGTGGTAGGAAGAAATCGTGAGAAATTGGTTGATGTTGTGTTGTGTGTGGTGGAGTGGTCTTAGGATAGAGCTTCAGTGTTTTTTCTTGTTAATTTGATATTTGCATCATTGGAAGAACCAACATGAATGAACAGTTTGGTGCTCTGTTTTTCGTGAAACTGTAGAAAAACGTTCATGCTGTGAACTTTTTCTGCAACTTCACACCACAAGTCGATCCCAAAATCAGCGCCGCAATTAACGTCACAAATCACAGGATTGCCTTGCCAAAAATAGGCAACCTTATCCTGGCACCTCTTACGTCGTGAAGTCTAACAAATTGTCGATCACGTGAAAGTTCAGAAAAACGTTCACACCGTGAACTATTTTAGAAAATCTTCATGGTATGAACCCTTTTATGCTCATGACGTGAACTTTTTCTATAGACTCACGGTTTGGTCCAATTCAACAAAGGCCACGAAGATCTGTAAGGGAGGGCAGCCTAGCAAAGAGAGGGGTCTGACCCTAAAAGCAAAAATCCTCGAGCATGTGAAAGTGCATAATACGTTCACATCGTGAACCTTTTTCTGACACTTCACGCCGTGAACCATTCTCTGTAGTTTCACGGCTTCAGAAATAGAGCGATCGAATTGGAAGTAAAATCAAATTGGGTCAACAAAGTAGCTTATCAAATCATACATACATGCACTTAAGATCTGGAAAACTCATCGGAGACGATCTTACACCTGACGATAGTGCATCGAACATCCCAGGATCTTCCTATCAAAGAAGTGTGGGATTATGACATTCAGCAAGCACACACCTGAGTGCTTTAAGAAACCTGACCACTGCTGAAACTAGTAGCGGGCGAAGAGTCTATGGAAGAAGGGCTAAGATACATTGGGTTTGGGGAAGAGGAGAAACCACCCTCCCCAACTAGGTCCAGTGGTATCATTGATATCACTCGGGGATTTTTGGTCTCCAAACCAATCATGACGCGACGAAGCACAATTTGCGGGCATGGGTCCATCAACGAGTGCTGAACTCGATCCACGACTAGAAGTGCCCATCCAAATGTCGAATTCTAGGCTGTCAAATACCAACACCCTCCGAATAAGATGGGACATGGAAAGTGCAACCAGGACAGGTCAAATATTCTTCCCCATCTCCAAGGAAGTAGAGTTAGATCTCAGAAGGAGCGAGTTGGAATGACATTTTACGAGAATTGAGCTCAAGGAAACAAGAGCTTGATACTTGAAGGATGAGAGTTGAGAAAAAGAAAACGGGAAGTTTAAACCCACTCCAATCACAAGGTAAGGAACCATAATTGGTTATGGGAAGAAGTGAGGTAAGGAACCCACTCCAATCACGAGGTAAGGAACCAAAATTGGTTATGGGAAGAAGTGAGGGAGAAATTCCAAACTTGGAACCCATAAATGAGGAATCCAGAGCGGAGGAAGGTTTTACAACCATAGAAGAGAAGGATAACCTAGCAAGAGTGGTGGGGGTGAAGTAGAGGACCGTCTATACACCAAAAAGGATATTGAGTAGATGATCAATCACCATACGTTCCTACAAGACATGGAACTTCTGATTCTGCAAAGAGTACGGAGGCGACTAACGATGACCCACTCCAAGGTACAGTGGCTGAACCATCCCATGGACCAGAAATACCTAGAAGAGCCAATACAGGAAGGGGACGAGGTCTAGGAAGGGGGGGAGCAATTCCTCAAAGACCAAGGATGGATCCAACCACCATGGACCTTAATGCAGCCACAAGGACAGATTTGTTAAATATGGTAGCAAAGATGGGCCAAGGAATGGTCAGGGAACTAGGCACTACTCCTGTACAGATCACCGCTATGCTGGATAACCCAACTCTTTCTACTTACCTAGGGAGATGTTTTGGGTACAAGACGCTTCACCTCTGCCACCTCTAGTCCAACCACCACAACCACCACATGCTAAAATCAATCAAGTATTGATTGAAGAGCCATTAGAAGATGTTGATATGGTCTGTGAAGTAGAATTTAGTGGAGAGTGAAACATTGGAGGTCACGCTTGAGTATTACATCCTACAGAATAATACGCCAGTATACCTGTGTTTCAAACCACAATATAATGGAAGGGCAAGGACAGGAACTCAAACCTTAGAAGAGGACCGCTACAATGTTTTGGCCGCCCCACAGAGGGCCGCATTGAGTCGTCGAGTGCCCAAACAAGAATATGGTTCATGCACACCAACCCCAACAAGTGGCCGATATGCCTAATGACATGCCAGTACTCACCTGTACTAAATATGGGATTGATCATTTGATCAAGGATTGTCCATACCGCGCAAGTGGTTCGACTTCTACTACCAATCAAGCCACCATCCGGACCATTAGTGGTACAGCATGGAAATATCACACCACAACATCCTAACAAGAGCTTAAGCTCAATTTGGAGACAAGGGAGACACAATTGACACCGGATCCACCTAATTAAGGGAAGAGGGGGACCAAAGGATCAATCACAAGGGGCTGGACCAAGAAGAGCAAAGGGAGGAGCAACCAATATCTCTTAAAGGGGTTGGTGAATACCCCACTGCTGACGAGGAAATAAGAAAGCTCGAAGATGTCAGGACCTTAGTCGAAGAGTGCCAACGGCTTCATGAAGCCAAGATAAGGGCCAACCGGGTCAGGGATACAGTTTATCCACGAAACGAGCCAACCAGGGAAAGGGAATTGGACATGCCTACCCCAATTCTGGAAGAAATAGAAGAGGGGTCCCAAGCAAACACACTGTCCAGAATGTTTGAGGAAAATGTGTTGGGGGAGTCCATCGATTCCTTCCCTATGGAGGAATATGAGGCACATACATGGGGAGAACCCTCTATCTCCAAAGAACCCATAGACATAGGAAGTCTCGCGGTTGTGCTGTCCACGCTTGTGCAAATGCCATTAGGGTAATTGTTACACAATTCACCAACCCTATGGACAGACATAAAAGAATGGGTAGAAGGCGGGGACTAAAGCGATCCTATAGATGAGACTCTGCTACCTCTGGGCAGAAAGAACTTTGAGACACATAAGGAAAATCTGAGTCATTATTAAGATACCAGTTAAATCAACTGGGACATTACTATGAAAGCGACGACACAAATGCTACAATCCCGATTCATCATGGGTACCAGGCATTGGCTATCCTGGATGGTGGAGCATGGATTAGCATCATCACAAAACGTTGCTAGGAAAATTGGGGGAAACTTGATCTAAAAAAAGCAGATCTAATTGTTAAAATGGCTGACAGAACATCTTTGAGGTCGGACTTCTGGAGAATGTGAAATTCAAACTCTTTACATTTCGCTACCATCATACATTTGTGGTCATGGACTTCCTGCGCCAACCTGATTCATATGACATAATATTGGGGAGACCCTTCATGAGGGAATCCAAATTGGTGCATGATTGGGCCTTAGATCACGTGTATGTACGTAGGGATTTACAAATTTTAAAAATTGATCTGAAAACATGGAAATTACACCCCATGGAAGGGCAAATTGTTTGGTAACGATTCGGTCACAAAACGGAACGGACCACCTCTATACAAATATGCCAACCCTCAGTGGGAGATTCCAAGGAGGAAGAGAAAATGGAAATGTATACATCACTTCCTCCTCCAAACTTCAATAAAAATCGGATGCTTGTGTTGGCCCACCATAGATGTGATGCAACCCAGGGGGACCCAGTATGTGGAATCTAGAACATTCCCCACCACGACCTCTATCTGTATGGTTAATTGGCAGACCATTGATGAAGCATCAAAAAAGAAGACATCGAGTTTAGAAGGGACCATAGCACAAGGCTGTACCAGTGCTCAACGCCTCAGACAGTGGCGAAAACAGAAACGATATATAGCTCGACAAAATGCCCTATTATGAAGAAAACCCATAGATGCCCTGTGGTGGCTGAGATACCTTGAGGCCACTAAGGTGTACGATTAGTTCTCCAAGGATTGGGGTGAGGAGTTGAGTAAGATATCGTTAGAGGGAAGACACAAGGAGAAAGTCGCCCTTCAAGAGTTAGAAACACCCATGCTTACAAAAGCTAGGCACCGAAAACGCAATAAAGCCTTGCCAGAAGCAGAACACGAGGCTAGAAAGATCATGGCTAAAACCACAAATGAAAATGAGGATAAACAAGACTTGCTCTCAGTCCTCGACCACTTCAAAACCTATACTGTTGGCAAAAGGAAAGTGGTGACGATGGCAACAAGGGAGGATGGGCTGTACACATCATACGATGGCCTGCAGAAGTCAAGGAAGTGGATATTGCGGAACCAGGGGAGGAAGCATGACCCGTATACATTGCTAAGGACTTGACATCGGCTGAAGAAGATGAGCTCATCGCTCTCCTTAAGGAATTTAAATTCTGTTTCACCTGGAATTACAAAGAGATGAAGGGGGTACCACCTGAGGTAGTACAGTATACGATCCCAATCATGGAAGGGTCGAGACCAACCAGGTAGAAACCATACCAGATGAATCCTAAGTATGCGGCAATTGTAATAAAGGAAGAAATAGATAAGCTTATTGCTTTGAATTTCGTTTATGAAATTGAACATACGGATTGGTTGTCACCAATCATGATAGTGCCAAAAAAGAATGGAAAACTTAGGGTATGTGTTGATCTTAAAAAGGTCAACACAGCCACTAGGAAAGACCATTATCCACTGCCCTTTACATAACATGTTTTGGAAAGAGTGGCTGGGGAAGAAGCTTACAACTTCTTGGATGGATTCTTCGGTTACAATTAGGTGTCCATAGCACCAGAAGACCAGTACAAGACAGCTTTCAATACAATGTGGGGGACATTTGCATACAAAGTTATGCCCTTCGGCCTCACCAATGCCCCAGCAACATTTCAACGGTTGATGTGCATAGCCTTCAACAAGGATTACTTACAAAAGTGGTTGGAGGTATTCATTGACGATCTGTGTGCACACTCTCAATGGGCAGACTATCTAGCATGCTTGAGGAAAGTGTTCGATCGATGTTGATTATATCGCATATGCATGAACCCCTTAAAGTGTCAGTTTTGAGTCAAGCGTGGTGTGATATTAGGACACATTGTCTCAAATAATAGTATATCCACAGATGATAGCAAGGTCAAGCTGATATTGGAACTACCACCACCCACCAATTACAAGAGTGTGCAAAGATTTATGGGCCATGTTGGATATTATCACCGCTTCATAATTTTCTATGTTGAAATATCCAAACCATTGTACAAGCTCCTCATTGTCTTTGAATGGACTAAGGAATGCTAGGAAGCATATGATCGACTGAAGCAGGCATTGGCTACTAGCGCACCAATTCTACGACCCCCCAATTGGGATCTCATATTTCACGTACATATTGATGCATCAAATTTTGCTATTGGTTGTGTACTAGCCCAACCTGGTGAGTTTAAATTGAACTATCCAGTCTGCTTCGCTAGTAAATGGTGTGGAAGTGAACTACACCACCACAGAGAGGAAAGGTTTGGCCATGGTTACACCGTCAATAAATATTGACATTACCTCTTGGCCAACAAATTCGTATTCTTTGTGGACCATCAAGCCTTATTATACTTGGTGAATAAGCCTTGCACCACGGGGAGAATCACACACGTTGGTTGCTAATATTGTTGGAATTCGACTTTACAGTCACAGTAGGAAAAGGAACACAGCATGTGTTAGCCAATCACATGTCAAGAATTTCAAATGGGAAACCAGTAACTGGTGTTGATGATGATCTCCTTGATGCTTGCTTGTTCAAGTTGGATATGGTACCATAATGGAGTGAGGAAATCTTAGATTATATAGCTTATGGTTTTTCGCCGCCGCCGAAAATACCTTTTAACAAAGATAAAACGTGGCGGCTTATCAAGCTTGCTACACCTTATCAACTGATTGCGGGAGAACTATATAAGCTAGGAAAAGATAATGTGCTCAGAAGATGCGTTAGAGAAGATGAGTTCTCATTCAAGGATAGCAGGAGGGCATTTCACTGGAGAAATCACAGCTCGAAAAGTGCTCCAAGCAGGACTATGGTGGCCTACATTATTCGGAGACGCCATAGAATTTGTCAAAAGATGCAAAGAATGTTAACGTTTTTCTATCCCACAACAAAAGGACAAGATGCCGCTCACCCCTATAATTGTAAGACAACCATTTGAGAAATGGGGAATAAATTTTATGGGACCTATTAGTCTAGCGGCACATCCATCCCAAGCCCCAATACGTGATCGTGGCCACGAACTATTTCACAAAATGGACAGAAGCCAGAGCCTCAAAGAGAGCTGATGCATGAACAATGACCTACAGCAAGTACACTGCACACGGACAGACGGCGGCACATCAGAGCATAGGCTACGCAGAAATGCGTGCTGTCCATGGAGCACCCCGGGGGTTTATATAACTATGGGGTGCGGGTATGGGCACTGCGCAAAGCAAGGATGGTGTACTAGCAAAGGCTGTAGATCAGTGGCTTGCATGGCTCAGGGGGAAAGGTACGGTGTCGGTTAAGAGGGGAAAGGGGTCGTACACGCATGTACCTTATTTGGTCAGAGGTAGCATGGGTATCCACGTAGCGGTGCGTGTGGACCACACAGTGGGCGATCGTCCTTTGGTTCTTGTGCGACCATCATATATGGGCACCTTGGTAAGTGTGTACGGTCTAAATTTTGTGGCAGGGTCCCCAAATTTGGGACGTCGACCTGCATGCCGGACCGCCCCGGGATGTTCTCCTGGTCGTTGGGGTGTGCAGACCGTTCGTCAACAATTGGACGCCCGGTTGTGCATTTATTAAGGTTTAAAGGTCGTCGCTCTTTAATTAAAAATAATCAAAATTTACGTAGAAGCTTGATCCGGTGTTAGTTCTGGATGCTATAAAATCCTACATTAGGGTAAAATCACACAGAGATTCCAAATTTGGGCTCAAAATTTGAAGATTCTAAGTAGAAATGGCTCATTTAATAAAATCATTGATTTTTATACCATAAAAACTCATAAATTCATTTATTATATAGACATTTCTTTATTAGTGAAGATGGGTATGTAACATCCTTCCCCCCTTAAAGAAATCAAGATGTCCTCATCTCATCATAAATTGGGGATAATCCTTTAAGAGTGTAGCTTCATCTTCCCAAGTTGCATCCTCTTCAGGGTAATCTTTCCCCACTGTACTAGATGTTCTACAAGAGTTCTATTTCGAAGTTGCCTTTCCCTAGAATCTATGATCCTACTGGGCTGTAATTCAAGGACTCCTTGAGTAGGGATTACAACTTGTTCATCATCAAGAATATGATCGAGATTGGGTACATAAGGTTTTAACAAACTTAGATGAAATACATTGTGGACTTTGATATTATGGGCTGGGAGAGCTGGAGTTTATAGGCACTTTTACCTAGACACTTGATAACTGTATAGGGACCACAATACCTAGGGCTGAGCTTCTTATATTTCCCAAACGGTAGAGAACTTCGTTTGGGTTGCACTCGTAGAAGAACTTTGTCTCCTTCCTTGAAGATCCTTTCAGACCTCTTGGTGTCAGCATAATGCTTTTGTCGATCTTGGGCAGCTTTAATATCCTTTTGGATTGCCTTGGTTTGTTCCTCCATCTCTTCAAGCATTTTCTTGGATGCCTCAACTCTTATGGTCAGATCAGAGAAATTTAGAGGAGACAAGCATTCTTGCCCATAGAGTGCTTTGAATGGTGACATTCCTATGCTCTGATGAGATGTATTGTAGGCAAATTCTACCTATTGAATCTGATGAAAAACAGGTAGAGGGAGAGGAGACACACACACAGGAGCAAACCCTAATATATATTGCAAACCCTAGACATATAGGGAAGCCATCTCCCTTCTCACACAATGCATAAAGCCATAATCCATAATACACATCACACACTATGTGTTGTGTCCACACACAGCTAACCCTAGCTAATGTCCACACACTATGACCAGCTGGACGCGGTCATTTATGTCTCACACATGCTGCTACCTAACATGCGAGCACATAGTGCAACTGGCACAAGCTGACATCGAGCTTGAATCTCAACAGCCCCTCTCAAGCTCATGATGTACTGCCATAGATGAAGATGTAGATGAGCTTGGACTATCAAAGCTCTCAACACTCCTCCTCAAGCTCATCCCACGTACTCCCAACATAGTACAGAAGTACTCAAACTTCTCCCTGCTAAGTGGCTTTGTAAAGATGTCAGCCACCTGCTCTTCATCTTCACATACTGCAAATCCACTGTACCATCCAACACTTTCTCTCTGACAAAATGATAGTGGACCTCTATGTGTTTGGTCTGCGCATGAAAAACAGGATTCTTGGCCAACTGTATGGCCAACTATATGCTGCTCATGTTGTCATAATGAATGACAACTTGCCATCAATAGGCTCACCTAAACCAGCCATACCCAAACCAGCCAAGAGACTCTTTAACCATACTCCTTCACATGTAGCAATGGATGTACCCCTGTATTCAGCCTCTGTACTAGATAAAGCAACAGTAGGTTGCTTTTTGCTACTCCAACTCACCACTGCACTTCCAAATGTAAAGGCATAACCACTAGTAGACCTCTTGTCATACGAGCTACCTGCCCAATCTGCGTATGTGTAGCCATGTACATCCAAGCCTTTACCTTGCTCATAAAGAAGACCATAATGTGCAGTGGTCTTTACTAATGCGTCTCATTGCATCCAAATGAGGTTTTTTGGGACTCTGCATAAATTGGCTTACTAGCCCCACAGATAACTGAGATCCGGGCGTGTGATAGTCATGTAAATAAGACTGCCAACCATCTTTCTATACATAGATGGATCATCCAACTCTTCACCAAAATTAGCCCGCAGCTTTACATTCTGATCCAAAGGTGTACTCATTGGCTTACACCCTGTCATCCCATATTTTGCCAACATATCCAATGCATATTGGCGTTACACTAACCATGTACCTGCATGGTCTTTGATCACTTCAATCCCAAGAAAATATCTCAATTCACCCAAGTCTTTCATGTCAAACTGCCCACTCAATACCTTCTTGACATGCATAACATCTATAGCATGATCTCCTGTGACAATCAAGTCATCCACATAGATGACAAGTAAGACAATCCCATGATCTATTTTCTAGAGTGAAGAATCTATTGAAGAAACCTGAAATCCAAGGGAGATAAGATATCGGCTTATCTTATCACTCCAAGCACGAGGTGCTTGCTTCAAACCATATAATGCTTTCTTTAATTTGCATACATGAGTGGGATACCTCGGGTGTACATATCCTTCTGGCTGTGCCATATAAACTTCCTCTTGTAGATCACCATTTAGAAATGCATTTTTCACATCCATTTGATGCATTTCCCAACCATTTGCTGCAGCCATAGCAATGACTGCTCTCACTGTTCCCATCAACTGGACTAAATGTTTCATCATAGTCCAAGCCTTGGGTTTGTGCATAACCCTTAGCTACCAATCACGCTTTATGGCGCTCAATGGAACCATCTAATTTGCATTTCACCTTGTAAACCCATGCACATTAGCATCAAGGAAATCAATGACACCCTCATCCTTTGCTTTGTACCAACTAGCAAGTTCATCAAACACCACATCTCGTGAGATAACCCCACTTGCCTAGTTTGTGAATTGTAACATTTATATGCCTTGCGATCCTGTGCATAACCAATAAATACACACTTTTCTGGCTTAGGATCCAACTTCCTCCTTCTCTCGTCAGGCAATGTACATAAGCTATGCAACCAAACACTTTGAAGTTTCCAATGTCTGGCCTAAAGCCTGTAAGCTGCATCTCTGGCATACTTCCATGTATGGCTACTGTGGGTGTCTTATTAATAAGTACATACACCGCGGTGACACATGCTTCTGCCTAATAATAGTCTGGCATGCTCTTTTCATTGAGCATCGCCCTGGCCACATCACAAATGACTCTATTCTTCCTCTCAGCAACACCATTTCGCTGAGGTGTGTACCTGCAAGTTAATTGCCTTCTTATGCCATGCTTTCTCAAGAAATGCTCAAAAGCATGTCACCACCTCCATCTGTCCTCAAACATTTTATCCAGGAGCCATATTGCTTCTCTACAAAAGCTTTGAATTCCATAAACTTTCCCAACACCACTTTTCTCTCTGAGAAAGTAAATCCAAGTCATTCTGCTGAAATCATCAATGAATGTCACATAATACAAGCTGCCTTTAATGGATGGGTTTTGTGAAGGACCCCATACATTGCTATGAACTATTTCAAGTGGCCTGCTACTCATGTTGCCTTCTTTAAGAAACGGAAACCTCACCTGCTTTCCAAACTGGCAGGCATCACAAACATGCATATTCCCATCATACTTGAATCTAGGCAGCCCACTAACAATGCCTCTTGCCTGCATGTTCTTTAACCTTTATATGTTCACATGTCCAATCCTTTTATGCCACATGTCAATGTCCTATACCACATTTCACCTTTTAGAGAACATGGCTGATTTCAACTCAGGAATCCCAGCATCCAACTTAAATAACCTGCCTTTTTTCTTGCCTTTGGTGGCAATGGCTCTACATCCATTTTTGAAATCCTCAACGAAGCAACCATGCTCGTTGAAACGAACCTGTAAACCCTATTCCACCATTTGACCAAACTTTTTGTAATAGAAGGCACATACAAGATATCTGCCACCATAGACTTTGTTACACCATTGTGCATAACCAATGGTACACTTCCAACATGTGTGATAGCATGTTGGGTATCATCTCCTGTCTCCACATAGCCTTTCACATCCATAGGCTTCATATGCTCAAACCATTCGCCATGACAAGTCATATGGTTTGATGCTCCAGAGTCCATATACCAAGTGTCATCACTTTCACCATTTGTCATCATAGATCCCACATGTTTCATGGCAAACAAGTGATTTGCGCTGCCATCATTACTGCTTGATGCATAATTTCCACCACTTGCATAATTTCCACCATGTTGTGCATAATGTCCACCACCATGCTGTGCATAATGTACACCACTTGCATAATTTCCACCATGTTGTGCTCTACCCCCTCTCAAATCATTTTGTTTGCGGAAACAATCACGTGCCATATGACCAATTTTCCCACAGTAATGGCATTCCACATTTTGCATAGATGTTTGTTGGCCTTGCCAACGAGGATTACCCGTGCCTCTCTGAGGTGTATATCCATGACCACCTCTAGCACCATATGTAGGCTGAAAATTCTATTGTAGTGACCTGTCCTGCCATCCACGACCATTACCACGGCCACGTGATGCAAATCTCCCTCTGCCTCTAGATTCCCTTTGTGAATAGAAAGCCTGATTTCTGCCATTATCATCATGGCTAGTAGATGCATCATGAAAGGAGTCACTAAGTTTGATTTCCTCAACAAGCAAGAGTGAAACCAACTCATTAAAATCTGGTAAACCTGTACTCGGAACCGAGATGGATGTATCAAAAGACTTATACTCCTTGCCAAGACCACGCAAGGTAATGTCTACCAAATCATTATCAGGCATGGGAGCATTCATTGTTGCCAATGCATATGCATACTTCTTTATCTCTTGTACATAATCATGGATGCTCCTTCCTTTCCGTTTCACATTATGAATCTATTGTCTCCCAATTGAGACTTGCGAGCACTAGTGTCTGTATCAAACAGCTTTACCAATGTATCCCATGCATCCTTGGGATTCTCAACATCATGTATATGTATGAGTATAGCATCCGAGATACATATAGACAAGTAATGCAAAACTTTGTATGCTCTTTCTGACCATTGCTTATGAGCTATAACTTGTTGTTATGTAGGTTGTCAGGGGTAGTTTCGGCGGCTCTGGCTCCGCACCTGTAACAAGGTTCCAAAAACCTTTTCCCTTCATAAAGCTTTTGATCCTGTACTTCCATGCATGGAAGTTCTTCTATCCAACTTTTCACCCACAATTTGTACTGGGTTGTCTGACATATTTGCTCAATGTTGCAAATGCACCTTCCACACACGTCCAAATGTGTAAACAAGCCTTCCTTAGCTCAACCACACTCTAATAAGTGTTCCAGATACTCCAAAGTACTCAAAAAACTTCACTTTTGATGTAGAGAATCAAACTGATTGCATCCAAAATGAACTGGCATACGCAGTCTAAGGTAACCTATTTTGGCGCACTTTCAAAGGCTTCAAATTGCAATGTAGTGGTTCAATCAAGTGTGGATAACTTGAATTGACACCTAAACAAGCTCAATGTTGCATATCAACACCAACCAATGTGCATACATACCAAATTTTGCAGATCCCCTTCTTTGTTTTGAGAAAAACCAGTAAAACTAGTAGTAAAATTGCTCTAATTCCTTTGATTCTTGTCCAAATTGAGAGACCAAGCATTCATTAGCTTGGCATTGATGTCTACTAACTCCATGTAAAAGGAATTAGACCAATTGTTTAAGATGAGAGAGTAATTAGCTGATTAATCACCCTCTGTTTTACTAATCACAATAGACAGCCTGTTTAATCAGCTCATTTCCAGCTCCATAATGCATAATGGCTTTAACCAAACATATAGCATTCTTCTAGTATGTGTATCACACAATTGCTAAGGGAGTTTTGGAATTTATCAACCACAAGACTTGATTTTTGGCCTCCACCTAGCAATGAAAAACTGATCTGTTTCTTCTAGACAGTCTACGCCGCCTACTCCTGAGGAAGATTTGGTTGTTTGTTGTGGTATTTGAGAGCATATATAGTTGCCTAACACTCCAAGGCATGTGCACAATCCATCAATTGATTGAGTTTTGCAAAAAACTAGCTCTAATTGCATCCACAATGAGCATCATTTCTCTGTTTTTGTGAAGGGTTCAAACTAGTGATTTTCCTCTCACATAAATGCACCAACTAGGCTCCAAATTTAATTTAGGGCTTGCACATGAGTTGCCAATACATTAATCCTTGTCACATACATGTTCCTTTGCCAGATTGCATCTATTTTCACAATACATCATTGCTTTCAAGCTCCAATGGAAAGCTTGCAAAAAACCAGAATTTTCTTTTGCTTTGGGCAACCCTGATTTGCCTTGTTTGTGCTTGAATCACCTCCTGCAATCCACTCAAGGGTGTTTAGTAGTCCTTACCCGGTAGGCCAAGCTCTCAGATTTGATCGAAATCGGTGTGCTCCAAGCTTCACAGCATCAATGGCAAGCTTCACAGCTTTTCTTCACACAGCTTCTTCTCCCTCTTATCTCACTCACTCATAAACCCTAATAGAGAGCACCAGGCTCTGATACCATGATGAAAAACAGGTAGAGGGAGAGGAGATACACACACAGGAGCAAACCCTAATGTATATTACAAACCCTAACCATAGAGGGAAGCCATCTCCCTTCTCACACAATGCATAAAGCCATAATCCATAATACACAACACACACTATGTGTTGTGTCCACACACAGCTAACCCTAGCTAATGTCCACACACTATGACCAGCTGGACGCGGTCATTTATGTCTCACACATGCTGCTACCTAACATGCCAGCACATAGTGCAACTGGCACAAGCTGACATTGAGCTTGAATCTCAACAGAATCCACCTTCTTGGTTCCCGTCCACAATATGCTCTGAGAATGTCTTCAATTACTTGATTGACTTCTCAATCTTGCCATCGGTCTCTGGATGATAAGATGTGCTAAAGCAAAGTTGAGTTCCCAGGGCTTGAAATAAGGACTGCCAGAACTTTGAAGTGAAGTAAGAATCCCGGTCACTTACTATCCTTTTTGGGAGACCATGAAGTTTGAGGACTTCCTTGATAAATATTCGAGCAACATCAGAAGCTTTGAAGGTCTTCTTTGCTGGTATAAGGTGAGCTACTTTGGTAATAAGTAAGTCCACTACTACCAGAATGGAGTCATATCCTCCTTGTACAATGGGGAGACTTGTGACAAAATCCATACTAATGCACTTCCACTTCATTTGGGGAATATCCAAGGGTTGAAGTTTCCCAGGCATCTTGACCCTTTCAATTTTGATCCTTTGGCATGAGAGACATTGCTTCAAGTACCGCCGAAGGACATCATTTTTCAAGCCTGCCCAATAAAAGCTCCTTCTTACGGCATTTAATGTTTTTGCATAGCCTGGGTGTTCTGCAAACAGGACTATCATGGGCTTCATAGAGGATTAGTTTCTTTAAAGCAGGATCCTTAGGGATACATAGCCTGTGATTGAAGTAGAGGCTTCCTTCATGAGTAGAGTATCCCTTGATTAGATTCTTCTCTTTCTCTGAATTTCCCCCTTCTTCTACTAACTTCATCATCCTCTGATAATCTGGATCATGAGATGAGACTTCTTCCACCTTGACGAGTATGGGATTATTTGGCATTGAAATTGCACTTAAGAAAGATTTGCAGCTAAGTGCATCTACTACCACATTATCTTTCCTAGGGCAAAATTTGATGTCGAAGTCATATTCTTGTAGAATTTCAATCCATCTCCTTTGCTGCATGTTGAGGTTAGGCTGGGTGAAGATCCACTTCAGACTTTTGTGGTTAGTTATTACAAGCTGGAATTTGTCCCCCAAGAGATAATGTCTCCATAATTTGAGGCAATGAACAACTGCTAAGAGCTCCAAATCATGGGTGACATAATTTGCTTCATATTGCCTCACCTTGTGGGAAGTATAATCGACTGGTATTCCTTCTTGGCCTAAGACGCCACCAAGTGCTAGACTACTGGCATCAGTAAACCACTTCAAATTCCTTGGTGAAATCAGGAAGTTTCAGGACTGGGGCAAAAGTAATAATGACCTTGAGCTGATCAAAACTGTTTTGATGGATTAGCAGCCACACTATTTTGCAATCCTTCTTAAGAAGATCTGTCAAAGGTGCAGCTACCAAGTCATAATCTTTGATAAAAATCCTATACCATCCCGTGATTCCCAAAAACCCACGAACTTCATGAACAGATTTAGGGGGTGGCCACTTCAGAATATCTTTGACCTTGGCGGGGTCTACTGAGATGCCATGTTTGGAGACGATGAACCCAAGATACTCAATTTGATGAGTAAAGAAGGTACATTTGCTCTTCTTGGCATAGAGTTTGTGTCTGTGCAACAATTGCAGAACTCTATGCACATCCTCATGCTCTTCCATTGATTTGGAGTAGATTAAGATGTCATTAAAAAAAACAAGCACAAATTCATCCAAGTAAGGACGGAATATATCTTGCATCATTAGGCAGTTGAAGGTTGCATGAGCATTGGTTAACCTGAATGACATTACAGTAAACTCATAGTGGCCATAACGGGTATTGAAGGTTGTCTTGGGTATATCTGCTTCCTTGACTTTAATCTAATAGTAACCAAACCTCAAATCTATTTTTGAGAAGACTTTGGTCCCATGAAGCCTGTGAAGAAGTTCGTCGATGCAAGAGATAGGATACTTATTCTTGACAGTGACTTGATTAAGCCCTCGATAATCTATGCGAGAGATAGGATACTTATTCTTGATAGTGACTTGATTAAGCCCTCGATAATCTATGCAGAGGCGGAGAGTTTTGTCCTTCTTTTTTTGGAAAAGGGCAGGTGCCCCCTAAGGAGAGGTACTGGGGCGTACGAATCCTTGCTCAATGAGTTGGAAAAGTTGCCCTTTAAGTTCAATGGCTTCAGGAAGGGACATTTTATAGGGTGTTTTTGAGAGGGTTGAGCTCCAGGAATCACCTCGATTACATGATCGACTTCTCGAGGAGGCGGTAGCCCTATAAGCTCGTCAGGGAAGATGTCAGAGAATTCTTGGAGCCAAGAGGGTTCTGTCTCCTTACTAGGTTTAATGGCTTTATTGAGCTTGACTAAGAAAACTTGCTGACCCTTACGTGTTCCCTTGAGAAGATGTTTTGCCTTGACTACCCTAGATTTAGGTTTTCCCGTTATTCCCTGAACGAATATTACTTGGCCATGCTCATTTTCAAAAGTGATACTCCCCTGGTTACAAATGAATGCTAGCTTTGTTCGCAATTAACCAATCCATCCCAAGGATTCCATCACAAATTCCTAATGGCAAGACTCTAAAGTGGCCACCATGAGTTCGCTCATTAACTAGCTCAAAATCAAGGTTTCCTACAGAGTGACGAGATACTACTTCTTTCCCACTGGCTAACTCTACAGTCATTCTTCCAGCTGTTTTTTGACCCAAGTTTAATTTTTGCAAACACCTAGGAGAAAGAAATGAATGGGTACTGCCACAATCAATCAAAAGTTGGAATGGCTTACCGTGATGAGTGGCTGGGTTTGGATTACACCAAATTGTTTATTTGGACCTTGGTGTTCTACTGCCGCACGGACGGTGGCACGCTCTTCTTCAACCATTTCCAAGGTTGGTTCTTCACTTATAATACAGGCGGTCCTAGCAACTGCTCCTCCGTGGCCTTTGCCACGTCCACTGCCTCTTGCACCTTGGTGGATAGGAGTTCCACGGCCTCGATTTCTTCTACCACGTTGGGGAAATGATGTTACCATCTTGGGATAGTTGGCCCTAAAGTGTCCCGGCTCATTGCACTCAAAACACAGAGGGCTTTCTTTGGAAGAAGCAGCATACGAGCGGGGGACAAAAGAGTTGCTTTGTCGCCCTCTGTTGTAGTAGGGGAAATTCTGTTGGGGTTTCTTGTAGGGTTGATCTTTAGGATTTGCCTCAGGGTAAGATCTCTTTTGAGACTTAGGTTTGTCAGTCTTCATTTCTTTCACAAGGGGCTTTGCTCGTATATGAGAGCATCCTGTAATGTGCTTGGCCTCATTGCTTCAAGGCGAGAATCTAAGGGTTCATTTAACCCTTGGCAGAAACAAGCCACTTGCTGGGAAGTAGTCATAGCTGGGGCATACTTCCGAAGAGTGATAAATTTGGAATGGTAGTCCTCAAGAGTTAAGCTGCACTGCCTAATGCTAAAAAACTCATTCATCTTTATGGATTCATAGGATGGGGGAAGATATCTTTCCTTCACGGCCTACTTGATGTCTTCGCACATTTGAGAATGCTCGCTGACTCCCTTGTCATGGCACCACTGTTTCCACCAGAGTTTAGCATCTCCGATGAGGCGAAACCGTGCAAGCATAGACTGATTTGCTATTCCAGTACCAGTTGGCAGAGAAATAATCATCCATCGCTTCAATCCAGACTTCAGCATCCTTCACAATCTTTGAACCTTCTCCTTAAAGGAGGGAGGTTGCATTTGCTTGAGCAGGAGCTTCTTCTCCTGGGTATCAGTGTGAAGCGCATTGGGAAGTGGAGGGTGATCGTCCTGGCCATCATTTGTAAAAACAATTTTAAGATTACAAGATTCATACTTGCACAACACTTATTTTGGAGAGTAAAACATTGAAATTATTTTATTTCCAAATATTTACAAGGATAAGTTTTATTACAAAGATCTGAGACTAATATAATTAGTCTTATTTGCCACCATTAAGGGAAATTTCTAAGCTTGACTATGATATAAGGGTCACATAGGTGAAGTATGGGGGTTCCGCTGTAGTTTCTAAGACTCTAAAAACTGATGGTAAGGGTGGTAGACTCTGGATTGAGGTAGGTTCCAACATAGCCACTCTGTCAGCACAGGTAAGATCTGCATCACTTGGTCATACACACTTGGTCATACACCCAACGGTCCTGAGGTATGCAAATCCCATCTATAGTCACAGAGGTGTCGGCCCTAGGGGTACCAACGAACCAAAATAAACGGATCATCTTCAACTTTTCAATCCAGCGAATCCACTTTAGGTCGGTGGTAAGGTTCCCAATTAGATCTGCTCGGATGAAGAAATATCTCGGCCCACAAATCTAGAAGTCTCTACCCCATCCTCTTTCAATACGAGAGAAATGGGAGAGGGACATATTCTCTAGTATCTGCACCATGGTGTCACGGAACTCGAAATTTGAGGAGTGACTAGCAATCTCGAAGATGCATTGGAAAACTAGAAACTTCGAGTAGGCATCTTTCTCTTCCTACAATCATTCAAACATCAATTCAACTTTTTTTTATTTTAGTAGGATGTTTTTATTAATTAGCATTATGTTAGGTAAAACATACATTGCAAAACAGTCCTAAAATGGCAAGTCCTAGGAGCTAAGATCGGCTCTGATACCAATTGTAAGGTTCCCCCCTTCCAAAATAGGGGAAACACTTAAGATAGTCCACTAAGTCTTAACTTGGAGAAAATTTCCTATTCATCGACACCTTGACCATGTAGAGATTCAAGGATACGATTCATAGGTAAGACCTAGTCCTATCCCGTAGGGGGAGCGTGATCTTCTAAAAATCAAATCACCCATAGGGTAATTGATCATAAATTGGGCAACTACTAGACTTGATTTCTAGAGGCAACGCTTTTTTCCTCATCCATGCAAGGCACAGCTGCTGGCCTAGTCTTCTAGAATAGAGTTGCCCAAGAACCTATTTATCTAGCATAGGGCTTTCACTTAATTTGTTTGGAAAGCTATCCGACTAATCAGGTCCACCCGTCCATAGGATGGTGCCGTCGGGGCATTCCATCCTCCCACTTTCCACCCTACTCATGCATCAATTTGTTTTCTAATTAATCCTACCATGCTGTTTGACATAAATAAACATGTTTCTTAATTAAGGCCCTCACAAGGTTTGTTAAAACAGCCTTTTTCCACAGCCTTTTTCCACAATACAATAATGCCAAAGACAAGATTTATAAAATTTTTTTATACATGAATCAATTTCATACAAGCTAAACTGGCTCTCTTATTCTTTTCCTTTAAACCGGCTCTCTTATTCTTTTCCTTTATACCGCTGATGATCTAGAATTCGGCCTTCGAGCCTCTACATGCTGGGCAAAACCCTACAGGACCATACACCTGGGTGAGGACTCAAGCCGGCCTGTCGTCCTCTCAGGCTCCATCGCTCGATCCTCCCGTCCCCCCTCAGAGGAATGTCTGCACACTAGGGTGGGCTTATTCACCGCACTAGCCTGGGCCCTCAGAACTAGACATCATCATAATCTCTCGCCTCAATCGGCAAGCCTTATTCTCCCAATGGTATGAGGGATACCTTGGGCCATTCCCAAGCTTTGCTAATGACGCCGCCCGGCTACACAAGCACGGAATGGAGTTAGTGTCAAAGCCAGGAAAAACTTGCACTCTTTAAAGATAACAATTTCAATACAATTTATTGAATACAACATCACTCAATTCGTAACTTCATACAATTTTATTTCATTATTTTAAAAGGAAAAGATACACATTTATTAACACTAATATTTTAAAAAAACTCTTCTTTAAAAGATAACCAAGCTAACCTGGCTACCATTTCCTTGAGGAGCTTGTAACGGGAGGGTTGGGGCCGCATTGGGAGCATCTTCTCTAATCTCTTTGTTGCGCGCTCCTCCCGAGGCAATATTTTGACGTTTTCGGAATGGGACCATCTTGGATGTTGTCTTGTAGGGCTCGTTGTCACGATCAAAACGCTCCAGTCAGATATCAATTGTGAGATCTTTTGTTCACCATATGAGCAAAAGACCACAGCACATGAACCCTCTCTCTAAAGCTAAAACCTCTTGTTAAAGTCCACGCAAATGGGGGGGCGGGAATTGTGAGATGTCCTTAACATAAAAATGTTTTGCTGAAGGGGAGAAAGGGCTGGTGTAAGTCTCTTCACACCGGCGGGGGGGGGGGGGGGGGCGGGGAGGGGTTAGGTACACCGCCTTCTAAACAAGAGGGGGATAGAGAAAAATTGCCTTATCTGAAAAGTGACAAATGAGGGGGTGTGGAGAGGGGTGGTTGCAAGGGGTGGCTGTACTACAGCAAATACACTGCACAGGGATAGATGGCGGTACGGATGGTGGCACAACAGAGGCATAGGCTATGTAGAAATGCGTGCTGCCCACATGGAGCACCCCGCAAGTTTATATAACTGTGGGATGCGGGTATGGGCACTGCGCAAAGCAAGGACGGTGTACCAGCAAAGGCTGTAGATCAATGGCCTGCATGGCTCAGGGGGAAAGGTACGGTGTCGGTTAATAGGAGGGGAAAGGGGTGGTACGCATGTACCTTATCTGGTCAGAGAGGTAGCATGGGTGTCTACGTATAGCGGTGCGTGTGGACCACACAGTGGTCCTTTGGTTCTTGTGCGGTTATTGTATGGGCACCCTGGTAAGTGTGTATGGTCAAAATTTTAGGGCGCGGTCTCCAAATTTGGAACGTCGGTCTCGATTTGCGTGCTGGACCGCCATGGGGGACGATTTTTTTTTTGGTCCTAGATGTTCTCTTGGTCGTTGGGGTGCAGACAGTTCGTCAATCGGACGCCCGGTCGTGCATTTATTAAGGTTTAAAGGTCGTCGCTTTTTAACTAAAAATAACCAAAATTTTCGTGTAAGCTTGATCCAATGTCCATTTTGGATGCTGTAAAATCATATATAAGGATAAAATCACGCGCAAATTCTAAATTTGGGCTCAAAATTTAAAGATTCTAAGTAAAAATGGCTCATTTAATAAAATCATTGATTTTTATATCATAAAAACTCATAAATTCATCTATTATATGGACATTTCTTTATTAGTGAAGATGGGTATGTTACACATTCACATCTCATCACATCACATCCACTCACATCTCATTACATTCACATCCACATCCATTTACATCACATCACATCTCATCACATTCACATCCACATCCATTTACATCCATCACATCTAAGCCACATCTCATCACATCGCATTCACATCTTATCACATCGCATTCACATCTTATCACATCACGTTTACATCTCCTCTTATCACATTTACATCTCATCTAATCACATCGCATCCATTTACATCCCATCACGTTTATTTACATTCATTCGGCTCTACATCACATCCACTTTTAGTAGTGTTTTCTACTTTCGATACCGATGGGACTTTTCTAAGTTTCTGCCAATTGCTTGGCCTAATTAAAGGAACTTTTTCTCGATGATATTTTCATATTCTTTCTCAAATTTCTCAAGTGAAATATATTCAATATTATTCTTTTGAGTAAAAGATTCATGGGATTTACAAAAATCAATTCTACCCATATTTGCCAATAAAATTAATAATGCTCAAAATTCCACTTTTGAAAAATACTCATAATTTGAATTATGCCAAAAATTAATCTTTTACCATTTAATTACTTGGATATCAAATATCATGGGAATTCCTCTTTTTGCATAAAAATAAATTTACCAAAAATTTCTCTTTTACCATTTAATTACTTGGATCTCAATTATCATGGGAATTCCTCTTTTTGCATAAAAATAAATTTACCAAAATTTTCTCTTTTACCATTTAATTACTTGGATCTCAATTATCATGGGAATTTTTCTTTTTGTATAGAAATAAATTTACCAAAATTTACTCTTTTCTCATAATCAATTTATTATACATAATTACAAAAAAAAATCTCATGAATATGATGAAAATCATTCTTTTTGCTTAGGATGTCCAATCCTAGAATATGGTAGGAAGTCCTCTTTTATCATTATGCATAAAAATAAGATATGTATTATTTTCTGAAAATTTTGCCATAGCTTCGCTGCTGTTTTACTGATAATTCTCAATTTTTTCTAAAGAATAAAAACTTGTAATGGAAATATGATAATAGTTCCTCTTTTATGCTTAAAATCAAATTATGAATTTAAATAATAATTTTAATCATAATCATAAACTTAATTATTATTATCTCACTAGATTAAGCTAATTCCATTATTTCTCTTTTTCCAAATTGATAGGATAATCTATTTCTCATTTAGAATCAATCAAAGTAGTTTTTAACTACTTATAAATAATCTAAAAGAAATAACCATTATTTTGTTAACACAAAATCATAAAAATACCATTTTCTTAATCTCTAGCTTATCAAGCCTAGAGTTTAGCTTTAAATTAAGAGATTATCATTGAGAAGCATCCTTTTTCAAAAGGATTTAGCCATAAAGATGGCTATTCTTTTAGAGAGAGAGAGTTACTTAAAGAAAGCAATACAAATAAGCATATAAAGATTAACTTTCTCTAGCATTAAGACTTTAAGGGAAAGCTTGATTTGAATTAAAACAATTATTTAGAAATCTTCTCAAGCTTGAGAGGGGTTGAGAAGAAGAAAGTCATTGAGATAAATTGGAAAAAACCATAAAAATTGATTCTACCTCCAAGTTTGGCTTGATTCTCTATTAGCAGTGAAGCCTCCCACCAATCAATTAGTACATCAAAAGGAGAAGGAGCAACTCCTTCACAATATTTTTGAATTAAAAACCCTTCCACACATGTGAAAAAGGCACCTACCTCAAGAGTCCCCCTCACCTTACCAAGGTGTCAAAAATGCATCATTATTCCAAAATATCTTATTTTTTTAGTAATATCTCATAATTTTTAACTATTAAACCTTGTACTTAGTCAACTCTTCATCTTATGTGAGCATTTACTCATTTTTGGGTATTTTCTTTTATTCTTTGAATTTATCTCATCGTTCGCAACACTTGGATTAATCCAATTGGCCGATTGGAACCTTAATTGGACCATAATCCAAAAATTTCTAAAAATGTAGACCCTTAGGCTAAGGTCCCTTATATCCTTTTCAATTAATTCCTAATGTACATTGAAAAGTTCATTTTGAACTTCTGTTTTAGGGGAATCCATTGTAGACACTAGGAGGATTTTTATATCCAAAGATATCTAAATTTTGGATTATCTGTCTCTAGGCCAAAACAGGGTAAAATAAGAACTTTCAGTTATGCAGGTTCTTAATTTGTCATCCCTTAATTAGATCCACTTGGTCAAAGGTTAACAACAGCAATCTGTTAGCATAATCCACTAATCTTATAGTGATTTGCTGAAGTCATAATCATCATTCCAGTTACTAACATCATGACTGGGATTCGTCCTATTCATCCTCATTGTGGCTTTGTTCAACTTATCTTCTTTCAACCAGAATTCAGGAATCATCATCTTTCAATCAGAATCCAAATCAACTCATCAATTCTCAACTAGAATTCTAAAATCATATCAACCAGCATTCGAATTCATCATCTGGATAGCATTTTTGCTTATAATTTCAAGGTCTTAGATTTACTCGTATATATTGTCAGTAAACAGTTGTAGATATACCCACGGTATATACGGGTAGTCACGGTCCTTAGAGCTATAAGGTAAATACCATCATATCTAGGCCTCAAGCAAGTCAGGGATTCCATATAATTGCGGTACTTCCATCTAAAGACCCAATTTCCAATTTATGAATCTTCATTCTAAATATCAATTTGTATGAATTTCATCACACAATTAAAATCTTTTATTGGTACTTTAGCCAATTCTTAATTAATAACTTTAAGTTGTTAAGGCCACAGTATAGCCAAATAATGGAAGTGAATAATTTAAGAGTTGGATTGCTATTCAATCTTATTAAATATATGTAACCATGCTAATACCTAGACAACACATGATAATTTTGTCAAAGAAAGGGACCAATTCAATCTAAACAAAGCTACCACCTTGTCAACCTTATTCCAAACTCATAGATAAAACATGCTACACATGTTTCTTTGAAGGCTTGGAAGGAATCACACTATAGCTACAATATATATGCAACGAAAGGTTCACGCTTTGAAGGTCTACTTTTGGGCATTACACAAATTGACATTTTAGGCTTCTCAGTTGATCCACTTTAGCTAATTCGCTCTGATACCAGCTGAAAGATCCCTGCACCCTCCGCGTAATAAATTCAGGGGTGCTAGCAGAGCAAAAGTAGCACTTCTTGCGCAGGACAGAGCCTCTCACTTTGGTCCTCGCCCATGGATATCCGGACAAGAGACTAATCCCTCGGTTCTTCCTAAACCGAACTTGGAAAAACTTCCCTTGCCCAGCAGACATGTGATCACTAACCAAACTGATCCGACTGAACTTGTAAGTCTCATGGTCTAATCAAGGAAAAGACTTGCACTTGGATCATAGAGTCCAACGCTTTTTTCCTCATCAGCATTCTTTTCCATAGAACAAGGGTTATTTGGGATTTACTTTAACTATCGTAACTTAACAGAATTGAGTCTCATTTTAGGGATCCATCAGTCTAGCCTAACCCCATCCAATCCCATGGGTTAGCCAGAACCACTGTAGTGATAGGATCCATTTAGAAATTTGGTTATGTTTTGCCCCGGGTACCAGCAGGGAAAAGAGTTCCCAAGCCCCCTAGCCGGTGCTTCAAGCAAACTTCAAGATAGTCACACCACTTACACAACCAATATGAAATTGCATGTTTCACAGATTCAGCTGTCTTTAAAACAATCTTTTAATGAAACCATAGTGTCACTGATCATAATCCCCAAAAAAATACAGAGCTTGAATTCTAATTTCCAATCATTCCTTCATCGGTGTACCTATGGCATCATTGGCAAACGAGAACGCTCACCATCTGTTGGCCTTTTCAATAGTTCCTAGCTCATAGTACCCGACAATACATAAGAAAATCCAGATGGACTCTCCGTTAAAGATTAGCAAGATCAACCAAGCAAGATCAACCAACAGATCCATATAAAAGAGCCATGGACTCATCCGTTGAGGAGACTAGCCATCTCATCCATTCACATCACATCTCATCCATTCACATCTACCTAGATCCACATCACATCACATTCATCCACCTTACATCTCATCCATCCATTCACATTACATCACATTTATTTATATTCATTCAGATCCACATCTCATCACATTTATTTATATTCATTCAGATCCACATCTCATCACATCACATCCATCCACATCATATCTCATCCATTCCATTCACATCACATCATACTTACATCCCTTTACATCTCATCATATCATATTCACATCGCATCACATCCATTTAGATATAACAACATCACATTCATATCCATTCACATCACATCACATCCACTCACATCCATCACACCCATTCACATCCATCACATTCATTGCATCCACATCACATCACATTCATTCCATGCACATTACATCACATCCACATCTCATTCTCATCCATTTACATCACATCACATTCTTTCACATATCATCACATCTCAATCTCATCTCATCACATTCACATCCACATCCATTTACATCCCATCCACATCTCTTCACATCCATTTACATCACATCACATCTTTTCACATATCATCACATCTCAATCTCATCTCATCTCATCACATTCACATCCACATCCATTTACATCACATCACATCCACTCATATCTCATCACATTCACATCCACATCCATTTACATCACATCACATCACATCTCATCCACATCTCATCACATCGCATTCACATCTTATCACATCGCATTCACATCTTATCACATCACGTTTACATCTCCTCTTATCACATTCACATCTCATCTAATCACATCGCATCCATTTACATACCGTCACATTTATTTACATTCATTCGGCTCTACATCACATCTTATCACATCCACTTTTAGTACATTTGGCTCTACATCACATCCACTTTTAGTACTGTTTTCTACTTTCGATACCGATGGGACTTTTCTAAGTTTTTACCAATTACTTGGTCTAGTTAAAGATACTTTTTCTCGATGATATTTTCATATTCTTTCTCAAATTTCTCAAGTGAAATATATTTAATATTATTCTTTTGAGTAAAAGATTCATGGGATTTACAAAAATCAATTCTATCCATATTTTTCAATTAAATTAATAATGCTCAAAATTTAACTTTTGATAAATACTCATAATTTGAATTATGCCAAAAATTACTCTTTTACCATTTAATTACTTGGATATCAAATATCATGGGAATTCCTCTTTTTGCATAAAAATAAATTTATTAAAAATATTCTTTTACCATTTAATTACTTGGATCTCAATTATCATGGGAATTCCTCTTTTTGCATGAAAATAAATTTACCAAAAATTCCTCTTTTACCATTTAATTACTTGGATCTCAATTATCATGGGAATTTCTCTTTTTGTATAAAAATAAATTTACAAAAATTTACTCTTTTCTCATAATCAATTTATTATGCATAATTACAAAAAAATTATTTCTCATGAATATGATGAAAATCATTTCTTTTACTTAGGATGTCCAATCCTGGAATATGGTAGGAAGTCCACTTTTAGCATTATGCATAAAAATAAGATATGTATTATTTTCTGAAAATTTTACATAGCTTCACTGCTATTACTGATAATTCTCAAATTTTTCTAAAGAATAAAAACTTGTAATGGAAATATGATAGTAGTTCCTCTTTTATGCTGAAAATCAAATTATGAATTTAAATCATAATTTTAACTATAATCATAAACTTAATTATGATTATCCCACTAGATTAAGCTAATTTCATTATTTCTCTTTTCCCAAATTGATAGGATAATCTATTTCTCATTTAGAATCAATCAAAGTAGTTTTTAACTACTTATAAATAATCTAAAAGAAATAACCATTATTTTGTTAACACAAAATCATAAAAATACCATTTTCTTAATCTCTAGCTTATCAAGCCTAGAGTTTATCTTTGAATTAAGAGACTATCATTGAGAAGCATCCTTTTTCAAAGGATTTAGCCATAAAGATGGCTATTCTTTTAGAGAGAGAGATTTACTTAAAGAGAGAGATTTACTTAAAGAAAGCATTACAAATAAGCATAAAGATGGCTATTCTTTTAGAGAGAGAGATTTACTTAAAGAAAGCATTACAAATAAGCATAAAGATTAACTTTCTCTTAATTAAGCATCAAGACTTTAAGAGAAAGCTTGATTTGAATTAAAATAATTATTTAAAAAGCTTCTCAAGCTTGAGAGGGGTTGAGAAGAAGAAAGTCATTGAGATAAATTGAAAAAAACCATAAAAATTGATTTTACCTTCGAGTTTGGCTTGATTCTCTACTATTAGTAGTGAAGCCCCCAACTAATCAATTGGTCCACCAAGAGGAGAAGAGCAACTCCGAAAGTTGTTGTAGAGAGAGAGAGCTCCAAGCTCCTAAGAGAGAGAAAAATTTAAGGGATAATAAAAAATATGATTATTTTAATATAATACTGGCATGGTATAGCTCTAATATTTTTTTACAAAAGACTAAGGATCTATTTATAGGTGAGGGAGGCCATTAACCAAGTCCAACTAGGTTCTAGAATTTTCTAGGTTCAGTTTGACTCAATTTGGACCAGTTTGGCTCCCTTTTTGATTTGGTTTGATCCAAGAGAGAGGAGAGATAAAAATAACATAATTTTTTTGAATTAAAACACACATGTGAAAAAGGTGCCTACCTCAAGAGTCCCCCTCTCCTTACCAAGGTGTCAAAAATGCATCATTATTCTAAAATATCTCATTTTTTTAGTAATATCTCAAAATTTTTAACTAATAAACCTTGTACTCAGTCAACTCTTCATCTTATGTGAGCATTTACTAATTTTTGGGTTTTTTTCTTTAGATTTATCTCATCCCAACACTTGGATTAATCCAATTGGCCCATTGGAACCTTAATTGGACCATAATCTAAGAATTTTTGAAAATGTAGACCCTTAGGCTAAGGTCCCTTATACCCTTTTCAATTAATTCCTAATGCACATTGGAAAGTTCATTTTGAACTTCTGTTTCAGGGGAATCCATTTTAGACACTAGGAAGATTTTTATATCAAAAGATATCTAATTTTAGATTATCTCTCTAGATATTTTCTCTCTCTAGGCCAAAATAGGGTAAAACAAGATCTTTCTCCTATTTCAGAGGGGAATAATTTCAAGAACAGAAGGAGAGGTTCTTACACCTTTACATCTCTCAAAAGCTGGAGAGAGGAATCTTACATCCTACCCACTTAAAAAATGCGAGATGTCCTCATCTCGTAGCAGGAGAAAAAACTCTTTCACCTTAAGATCCAACTGATTCTTGGGTTCCTTATAGTCAGGTCATCCCACACAAAAATCCTTGGATAAAGATCCCTTCTACAAGAAGAACACATAAAACTCATTATCAGAGAGCAATTCATTCAGAACATATCATTCATATCCCTAACACCATAATGGTCCATCATACTGAAAATTTCATTTGAACATTCCTCCACGAGAATTTCAATTATGCAGGTTCTCAATTTGTCATCCCTTAATTAGATCCACTAGGTCAAAGGTTAACAATAACAATCTGTCAGCCCAATCCACTAATCTCATAGTGATTTGCTGAAGTCATAATCGTCATTTCAGTTACTAAAATCATCACTGGGATTCGTCCCATTCATCCTCATTATGGCTTTGTTCAACTTATCTTCTTTCAACCAGAATTCAGGAATCATCATCTTTCAATCAGAATCCAAATCAACTCATTAATTCTCAACCAGAAATCTAAAATCATGTCAACCAACATTCGAATTCATCATCTGGATAGCATTTTTGCTTATAATTTCAAGGTCTTACATTTACTCGTATATATTGTCAGTAAGAGCTGCAGATATACCCACAGTATATACGGGTAGTCACAATCCTTGGAGCTATAAGGTAAATTCCATCATATCTAGGCCTCAAGCAAGTTAGGGATTCCATACAATTGTGATACTTCCATCTGAAGACCCAACTTCCAATTTATGAATCTTCATTCTGAATATTAATTTGTATAAATTTCATCACACAATTATAATCTTTTACTGCTACTTCATAAATTTTTGATATTTCTGGCTTCTCGGTTGTTCCACTTTAGCAAATTCGCTCTGATACCAGTTGAAAGATCCCTGCACCCTCCGTGCAATGAATTTAGGGGTGCTAGCAGCGTAAGTAGCACTTCTTGCGCAGGACAGAGCCTTTCACTCAGGGCCTCGTCCACCACGGATATCCGAACAAGAGACTAATCCCTCGGTTCTTCTAAATCGAACCCGAAAAACTTCCCTCGCCCACCAGCAGACATAGGCGGCGATTCCTCTAGGATACTTTTATTCTAACGTAGTCAAGGTCATCACTAACCAAACTGATCCGACTTAACTCGTAAGTCTCATGGTTAGATCAAGGAAAAGACTTGCGCTTGGATCATAGAGTCCAACGCTTTTTTCCTCATCAAGAGGCACAACCGTTGATTCTTTTCCATAGAACAAGGGTTATCTGGGATTTACTTCAACTATCGTAACTTAACAGAATTGAGTCTCATTTTAGGGATCCATCAGTCTAGCGTAACCCCATCCAATCCCATGGGTTAGCCAACCACTGTAGTGATAGGATCCATTTAGAAATTTGGTTATGTTTGGCCCCGAGCACCAAGGAAAAGAGTTCCCGGCCCCCTAGCTGGCGCTTCAAGCAAACTTCAAGATAGTCATACCACTTACACACCCAATATGAAATTGCATGTTTTATAGATTCAGATGTCTTTAAAACAATCTTTTAACAAAACCATTGTATCAGTGATCATAATCCTCCAAAATATCTAGCTTGAATTCTAATTTCCAATCATTCCTTCATCGATATACCTATGGCATCATTGGCAACCACAAAACTCACCACCTGTTCACTCTACGGCCTTTTCAATAGGTCCTAGCTCATAGTACCTGGTAATATAATCACATAAGAAAATCTAGATGGACTCTCCGTTGAAGATTAGCAAGATCAACCAATAGATCCATATAAAAGAGCCATGGACTCATCCGTTGAGGACTAGCAAGGATCATCAACCAGATCCATGCTCGAGTTTAAAAAACAACTCTAACTCCTTGTTCCATTTTCTTCCTCAACGCACGTGTGGGTATCTTCGACGACCCAGAGCCCAACCACCATATGGTCTCAGCACCCTCTAGGCTCCTTCTTTGCAGGTCACCTAGCGCTTCACTCATAGGCCGCTTCCTTGGTCCCTCATCCACTGTACTGGAAGCTCACCATTTAAATCGAACCGAGGCTAGTCAAGACCTCGGTCGACCTTGCTACACGAGACGTCCTTTGTTGACTCTCCGCCGTCAGCTGTTGCAACTTTATCAATTAGGTCTCCACGACCTCATTCCTAAGATGGTCAAAATGCTTTCCCAGCATTCTTGACATAAAACAGTCATTTAAAAACAAGTCATAAATACAGTTTCTAACAAACTCTCATCTTTCCACATTGTTCCACATCATTTCTTGTTATTCCACATTCTTCTACATCAATTCACATTGCTTATTCCACATCCAGTCATATGTATTCCCATCGTATTCATCCATTCTCATCCAATCACATCATATTACATCTCATCACATCTATCCACATCTATCCTCATCACATCTCATCCCTTCACATCTACGTATATCCACATCACATCACATCACATCCATTCACATCTACCTAGATCCACATCACATCACATTCACCCACCTTACATCTCATCCATCCATTCACATTACATCACATTTTTTTATATTCATTCAGATCCACATCCATCCATTCACATTACATCACATTTTTTTATATTCATTCAGATCCACATCTCATCACATCACATCCATCCACATCACATCTCATCCATCCACATCACATCTCATCCATTCACGTCACATCACATCATACTCATATCCATTTACATCTCATCATATCATATTCACATCGCATCACATCCATTTCGCATCCATTCACATCACATCTCATCACGTTCACTCACATCCATCACACCCATTCACATCCATCACATTCATTGCATCCACATCACATCATATTCATTCTATCCATATTACATCACATCCACATCTCATTCTCATCCATTTACATCACATCACATCCTTTTCACCTCACATCTCATCCATATCTAATCACATCCACTCATATCTCCTCACATCCATTCACATCCACTCATATCTCATCACATTCACATCTAATCACATTCACATCCACATCCATTTACATCACATCACATCTCATCTCATCCACATCTCATCACATCGCATTCACATCTTATCACATCGCATTCACATCTTATCACATCACGTTTACATCTCCTCTTATCACATTCACATCTCATCTAATCACATCGCATCCATTTACATCCCGTCATATTTATTTACATTCATTCGGCTCTACATCACATCTTAACACATCCACTTTTAGTACTGTTTTCTACTTTCGATATCGATGGGACTTTTCTAAGTTTCTGCCAATTGCTTGGCCTAGTTAAAGGTACTTTTTCTCGATGATATTTTCATATTCTTTCTAAAATTTCTCAAGTGAAATATATTCAATACTATTCTTTTAAGTAAAAGATTCATGGGATTTACAAAAATCAATTCTACCCATATTTTCCAATAAATTAATAATGCTCAAAATTCCACTTTTGATAAATACTCATAATCTGAATTATGCCAAAAACTACTCTTTTATCATTTAATTACTTAGATATCAAATATCATGGGAATTCCAAACTTACCAAAAATTTCTCTTTTACTATTTAATTACTTGGATCTCAATTATCATGGAAATTCCTCTTTTTGCATAAAAATAAATTTACCAAAAAATCCCCTTTTACCATTTAATTACTTGAATCTCAATTATCATGGGAATTTCTCTTTTTGTATAAAAATAAGTTTACCAAAATTTACTCTCTTCTCACAACAATCAATTTATTATGCATAATTATAAAAAAAATTATTTCTCATGAATATGATGAAAATCATTGTTTTTGCTTAGGATATCCAATCCTAGAATATGGTAGGAAGTCCTCTTTTAGCATTATGCATAAAAATAAGATATGTAATATTTTTTAAAAATTTTGCCATAGCTTTGTTGCTATTACTGATAATTCTCAAATTTTTCTAAAGAATAAAAACTTGCAATGGAAATATGATAGTAGTTCCTCTTTCATGCTTAAAATCAAATTATGAATTTAAATCATAATTTTAACCATAATCATAAACTTAATTATGATTATCTCCCTAGATTAAGCTAGTTCCATTATTTCTCTTTTCCCAATTTGATAGGATAATCTATTTCTCATTTAGAATTAATCAAAGTAGTTTTTAACTACTTATAAATAATCTAAAAGAAATAACCATTATTTTGTTAACACAAAATCATAAAAATACCATTTTCTTAATCTCTGGCTTATCAAGCCTAGAGTTTAGCTTTGAATTAAGAGACTATAATTGAGAAGCATCCTTTTTCAAAGGATTTAGCCATAAAGATGGCTATTCTTTTAGAGAGAGAGATTTACTTAAAAAGAGCATTACAAATAAGCATAAAGATTAACTTTCTCTTAATTAAGAATTAAGACTTTAAGGGAAAGCTTGATTTGAATTAAAACAATTATTTAGAAAGCTTCTCAAGCTTGAGAGGGGTTGAGAAGAAGAAAGTCATTGAGATAAATTAGAAAAAACCATAAAAATTGATTTTACCTCCAAGTTTGGCTTGATTCTCTATTAGCAGTGAAGCCTCCGACTAATCAATTGGTCCACCAAGAGGAGAAGAGCAACTCCAAGAGTTGTTGTAGAGAGAGAGAGCTCCAAGCTCCCAAGAGCTCCCAAGAGAGAGGAAAATTTAAGAGATAATAGAAAATATGATTATTTTAATATAATTCTAACATGGTATAGCTTCAATATTTTTTTACAAAAGACTATGGGTTTATTTATAGGTGAGGGAGGCCACTAACCAAGTCCAACTAGGTTCTAGAATTTTCTAGGTTCAGTTTGACTCAATTTGGACAAGATTTGGACCAGTTTGGCTTCCTTTTTTATTTGGTTTGATCCAGGAGAGAGAAGAGATAAAAATATCACAAATTTTTTGAATTAAAAACCCTTCCACACATGTGAAAAAGGTGCCTACCTCAAGAGACCCCCTTTCCTTTACCAAGGTGTCAAAAATACATCATTATTCCAAAATATCTCAATTTTTTAGTAATATCTCATAATTTTTAACTAATAAACCTCACCATTTAAATCGAACCGAGGTTGGTTAAGACCTCGGTCGACCTTGCTACGCGATCTGTCCTCCGTCGACTCTCCGTCAGTTGTTGCACTTTATCAATTAGGTCTCCACGACCTCATTCACAAGATGGTCAAAATTCTTTCCCAGCATTCTTAACATAAAACAATCATTTAAAAACAAGTCATAAATATAGTTTCTAATAAACTCTCATCTTTCCACATTGTTCCACATCATTTCTCGTTATTCCACATTCTTCTACATCAATTCACATTGCTTATTCCACATCCAGTCATATGTATTCCCATCGTCTTCATCCATTCTCATCCAATCACGTTATATTCTCATCCAATCACATCATATTACATCTCTTCACATCTCATCATATTCTCATCCAATCACATCATATTACATCTCATCACATCTATCCACATCTATCCTCATCATATCTCATCCGTTCATATCTACATATATCCACATCACATCCATTCACATCACATCTCATCCATTCACATCTACCTAAATCCACATCACATCACATCACATTCATCCACCTTACATCTCATCCATCCATTCACATTTATTTATATTCATTTAGATCCACATCTCATCACATCACATCACATCCATCCACATCACATCTCATCTATTCACGTCACATCACATCATACTCACATCACATTTATTTATATTCATTCAGATCCACATCTCATCACATCACATCCATCCACATCACATCTCATCCATTCACGTCACATCACATCATACTCACATCCATTTACATCTCATCATATCATATTCACATCGCATCACATCCATTTAGATATCATCACATCACATTGACATCCATTCACATCACATCGCATCCATTCACATCTCATCACATCCATCACACCCATTTACATCCATCACATTCATTGCATCCACATCACATCACATTTATTCCACCCACATTACATCACATCCACATCTCATTCTCATCCATTTACATCATATCACATCCTTTCACATATCATCACATCTCAATCTCATCTCATCACATTCACATCCACATCCATTTACATCACATCACATCCCATATACATCTCTTTTTCACATCCACATCCACATCCATTTACATCACATCACATCCTTTCACATATCATCACATCTCAATCTCATCTCATCACATTCACATCCACATCCATTTACATCACATCACATCCCATCCCATCCACATCTCTTCACATCCACATCCACATCCACATCCATTTACATCACATCACATCCTTTCACATATCATCACATCTCAATCTTATCTCATCACATTCACATCCACATCCATTTACATCTTATCACATTCACATCTTATCACATCACATCCACATCCATTTACATCACATCACATCTCATCCACATCTCATCACATCCACTCACATCTCCTCACATCCATTCACATCCACTCACATCTCCTCACATCCACTCACATCTCATCACATTCACATCTTATCACATTCACATCCACATCCATTTACATCACATCACATCTCATCACATTGCATCCACATCTCATCACATTGCACTCACATCTTATTACATCTTATCACATCACGTTAACATCTCCTCTTATCACATTCACATCTCATCACATCGCATTCACATCTTATCACATCACGTTAACATCTCCTCTTATCACATTCACATCTCATCTAATCACATCACATCCATTTACATCCCGTCACATCACATCCATTTACATCTCATCACATTTATTTACATTCGTTCGGCTCTACATCACATCTTATCACATCCACTTTTTTTCTACTTTCGATACCGATGGGACTTTTCTAAGTTTCTGCCAATTGCTTGGCCTAGTTAAAGGTACTTTTTCTCGATGATATTTTTATATTCTTTGTCAAATTTCTCAAGTGAAATATATTCAATACTATTCTTTTGAGTAAAATGGGATTTACAAAAATCAATTCTACCCATATTTCCCAATAAAATTAATAATGCTCAAAATTTCACTTTTGATAAATACTCATAATTTGAAGTATGCCAAAAATTACTCTTTTACCATTTAATTACTTGGATATCAAATATTATGGGAATTCCTCTTTTTGCATACAAATAAATTTACCAAAAATTTCTCTTTTATCATTTAATTCCTTGGATCTCAATTATCATGGGAATTCCTCTTTTTGCATAAAAATAAATTTACCAAAAATTCCTCTTTTACCATTTAATTACTTGGATCTTAATTATCATGGGAATTCCTCTTTTTGTATAAAAATAAATTTACCAAAATTTACTCTCTTCTCACAATCAATTTATTATGCATAATTACAAAAAAAATTATTTCTCATGAATATGATGAAAATCATTCTTTTTGCTTAGGATGTCCAATCCTAGAATATGGTAGGAAGTCCTCTTTTAGCATTATGCATAAAAATAAGATATGTATTTTTTTTTATAAATTTTGCCATAGCTTTGCTGCTGCTATTACTGATAATTCTCAAATTTTTCTAAAGAATAAAAACTTGTAATGGAAATATGATAGTAGTTCCTCTTTCATGCTTAAAATCAAATTATGAATTTAAATCATAATTTTAACCATAATCATAAACTTAATTATGATTATCCCACTATATTAAGCTAATTCCATTATTTCTCTTTTCCCAAATTGATAGGATAATCTATTTCTCATTTAGAATCAATCAAAGTAGTTTTTAACTACTTATAAATAATCTAAAAGAAATAACCATTATTTTGTTAACACAAAATCATAAAAATACCATTTTCTTAATCTCTGGCTTATCAAGCCTAGAGTTTAGCTTTGAATTAAGAGACTATCATTGAGAAGCATCCTTTTTCAAAGGATTTAGCCATAAAGATGGCTATTCTTTTAGAGAGAGAGATTTACTTAAAGAAAGCATTACAAATAAGCATAAAGATTAACTTTCTCTTAATTAAGCATTAAGACTTTAAGGGAAAGTTTGATTTGAATTAAAACAATTATTTAGAAAGCTTCTCAAGCTTGAGAGGGGTTGAGAAGAAGAAAGTCATTGAGATAAATTAGAAAAAATCATAAAATTTAATTTTACCTCCCAAGTTTGGCTTGATTCTCTATTAGCAGTGAAGCCCCCGACTAATCACTTGGTCCACCACAAGAGGAGAAGAGCAACTCCAAGAGTTGTTGTACAGAGAGAGAGCTCCAAGCTCCCAAGAGAGAGGAAAATTTAAGGGATAGTAGAAAATATGATTATTTTAATATAATAGTGGCATGGTATAGCTCTAATATTTTTTTACAAAAGACTAAGGGTCTATTTATAGGTGAGGGAGGCCACTAACCAAGTCCAACTGGGTTCTAGAATTTTCTAGGTTCAGTTTGACAAGATTTGGACGACCAGTTTGGCTCCCTTTTTGATTTGGTTTGATCCAGGAGAGAGGAGAGATACAAATATTACAATTTTTTAAAAAACCCTTCCACACATGTGAAAAAGGCACCTACCTCAAGGGTCCCCCTCTCCTTACCAAGGTGTCAAAAATGCATCATTATTCTAAAATATCTCAATTTTTTAGTAATATCTCATAATTTTTAACTAATAAACCTTGTACTCAGTCAACTCTTCATCTTATGTGAGCATTTACTAATTTTTGGGTTTTTCTTTTATTCTTTGGATTTATCTCATCCTAACACTTGGATTAATCCAATTGGTCCATTGGAACGTTAATTGGACCATAATCTAAGAATTTTTGAAAATGTAGACCCTTAGGCTAAGGTCCCTTATACCCTTTTCAATTAATTCCTAATGCACATTGGAAAGTTCATTTTGAACTTCTGTTTCAGGGGAATCCATTGTAGACACTAGGAGGATTTTTATATCCAAAGATATCTAAATTTTGGAATTCTCTCTCTCTCTCTCTCTCTCTCTCTCTCTCTCTCTCTCTCTCTCTCTCTCTCTCTCTCTCTCTCTAGGCCAAAACAGGGTAAAACAAGATCTTTCTCCTATTTCAGAGCGGAATAATTTCAAAAACAAAAGAGGAGGTTCTTACACCTTTACATCTTAAAAGCTAGAGAGAGGAATCTTACATCCTACCCCACTTCGTGAGATGTCCTCATCTCGCAGCAGGAGGAAAAACTCTTTCACCTTAAGATCCAATTGATTCTGGGGTTCCTTATAGTCTGGTCAACCCACGTAGAATCCTGGGATAAAGATCCCTTCTACAAGAGAGCTCATTATCAGAGAACAATTCATTCAGAACATATCATTCATATCCTTAACACAATAATGGTCCATCATACCGAAAATTTCATCTGAACATCCCTCCACGAGAATTTCAGTTATGCAGGTTCTCAATTTGTCATCCCTTAATTAGATCCACTGGGTCAAAGGTTAACAGCAGTAATCTGTCCAGCACAATCCACTAATCTCATAGTGATTTGCTGAAGTCATAATCGTCATTCCAGTTACTAAAGTCATCACTGGGATTCGTCCCATTCATCCTCATTGTGGCTTTGTTCAACTTAACCTAGAATTCAGGAATCATCATCTTTCAATCCAGAATCCAAATCAACTCATCAATTTTCAACTAGAATTCTAAAATGGTATTAAAACCAACATTCGAATTCATCATCTGGATAGCATTCTTGCTTATAATTTCAAGGTCTTAGATTTACTCGTATATATTGTCAATAAAGAGTTGCAGTTATACCCATGGTATATACGGGCAGTCTCACGGTCCTTGGAGCTATAAGGTAAATACCATCATATCTAAGCCTCAAGCAAGTCAGGGATTCCATACAATTGCGGTACTTCCATCTGAAGACCCAATTTCCAATTTATGAATCTTCATTTTGAATATCAATTTATATGAATTTCATCACACAATTACAATCTTTTACTGGTACTTCATAAAATTTTTACATTTCTGGCTTCTCGGTTGTTCCACTATAGCTAATTCGCTCTGATACTAGCTGAAAGATCCCTGCACCCTCCGCGCAATGAATTCAAGGGTGCTAGCAGTGGAAGTAGCACTTCTTGCACAGGACAAAGCCTCTCACTCAGGGCCTCGCCCCCACGGATATCCGGACAAGAGACTAATCCCTCGGTTCTTCCTAAACCAAACCCGGAAAAACTTTCCTCCCCAGCAGACATAGGCGATTCCTCCAGGATACTTTTATTCTAACGTAGTCAAGGTCATCTCACTAACCAAACTGATCCGACTGAACTCGTAAGTCTCATGGTCAGATCAAGGAAAAGACTGCAACTCCATTTTGTTATACGGAGTGTATCTGCATGTAAACTGTCTCCGAATACCATTTTTCTTCAAAAATTTAGAGAACTCATTGGAGAAGTACTCTCCCCCTCCTCCATCTGACCTTAGGCACTTTACATATTTCCCTCTTTGCTTTTCAACCATAACTCTGAAATTCTGAAAATGAGTGAACACCTCACCCTTCTCCTTCATGAAGTATACCCACACTTTCCTTGTGTGGTCATCAATAAATGTCATATAATACCTGCAACCTCCCATAGACATGGTCTTCGTAGGACCCCATACATCTGAATGCACAACATCTAGTGCATTTCTGCTCACATTTCTGTTACGTGGAAATACATGCTTTGTTTGCTTTCCAAATTGGCATGCTTCATATATTCTCTGCATACCTTCAACTTTAAACTTTGGCAGCCCTGTCACAATTCCTTTAATCTGCATAGACTTCATTCTCTGCACATTCACATGTCCAATTCTTTTATGCCAAATGTCTGTGTGTATGCAACAATTCCTGAACCATTTGCAAACATCACAGCACTCACTTCAGGCATGTTTACATTCAACGTAAACATTCTGCCCACTCTGTTGCCTTTTGCAACCAACCTGCAGTTGTTTTTAAAGTCTTTAACATGACAACCATCAGGATTAAACCGAACCTGCAAACCCTGCTCAATCATCAAGCCAACTGAAACTAGATTCTTTGTTATGTTAGGGACATGAAGTACATCTGCAAGGTACTTCACTTTGCCATCCTGCATAGACAATGGCACATCTCCAACATGGGCAATTGGATGAGCAGTGTCATCCCCTGTTTCCATAAAACCTCATCTTTCAAGGTTCTTCATCTCCTTGAACCACTCCCCATGACTTGTCATGTGGTTCGAAGCACCTGAATCAACGTATCATACATCATCTTTATGTGCTGCTTCAACATTTTCAAACATGGCATTAACGACATGCTGCATAACAAACAATCTTTCATAATCCTCATTGTTTCTGCTCAAGGATGCATAGTTGTTTTGCTGCAATTTCCCATTTTGCATGTCAGCTTGCTTCTTATAACAATCTGCCTTCACATATCTAGGCTTACCACAATAAAAGCATCCACGTGTATCATTATACTACCTTTGCTAATTTCCATGACCTCTTTGACTCCCCTTGCCTCTGAATTGGCCTCTTCCACCTGCGTGTTGTTGTTGTTGTTGTGAATTTTGGGACTGTTGTTGTTGTTGCTACTGGCCATAATTCTGATTACCTGTTCGGCCACCTCCTTGACCGCGTCCACGGCCTCCTCTACCTTGTCCTCTTCCTAAACTTGTGTAGAAGGCCTGTTGCTCTGAACTGTTTTTGTTTTGTGAAGACTATTGGTCTTCACCCAAGCTCTTCTCTTCTATAATCAACATAGACACCAAATCTATGAAATTGGGAATGTTTTTCCGAGTCTGAATAGACGTCTTGAACGCCTTGTATTGTGGCCCGAGACCACGTAGATAGACTTCCACCTTGTCATCATCATCTACTGAAATGCCAATAGATGCAAGGGATACCCTTAATCTTCAATGCATAGTCATTCACAGACATACTCTTTTTCTCCACAGTATGAAGTTCATTCTTCAACTGTATCTTTCGCGCCTTGGTATTCGTTTCATAGAGTTTTACCAAGGTGTCCCATGCCTCCTTGGGGGACTTGGCATCCTGTATGTGCCCAATCATGGTGTCCTGTATACTGATAGAGAGCCAATACATAACTTTTTTGGCTCCTTGGTTCCAATCCTTAGACTCTTTCACATCTGCAGTACTCAGATTGATCTCCGGTATCTCCGGTGTCTCTTCATGCTCACCTTCTATGTAGTCCCAATAACCCTTTCCCATCAGGAAATTCGTCAACCTGAACCTCCAAGCATGGAAGTTGTTCTTATCAAGCTTCTCAGCAACAATCTGGTTTATGCCATCATTTGACATCTTGCTAGACACACAAATTTACCAGAAACAGCACTTTGGTTTGTCCTGCACAAACTGTTGTATTTCCTGCAATGGTACTGTAGTACACTCAAATGTCACAACCAGTGACCTCAATGTGCACACATACACCCAACAGCAACTGTTGACCTCCTTGCAGCACACACAGTGTCTGTTTAGCCAATCTGTCTTCCTGCAATTCTTAAAACAGAGTTCTGCAGAGAATCGATGACTTATCAGTAGTGCTCGAAACTGCTTGCTTTCTGAAAAACGGAGGTCGTCGTAACGCACCCGAAACGCGTTTTCGGCCCAAAAAAATTTATCCGATAGAACTTTATAGTTGCCCTATAGCTTTATTCCCGCGAAGAAAGCTCCTCAATCAGAGATCGTTTGCCGGTGCCTCCCATAAGGGTGTAGTCGCCAACACAAATAGGGAAGAATAGTTGAATCTCTTACCATCGTACGGCTTCCTGTGCTTCTCTTGCTTGCAGCTCAGCCCGTAGCATGAACCAAGCTCTGATACCATGAAAAGATGCAGGGGAGAAGAGAGCTTGGGCTCTTGCAAGCACACACACACTCACAAAACCCTAATAGAGAACACACAAGGTGAGAGGCTGAAAATCTTCTTCTTCTTCACTCAACACTCAACACACCATATACAAAGATATGAGTACACACATATGAAAAGGTACTCAACCAAATATATACTAGGGTTCTCTATAGTGTGAACCCAACTAAATGAGCTGGCGCTATAACTATGCCAGTCTCTAGAATGGCTATCACATAGCCTGTCATCCCACTGGCCGCATATCACCCATGATCTCACCAACCATGCCAGTGGTGTAAGTGTGGGGCCTATCCCCCAGGCGGGTCATCAGTGTCCACCGCCTCACTAGATGAGCTCGATATCTCAACACATCTCCCCTTTATTCCCTTTTTCTCTTTCTCTCTCTCCTCCCTCCTTACACACATGAAGGCATTGAGGTAGATGTAGAGCTTTCCATATCTCCTTCCCTCCTTGCTTTCTATCAAGCACATGGAAGCTCAACGTGAGTGACACGAGGTAGTGGAGTAAGCCCCTAGTGGATTCACATTGAGGAGTTAACCCTCAAAGGGTTGGCTAAGTGCATGGCCCCGAATTGACCCTTGCATCTTCTCTCTTCTTCTTCTTCTTCTTCTTCTTCTCCTCCCATGCAAGGTGAATGTTCATTTTGGTAAACAAGCCCACAAAGAAAGTAGCATAAGACTTAGCACTACCCCAACTAAACCACATTGAAGATCCCTAAGGCTTTTCCAATAGCTATTTTGGAGGAGCCCTCAATCCCTTAGCATATGCTATAATACTGAAACAAGAAGAAAGTGTAGGGGAGGAAAGTTCGGATGAGGACAGAGAGCTACTTAGGAACTTAGAGGTCAACCTTATCCACAAAAAAGAGATCCTAAGATATTATAATTTCATCTACACCATAGCCCACCATAGTGTGTAGACTTTGGTGCGATGCTAAACATATACAAAATGGAGCTACCTTTGTTGAAGGAGTACCTAGAGTCTTGATGGAGACAATGGAATAGGGATCACATAGAATATGAGAGGGTGGGCTACCATAGACTGCTCGAGGAAAACTTCTTCACCAAAAGCACCATGGAAAACCAGCTAGCATGGAGACTCATATGGTTTACTAGAGGCTAATAATATAGAAACATATATGGTAAGGCACTAACTTAACATCGAATGGATCCACAATATATGCCAATCAAAAGGATCTATTGGTGTGGCAGACTTACTTCTGATGGCAGCCAACAAATTCATTTTTGATCAACTTCCCAAAGGTATCCTCTCCATCACATCCAGCAACACAAGTGAAGCCATCACTGTGAATAATGCTAGAAGTGATGACCATGTTCGTGGGAGAACATAAAGAGTCTAAAGACCTATAAGATTAATATCGCACAATGGAAAGATAAATAGCAAAACAAAGTGTAATAGATAGATAATTTGAAATTTTGAGATAAATACAATAATGTGATGTGTTGTCCACATGTGCACTCTCAAATATAGCTTAGATGGAGATCTAGACAGACTCTAGTGGATGGAGGACGTACTAAGTGTAGAGGGTGTGGATACTCTAGTAGACAAACTCTAGTGGATGGAGGACATACTAAGTGTAGAGGGTGTGGATACTCACAAGAATTGGATACCTTATCTTGTCATAACTATGTCCATATATAGTGTTGCAGGTGGGGGGGGGTCATGCGGCACCACCGCCGTCAACATGGTCAAACGACATCACTTACTAATAATAAATCCATACTGTTGGACCGGGGGTAGTTTCATCTCTTAACCATCAATGGTCACACAATAATGACCCCATATGCCGCATCTAAGTAGGGGTTCCCATCAAAGATGCCTACACACCAACAGCCTCTCATTATAATGGGGGCCTTTACAAATGTGCACCAAACATCAATGTGAGATACATGATGCTAAGAGGCGGGCATTGAGTGTATACTAATACACCCCTTTTCTTGAAGAAAAAATATGTTCTTTTCCCCAATGCCAAGTTATTGAAGATGCCAAGTGAGCTAGTCCTTCCCAAGAGACTTGACAAAGATGTCAATGTAGTTTTAGTCTATAGAATAGTACTCTAGCTCCATTATCTTATCCTCAATCATCTCTCACACATAATGATATTGAATCGTAATGGGCTTTGTTCAAGAAGCAGCATGAAACACACAGTTCTTGGCAATAGCCATGCAACTCAGGTTATTGCATTATTGCAAGGCTATAGCCCCACTAATCTAAACTCCCATGTCCACTAAAATCCTGCTCAGACACCATACTACTTCACAAGCAGCAAAACAAACTACCTTTTACTTAGCTTCTATAAAAGAAAGTGCCGTTGTAGGCTGCTTCTTTGCTCGTCCAAGAGAAAGCATCCGAACGAAGAAAAAATATATATCCATAAATTAATTTCCTAGAATCACAATCTCCTACGTAATTTGAATCACAATAAACCGTGGATAAGAGTGTCATGTGCACTATAAGTGATGCCGTATACTTAAGAGTACCTATGATGTACCTAAGTACTTGTATCCCTTGCTTCCAATGACTCTCCCTATGGCTTGTTGGAAAACTTGCTCAAAACACTAACTATGAAGCTGATATCAAGTCTAGTGTTAGTGAGAAAAATTAAACTCCCCAACAGCTTCTTATACTTCCTAGTGTCTACTAATGGTGAAGAATCTTCTGTAGAAAACTTCACGTTCACCTTCATAGGGGTTTGTAGTCAGTCAACAACCCAAATGCTATGAGAACCTCCCAAGCATACTTTTGCTATGATATGAAGATCTTGCCTTATTCCTACCAGTTGCTTAGCCATGCTTAGAGAAGAGAGGTGTCAATTACAACACCAATGCAGCCACCTAGAGAAGAGCTAGTAGCACCTAGAGGTAACACAAGAGCAGGTGCCAGCAACTCATGAGAGGAACCACGTAAAGGAACTTGAGCAAATTAGTTTGAGTAGCGCAACGTTAAGATCATGATGGATCATGGTGGGGGATATACCTCTGGGTGACATAGAGAGAGAGATGCAGAGAAGAGCAAAGCACTTGTAAAGAGAGAGATGAACATTCTCGGCAATAATCTCTCCACTCATGACCACAAAAAGAGCTAAAGAAAAATAGATTATCTTTGAGAGCTTGAGGTTTTCAAAAATCCTTTATGAAGACACATGTAAACCTTATTCACACATGCAGTTTATGGAAAAGCATGTGGTGGTTACATTAGTGTAAAGATGCCTAGGTCGAGGGAGATATTGCTCTTAGTGGTCATTAAGAACCATAATGATTTTTCATTTGGAATCTTTAACATGCAGAGTTGAATATTTTCTCTCTCTCCTCTATCTTAAAAAATCATGCAAATGTTGGCTTGGGGAAAAAGCCATGGATGTTGATCTTTGTGACCACTGTTTCTTGAGGCATGTGCCCTGCCCTTGCATTATGCATAAAAAGGTTATATTCTCTCACCCCATTTATAAGGATCCTCTACCCAAGCCTAAGGAGCTTAAAATGAATGTATTTGTGGTGTGCATTGAGTTCTACATGCATGGGTGATGCACTTTATGAGTTGGTTCCTTTCCCCAGGCACATGGGTGTCCAAAAAGCAATTAGGTGGCTCCGTGTAAGCAAAATGGTGCTTATAACGGACTTGAGTGTTTAGACTAGTAGACAGACACATGCACATGCATTGAGTAGAACACTCCAATTTAGCATTGAGGAGGAGTATTGAAAGATGACTTTGGCACAATGCCAAATTATCGTGGAGGATTGGTTAATTGATTGGATAGTGGTCAAGTGTGAGTGGAAAGAACACACCCTTCATTTAAAAGGGGGTGTTGAAATATGTAATCTCGGGTTATGTGGTTGAGTGTGTGAATGCACCTTAGAGGTGCAGGATATTATCTTGTGTGTTGTGGAAAGGCAAGAATGCCACATGAGATATTGTGTGAATGGTGAGAACCACATGAAAGAATGTGGAAAAGGAATTTCCACATGGCATGACACATGTAAAGGAGATTGGGCTAGAGGCAAGTGGGCTAGAGGCTATCCATATTAGAAGCCTCTTTACAACATATTGTAATAGCGATTGAGTTGAGTGTGCCTATTCACTTACATTAGTGTGCTAATTATCATTATCGATTTTTGATTATTTTTAGCATTCTTAAAAATATTATGATCATGTGATTAGACTAGGCTTAGCACAATTTCTCACAAGTATTATGATCATGTGATTAGACTAGGCTTAGCACAATTTCTCACAAGTTCTTATCATCTCATGCATGAGACTCCCCCCCCCTCCCCCCTCCCCCCTATCCCCCTCACCACTACACTATACAACATGTGACTTTTATAATAAATTAAGGTTAAAATGGTTGGCTAGAAACTATTACAATGTATGAAGGCTAAAAAATACCATGCTAATATCATGCAGCTTCATGGCATTTAATGCAAGTAATATGATTCTTTGAAGAACAATAGATGCATACTTGAGAACTTTATCACCAAGTTTTCTAAATTATTAGTAACATTCAAATCATAAGGAAAAGCTTTTAGTAACATTCCAATCATAAGGAGAAGCTTTTTGTGCATTTTTGCACAACCCACACAAAGTCCAAGATGAGTACATATTTAAAAACCTTTCTACTTAGTCTATGCATTTGCATCAGCCCCTTTATAAAGAGGGAAATATTTTCGGTGACCTTTTACAGAAAGCAAGCTTCTAAGGCAAAATGGTGAGCTTCTTTTGTTTTCCTCTCCCCCCCCCCCCAAAAAAAAACAATGTATTTGGAAGCTCATCATTTTAATATTTATATGTATGTATTTGGAAGCTCATCATTTTAATATTTATATTTATATTCATCTTATATGTATGTCACAAAAAACTCAAAGTAGAAATTATATTAGCATGGCACTAAGAAGTATATATTTTTTAAAAAATCTTAAAAATAAAATATTATTTTTTAAAAGTTTAAAATTATAGAGTTTTGACATGCTAGATAGGCTCATTTTATTTTAGTATTTGGATAAGTTTTGAGCAAGTTATGGCCATTTAAGTTTTGGGCCTCGGGGCACTTTAAAATCAAAATAGTATGCTTCCAATAAATCCTTCCAAAGGTACAAACTCTAAAATGAGGCATTTATAAATATGCCACACAAGAATATGATGAGAGAACTGTAACTGTATATAATACTTTTGGAACACTATAATAATAGACAATAACTTTAAAAAATGGCTAGAAGCTACCTTTGCCATGTCAATTCTATTCACACTCAATGTAGAGGAAAATGATAGTACGCTTGCTTCCCTTATTACCTAAATATCTATAAGCAACCTACCCCTATTCCATACAATTATGATGGTTTTATTTGTAGGAATTATGGATGGAGTAGTCTATGGGCTTGAAGATGTCACACATGGAGAGGGTAATGAAGGTACAAGTGCCACATGGAATGGGCTCGAAGATGGTCACACATGGAGAGGATAACAAAGGTATGAGTGCCACATTGAGTAGTGAAAACAAGCCCCAAATTTGTAGAATGACCCCAAAATTTCACTTGAAGGGTCCACATAGACCTTACTATTTTACAAATCTTGCTCTTAAGGGGTTACTACCATTCATGATTGGAAATCAAACATGCAACTAAATCATAAAAACCAAAATAGAACACATTGCCTTCAATGATTTGTGCACAGGCCTTGCTCTCTGTAGGGTCATCGATATTTCTAAAAGTTTCACAAACTTGATCAAAGAAATCTAAATGTTGTGTCCAGTCTCTTGTTCCATCGAATTTGTTCATGGGCATGGAAATATATGTGACAGTGGCCTTTTGTGTTTTGTATTCGTGTTTCTAGTTACTTGAATTTGCATGCCTACCCTCCTTCCTACAACTTCTACCTTTTGAAGCACATCTTTGATGTAACTTGGAGGTCATAGGGTCTAAGATGGTGGTGTTGCCTTGTGGGCAAAATGCATTTGTGGTCTAATAAATGGTTTCGGTGTGTGCTATGTGTGGTGTGTCACCAAGGCTCTTTTAGAAGCCTATTGAAATTTGGGAGAGAGAGAGTGGTCTAGCCCCCATCATGGCTAGATATAAAGGTTAAGACAACCCTCTTGATGATTGTGCATAGACATAATTTAAGCATGGTTTGGAGGCTAGATATGATGATTGTGCACGGACATAATTTAAGCATGGTTTGGAGGCTAGATATGATATTGTTAGGGTCTTTTGTTGAGCTTGGTTCCAATTGATTTGTGGCCCTAACCCAGCTTCTAAATTTAGGTTTTCTAGTTCCATCGTCATTGAGGATGCATCGAGGATGTAGTACTAAAAGACTCCTAATTCTCAAATGAGTTTAGGCTATGCTCACGAGAGGTCTTGAGCCTCCTTTGACCTTCCTTCATAGAATTTCTGAGTCAAAGAAGACGCTTTATTCTCAATTTGGTGCTCATGAGAGGTTTGGTGCTTTGTTTGACCTTCCTTTCTAGAATTTATTGGTCAAAGAAGACCCTTTAGTCTCAATTTTGTAGCATATGTACTCCTTAGTGTGGGAATCATGCATGACTTAGATCTATCTCTAGATGACATAGCTCAATCCTAAACTTGCAATAATACCTCATAGAAAACATATCCAAACACACATTTTTTGGTGCAAGTGATTTAGAAGTGTAGAGCTCGTTGTTGAGGCATTTAGTTTGGACCCCTAAATGACAAAAAATGGACTTTTGGATGCAAAATTGTTAAGACAGACATTGATGACCCTTCTGGGTGGTGAGAGTTTCCGCATCTACACCACTAGCATGGTTGGTGAGATTATGGATGATATGCGGCCAGTGGGATGACAGGCTGTGTGACAGTCACTTTGGATTACTAGAGACTGGCATAGTTATAGCGCCAGCTCATTTAGTTGGGTTCACATTATGGACCGACCCTTGTATGTTGTAGTAGTTGAGTACTAACCCATATAGTGTGTACTCTTATCTTTATGTTATGTTGATTAAGTAGAGAAGAAGAAGATAGAAGAAAATTCAACTATCCATCTCTCTTGTGTCTTGCTCTCTCGTGTGTGTGTGTTTGCTTGCTAGGGTTTGAAGCTCTCCCTCTCCCCCACATTCTCTTTATGGTATCACAGCCTAGTTCGTGTGAGAGCTAAGGAGGCAAGCAGGAGGTAAGAACAAGCAAGGAAGAGAGTGGTACTACACGGGTAAGAGCATCATCATCTCTTTTCCCTTCTTGGTTTAGGTACAACACCCCCTCAGTAGCTATGGGAGCTACACATCTCCAATTGAGGAGCTGTCTTTGCGGAAGTAAAGCTACAAGGCACATATAACGTCTTATTGGACAAAGTTTTTTCAACCATATTCGCGTTTCAAGCACGTTATGGGCCCTGTTTCGTCATTACACATGGTATTTTTGGTTTTTTGGAAGTTCTGGTAGAGAACTATTTTTGCTCGAAATCTGGTTATTGCAGTGCATTTTGGAAGTGCAGACAGGATTTGTACATGTATTGTTGATACTGGGTGTATGTACATGTGCTCTAGTCACATTTTGTGACACACAGGCTGTGCTGAAGTACCATTTGCTGCAGAAGTTTACAGGAGATACTGCTGTATTATAGGTTGCATACAGAAGTTATCTGTTTGCATTACTGCAAAAAAACATGTCTAACGAAATTAATCAAATTGTTAGTGAAAAGCTGGATAAGAATAACTTCCATGCCTGGAAATTCAAAATGACTAATTTCCTAATGGGTAAAGGATTTTGGGATTATGTAGAAGGAGATAATGAGGAGCCTCCAGAGTTATCTGAGGAGAATGCCACTCGTGCATATATAAAGGCGTTCAAGGATTGGAGTCAGGGTGCAAGAAAAGTCATGTACTGGTGGCTTTCAAATAGTGTCACAGACACTATGATAGGACACATACAGGATGCAAACACTTCAGCAGAGTTGCATGGCAAAATTTGGTTCAGATGTTCCAGACTAACACAAAGGCAAGGAAGTTGCAGTTAAAGCAAGAGTTGCATACTGTGGAAAAGAAAAGCATGTCCATCAATGAATATGCCTTAAAGATAAAGGGCATTGTTGAATCCCTTGGGTATATCAATGTATTAGTGGAGGATGATGATTTGGTGAGTGTCTATCTGAATGGGCTTGGCAAAGAGTACAAGCCATTCGAGACCTCCATTGCAGTTAGGGAGAATATTCCCAACTTTCGCGACTTGGTATCTATGCTAATCATAGAAGAAAAGGCTTTAGGTGAGGATTCTTCTTCACAAAGCAAGAACACATCGAAACATGCCTTCTACTCTAATTCAAGTAGAGGCCGTGGTCGAGGCCAAGGTGGTGGCTGACAAGGAAATCAGAATTCTGGATAACAACAGTCCAATGCAATCATACAAAAGTGGAAGAGGTTAGTCTAGAGGCAGGGGGAGCCAAAGATGCCGAGGTGGTTGGCAAAGAAATCAAAATGCAAATAGCATAGAGTGCTATTACTGTGGCAAACCATGTCACATGGCAAAGGACTGCTACAAAAAGCAGAATGACATTAAAAGTGGGAAGTTGCAACAAAGAAACTATGCATCATCTAGCAAACATGGAGGTGATGACATAAGTGAGCAGCTATTTGTGATGCAGCACATGCTTAGTTCCATAACAAGAGATGTGTCAAGATCTCAAGATATATGGTATATGGATTCTGGCGCCTCTAACCACATGACCAGTCATGCTGAGTGGTTTAGAGATATGTAAAAAATGAAAAAACTAGGTTATGTAGAAACAATTCCGTATCCCATTGCGCATGTTGGTAAAGTGCCATTGTCTATGCAAGATGGCAAAATGAAGTACTTGGCTGATGTACTTCACGTTTCAAATATTACAAAGAACCTGGTTTCTATTGGATGGATGGTTGAGCGGGGTCTGCAAGTGGGGTTTAATCCTCAAGGATGTTTTGTGGAAGACTTTAAAAATAAGTGTCGCTTGGTTTGGATGTGAACATGCCTGAGATAAAGGCAGTTTTGCACATGAAACAGGTGTCATTGTAGATATTGACATATGGCACAAGCACATTGGTCATGTGAATGTACAGCAACTGAAGTCTATGCAGGCCCAAAATATTGTTACAAGTTTGCCAAAGTTTAAGGTTGACGGTATGCATAAGGTATGTGAAGCATGCCAACTTGGTAAGTAGGTCAAACATCCTTTCCACTATGAAAAGCATGTCAGTGCAAGGCCATTAGATGTCATACATTCACATGTATGGGGAGAACTCACCAAGGTTGCAAGTACTATATGTTACATTCACCACACTAGGAAAGTGTGGGTTTATTTCATGAAGGAGAAAAATGAGGTGCTTGCTTACTTTCAAAGATTTAAAGCCTTGGTCGAGAAGGAAAAAGGCATGCAAATAAAATGCCTAAGATCAGATGGTTGGGGAGAATATTTCTCCGATGAGTTCACGGATTTCTTAAGAAAGCAGGGAATTAAGAGGCAGTTTACGTGTAGGTACACTCCGTAAAAGAATGGTGTTGCAGAAAGGAAAAACAGGCACATTGCAGAAGTGGCACGTGCCTTGATGGGGCTAAAAAGAATACGCCACATTACTTTTGGGTAGAAGGAGTAGCAATTGCTGTGTACATTATGAACAGGACACCCACTGCAGCTGTTCATGGTATGACTCCTGAGCAGAAGTTTACAGTAGGCATAAGACCGGATGTGTCGCACTTGAAAGTGTTTGGGTGTATTGCATATGTACATGTTCCTGATGAAGTGAGAACAAAGTTGGATCCAAAGGTAGAGAAATGTATCTTCATTGGTTGTCCTATGGAGCAAAAAGGTTATAGATGCTATAACCCTGCCACTCGTGAGATGCGAGTAAACATAGATGTTGTCTTCGATGAGATGAGTAGCTAGTATGCACCAGTAGTGAAGGCAACAGAAGATGCAGATGTAAGAAGTGCTGATGTTGCACCACATGTAGAGCAGCAATCATAGGTGTTGAGTGGACATGGGGAGTCCTCGAGCAGTGGATCCAATGTTAGCCCATGGTTAGAGGTAGGTTGAGGAATGATACAGGTACACGTGTATCACAGAAAGGGAAGGAAAAGATAGATCAACCTTTTTTGCCTAATCTGTCAGCAGAGCAGGTTACTCATATGTGGATGGTGACTCTAGTGGCTCCGAGCAGAGCCTTGATGAGGAGCTTGGCATTCCGTCTGTGGTTACTCCTAGTGTAAGGAGAACCAGGGCTGTTTTGAGGACACCCCTGGCAGTGATCCAGGTGTACGTAGGTCTACGAGGGTTAGATACCCTGTTGACAAGTTGAGATATGATGGATATACATCCCATCATTATGCTTACATGGTAAAAGCAATACAGGAGGTTGAGCCCACTTGCTTTGAGCAGGCAATTGGAAATAAGAAATGGGAAGATGCCATGGATGAGGAGATGGCAGCATTGGATGCAAATGTAACATGGGAGTTAGTGCCTTTGCCTAAGGAAAAGAAGGCAATTGGATGTAAGTGGGTGTATAAAGTCAAGCACAATGCTGATGGTTCAGTGAGGAGGTACAAGTCAAGATTGGTTGCCAAGGGCTATGCACAGACTTATGGCATAGACTATGAGGAGACATTCAGCCCGTTGCAAGAATGGCAACCGTGAGAGCTGTCATTGCTATGGTTGCAGTGAAGGGTTGGTATTTACATCAATGAATGCAAAGAATGCTTTCTTGCATGGTGATTTGCAACAAGAAGAAGTGTACATGATGTAACCACTAGGTTATGAGAGAGTGATGCACATCCAGATTTTGTGTATAGGTTACGCAAAGCCTTGTATGGCTTGAAGCAGGCACCCAGAGCATGGTCAAACAAGATCGGGGAGTATCTTGTTACCATTGGATTTCAGATATCTAATGTAGATTTTTCACTATATGTGAAAAAGACAGATAGAGGGATCATGCTATTAGTCATCTATGTGGATGACTTGATTATCACTGGTGATAGTGATGCAGACATACATGATGTCAGGATGCTTTTGAAGCAGAAGTTTGAGATGAAGGATTTGGGGGAGCTGCGATATTTCTTGGGTATAAAGGTGGTGAGATCACCTCATGGCATTTTGCTATTGTAGAGGCAGTATGGCTTGGACATGTTGTCCAAGTACGGCATTACAGGCTGTAAGCCTATTTCAGTGTCATTGGAGCAGAACACAAAGCTTTCCGCATATAGGTGAGCTTTTGGAGGACCCCACTACACAGGTGCATATTGGGTACTTTGATCTACATGACCATTACAAGGCCAGACTTGAGCTATGCTATTGGACTTGTGAGTCAGTTTATGCAGGCCCCTATGAAGCCACACTTGGATGCGGCTAGACGGATCCTTAGGTACATAAAGTCCACAGTTGATTCTGGACTTTTCTATGAGGCAGAGATACAGTTGTATGGGTACACAGATGCTGATTGGGCTGGTAGTATTGTAGACAGGAGATCTACCAGTGGTTTTATGTTCTCATTTGGGAGTGCTGCTATGAGTTGGAGCAGTAACAAGCAGCCAACAGTTGCCCTGTCGAGTACAGAGGCAGAGTACATTGATGACCCGCCTGGGTGATAGCTTTCGCATCTACACCACTGGCATGGTTGGTGAGATTATGGATGATATGCGGCCAGTGGGATGACAGGCTGTGTGACTGGCATGGTTGGTGAGATTATGGATAATATGCGGCCAGTGGGATGACAGGCTGTGTGACAGTCATTTTGGATTATTAGAGACTGGCATAGTTATAGCGCCAACTCATTTAGTCAGGTTCACATTATGGACCGACCCTTGTATGTTGTAGTAGTTGAGTACTAACCCATATAGTGTGTACTCTTATCTTTATGTTATGTTGATTGAGTAGAGAAGAAGAAGATACAAGAAAATTCAGCTATCCATCTCTCTCTTGTGTGTGTGTGTGTGTGTGTGTGTGTTTGCTTGCTAGGGTTTGAAGCTCTCCCTCTCCCTCACATTCTCTTAAAAAAAAAGGTCTCCCAGATTTCAGATAAGTCAAGAATTTTGACCAGAAGTGTCAGATTTCTATAATTTATAGAAGTGTTAGATTTCTATAGTTGTAGAAGTGGGGACTCCTATAATTTGTAGAAGTGGACATCACGGGCATGACTTCTACGGTTGTAGAAGTCAAAAGACTAGAGGTCGTAGAAATGACCTCTTAGATTGTAAAAGTGAAGAGTCGTAGACGTAGAAGTCAAAGCACTTCTACGGTCATAGAAGTGAGAGGTCGTAGAAATGACCTCTCCAATTGTAGACGTGAAGAGTTGTAGAAATGAGCTTCTTTGATTATAGAAGTGGACTTCCACGGTGCATGTTGTTGAAACTAATTCCTAGGGTGTGAATGGGCGGTGTGTACGGGGCCCCGTTACATATTCATCGTTGCGGCATGTTGATTCACGATTACTAGCGATTCCAACTTCATGTTCTCGAGTTGCAGAGAGCACAATCCGAACTAAGGCAATCTTTTTGGATTCACTCCATATTATGACCTTGCTTCATATTGTAATTGCCATTGTAGCACGCGTGTAGCCTAGCCCTTAAGGGCCATGTAGACTTAAAGTCATCCCCACCTTTTTCCATAGAACTGTGGGTAGTCTCTTGTGAGTGCAACATCAACACATAGGGGATTAATGATCAAGAGCCTCTTAAGAATCAAAAGCAAACCAAGACTAAGTCACTGCTCTATAGAGGTGTGTTTTTCAACCACATAACCAAGACTAAGTTAGTGCTCTATAGAGGTGTGTTTTTCGACCACATAAAACAAACACAAGTCTCAATGCCTTGTCAAAGGTAGAAAAGAGCAACCGCAAATGAGGAGGTGCCAAGTGGCGTTCTGAACGAGCTCCACGTGTGCAGATCTGACGGCATAGGTGGTCTGACTTGGAAGACTTCGCGTGGTGGACGCGATGCACTCTTTTTGCCATTGGGTCAGGCGGGAAAACTACCTCGTGCGCACGCAACGCACATTTTGCCGTCTCAATTTTCAAGGCAATCAGTTATCTTTCATCCTCGGTGTGGTGTGCAAGGGGAATCTGCGTAGCTGGGATTAGGGTTAGGGTTTTCTTTCACATTCTCTATAGCCTGCACAGCCAGGATTACTATATAGCAGTCTTTTAATCTTCTGCTTTCTGCTCAACTTTCATGCGCAGTTAGGGTTAGTGTTGGGTTTAGGGTTCTGAGAAAGCGAATCGGAGGGCCCATCGCAATTAGGAGCGCCAGCGCTAGCGTTAGGGTTGTTTGTGTGGACGGCAAGGCGGACCACACAGGATCGGACATCGCAAGCATCTTGAAGAAGGTATTTCTCAAGAGCATTCTCACTTTCTTCAATTTTGTCGGGTTTTGTGTATATGCGGCAGCATCTTATCTTCCATGTGGAAATCAAAGGCATCTGAAACATTCAGATTCCAAACGCTATGGCTCTCTGCTCCAAAACTTCATGTCCGCAATCCGCTCGGTTGTGTTTTGGAGGGGAGCAAATTAGGAGATGCAGCAAGCCATTCACGACGAGTGCCTTTTGTGATAATTTACTTCTATCTCTTTTATGCAGTTTTTGCAGTTAGAGCTGTGGATGCACAAACACATCAGAGTTGCCGGCTGTAGTGTGCGCATGTGAGGTGAATGAGTGGTCACATCCTGAAAGTATAATTGAAAGACTTAAGTTTTGTTGATTAAGATTGGGAATGTTTTTTGAAGAGCTGTGATGTCTTTTTTTGAGTGGCAGGTGGTTGTGTGTGCACAAGGCAAGCAAGTGGTCACACCTTGACAGTGCAATCAGAAAGAGGGCACTATCATCAGAGTTTTGTGTGCATCTGCATCATTCAAACCTCACAATGAGCAGAATTGGCTTCGCCTTTGCAGCTATGGCAGCTGTTGGTAACAGCTGCATAGATGGTAGCCGGAAATTTGCATCCCAAAGATTTACTGCCACTGAATTAATTGGATTAGTCGGCCTGTTAGATGCAGTCTTGCTGGCCATCATTGTCTTGGGATCGGGAAAGTATGCATCGTTCAACTCCATTTTTGTGGGTTCAGACTTGAACTTTCTTCGGATTGTTGTCGTCAGTGCAGGGATCAAGGTCATTGCCGGTTTTCTATATCAAAGGGCATTACATTTGTCCCCATTATCGGTAACAGTACCTTATCTGGCATTCACACCAGTGCTTCTTGTATTCACGAGTTTCATTATGATGCATGAGAAGCCAAGTTCTCAGGGGTTGTTTGGAGTTGTGGTAGTCACAGTTGGGGGCTATTTGCTTGCTATTGAGCATCCAGGCGAAGTAGAAATGAAGAGAGAGAGACCAAGGCCAAAGTTTTGGAGCAGCTTCTTGTTTTCTGTTCTAGGTATGGTATCAACATGGCCAAGTGCATTGTTTCGGGGGAAAGAAAGGTCTTTCAAGTTGGCCAACCAGGTGAAGTGGGAGGAGGATACAGACAGTGAAAATCAAAAACTGTCTGTTGCAGAAACAGGAGAAGTAATGTCTGGATCCTGGCCAACTGTGGATTGGTAAGATCTTCTTTTATGGTATCAAAATGATTTTCTTCAATGTTTTCAGGCACTAGAAATAGTTTGTCTTGTTGATGGAACAACCTAGTGATTTTTAGCACAGAAAACCTGAGTGAAATGTTGATCTGCCAGATGCCGGCTGACAGGAATTTATGGGGCCACTTTTTTGAACCAATACTTGCATTGAGGAGGGAGCAAGGTAGTCTTCTTATGCTTGGGGTAGCTGGCCTGCTGAGTGTCAGCAACAGGTGCTTTTTTTCACTTGGCTTTGATTTTTTGAGATTGACATGGATTCTCTTCTAGCATGAACAGTGGATTTATTTTGGCAAGAATCTTTCGAGCATGAGATAACCATAGATGCACGATGAGTTGGTTGTAATGGCAGCACTAAAAGTCGCTTTAATGCAAAGAAGGGACACTCCTTGTCAAGTGTTTGCACACTGGCTTACACTTAAAACATGGCATAACACTATTCTTTTGAACTGGCTAGATCCACATATTTTTTGACCAAAATATAAAGAGGCACATGATAGCAAAATATTGTGAAACTACTACTCAAGTGATTAGTGTGCATCTATCCATGGTTGGAATCTTGACAAAGCCTGACACTCCTAGAAGTGTTGCCAATCTTAACGAAGCCATAATAACGAGTTGCCGTCACTTTGCCATATGCTCGACTTTGAGACGAAGAATAAGAATACCATGCTTTTAAATGAGAAAAGGTATAAGACATACATCTTTAGAAACGTTACCAATTTCAAAAAGCACAAACCAAGCCATAGTAATTATTTTTTGTCACTTTGTCTCTGCTTGACTTTTAGGCAAAGAATAAAATTTATCATGCTTTAAAATGAGAAAAAGTATATGTCACTGGTGCAAAGATGTGTGAGAAAATGTTCAATTCTTTATGGAGTCATCCAAAGAAAATCTAATTGATAGTTTTAAAGCAAAACTCAAGAAATATGATTTTTATTTCTTCAATATGTCTCATAGTTTTATTATAAGCTAGGAAACTTCACCCAGTATGTGTTTGCTTGAAATTTTATGGTTGAAGAAATGACATTTCTAATGATAATAATATGAGACATATCTTTTTCTCATTTGCGCACTGGATCATTGTAGTTTGGATAAAGTGGAATCACATGCTAGCACAAAAATGGGCTTTTTTCTTCAAGGATAGTGCTAATAATATGAGATATAGAAATATGAACCTTTTTCTCATTTGCATAGTGGGTCATTGCAGCTTGGATAAAATGGGAGCACACTTGGCACCATCACCAATTGTGTTTGCAGCGATTCAGAAGGTTATTATGGCCATTCCAGTTGTACTATTCCTTGGATTGAATAGGTAAGGACATATGGTAATATGGATATTCTATGTTACTTTCATAAAGCGCCTCTCTTTGAAGGTGACAAGACTAGAAAAATGAATGAATTGTATAAAACATCACGAAGTTTGATTGCAAAAGCTGGTGAGTAAACCAAGCTTCTCCTTGCTATGGAATATTTTTAGTTTAGCTATGTAAATAAGATTTCTGTTTGTTAGCTCATAATTTTTCTCTTTTATGCAGCCCTTCATCATTCAAGCATTTGTTTGGACAATTCCATGTCCTTTTTACTATCTCACTGTTTGAGATTTTGGCTTTCGTTTGCTACTTGAAAAGCTTGGAAACATTGCTGGTTGCATACTCTGTTGCTGTGAGTGGATATCTCTCTACCTTGGTTGACATTCCAAACAGTATTTATTGTCAGAAATTTAAGTGTAGTCTACTGCAGCACAAGTAAAAGTTGTGTGTGTGTGTGTGTGTGAGAGAGAGAGAGAGAGAGAGAGAGAGAGAGAGAGAGAGTTATATTAGCTGCTAGACCCAATGGGTCTATGAGACCAAAGTGATACAATGCTATCCATGGTATGTCTCATCATGGAAAAGAAAAACAAAACAAGTACAAATAACATAGCTCTCTGAAAGTAGAGCCTAATACAATGATTATCATGTGGAAGTACGTGGGGTATGAGCACTAGTACAAGAGACTCTCATCATGGAGTGCATGAGAATATGAAGCATGTGGGGCACATCATCCTCCAGTAGAACGTACACCTCTCTCAAGTATGTCGAGCATGGGGTTACTGAGTATGGCCGAGAGGTCCCTTTTTGTCACGGTACGTGGGAAGGGTTTGTGTGTGTGTGTGTGTGTGTGTGTGTGTGCGAGCGAGAGAGAGAGAGTAAGTTTAATGTCTACAAAAGATCAAAGGGTCTATGAGACCAAAAGTGCTACAATACAATCCATGAAGTAAACTCTATATGGAATAAAGATCCATAATTATGACAATGCTAGATTGTATATATGTCGTATTTCTGTAACAAGTAGTGAGACACACTGTCTAGTTAAAAGACTTAGCATCTCAGGTGCAAGCGATCTATCTGGCTGATAAGAATCAGTGCGTTTTCCCCACATCTGTTATCTCATACAGACTTGACATCCACCACCTGTGGTGAAGCACTCTTGTGTCTCTGTAGGATCTCTCGGATCTGGCGCTGTCGTGTGGAGGGTTGTCTTGGTCTAGTAGGCCTATGCTATAAGTGGAGTGCTCTCATTAATATTACCACCAGGAGGAGGTGTGGTGGTGAGGTCCTGTGGTGCTGTCAATATGTGCTGCCTGTTTCGTTCGGTGAGGTCATCTGACTCCAGGGACCCTTGTAGTCATTTTTGACTGTACTTGCTGCTGGCAGCTTTTTTTTCAGAGACCAAGTCAAGACAACACAATAAAGGTGGCAAATGACAAATGCACATGAGTGGTTGAAACTCAGCAGGAGGGAGTTTCTCCATCGGAGCAATTGGGAGTTTTCCAAAAAGGGGTTTGAGGAGAGTTTTACAATGTTTTCCGTGGCAGTACTTACATTGGTGTGAATAGTGAAACAAGAGCCAGAAGAGAGCAAGTTGAGCCTACATGTGGACCAGATTGAAGGTGGAGCAAAGGTGAATCATGTTCCCTTGTGCATCACATAGGTGAGGAACTTGTGTCTCCTGTTTAGGAGATCTTGGGAGGATTTTGTTGTGAGAAACTGGGTTTCCATTGTGTGAATCCTTTACATGCTGGCCCTTCTCCCGCTCATGCATGAGTCTCCCGCTCATGCATGAGACAAGTACTATTGTCATCCACAACTTCCTTTGGGCAAAAGTGGCAAACACATTACCTGGGCCAAGGTGGCATGGAATGTTCTGCGATCCAAAGCAGGGGTGGGCTGTAACAACACCAGCTAGGTGTGAACGTCCTTGGGCACCATCTCGTGAACAATACGCATGTCAATGCTTAAAATGTAAAAGCCACATTGCACAAAACAACTGAATGGTACATCACTGCACAAGATAATCTGTAAAAGAGATAGGCACTGCACAATACACCACCACTGGGCAATACTGAAGTATATTATTGGAGTATTTAATATGTACAAAGTTACAAGGGTGTGCTTGCGAGATAATCCAATATAATGCAAGTATGAAGACAAGTTACCCAAACAAAAGTGTGTCGGAGTAGATTGTCGATGCCAGACTCGTCGAATGAGCCAAAGTAGCTTGGCTACCAATCACACACACCTAGAGGGAGGTGAACGCGAAGCTGTCATTCCAAGACCACGCACAAATAGGAGCTCTCGTACTAGAGCTTGGCTCACACCCTCGTAGAGACCATGGCTCAAGCCTTCCTGGTATGAGTACACAAACATGTACATGTATACGAATAGGTACAATACTACAAGTACACGAATAAGTATTGGTATGCGATGTCAATAGCAGGTACTCAAACAGGTACACTTGGTGCCGGTACATACATCTGGTACTGTAGATGTACGATGATATTCAGCAGGTACTTGTCGGTACAGTACGGTTTTCAGCATGTACTTGCTGGTACAATAGGGTTTTTTCAGCTTGACTTGCAGGTACCGTAGGGTTTCAGCATGGGAGGCAAAAAGTGAGCACCTGTGAGATAGTTAATTTGCCAAAAGAGAGCCCACCATGACGCGCTAGCCTCCACATGAGAGAGAAAAGCAGTCGTGTGGGAGAGGTTGTTGGAAGAGATTGGAGGGGGTTCCAATGTCTATAGGACATGTGGCATAGCCCCCCCCCCCCCCCCCCCCCTTAATGAAGGTGGGCACGTCTCTAAGGTGCCCCCTCATTAAAGAGTCCCACGAATGGTTTTTAATGGGTTAAGAGGGTGCCCAAGGCTTGGACAGGCCATACTTTGGTCCTTGGGCCCCGGGCATTGGCCATGGCCGGTGCCCAACTTAAAAGAATGTAAACTGCTAAGGTTATAAAGTCTTAGAGAAATAAACAAAGGTTTAAATGAATACCTACAACCTGTTCACATGCCACAAACCACGTCAGAATACAGAGCATTTGCACCATTCACAAGTGGGCATCCCGTGCCCGTGAATTGGACACATCATAGCAGGCAGTCACACGTAAACAAGTTATGCAAAATCAGTTTCAAGCAAGCAAAGATGCGTGCATGTGCATTATTATGCAATGGATCCAGAGCACGGAATTGGCTCAATGGGAAGCCTAAACTGGGAGGCATGACAGTGGGTTCCACGTCCTAGCAACACTATGGGTGACACAAGGCTTGGCCTCCCGTAGGTGAGATGAGGCCTGGCCTCCCGTAGGTGGCACGAAGCTCCCTAGCCTCCCGCACCCTGGCACAAAATAGGGGAAGACCACTTGGGCGGCCAAATGGTGACATGGGCAAACTTGCCATCATGGGTCTCCAATGTGGGAGGAGCTGTGGAAGGATTTTGTGCTCCCTCGCATCGTCGAGCGCACTCCATTGGCGGTGGTTCCTTACTCCATAACCCATTGGATTTTCATTGAGGCTCTTTTTCAAAAGCTTGAGAGGTCTGTTGAGAACAAATTTTCAGCCAGCCCTTTCTGAGGTAGACCACTCTTCAGTCAGCGCTCATCTAGTCCCCACTTATTGGCTTGCGGCAACCTTGATTTGTCTCCTCACAGGACATCCTCTTGGCGCTTGCACCCACATTCCCGTGGGTTGCCTGGATCCGGATGGGCACAGATCCTAGGTTGTTCGTTCCAGTTCTTGCAAGCCCTCCTCTCCCTCCCCTCCCTCCCCCGCCCCCCACCCCACACACACACACACACACACACAAAAAAAAAAGAAAACATGCATGCATAGACATATGGCCATGTTGGGAGGAATATTATCCTTAACATAAAACCCCCTTCTGGTCCAGGGACAGTGGAATCTGCTAAGACATCATCCACAGCCTCTGGGGACGTTGGGAAACACTTCCAGGGCTACTCAGAGGTTATCCTTTGTATATTGATTCTCATGTACTGACCTACCAAATGCAACCTGGTTTCGAGTGCGGCATGTAGCTACTGAGATGGTTCATTGAGAGTCACTTGGACTAAAATGAGGTACACTTCCCATTGGTTTTATTGGTTATGAACATGGCATTTGAGAACATCAAATGCCAACTGATTGAAAATCTTGGTCTGAACATCAGTCTGAGGGTCCAATGTTATAGAGAAATTCAACTTCATCCCAAAGTTCTCAAGCAGACCTTTCGAAAACTGCCCCATCATATGGAAAAATGCATCAACTTTTGTTATCCTATCTCACAAAGGACAACAAGAATCGTGTTGTTCTTCTCCTACAAGATGTACAGATTCGGATCTGCTTTTTTCATATGAAACACAGGTCTTAAAAAAATTGCATCAGCCATTGCATGCCACGACTTTGGTGCATGCTTCAAAACATACAAGGGTTTATTGAGTTTGCAGGACTTGTCTTCCATGCCTTAGACCACTAATCCTTCTAGCCGAGTCATTCTAAGAAAGGCAAATTTGACATCCATCTCTTGAAGGTGCCACTGACAATGGGCTGCACAATCTTACAAACTGTTGAGGACTTTTCTGAGGCACAAAAGTTTCATTGAATTCCTCCGCTTTTTAGTTCTAGTCTTCAGCAACAACAAGCTTGGCTTTGTATTTATCCACTGTTCCATTTGACTTGATGTTTCTCTTATATGCCCATCTGCAATTGATATTCTTACCTTTTGGCAACTTAACAAGCTCCCATGTCTGGTTTTTGTGAATGGCACCAACCTCAACCTTCATGGAGAGTTTATTTGCGGCTGCCTGTGTGTACGTGTTGGGTTCAGTGCCATCAAATAACTGCATCATAATAGCCATGCTTGCAGACTGAGTGCTTTCATCATCCTTCGATGCATCATCTTCCACATTTTCAGCTTGTTGCTACTGCGTCCATTGGTATCTAGACCTGGCGTTGAACTCTGTCAAGGCATTTAAAGGTGAATTATACATAAGGTTGAGGTACCGATTTGGAAATACAACTAAGTATTCTTTGAGTGTTAAAGACAAAGATTACCATGATGTTTTTTCTTGCCTTTGGCCGTTTAAAAAGTATATGAATCTTTGATTCAAACTAAAATGCACTTCGATTTATTGCACATTAGTTTATCGATAGAGACTTTTGAAAAACTTGGTCTAAGCAAAACAAACTATGTTGCACTTTGTAATTCATCTGACATTAAAACTGGTCTAATTTTTAATTTCAGGCAAAGAGAAGCAATGTATTGATTACAGTATTTATTGGAAGGCTAATTTTCAAGGTAAGGTTCTCGTAGATGGAGGCAACTATTCTGACTACACACATAATTGGATCCACTTAAAGTCTTTGGTAGAAGAAAAAGATGGATATGATTTTAATTAGTTGTGCATTTAAATCCATGCAAATCAAACTAGGTTTTCATGGAGATGTTCCTTTTTTTTTTTGTGTGTCCAAAAAGAGATCCCGTGGCATGCTTGCAGAAGGTGGTCAGATTAATGCCAAGCACAAGAGATTTACGCTAATCAAATCTGCAAGTACACAATAGAGAAAGAGAGATATAACTAATCTACTTTATATTGCCAAAACATGAATAGATACAATGATGATCCTGGATCTACACTAATATCTAATTTGGTATGCTGTGCAAACTAGCTACAATTCATCATACAAAAGGTTTTTGGCTGTCGTCCACTTGTGCATGCTCTAGCGCACGTGAGAACCGCTTTGTCTCGCTGATTCACAGCTTCTCTGGTGATCGATCATGTGCCCTTGTTGCCTTGCTTCTGGTCTTGCAGGCTCTGGTTAATGGATGCTCACAAATGACCCTTGACCTACCTTTATATAGGAATCTAATGGCATATGCTGGTTGGCCAGCCCTTTTCTTCTGACCCAAAAATATTGACCAAAAGTCATTAAACATGTTCATATTATGCCCCAACTTGTGTTCCATCCATTGTTGCACTTCTTGGGCACCTCCAGGTGCTTGTTGGGCTATCAAAACTGCTGAAATTAGACCATATCCTACTCCTAATCTTGCCTAAAAGATGGATACAAGTGGGAACCATGTCCACGTCACACCGGATTAAGGTGTGCATGTGACATTTTCTCTTGCTAAACTTGGAGCACTGGGGCACATGCTGCACTTGTGCTCCATGCTTTTTTGCTTCTTTTCGGGTCCTGTTCATCAAGAGGCTTTGGCTCTGCATTAAACTGTCTCGCTCAATCACCAATAGATCTGCTGTTGAATTGACGATCATAGGAATTGTTGCATCACTTGGAGTTTCGTCCTCCTCCGTGCTGGATTCGGAGAAACCCTTGACAGAATCTACGGAAATTGGTTTAGTAACCATTGCCATGGTAACCTCATCCTCCTTTGTACATGATTTGTAGAGATCCACTGTTTGCGACATTTGCACTTCGGGCAATTGTTGGTCTTTACAGAATGGTTCTTGTGCTAGCTCTGGCTGGACCGCCATTGACATCGGTACTTTCTCGATATCTTCCACGGTCTACACTCCTTACGTAAAGAAATGGTCTTCTATGCAACATCCCGTCCTAGAAGTTTTTAGGCAACCTCAAAAACTATTGCTAAATTTCAGCCTTGTGTGAACACACTGTGCATTGTCTTTGGGCTCTAAGGTTGTGAAAGCTACATCTTGTGCATGGATCTTTCTCTAATACTTTGCCAATGATGTTTGTCACGTGCATCCCGCACTTGGATGCCACATGACCATACCTGTACAACAGGTGCAAGTCTCAAGAGTGGTAACTGGCCCTTTGTGAATCCTTATCCGGGACAAGTCAACCAAGGATCCATTGTAGAGGGTCATGGTCAGATGTGCATATCCTGCACATGAAGTCAGTGCATGTCCCGCATGTTTGTAACCCTCTGGAATGATGTAGAGGTGTACTGGGCATTTGTTAGGCTTCTAGGGATGCACGGGCACCAATCTAGGTAAGGGGATAGGCATTGTAGAAGACCTTCTCATGGACAACCATGTACAACGCTTCTAGGAGCCGCCAAAGAGCCCATGGCTATTGGGGCTGCCCATAGGCCCAGCCCATAGCACTTGGAAAGCCTTGGTAAGGTCTAAGGGACCCTGTCGGCCGGCTTAACATGAAGTCTGCCAGCAGCAAGGGTGGTTATTTATAGCCAGCAGTACTTGTTCAAAAAAGCAAATACACATACGTGGAGAGGGTATTTGGGACCCAATCTTGAGTATTTCTCTCCTCTCTCTCTCCACTCTTATCTTCTCTACATAGTGCTATTCATCATCAAGAACAAAGGGTCGAAAGTATTTATCAAAATATAATCCTTTTTTGTAAGCTTTCGCTTGTTACAGTGGTATCAGAGCTTTCTCTTTTGGTGAAGAAACTCGGCCAAGAATTTGTTTCTCGCTTGTGTGGTTGGTTTTTAGACGCTGGAAGCACTCCCCATTCCGGTGTGATTCTTGTCCTTCGAAGGACGGTGGAAAGCCCAAGACTTCCCAACCCACAGTGCCCAAGGTAGCTGTGGCAAAAACCAAGCGGGGTCTTCCCCAGGACAGAGCACGGGAGCCTTTGGCTCCAAGAACTCGACCAACGTGCCTAAACTTACTCCAAACTAGAAAGCTCAGACATGTAAGATTGGTGGTAAGCACAGCCAGGATGAGCAGAATCAATATAAAAGGAAGAGCTGATGCTTCTATTGTCATACAATAGGGCATACTTCTAGGGCGTATCCTAAGAAACCCCCTGCCCAAACCACAACACCAGCCTCGATAGCTTCAGTTGGTGAGTGAGGCTTCCACACAAATCCCCTAGGATGTCACTAGTTCTTCGACTCCCACTCCCATAGTTGGCACTGTTGTCAATTGGGAGCTCGAAGGGCACCCATGACCCGGAGGATGAGCGCAATGAGTTGCTCAAGACCTTGGTTACATAGGTGGCCAAAGAGTCGTCGTCTTCTTTGACAACGATAGTACGGGAGATGTGATTACGAAACAGGCCGCTCGGTGGGCTCGTTTTCTATTGACTTTGGTTGACAAGCAGGTTGAGGGATTTAGCATAGGTATTACCACGTGTATCAAGTTTGAGTCATACAGGGCACATAGTTTGTGTGAGGTTTCATGGTTGCTTCTCTTGTTAATCCTAGGGATTCGTTGGTTTCACAAGTTCCATTTAGACATTGGTTGGGAACAACACACTTTTTGGATTTTCCAGAACGTGTCCAAGGCTCATGTCATCATCAAGTGTAAGCCAAGGATACCTATCTTTCCTCTCATAAGCAACATGCAAGCTAAACGAGAAATGCAGAAAGGCGCACAACGGTCAAATCATACAAACAATTACCAGTGCTTCAGAGAAATACCCCACCCTACATGATCAATTCCAGAAGATTTTCTTTCAAGACAATCTCCCTGGGGGATCACATAATTGATCTCCTCCTAGGCTTGAACTCCGGAACAAATTTCCATATCGCCCGAGTAAGGCTATGGAATTGGAGTTAACCTCCAACTCCAAGAATTGTTGCAATTAGGGTTCATACGTTCTAGTGTGTCTCCGTTTGCAGTTTGCAGCACGATACTTTTTATCAAGAAAAAGGATGGATCTTCTAGACTTTGTGGGGATTATTGTGCTTTGAATACGTTGACAGTTAAGAGCAAGTTCTCAATGCCTCGGATTGATTATATCCTAAAGAGGTTGAATGGAGCCAAGGTTTCTTTGAAGCAAAAAAGTGGATATCATTAGGTATGGATCGTGAAGGGGGAGACATTCTAAAGACAGCCTTCCGCACTGTGAATGGGCCCACTATGAGTTTGTGGTCATGCCCTTCGGTCTTACGAATGCCTCGGCAACATTTAACCGCATGAAGATGTGTGGGTTCACGGACTTGATTGGAACGTGTCTCCATTTTCTTGGATGACATACTGGTTTTTTTGTGTTATAGTTGAGCAACATGACATTGACGTCGGAAAGCAACGAGCTTTATGTCAATGAAAAGAAATCGGGGTTTTATTTGTTCGAGGTTCATTACCTTGGATATATTATTAGTGCCAAAGGTATCTGATTAGATCCCGCCAAAGTGGCTGAAATTCTGAATTGGAGATTCCAAAAACAGTCCATGATGTACAGTTGTTTGTGGGAATTCGCCAAGCATATTCCACCCATATCGGCAAATTCTCCGATCAAAAGGGGATGTCACGTGCATCCTGCACAGGAGGTATGCCACATAGCCATATCTGTACAATAGGTGCAAGTCTTGGAGTGGTAACTGGTCTTTGGTGAGCCCTTGTTCGGGACAAGTCAGCCAAGGATCTAGTGTAGAGGGTCATGGTCAGGTGTACATGTCCCGCACGTTTGTACCCCTCTGGAATGATGTAGAGGTGTACAACCTATCCAAGAGCCCTCAAAGTGCTCATGGCTATTGGGGCTGCCCATAGGCCAGCCCATAGCACTTGGAAAGCCTTGGTAAGGTCTAAGGGGCCCTATCGGCCAGCTTAGCATGTAGTTGGCCAGCAGCAAGGGCTGCCATCTTCACACGTGCGAAAAAAGGAATGCATTAAATGCTGTTTATTCCAGTCATGAGCAGGCCGACAACATCAGTAGCAAACCGACAAGCATGTTTGTGTCCTATATAAGCGATGGGCAGCATTGTGCATAAATCATCTCATTCTCTGTGCCAAGTGCTCAAGTCCAAGTGCTAGAACAAGCCAAGAAGGGGCTAAAGGCAAGGTGGAAAGTGTAGATCAAGGGAGCCTTTTCAGGCTGAATGCTATCTTAGCCAAGTGAAGGTATCCAAGTCAAATCAGTCATGGTTATTTACAGCCAGCAGTCTGTCAGTCTACTCATTCAATAAAGCAAATACACCATACGTGGTGGGGGCCCTTCAGAGGGCATTTGGGACCCAATCCTGTGTATTTGTCTCTCCTCTCTCTTTGCACTCTTATCTTCTCTGCATAGTGCTATTCATCGTCAAGAACAAAGGGCTGAAAGTATTTATCAAAGTATTATCCTTTTTTGTAATCTTCCGCATGTTACATTGGTCTCCAACAACTTTCAAAATAAGTCATTCCCCTGGTTCCTTGCTTCTCTTGCTCATATCCTAGAGATCTGATTCTTATATACACCCCCCGCCCCCCCCGCGTCCCCGAAAAAGAGATCCTTCTATTAGTTGAAAAAGACTTGCCTAGAGAAGGCAGAGTACAAACTATAGCAGTAAAAGAAACACAACATAGAGGGTGCTTCCTTCAATGGCTGGCCACTCTCGTAGGAAGGCTACATTGCTAATACAAAGATAGAACGCCACACTAGGGGCCTACTCTGAGTGTCGACACCTACCTCCCAGCCTCCAAAGGGGAGGGGAAGCATCCAACTGCTCCAGCATTCCAAGGATCCACAAGGGTAGTCTCATGTGTGTAAGGAGAGTCATCTCGAGGGTGGACAGTCTCTACTAGATTGCGACAAAATAAATCGGTAGCGGACCAGCAGAGGGGGGCCCTGGCTGGAACCTCTAGCTGCTCTTCAAGAGCTGCCGTGACCCCAGGCCCACACGGAGGGGCATCTGACTCTGCAAGATCTGGAGCTGTAGCCAAGGGAGCCTCTGAGGCCACCACAGATCCAGTTGGATCTCCCATATCATCTGGGGTAATCCTGTAGCTGCCGTTGAGGGCAATGCGTCTGGAGCTGAAACCAAGGGAGCATGTGAGGCCGCCGAGAATCCACCTGAATCCCCCGCATCGTCCAGGGGTAAATCCCCAAAACGGTTCTCAGATTGAACCGTAACCTCGGGGGTCCGCGTGCCAGGTCAGATCCATGGGGGGGAGAGGGTGCCGATGTCGGTGTCGGCGTTGGCGTCATCGGCCTGGCTGCCAGCCCTCCGCAACCATCGGCTGCTGTTGTTGCTGTTGCAGCGGTGGAATGGGAGGTGCCTCCCCCTCAGGAGGAGTACCATGCGACGGAACTGAAGCTTGGGAGCCGGGGTCGGCCGGCGTGTCCGATCTGGTGGCAGATGAAACATTGTCCAGGGAGACTAGAGTACTCCAGCCTTTGGAGCAGCTACAATCACTCTAATGGACGGAATGCTGGCCGCCCTAGCGACAACCGAGCCTGTCGTCTAAGAGGACTTAACGACCTGGCCCAAGGTGTGGTCAATCACCTCGAGAAAGGGGTAGTATTCTTGCGAAGGCCTGGAAAGCAAACTGTGACTGGGAATCCTACAACAGCTGCCAATGGGTTGGATGTGGGCTCAAAGCCATGCAGCCATTGAGCAAAGTATGCATGCACGCTCTGCAATGCGATGGGGCTTTGACTGAGCACTCTATCCACCATGGCAGCCGAGTTGAAATCCATGTGGAAGTAGCTGTGGCCAAGGAGCTGGATGTCTGCCCTTGCCTGGCTAACAAGGGGGCCTGGAGGAGATCTCGAATCTGACTCCTGGGGGGTTGGCTACCCACAAGCTTGCAAACCAGGGATGTCGCTTCCAAGGAGGAGACTGTCAATGCCAAACGCTGGAGGTCCGCTTCTGAAAAATGGCAATGGGTGGCCGCCTCGGTCGGGGAAGACGGAGTGGTTGCCATGGAGTCCTCTGAAGGGGGGAGACCAGAAACAGCTGCCAATCTCTGATGAAGAGCAAACTCGAACTGGAGCAGTGGCAAATGGGAGAGAGGCAGGGGAAGAAGCGGAGGATGGAACCCTAGAGATCTGATTCTTAATACACTGCTCCGAAGGCTTTAACCTCTCCTTGGATATAGCCTTGAAAAATTTTGCTAGGCTTGCCATGAAGGAAAATGATGCCTTGCTTTGTTGAAGGAGAAATGCACTTTGGATGGGCTGATTGTTTACTAGACTTGACCTAATCTGCATGCAAATTATTGCTATATGCAAGACCTATGCTTGGAACCCTAATGAACATACAAAATTGGCTGCAGATGCAAAAATCCAAACCCTAATTTGGTTGCAAATTCAAAGATGCAAAGCCTAATTTGTTGCATACACTTTTGCAAAATGCACCCTGGATGACCTAACCAAACCTCATGCTCTGATATCAATGACATGCTTGCTGGAGGTGGTCGTGTTTAACGTTCAGCACCAAGAGTTTTAGGATAATCAAGAGAGATTTACGCTAACCAAGTATGCAAATATCATACTGCCAACCCTGTTTGACGGGCTGGTGGGGGAAGGGTTTTGCTGCTGGAGACCTGGCATGGGAAGGCTTTGCCTCCTGCTAGTGGCTGTCTAGGGGGGGGTTCCAGCAGTGGGGAGGATGTGTGTGGGTGGGGCTTCCAGGCTGGGTGGGTGTCATTAGTTGCGGCTGCCAGCTGCTATGGTTGGAGACATGACTGTGTCCGGTGTCCCATCTGGCAACACATTAAGCACTGGCCTGGTAATCTGGAGAACTCTAGTCATTGGAGAAAGTGGGGTCCATCCAGCTTGGGACTCCAGAGGTATTTGGGAAAGTTTGCCGGTGAGGGGATGACCAAACAGAGGGAGGGGAGTCTTGCCGCGCCCGTGCCATGGCTGCTGCGGTCATCTGGGGGGTCTCAATCACATGTCCAAGATGCTGTCTAATCATCGAGAGAGGCTCAAAGTACTCCTTTGAGAGATCAGAAACGACCATTGAGAAACCAACCATGGAAGCTAGCGGGTCAAAGTTGGGCATGAAGCAATGTTGTCATCTAGCGAAGTATGCAGATGCATTGCGTATTTTGATGGGGCACAGCTGTAGTATGCTCTATGATCTGTCTGCAAGAGCAGCCTAGTCAAATTCTATCTGAATGCAGCCGTTGCTGAGGTCGTGATCTGGGCTTTCTTGTCGATTAGTGTGGCTTGTAGGAGATCGCAAACATCTAGCCTCACACGGGTCTGCTACTCATGAATCTGCAGATAATCTGCAGATAAGAACCAGACAACAGGAGTTGAAGGTTGGCTTCTGAAAAAGGGCAACTGAGGGGGCCTTTGGTCAGGGGAAAGGGAGCTGATGCAATGGGGTCAAGAAAAGGAGTTAGGGTGGGGGGTTGGGGAGATATCAGGGGCCTCACGCAAAAGCTGAATGAAGATCAATGCTAGCAACCACAAAGAAAAAGAGAAAATTTAAAAAATGAGGGAGAGAAGAGGGAAGACTGGCAGAGGAAAAGGGCGGACTTAACAAAAAGGATCTCAGTTAATTGTGTGATCAGTGCTAATCATCAGTTAATTGTGTGATCAGTGCTAATCATTAAGGGCTCAAATCACACATTGATTGGACTATTGTGAAAGTACTCACTCTCAGTGAGAGGCAGAGGCAGGGTTACAGCGGGCTGCCAGTGCGAGCAACCGGTGGGTTCGACATGGGGGGAGAAGCAGGGTATCAGAGGAACCCAGGAGCGGGCTGGGGAGGGTGCAAGCACAGTGGGGGCGGAAGAGACTGGGAGATGGCATGGTAGCAGAGGGAGCAAAGCAGGAAGAGGGGGAAGGGAAAGCGCTGAAGAAAGGAGAGGCAGGCAGAAATGCGCTAGCTGGGTTGTTTTTTTTTTTTTTTGGGGGGGGGGGGTGTGGGTGCGCGGGAATGCGCAGGTAGGAGGGGAAGAATCAGCAGAGGTGGGAGGGAGGGGGGTAACAGCTGCCACACAGGGAACTCCAGCTTGCATGGTGACATTCAAGGTGTTGTTCGTTTTGATATTGAATGTGTTTTGAGTGCTTCAATATTTTCTATTAAGCAAGGATTCTTTTAAGTAAAACAAGGGTTTACTTGTCCATGTTTTGGTCTCAGGAGAAAATTTTAAGAAGATTGCCTTTCATCCTACTCATGGTGGGAGGGATGGCATTGATCATCCTTGCATAGAGGATTGCTATGCCCCAGATGTGGGTAGCATGGAGTCGGAATTATCCTACCGTGCATGTGCGCTCAGGAAAAAAGCGAGTTTGTAAAGTTAACATTGCCTTATTCATCGACATTTTTGACTCAGCAGCACATGTATAGAAATTATACATGATGGCCGAGATGCCAATTTAAGTATAGTTAATTATATTTGGGATTTAAACATCTTAAAAGAGCCATCTTTGTGATGGCTACCACGGAGGCCACAAACCATTGTAACAGCTCAGAGCATTGCCATGCTCTGTGGGTGAGTGTTCAACTTTCAACCCCTCCCCAAGTTTATGGATGACATTATAAGTAAAAAGTTGATGTGCTAAATTGGATTTGGTGTGGTCAGAAACGGTGGGATTATAATGCATGATAATTTGACATAAACAATTTAAGAGAGGAGTTGAGATTCTTTCTTGGCATAGAGGTTATCAAGACGTCACATGGTATATGGTTGGTGCAAAGGCAATATACCTTGGATATGTTGGCAAAGTATGGCTTGACTGGATGTAAGCCTATGGTGACACTATTGGAGAAAAACATGAAGCTAAGGGGTAATCTTAGTGTGATGGATTGGATGATGTTATTATGTACATTTTTGCATTGTGTCCTCTTTAACTCTAATTAATGTATTGTTATCCTTTCCTAACCAACCATACACTTTAATGTAGCTCTAACCATAGAGTGTAGATATCTTTGGGTCATGCATCGTTGGAAACTTGCACCTTATGCTACCCTCATCACTATATGCAATGGACATTTTTGCTAAAAGTTACACTTTATACTAATCACTATATGTAGCCCACATTCTTGCTAGAGCATTAGGTTGAATCCTAATAAACTAAACCCTAGATACTCTTTTAGTTCATTGTTTCTTCTCATCTTTCACTTCAAAGTCTTGCCAACTACATGCAATATCTATTAGATCCTCTTTTAGCCTCTTATTGTAATTCTTAGACATTGCCAACAAGAACAAGCTCTAGACATAGTTTTTAACATTTGGATAAATACATCTATTTCAGACATTTCAATTCTTCATAAGAAAGAATGTATTCAAAATCACATGCTATGAGTGCAATAATCCATAAAACTTATCATATGCACCCAAGATGGTTTTCCATGTACCACCACCACCACCATCATCGTCATCATCACCTTTGGTAGTGGTAGCAATACCAATGGCCAAACTTACAATAGCACTCCCAAAAGAAAACATAAAGCAACTCTGGTAAATCTCCAATCTAAGACACTACTAGTCCAAACAACATTTGTATATCCATGTAGTTATATCTCTCTTTTAGCCTCATAGAAAAGTCTATAATCAACAATGGACTTTATGTATCTGAGAATCCATTTAACCATATCCAAGTGTGACTTCTTAAGGACTTGCATAAACTAACTCACAAGTCTAATAGCATAGCTCAAATCTGGCCTAGTAATGGTCATATAGATCAAGTCCATAACCAACAATGGACTTTATGTATCTGAGAATCCAATGAGCCATATCCAAGTACAGCCTCCTATGGGTCTGCATAAATTGACTCACAAGTCTAATAGTATAACTCAAGTTTGGCCTAGTAATGGTCAAGACATATTACCTCTGTAACAGCAAAATGTCATCAGGTGAACTTACCACCTATATATCAAGAAAATATCGTAACTCGTCCAATCTTTCATCTCAAACTTTTCCTTCAAAAGCATCTTGACATCATGTATGTTAGTATCACTATCACCAATGATAAGTAAGTCATCCACATATATGACTAGTAACATGATCCCTCTATCTTTTTCACATAAAGTGAAAAAACCTACATTGGGTATCTGAAATCTAATGGTAACAAGATTCAAATGCTTGTACTCAAAGATTTTTGCTTTGGACATTTGGCCACACATAAGGCCATCTTGTCCTTATTAGTAAGTAGCTTCTACATCTTAAACTTCTCTAGTAGATACAATATATTTCTCATCATCATGTGCACTTTTAGCTAGATCTCCATATCTTTGACTTGGTCATCCTTAATCCTCATTCGATTGAAATGGCTTTAGAAGTGTTTAAACCTATAATCTACTCTAAATAGAAGAACTAACTGGCATGGAATCAACCTCAACCAAGAGTTTGTGCATAACCCTTGGTGTCCAGCCTTGCCTTTTATCTTTCCACGGATTCATTCGCCTTACATTTGAACTTGTAAACCTATTTGCAATCAATCACATTCTTGCCATTTGGTAACTCAACCAAATCCCATGTGTCATTATATACCAATGCATCCATCTCTTCATACATAGCTTTGTTCCAAGCTTCTTTGCCAATAGTCTCATCACAACATATAGGCTCCACAGATGTCACATATGCATAATACATATCATATCATCTAAATGTAAATCTCTACACACTGGATATCTCACACTTTGTGACCTCCTCAATGGTGGCTGTGGGTCACTACGAGCTTCATGAGCTCTAGCATGTAGTGGTACATACCTGTCATGTTTCACACTTGGAGTTCTATTCATTGGAATTTCCAACTCATGCAAAGACTCTTCGAACTAGATGACTCAATGGTTGTGGGTTACTACGAGCTTCTTAAATGCTAGCATGTGGTGGTACATACCTGTCATGTTTCACACTTGGAGTTCTATTCATTAGAATTCTCATCACCAAGACTCTTCGAACTAGATTATTCATAACTTGCATTTCCAATGTCAATGCCTTTAAACTTGTTCTTTCCTTTGTCCAATGCACTACTCTCGGTGCTCACATTATCTCTATCTCCCTGACCACCATGGACCTACATTATCACTACCAGATGTCTCATGTGGCCCATAAATACTAGTAGACTCCTCCAATGGTAAATGTACATCCACAACGACATCAATGTCATCAACCATGACATTCTCACTTTTCTTACACCAACTAGCCATCTCATCAAAATTACATCATGATTAATAAGAACCTATTTTATCACTAGATTGTAGCACTTGTATGTTTTCCTGTGCATTTCTAATGAATACACACTTTTCAGCTTTTGGATCTAGTTTCCTTCTATTCTCATCAGGCATGTGTACATAAGCCAACAAACAAAAACTTTTAAGTGCCCAATGTGAGATCTAGAGCCAATTATCCTCATCTCTCTAGTGCACCCTCATGAATAGATACTGTAATTGTCTTGTTCAACAAGTGTAATGTTGTTGTACATGCTTGTGTCCAATAGTGATTTAGCATACTCTTCTCATTAAGCATGGCTCGTGCTATCTCACCAATGACTCTATTCTTCCTTCTCTCACAGTAACTCCATTTTGCTGCTGAGGTGGGTACCTTCATGTAAGTTGCCTTTGTATCCCATGCTCTCAAGAAATCATTAAATGCATGTGAGGTGAACTCACCTCCACCATTTGTCTTACAACATTTGATCCACTATCCATATTGCTTTTCAACAAATGCTTTGAACTTTAAACATTTGATCCTCTGTCCATATTGCTTCTCGGAACTCCAAACTTCCCCTAAATGCTTCACCTTTTCCCCTCAAGAAGTAGATCCATGTCATTCTACTATAGTCATCAATAAAGGTGACATAATACCTATAACCATTTATGGATGGGGTTTATGATGGAACCCAAATATTACTATGAATTATTTTCAAGGGCCTCTTGCTCATTTGGCCATCCTTTGGAAATGGAAGTCTTGCTTGCTTACCAAATTGACATGGATCACATACATGATTACTTCCATCATACTTGAACCTTGTTAAATCACCAACATGATTGCTTCCATCATACTTGAACCTTGGTAAACCACCAACAATCCCTTTGGAAATGGAAGTCTTGCTTGCTTACCAAATTGACATGGATCACATACATGATTGCTTCCATTATACTTGAACCTTGGTAAACCACCAACAATCCCTTTGATTTGCATAGACTTTAGCTTTTAGATATTCACATGCCCAATTCTCTTATGCCACATATCAATGTCCTACACAATGCCATGGCTATGTGAAAACATGGCAGATTTTAACTCTGTGGTACTTGCATCCAAAGTGAATAGGCTTCCTTCCTTTTGTCCCTTTGCAATGAGCTTACATCCATTCTTGAAGTCCTTAACAAAACAGCCATACTCATTGAACCTTACTTGCAATCCCTGCTCAATCACCATTGGACCCACGGATGTAAGATTCTTAGTAGTTGATGGCATATATAGATTCTTAGTAGTTGATGGCATATATAATACATCTGACATTGTCTTCAATCTCCCATCATTTATCTTCAATGGCACACTATCAACATGAGTAATGAGATGTTGCGTATCATATCCAGTAACCATATATCCCTGTGTTTGTGCGGGTAACTTTCTATCAAACCATTCACCATGACATGTCATATGGTTTGATGCACCAAAATCCATGTACTAAGTATCATCTCCTTCACTACATGAAGTCATAGTGCCAATCACATGCTTTATTTGCAAACAAATGATCTTCATTTCCATGACATGCATTTCTAGAAGATGCACAGTTAGCCATGCTGAATTTTGTCACCTTTGTAAATAAATTTTCTTCTTATAATTCCCTGTCCATATGTCCAATCTTACCACAATAGTGACACTCAATGCCACTTCCATATTATTGTTGAGGTTACCATCTACCTCTTTCTCTAAAATACAATCTCCCATTTCTTCAAGAGTATGACTCTCTACCTCCTGCATCATATGAGGGCTAAATTTTTTTATATTATTGTGTGTGGTGATCTATCTTGGCAACCACATCCACCTCTACATCCTCTAAATGAGGATCTCCCCTTGCTTCTTGCACCTCCTTGTGTGTAAAATGTCTGGTTCCTTGCATGCCCCACCGTTACTTGATGATGTACCTAATCCAAGCTTTAACTCTTCCACAATAAGTAGTGAAATCAAGTCTTCAAAGTCTAGGGATCACCACTTCTCATGGTGATGGAAGTGTCAAATGATTTGTACTCCTTGCCCAAACCTTTCAATGTAATAACAACCAAATCATTATCATCCATTGGTGCATTGATAGATGCCAATGCATTTGCACATGCTTTGATCTCCCGCACATAATCCTGCACACTTCTATTGTTCCATGCTGTTATCCTATGTATCTTTTGTTTCAACTAGATCTTCCTTGCCTTTGTGTTTGTGTCATACATCTTTCACTAATCTTTGAGATTATTTGCATCCTTGACATGACATAACATCTTATCTATCACAAAAATCAAGAAATAATGTAACACCTGTTTCTATCTAGTTTCTATGGACTATAAGTTGAACTAGATTTGGATTAACTGGCGAGAACCCCTGGCTCTGTCTTATCACCATATTCCACCAAAGTCCATTGCCTTCTTTTCAAGAAGTTTTTCATAAAGTTTCTTATGCAATACTTCTAAATCTGGAAGTTGTTCCTATCAAGCTTTTCATCAACAATTTTATATAGACCATCACTCATCTTGGCCAAACACAAAGCTTCAATAAGCACACTTAACTAAGAAATGTAACTAATGCGGTACAATTCCCACCACGCTAATAGATATACATGTACAAATCCTATCAACGTAGTGTCAACACCACTTGTACATTCAATTTCTCAATGCAAAAACATTTCAGAAATCATTCTCAAACCATGTACATGTCCATATTGCACTCCCATATGCTTATTTGCTTCATATACACACATATAGCTACATTAAGCATCAAGTAGAAGCTTAAAAATTTTCCTGCCAAATTTCTATAAGCTCTAAATCAATCCCCTCTTGCAACAACAATCAATAAACCAGCTTCTCAAGAGCTTTTCAATACCATGTAGCAATAACAAATGCTTTTACCAATCACAATGCCGCTTTCCAAGACAACCTCTAGATAATATGGAGTGTTGTTATGCTTTCAAAATGTCCATAATAGGGCCAGCTTATAAGAATATGACACACCGGAAAGAGAGAGCAAGACAAAGCACAATAGACAATGCAATAGATACACAATGGAGAGAATTTAAAAGTTTGATTATACCAAAGAGGTACAAGTGATGGTGCTGTCCATCCGTGCGCTCTCAACAAGTAGAGCTTAGATGGCGATCTAGACAGACTCTGGATGGAGTATGTACGAAGTGTAGAAGGGGTTGGATTCTCACAAGCATTGGATGCCTTAGCTCATGGAAACCATGTCCATATATAGTACTGTAGGCAATGTGGTAGACGCATATACAAGGGCGATTGCACTGCCAGACACGGTCACCACTCGCGTATCAAGAACGTGGCCCACCAACCACCGCCCACTAATGATGGACCTAGTATCTGAGGGAATATTCCTCATACCGTCGCCTCGGGGGATCCTGCCCCTGAACCCTTGCTAGGGGAGCTACTAAACCCCCAGCTGGGGCGATGCCTCGGACCCCAGTTAACGCTCGTACCCCTAACCATCTCCTAACCATCATCAATGGTCACAATAATGACCCCATCGGCGTCTAAGCAGCTGGGGTTCCCACTAAAGACATATACACCATGACTACTCCTCATGATGGGGGCTTAACAAATGTGCATTATACATCAAAGTGAGATACATGCTGAGAGGTGGGCATTGAGTGTATACTAACACATCTTTGGGTCTAGACCTTGTCAACTATATGCAATGCACTAAAGATGGAGATTTAACAAGAGGTTGGGTGTGCGTTGATGTCAGGCATGCACAAGGATCGACCACAATGGTAGCTCATTTATATAATCTAAGGTAAATATTAATTATGTTATCAAATATTGCCACAATTGAATATCCATTCTTGTTTGATGAATAAAAAAATGATTTCCTTACAAGAATGAAGGAAGAGTACACGGTGCCGAATTAAGTATTCTAGATTTGAAAAGAAAATGCGCATTTGAGTTCTTCCATGGTAGTCGCTTTCCAAGCAACCTCTAGATGATAGGGAGTGTTATTATGCTTTCAAAATGTCCACAACAGGGCCAACTTTGGGTTTAGACCTTGTAAACTATATGTGATGCACTAAAGATGGAGATTTAACAAGAGCTTGGGTGTGCTTTGACCATGTCAGGCATGTATAAGGATGGACCACAATTGTAGCTCATTAGTTAAATCTAAGGTAAATATTAATTGTGTTACAAATATTGCCACAATTGAATATCCATCCTTGATGAATAAACAAATGATTTCCTTGCAATCTACAAGACCTCATGATGATTGCTTCATGTGAAATGAAGGAAGAGGACACTTGCACAAGTTTTATTTTGGGAAATGCTCAATGATGTTGTAATGCGTAAGAGATTTTCTATACCAAATTTCTAAGGTTTTATGGCCGATGAGACAGGAGCAAATTGGATTACTATGAGAATGGTCTACAATGGAGGTCTAGAGAATACAAATGGATTGCTATGAGGATGGTTTATAACGGAGGTCTAGAGAATAAAATGGATTGCTATGAGGACGGTCTACAACGGAGGTCTAAAGAATAAAATGGAAGGCCACGAGAGGTCATGTCTCTTTCACTAGAAGTAAAGCTTAAATATCCACATTGTGCAATATGAGGACGGTCTACAAATGGAGGTCTAAAGAATAAAATGGAAGGCCATGAGAGGTCATGTCCCTTTCACTGGGAGTAAATCTTAAATATCCATCAATATGAGCATTAATCCAATTTTTAGTTTAGGATGGAGATCATAACACATTGTCGCACATGGAAAAACCACCAATCTTTTTGAAATAAAACTTGCAAGTTGGTAGGCAAAGGATTCAAGGATACCATATCTTTGTTGACCTTTCAAATGCACTATTGCAAAAGCACTAAGAAGCATGCATTCATGCAAGTCAAGTATCACGGAGCAAGTCCTAGCATGTCAATGCTAATGGAGAAGGCTAGATCATATAAAGCCCCAATTCCAGCCACACAACTTCTAAATTAGTGGGAGAGGCAATTACATGATACCAATGCATGAGCAACCAAACTTTTTAAGTGACAACAATATAGTCACTAGGAGAGGAAGGCCATCCGTTATTAATATTGAGGACAATAACTCTTCACATCGCCCCGAGTATATCACAAGGAGCCAACCTTGTAAGAAAAGGGGAAGGAAGTTAAACTTTCCACCACATGCTCCATCTCCTCCTCAACCCAATGCATTAGAATAAGAGCTTTAATAAGTTTTTGAGAGTGATATATCCATGAATCAATGTGGGCTATATGATGTACTCCACTAAGTAGTAAGGTCACTTGCCAAGGATGGTAAGGTAGCTAACATGGCAAGTGCAAGAAGAGCATCAAAAATTCTAGCTGTGGCATACCTGCACCTTATTTCTATGGTATGGTCCGGAGGGCAACATCATCAATTCATGATAGTGTTGATCACACTTGGAGAGTTTGTTTCACTATTTCCTAATCTCTAGCATGTCTCCCGGTGGTGTGGCTAGTGGTGGGAAGGGGGACAAGACTAACATGTGAAGAAATACACGCACTTGAAGTAGGTGGATTTGTATTGCAGAAGGCAAGAAGCCATGGAACAAATATGATGCATAATGATCTATAAGTTATAGAAGTGGGATATCAAATATGGCCTCAAAAAGGAGAGACTTTGCACTCTATTAATAGTTGCCACTATCTTTGAGCATCTTGTAATTAAGGCTGAATATATAGAGGTGTTTGTCATAGAGACAGAGGATTCTATGCTATTGGGGTGACTCTTGCAAAGAATCCATCATGCACATGCCCATATTTTCAAATAAGAGTTGGGTTTGGTCGATCATATATTATGCATGCAAGCATCTGTACTTGTATATGTACGTATATTTGGGCTTGGATGCTAATCACAATATGTTCATCCCTTAAGAAGGAGGACTTGATTATAATGTCTAGCACAAGGAGAACACTTTAGCTACTTATGGTTACTCTCATGGTTGTTATTCTATTTATCTCTATTTATTTCAGTTTTTGTAATTCCTTCACCATTTTGAAAGAAATCATCATTTCTTTCTATTATTACTTTTATTGTCACAACATATGATGTCTTTCTAAATCTGATCCACAACATATCACATCTTTCACATCTATGCATAACAATATTCATAGAGTAGTAATTCAGAAAAATATGTGTATTTATAAGATCGAAATCAACTTGATATACTCAATACACTGATATACAAAAATGCATGCTCTCATAGTTTATTTTCCTACTTCAATATGATTTTCAATAGCAATAGATTAAAAAATTAACAACAATGGAAACTAGAATGCTTGGGTAGCCTTATTTGCATTTACAAGTGCACGTGTGCTTTAACAATAATGCTGTTGGGTGATATGGCACCACATTACAGTGTTCATGGCTTGAACAGAAATACAACCACTTCAAAGTTTGTGGGTGTAATGTAGGCTATGTCTGTGAATGCGTTTCATATGGGAAACCATATTTGCATGAAGAACTGTGACCTCCTGTCCTGTAAGATTCCTTGTTGCAAATGTGGAGTTTTTTGGAGAGAACGAGTTGGCACAAAGACATTGTGAAGGTGTTGGAATATATACAGCTATCTCATTTGAGACTTGTGGCACATTGTTTTAATGCACCTAGAGAATGATATGTGCATGTAGAGAACCCCTGTTTTGTATCTTGTACCTAATCAGGTGATGTTCTACATGGCCAAGTTTACTTCCTTCAAGTATGTTTGCATTCAAGAAGTTGTGAAGCTGTGTGTGAAATAGCAGAGCGCACCCCCAACTAGGCAGTCTTTCCATGTGAAAATTGGGTTAAATTCATGAACTATATTCTTGATTGATGTTATCTCTTGCCATGTTGTTTCAGACACCTCGTCTACTACGAACGTCACAAACAAGTCTAGGAGACCCCACACGTCCACCATGACAATCGTCTTTTAAGTTTTCTCGGTGTCAAGATGGTGTGCCTAGAAAAGTCGTTAGTAGCTTATCGTGCATGATTATCCTCATAATGTCCTAATCACTTGGTTGTCTTATTTAATCTCTTGTATGTATTGATGTTGTGCTATAAAATAGGGTGCTATTTGAACTATATTTCTTACTTCAGTTGGTACATTATTAGCAAGTAAGGCTTGTATAATGTGGACTGAGAGCACTGTTCCAATCCTCATTCTAACACTGAAATGGACATCTTAGTAGTTCCCATGTTCGAAGGGGAAAAGAAAAGGGAAAACAGTAGTTTCAACAGTGATATTAGCAAATTCAGATCGGCTGTAAGATAGGCCATTATATTTAAATGTTGTAGTGTGCTCTGCTAGTGTTGTAGCATCACGCAATTGTATCGAAGAAAATTCGTATTTGTCGAATGTATAGAACACTCTTCGTTTTGAAGGCTCCACTAAATTTTATAGTAGTGATAGTTTACTATGTATCTTCGCCTATCATGAGCTGAAATGGGTCATCTTGTACGTGGTTCTTGATGGCGTTGGTTATAGCATTTGGAAAAAGTATACACAGGCCCAACCTTGTGTGAGGACATTCTACGAGTGTCTGGTACTTATTTATAATTGAATTGTTCATTGTATTGTATGCATGTATACTTGCAACGGAGACTAGGTCTTTTGATATGTGAGCCCCGTTGAAATCAATCACCATTAGATTAGGGGGTTGTCTAGCATATATCTTCTCTCTAGATGTCTCTTGCGATGGCATTCGCTATGGAAGCGATCCTCACTCATTGACATATCTATGATGCTAAGAAGTTGGATATGTAGCTGGCTTCCTATTAGCAGCCGATGAATGTAATCTGGAAGTAGGGGCACTATACTTTCTTACATAGTCATATTCTTTTTTGCAGTTGCAAAACAAGTAGGTGCTTTAACATTGTATTTATCTGCAACATCCAGTAATAGTGCACTTCCTAGCTTCACATTAGTCATGCAGCTTTCACATTTAGTACAATGCCGCCTTGCCAAAAATGAACACACGCCACATCCAAGACATAGTGCAATGTTGCCAAAAATGAACACATGCCACATCCAAGACATAGTGCAATGTTGCCGATAATAATATCATACTTAGAATGCCATTGTTTATACCACATGGAAGTGTTTGACATCAACAATGCCGATAATAATATCATACTCAGAATGCCATTGTTTATATAAATCTCCACGTTATACCACGTGGAAGCGTTTGACATCAACAATTGTTTTCTTTTCCTCGAAGTCCTAATTTCTACATCACGTCTTCTTTGTAGGCATGCCTTTCCCAAGTTTCAGTTTGCCATGTTACCCATAGCAAAATTTTTTGTGGTTTTGATTGACATATCTCGAAGATAAAGTTCAAAATCAACAAACATACAAGCGTATAGTTTTACTTATAAATATCTTGAAGTGATCAAATGAACATGAATCTGTAAACATACTTGGAAAGGGTGCTAGTGTCACATTCGCTATTAATGAATTGCATGCCTACACTTATGATCGATGGAGATCTTGAAGTACCTTGCAAAAGGGATAACTACAAATTGGCTAGCACATCTGGATCTAAGTTACACATCGTTGTTCAAGTCATATAAATTTTGTGCTTATTTGTGCGATTAAAAAAAAAACTATACATAAAGTATGACGGGGAGTTGGCACAATCCTTCCCAAAATTTTATAAACATAAGGGAACGTGCCCTTCCCCTGTTTCCCAAATAACACCCTCGGTATCAAAAGTGGACCAAAAATACACCTTCAATGTTGAAAGTGGCCATTAGTTTGTTCGAATATAAAAGAAATAAAAATAGAAATACCTTTGTCAGTCTCTGCAATATTGAAGTAAATGATGCGACGAGTCTCGTGTGATATTATTTCACGATCGTTGATTAATATAGAGCTATAATCATTGTTGGTGCGCAAGAGTTATCTTCGATCTCATAACCAAAGCCACAATCAACAAAAAAAAAAACATCCAAATCAAGAACAAATTAAGATGCAGGTAAAGCTTCTCTTGCAAGTGGCTATCGAGGCAGCTTGATCAAGCTTTTCACTACCATGTCAAGTGCGGTGATTCTAAAAATGAGCACCTCTGTTCTTTGTGACATTCACTATGGGTTGTTCTCTTTTGAGGTCGTGGGCTTTGATGCTTGATGGAAGAACTTTGGATAAGACTATCTTCTACTATATTTTGTAGAGAGCTCAAGTACTTTATGAACTTGATAGCCAGCCCTTCAATATCTTGCATGTGGTATTTAGAGAACTCAGAAGCCCGCTCTTACACGTGATCATACAGATGCACATTGTACACGTGATCATACAGATGCATGCACATTGTTCACAATCGCATGGGCCTTGGCAGGTCGTGGAAGCATTCTCTTTTGCAAGATTTGAAGGGGATGATAAAGCAGGTGAAATTGTACTTGTAGCCATTTAGAAGGTGAATTGGGTCTCAAAAGGGAGGATTTGAACTTTGCACTTTGGCCATGGCCCTTGTAAATACGGCTAGATGCGAAATTCTCCTTTTGAGGGGGTTAGAGATGCGTCCAACCAAGCTACTTGATCCAACGTAGGCACGCCCCATATCGCTTGTGGGAGAGTACCTTGCAACCTAATTCCGATGAGGACAAGTAATTAGAGTTTCTTGCAGAGGGCCAACGCCCCATCAGGGAAGGGTCCAGTGACTTGGAAGTTTTCCAGCCAAAGCTGTTGTGGCCGTGGGCAGAAGGCGAGCTGTTGAGCTGATGTGTGGCCATGGGCAGAAGGCGAGCGGTAGTGGATGCTCAGCCGGGGGCGCCGCCAGCTTTCCACAAAGCAAGGGTGCATGTGTGATGGGGAGTAAGAGAGACAGAGTTAGCGCGAGGTTTAACTTTTGCGTGCTTAGCTTTAGCTTTATTAAGCTTAGCTTCCATTGCCACTTCGCCTCACACCCTTGCTTGTTTTTGTGCAAGGGTGTTAGGCTACCCAAAGTAAACATAAGCTGAAGAATCGTATCATCAAGTGTTTCAAATGTCACTCACAAAGGGGGGGTACATTGCACGAGACTTTCCAGTAAAGAATGGGTCTATAAATTAAAGTAGAATTTAGAGGGTATGTGAGTAGGTACAAGGCAGGATTGGTAGCTAAAGGATATGCCTATATAGACCTATGGCATGGACTATGAGGAAACTTTCTACCCCGGTTGCTAGGATGGAAAACTCTGAGAGAAGTCATTGTAATGGCTACATCTAAGAAACGGTCCTTACATCACATGGATAACATATATCTAAATGCAACATTTAAAAAATCTAGGTTTTCTATGAGTGTGCTATGTATGAAAAGACAATAATGTGCACATAGTATCTAATGAGAGAGTGCACAACACAGAGTAATCTTACACAAGCATACCAAAAAACCTAGAATATGATTTAGATGTGAACATTAAGCGCAAATACGTGACCAGAATGTGGTCAAGGGATCAAGCATATGGAATAGGATCAAGAGTCTGGCCCACTTGCGCGACTAGAGTGAACACAACTAGTCCTACTAAAAGGAATGGGATAGAACTAGAGTGTTCATAGCTGGCCCACATGTGCGACCACATAACTAGTCCTAGTAAAATGAATGGGATAAAACTTGAGTGTTCATATCCATGACCATAGTGAACACAACTAGTTTCAGTAAAACAAATGGGATAAGACTAAAGTGCTTATAAGTGGCCAACATACATGACTAAAGTGAACATAACTAGCCCAAATAAAATAAATAGGATGGAACTAGGGCTGATCACATGTGAGACTAGAGTAAACATAACTAGCTATAACAAATTTAACGCAATTAGTGTTCACACTCTAAACTCTAGTTCACACTCTGGCCCATATGTGAGACCAAAGTGAACATAAGTAGTCCAAGGAAACATAGAGAAATTAGAGTGAGAGTGAGGTACATTGCCTCATCAGAGTGCCAGAGTGCTCATAGAGAAACATTGTGCTAGAGTGAAGTACAACTACCTCATTAAGGTGCTGGAGTGCTCATAATTAATCCAAATTCATACACACAAGGATTCAACACACAAGTAAATTAATTTAAAAATAATTTTACACTTAATTTAAATTAATATTAAAATTTTAAAAATCTAACTAAGAAAACTAATTAATTCATAATTAAGTGTAACTTAAAAATTAAAATCAAAACATCTAACTACATAAAAATGTGTTCACACTTGGCCCACATACACGACCAATGTGGTCACATATGTGGGCCCACATACGTGACCAGGGTGGTCATGTATGTGGTCATAGAGAACCAATACACACACACACACTTGGCCCACATATGTGACCAGGGTGGTGACAAAGAACATGATTCTCTCTCTCTCTTCATTGTATTCAAACTATAATTACAAATTGCATGTACATATTGTTGACATATATTATTTTGTACAAATAAATATTTATATCTATTTTTTGTATGTAAGCTGTACATTTTGATATCAAAATGTAATAGACTGTACTTTTTATACATGAAATATTATGTTTATTGGTATAAATTACCTAATTTATTACCATTTTGTCTAATTAAATTTGATTTCGATATTATTTTTTTGTTTGGGTTGATTTCTCTTTTTTTAAACATTTATTATCAAAATATAAGAAGCACATTTTGACATCAAATTTTTGTACAATTTACAGAGATTTTTTATAAGTTATAAATGATTTTTGTAAAATACATGTTTTTTAGACTATAAAAATTGGAAAATTTATGCTTATGAGTATACAAGTGTCCTAGCAATTGAACATTATGTTTTTTTGTGTAAATTAGCTACATTTGTATCAATTTTTGGCTAATTAAATATTGGACTATTTTTTAATTGCTTGGGTTGATTTCTCTTTTTTAAAACATTTTTTACCATTATAGGTAGAAATTTTTTTGTAAAATTTACATAAATTTTATTTTTTTGTTTATTTTTTAAATATAAATCTTTTTAAAAATTAATGCTTTTTTCAAAATTATTTTATGTTTTCTCATTAAGAATGAATGCTTTCTAAAATACAAATATCATTACACTACAATAGTACATTACATTACATCGACATCTTTGTAGTAGTAACAATTGCGAATTCTGAATTTGACATCACTTGTGTGGAATGTATTAAATTATTGTATTTTTTTCTAAAATACAAATATCAATACACTACAATAGTTTATTACATTACATCGACATATTTGTTGTAGTACAAATTGTGAATTGTAAATTTAACATCTATGTGGAATGTATTAAATAATTGTATTTTTTTCATAGTAGGTCCTTTAATATACAAATGTCTTAGAGATGGAGCTAAATTCTTGTAATATTTGTGCAAAGTAGTTCCTATGATATGAGTGTATGGATATTTGCTTTGCGGGTCCTAGTTAAGGATATTTTCTTTGCGGCTGCTAGTTAAGGATGAGCATCCTTGGTCACATGGGCCACCATTGGTCATATGGGCATCTAACCAAGATGGCCGCATGATTAAGATGGGCACCAAAGTATGGATAGCTTCTTCTTTTTTAAATATCGTCTTTGCTTTTCTATTATTGCATGTGCTTTCTCACCATATATTGAGCTTTTCCATTCTCCCTTCCTCACTCTTCCTTCTATCTATTATTGCATGTGCTTTCTCACCATATATACTGAGCTTCTCCATTGTCCCTTCCTCACTCTTCCTTCCATCTATTCACTGCATTGAATAAGATTACTGTCAAGAACAGATATCCTATTCCTAGGGTAGATGATCTTCTTGACAAGCTTAGAGGATCAAAGGTCTTTAGCAAGATTGACCTAAAGTCTGGGTATCATCAAGTTCGTATGACTCAATCTGATATTTTCAAGATAGCTTTTAGAACCCAAACTGGTCACTATGAGTTTTTGGTTATGCCATTTGGTTTGACCAATGCTCCAGCTACTTTCAGCCGTATGATGAATCGCATATTCCTTAAGTTTCAAAGTTTTGTTATAGTGTTCTTTGATGACATTCTTGTTTTCAGCAAGGATCGAGCGACAAGAGTATGAACAACACTTGGAACAAGTGTTCAACCTTTTGAGAGAAAATGAATTGTATGTTAATCCTGAAAAGAGTTCTTTCTTTCAAGAAGAGATTGAATACTTAGGTCATATAGTATCGGCTGAAGGGATTCGTGTATATCCTAAGAAAATTGAGTGTATAGCTTCTTGGCCTACGCCTAGAAACATACATGATCTTAGATCTTTTCTTGGCCTATGTAGTTATTATAGGAAGTTTGTCAAGAATTTTGCTTGTATTGCTCATCCTTTGACTGAACTCCTTAAGAAAGCTACAAATTTCAATTGGACTGAAAAGCAAGATAAATCTTTTGCAACACTCAAGAATGCTTTAACACAAGCACCAGTTCTTACACTACCTGATTTTTAAAGACCATTCTTTATAGTAGTGAGACTGATGATAGTGGCAAAGGATTTGGAGCTGTTCTTATGCAAGACAACCATCCTATTGCTTATCAAAGTAGAAAGCTTAAGCTTGCAGAGCAAAATTATAGCACATATGACAAGGAATTAGCAGCAGTAGTGCATGATTTGAAAATCTGGAAGCATTACCTAATGGGTTCTGAAGGAAAAAGAAACTCAAATACCAAGGCCTAGGACCATTCCGAGTATCGGAGATCGTATCTCATTTACTAAACAATTAAAAGCTACAAAGGCAAAGCTTTGGGATTGCTTATGCCTCTACCTATTCCTGATAGACCATGGGAACAAGTGTCTATGGACTTCATTACTGGCTTTCCTACTACTTCCAGTCACCACCATGACATGATTTGGACAATAGTGGACAGGTTTAGTAAGCAAGCCTATTTCATTCCATGTAAAAAGACACTAACTTCTCATCAAGCCGCGAACATATTTGTTAAGCAAATTTTTGTTCATCATGGACTACCCAAAGTGATAGTTTCTGATAGAGATTCTAAATTTTGTAGTCACTTTTGGGTTGCTCTTTTCTCAAACTTAGGCACTAAGTTAGATTTTTTCACGGCTTTCTATCCGGAATCGAATGGACAGACCGAAGTCACAAATAGCACTATCTTAGATATGCTTAGAGCCTATGTTTCCCAGCAACCTAGTGCATGGGATAAGTACATACACCTACTCCAATTTGCTTATAATAATACTCCTCATACTGCTACTGGTCAAGCACCATTTGAGATTATATATGGTAGAGCTTTGCCTATTCCGGCTACTAGACTCTCTCATAAGATTGAAGCTGCCGACCAATATGTTAGAGACTTTGATCGCATTTTATCTGAAGTGCGTGATTGTATTGCAAGACCTCAAGAGAAGTATACATCTCAAGCAAATAAGAAGCGTAAAGATTTTTCATTTCAAGAAGGTGATTATGTACTTTTGAGAATTGAAAAACAGCGATTAAAGAGTGTGGAAAAATTCCCTGCAGTGAAGCTAGCGCCTAGATATTATGGGCCATTTAAAATCCTTCAAAAGATTAATGATGTGGCCTATAAACTAGAGCTTCCATCTAATTGGAATATCCACAATTCTTTTCATATCCATCTCTTAAAACCTTTTCGAGGAACACTTCCTACTCACCCAACATATGAGGAACCACCTCTTATTGAAGGAGAGGAAGAAGTCCTAGTTCCTGATGCTATCATTGACCAAGAGATAACAACAACAAGAACAGGTAATCAATACTTCAAGTATCTTTTGACTTTCAAGAATCATCCTCAAGAAGATGCTAAATGGATGCCTGAGAAATTTTTCCGAGTTTACCCTGAAATTCTTCATTCTTTTCAAACCCAGCAAATCTGTAATTGAGGACAATTGCAAACTCAAGCAAGAGGGATGTTATGAGAATATATTTTAAGTCCTCTAGAAAAATATTATTTATCCCCTCTTGAGTAATTTGGGGACGCCTAGGTTACTCTTGCGTCATGCCGGCTAGGTTAATATCGTGGGTGATACCATTATAAATATTAATACGTGCGGTATATGACGTATGTTTGAGGCCACCTATGATTATTTCAGTTAGGTTTGTATGGCAAGGTGATTCCTGGGGTACTTACGCCTGGTAGTCATGAGTTGGTGATGATTTGTGCCTGTTTAATATTTGTGGAATTAATTTAATAATTAATTGGGCTTATATTTTCAGGTGATGAAGACTATGGGAATTGAAGAGTTTACTTTGGAAGAAATGTCTTGGTTCATCACATTTCATTTTTGGCAAGCATAGTAGCTTGCAACCTTAGCAAATGATTTTTCCATTTTGAACTTTAGGAAAGATACATTTATTATGTGAAATTTATTAAAGCCTATGGCTTTACCCTAGTCCCAATATTTGACACTCTATTTTTGTTAAAGAAGAGTGCCGTGCTCTCTAAAAAGCACATCTTGTATATTTTGGGGGCTATGGCCTAATTTTGGTGAAAAAGAAAGCTAATAAAGAAATACTCTTGTGTGGGGAGAGGCCACGCACAAGAGGGGGGAAGATTGCACCCAATATGGTCTATTGACCTAAGTATTTTAATTTTGTTAAGTGTTTGAATTTTAATTGATTTGATTTAGTTGAAGCTTGCAAAGCAATGGTTTTTATGGTTGAATCAATTCTTGTGAATTCTCTACTCTTCCACAATCTTTCCTAGAATAAGATTCCGGTTGCATTTATGTCTAATTTAAACATTCTGCCGATTTTGTTCTCCTTTAAAGCCATGTGGCACTAGTTAATGAAATCTTTTGCATAACATCCATGAGAGTTAAGCCTCACTTGCAGACCCTGCTTAACCATTTGTCCAAGTTCTTTGTAATGTTTGGAACATGAGGTACATCACTTGTTGCAGACCTTGCTTAACCATTTGTCCAAAAGAAACCAAGTTCTTTGTGATGTTTGGAACATGAAGTACGTCCCAGCTAGGTACTTCATTTTGCAATCCTGCGTAGACAATGGCACCTTACCAACATACTCAATAGGATACACATTATAATCATTTGTTTCCATATACCTTGTTTTTTTTTTAGCATATCTCCAAACCACTCTCCATGATTGGTCATGTGGTTTAGAAGCACCTGAATCAACATAGCATATATCTCTAGGATTCTGTGCATATGCACTCATGGAATTAAGCATATTTTGCATCACAGAAAGCTACTCACTTCTATCTTTAGATTGCTTGCTTTAGTTCCCTCACTTCTATCTTTAGATTGCTTGCTTTAGTTCCCTCACTTTGAACTTCTCACTTTTAATGTCATTTTACTTTTTATAGTACCCCTTTGCTATATGACCTCTGCTTTGCCATAATAATAGCACTCCATGCTATATGACCTGGTTTGCCATAATAATAGCACTCTATGCTATTTTTACTCTGATTTGCATGCCATCCACCTTGGCCTCTCTGGCTCCCCCTACCTCTAGAGTGGCCTCTTCCACTCGTTTGTACATTAAATTCCTATTATTCTTGCCCATGATTTCTATATCGCGACCTCTAGATGAACTTTTGCCTCTACTTCTACTTGTGTCCATGTACAAGGTGTGCTCTTACATATTGCATATTTTCGGAAGATGATTTACTCTTGACATTTATCTCCTCAGTGATTAGAAGGGCTATAAAGTCTTCAAAGTTTGGGAAGTTTTCTTGAGTTTAGATAAATGTCTAAAACTGATCTTAGTCTTTGCCAAGTCCATTCAATGTGACTGACACTAAGTCATTGTCATTATTAACTGGAGCTCCAATAGAGGCAAGGACATCTACATCTATTTCACTTTCAGTGAGTAATCACTGATATTCATCTTATTCTTCTACACATTATGGAGCTCTTGCTTTAATTGCATCTTCCTTGCCTTTGGAACTTGTGCTTGGTACTTGTGCTATACAACTTAACCAAGGTATCCCATGCATCCTTAAGTGTTGCTCTGCATCCTATATGTCCAATCATAGAATCTGATACGCCAATAGACAACCAGTACATCACTTTGGTAGCTTTCACATGCCAAAATTTTAAAGGTATAAGTTTGTTGAGGTTTTTTCATGCTAACCTTTCAATAAGTAATCACCAACTTTTCGTCACTTGAAACAAACTCCTAATACCCTTTTCCCACCGCGAGGAAGTTTCTCATCCTTAACTTCCATGCTTAGAAGTTGTTCTTGTCCAACTTCTTGCTTTCTCATTCACAATCTAGGATAGAATGTCAGACATGATTACCTGAGCCAAATAGTGCTTGCTAAAAACTTCTACACTTATAGCAAAAACCATAATCTCCAACACAGTTACCTCTTGTGGTACTATAAACCTGTTATACTGCTATTGTATGTGAAGAACCAGTCACATAAACATAGATCCGCTAACAATTTGCAAAATTCAGATTCTTTGCATAGACTGTCCTACAACCAAATTTTTGCCGACTATGCATTAAACCAAAAATTGGGCATATACAATCAAAACTTTTGCTTTCACAGAGTACATATGGAAAACTTGGAGAGCCAAAATGGGACCCGAAATGGCCTTGAATCCAAATTCTGAAATCATTGAGGTCCTATGGACATTTCCCACACAATATAATGGCCCTCACCTTCACCGCAAAGAGTGGCTCAAGATGTGACAGTGCACCTTATAGTTGTGTCTGCATGGCTGCTGAAATCATTAAGGTCCTATGGACATCTCCCACACAGTATAATGCCCTCTTCTTCACCATTGTGAAGAGTAGCTTAAGGTGTTAAAGTGCACCTTATTGTTGTGCCTACCTATTGCTCTTGACTAGTAGCTACTTGTAGAGATTTGCTTCCAAATCAAAGGGACAGAGATGGAGTTACTCTTACCCTTGTACCACTTCCTTAGCTTGCCTCTTGAGCTATTTACCTAAACTGGTGCTCTGATACCATGAGAAGAATAATGTAGGGGAGAGGGTGTGAGCTTGAGCTTCTTGCAAAACGGCGTGTGCGCACACACACACACACACACACGCGCACGCGCACGCGCATGAGTAGACATTCCTTTCTTTTGAAGGTCAGATTGAAGGATCCATTTGCGAAGTAGTCTTCTTGATGCTTCATATGACATTCTACAAGAACTTCAAAGAGTGGAGTAACTATAAACACTAATTCTATTAAGACCAACTACAACTATTAATGCTACTACCATTAACACTAGTTCGCCACCACAAGGTCTTTCCTTGATGCTTCATATGATGAAGGTTGGTTTTGAGAATCTTCCCCCACTTATTGGAAGGGTATTCTCTAAACCCTTGACTGTATGCTGGTGAAGGCTACATGAGAATCTTAACAAGAAGTCCCTCAAGTGGTTTATAGTGAACACTAGGATTGTTGAACTATGCATTGGAGTCAAGTTGCAGGCTTTGATGCATGACTATCCTTGGTGCAAAGTGGACGAAGCTTGAGAACACTAGGATTGTTGAACTATGCATTGGGAGTCAAGTTGCAGGTTCTAATGCATCACTATCCTTGTTGCAAAGTGAACGAAGCTTGAGGACTCAGATTGCATGTTGACATCATGACATAGCGACTTAAGTTTTGAGAGGATATGATGTCAAATGTTTTGGGGCGTAGCGACCTCTGATGATGCCAAATGTATGATAATAAGAGCCAATGCACTGCAAGCGGTCCATAAGACGACCCGAATGTATGATAATAAGATCCAGTGCACTTCAAGCGGTCCATAAGACGACCCCGAAAGAGAAGGTTTTGGGATTTGAACTAAGATTTTTCTTGCAAAGAGGTATGATGAGCTTCTATGCGTCCAGTGGGCCACAAATGACACTTGGCTTGGCCACAAATGATCCACACATGAACGTGGGTTTAGCCGGGTATGAAACCTGGTTGAATTATGCTGGTTTTACACACACAGCAGAGTTCAGGTAGTAGCGGTTGTGGAAATGCTTGTTTCCCGATCATGCTTGCAATCCCGTATGCGTATGGGGAGGGCCTGGGCTTCAATCCCTGCGTCGCCAATGCGTCTTCCAGCTCCATTGGCCATGCCATGGTCGCCATGGCTATGGGTTCAGACCCTGGCGTCATCCCTCAAGAGAGGCAAAACAAGAAGTGGGAGCAGAACCTTGTCCAGTGGTGGGAGGACGACAACCCGCAGAAGCCTAACCCTAGCCAGCAGCCTCAGAGCACAAAAGAGCCCCTGTGGCCGGACAATCAGCGCAGTGTGAATGCTCGTGGGCACCCTTCTGCACAACTGCGGTTAGGGTTAGGGTTGAGTTGTGAGCTTCAGAAGCTCTGCGATGGTTGGCAGCTTGACAGGGCCCTTGACTTGCTGTTGCGCATGGAAGAGAAGGGTGTTTTCCCATCCGAGAGTACCTACCGGTCTCTCCTAAAGGCTTGCAGCAGGCTGTATGACGTCAAGAAGGTGCAGGCTCATCTGGCTAGGCGTAAACTGGAGCGCAGTTATCCACTTGGTGAAGTGCTGGTGGTCACCCTGTTCAAATGTGGTGGCCTTCAAGATGCCCTCCAGGTATTTCATGCCTTGCCCCACCGTACTGTTTTTTCTTGGTCCGCGGTGATTTCCCATTATGTTGAATGTGGCAATGGCTGTGAAGCCCTCAAAATGTATCATCGTATGCAAGAGGAAGGCGTGGACCCGAATGAGTACACCTATGTGAGCCTTTTTAAAGCTTGTGGCAGCATACCTGACCTAGAAAAAGGCACAGCATTACATGTTGATGCACGGAATAAGGGCTTTGACTTGAATCCCTTTGTTGCTAACACCCTTGTGAGTATGTATGGTAAGTGTGGGAGGATTGTGGAAGCTAAGGACGTGTTCTACGGAATGTTGGAGCGCAATCTCGTCTCGTGGAATGCAATGATTTCAGCCTATGTTGAGCAAGATGAAGCAGAGAATGCTCTACAGCTCTATAAGCAAATGCAAGATGAAGGTGTGAATCCTAACAATCGGACCTTTGTCTCTCTGCTTCAAGCATGTTGTCTGCTTGCGGAAAAGGAAGATGCTGCTGCTATCAATGGTAAATCGATCAAATTATCATCTTTGGAAGTCACCTACAGAATACATGTAGATGTCCAGATCAAGGGCTTAGATTCAGATATTTTTGTTGGCAATGCCCTTGTGAAAATATATGGCAAATGTGGGAGTGTTGGGGAGGCACAGGGAGTTTTTTATGGGTTGCCCCAGCGTGATGTGGTGTCTTGGAATACATTGCTATCAGCATTTGTTGAGCATGGTAGAGGAGAGAAGGCTTTGCGGTTGTATCGTCAAATGCAGGAGGATGGTGTGAGTCCAGATGAGCGAACTTTTGTGAATGCCCTTCAATCATGTTGCACATACTCAGAAAAGGAAGAAGCGGTTGACATAGAAGGTCGATCATGTAAACTGATCTCTTTGGATATTGGCCAAGGACTGCATGCTGATGCCAAGAGAATGAGCTTTGCTTCAAATGTCTTTGTTGGTAACACCCTTGTAACTTTGTATGGCAAGTGTGGGAGCCTTTTAGAAGCAGAGAATGTGCTCGTTGGCTTGTCTCAGCGGGATATTGTGTCGTGGACTGCAATGCTGTCAGCATACGTGGAGCAAGATGAGGTAGAGAAGGCTTTGCTTTTGTATAGAGGAATGCAAGAGGAAGGCATGAGCCCAGATGAACGGACGTTAGTGATCGCCCTGCAAGCATGCTGCATTCTTTCAGAGAAGGAAGGAGCTGTTCTTCAGGAAGGGCGGCTGACTAAAATGTGCCTGGAAATTGGCCAGGCGCTACACCATTATGGTAAGAAAAGGGGTTTCATTTCAGACCCTTTTGTCATAAGCAATCTTGTGAGACTGTATGGAAAATGTGGGTGCATGGTGGAGGCAGAGAATATCTTTGGTGGGTCATTGCAGATTGGAGTTGTGTCATGGAATGTGATGCTATCAGTATACAATGAGCAAGGAGAAGGAGAGAAAGCATTGAAGCTGTACCGACAAATGCAAGAGGAAGGTGTGAGTCCAGATGAGAGGACTTTTGTGATAGCCCTTCAATCATGCTGTGTGCTTGCAGAGATAGAAGAATCTTTAGCTGTAGAATGGGGATCTTCCAAGGCTATCTCGCTGGAAATTGGTCAATCATTACATGCTGATGTTCGGATGAGGGGATTTGCTTCGGATTCCTATATTGGCAGTGCCCTTGTGAGTTTGTATGGCAAGTGTGGGAGTATTAAGGAAGCAGAGAATGTGCTTGGTGGGTTCTCTGAGCCTGATGTTATGTTGTGGAATGCAATGATATTAGCATATCTAGAACAAGGTGAGGCAGAGAAGACCTTACAGCTATACAGACAAATGAACAAGAACAGTGTGAGCTCAGACAAGGGGACCTGTGTGATTGCACTTCAAGCAGTGTGTGCAATTGCAGAGAAGGAAAAGGCACGTCTTATAAAAGGGAAATTTATGAAAGTGATGTCTCTAAAAATTGGCGAGAAACTGCATGCTGTTGCCCAGCAAAAAGGTTTTGATTCAGATGTCTTTGTTGGTAATACCCTTGTGAGTATGTATGGCAAGTGCAGAAGCATTTCAGAAGCAGAAAACGTGTTTGGTGAAATGTCTCACCGCAACATTGTGTCTTGGAATTCAATGCTTTCAGCGTACATTGAGCAGGGGCAAGGAGAGAAGGGTCTAGAGCTGTATAGAGAAATGCAAGGGGAAGGTGTGATTCTAGATGATATCACACTTGTCTGCCTCTTACAAGCCTGCAAGTTGACAGGAAGCAAGGACGAATGCAGGCAGATTCATTTCATAATTGTCTCGGCTGGATACGAAACAAGCCTTCTACTAGCAACCACTCTTATTCATGCATATGGGAATTGTGCACTCACAGTGGATGCTCAGGCAATTTTCAATAAACTGTCCTCACCTGATTCAGTGTCATGGAGTGCATTAATTGCTGGTTATGCCCGAGAGGGAAAGTCTAATGCAAGCTTGGAGACTTTTGAAAAAATGCAGGAGGCGAATATCAAGCCAACTGGACTCACATTCCTCTCTCTCCTCCTGGCTTGCAGTCATGCTGGCCTTGTGGACAAAGGTGTTGCTTATTTTGAATCTATGAGTAGAGACTATGGCATAATTCCAGAGTTGGAGCACTATGTTAGTCTGGTAGACCTCCTTGGTCGTGCAGGGGACTTCAAGAGGCTGGAAGACATGCTATCAAGAATGCCAATGCGGCCTGACCCAGCCTTCTGGCTCGGTTTGCTTAGTGCATGTCAAAAGCATGGAAATGCAGGGCTTGGAAAACAGGTGTTTGAACGTGCAGTGCATCTTCAGAGCAGTCACCCTCGTGCATATGTCTTGATGTCAAACATGTGTGTGCAAGAAGTTGGGCTGTGCAGTCATCATGCTGATGCTAAGGTGGAGGAATCGATTGAAGATAGGTGCATAGATGGAGAGCACCAAGAGCTGGGCTGACCGTGAGCATGAGCAGGATTTGCATCTTTTTTGTCGGAACACAAGCATGCGCATGTGAGAAGGTGAAAGTTACTGTTTCAGACTTGCAGGTGAACCTGACTGACACTACAGCTGCAATTCATGTCTAGCAGTGCTGCTAGCAAATGTTCTGCAAGGAAAAGTAGGTGCATTCAGCCTAGTGAGTCGGGATAGTATACAATGAGGTGGAGAAGGAAAGATGTCAAAAGCAAGAAGGACAAGGTAAGTCAGCTTCAGCATCTTGTGTGCATGGGAAGCAGGGAGTTGGGACGCTTCCTCCTGGCCGTTCTGGTGGAGGGGATGCCTTTGAATGCACTTGTAGCACCTTGTGTGATGGGCTTTTGCAGTTGAATTTGGTGCCATGTCACGCACTGCCTTCAGTGGATGTGAGAGGGTAGAAGCAAATACAAGGGGGAGGCAAGTTGAAAGCAGTAGATTGTGTTTATCATTCCCCAGTTTAGTGCATGCTTGGAGACAAGTTTGTTCAAGGGCATTCACTTGGTGGGTGAGCTATCTCCCTAGTGATTATGTGGAGCAGAGGAAGTCTCAGCGCGTCTGGGATGTGGACGATGGGTTGTCCAAGTGTACTTCCATGCCATGGGTAATGCTCTCAGGCTTTTCTTTTGGTAGTGCAGGGCAAAAGGAGAATTCTAAACAAATTAGATAAGGCAAATTTTGAAGATGTCAAAGCTTGAAGAGTAGAGGTAGACATGGGAATATTGTTTCTGCTCAGGACCTGGTTTTCATCCTTGAACGTTTGTGAAGACAGCTGTTCATAGCTTGCAAAGGTTCTATCATATAATGCAGTGTTGTTGAATACCACGTTTTTCTGCACAGGGGATCTGATGGCACACATGCACTGGTACAAGAAAATGCTGCTGGCTGGCAAGTGGATGTGGGTAAGCATTTTGGCATTGTATGCAGGGTTGTTTGAGGGATTCTGCGGGCGTTGTGTATGTGGATTCAATATCTTCAAACGGGGAACCATTATATAGTGTATATTACAATGTGCATTTGCTACAGGTGCAATGTGTGTGGGGTTTGAGCTAGTAGTTTTTGCAGGCTTTGAGAGTTTAAGAAGTGGAGATTTTTTAGGAGAGATTGATAATGCTGAGGGTTTTAAAGTGTGGGACCTATCATGTGGTGGTGTGCGACATGATTTGTCAAAGAATGGCTGCATGATACTCTGAAATGCTGTGGCTGGTTTCTCATGAAGGTCATATGGGATATGTGCATAAGCACCTGCGGTTAGGGGCTCATGTCGTTCACCAGGCAGGTTACTTCATTGAGATAAAACTGCATGACTTCATTGGAAGTCACATGTAAGTCATGTAAGCACTGGTAATAGGAAAAGCTGGGACCTTTGTGTTTCAAAATGAGGTGGTCACCTTTCATTGGTATGGCCTGATGCAGTTTTCACTCCCATCTAGGTACATTGTCCATGACTCATGGCCTTGCATCATAGGCATGCAATTTGCTTGTGGACACAAATCAGGCCTTCCACTCTTATTAACATTTGCTACACTAGGATTTTATTCCCTTCCACTCTTATTAACATTTGCTACACTAGGATTTTATTCTTACATTCATTTCTAAGTGTGCCCCGTCACGGGACTTGTTCTTATACATATGATGTGAATCAGATCATCACAATGTAGTCCAATGGATAAATGCCAGACCTAGATAAATTAACCTGATTAACGTTGAGTTGAAATTTGGCGAGGATTGGTTGTGTACATAGTTGCTCTCGTATGACGTACGACTGTGTCGTATGGTACGATTCCGTACTATATTGTACGGTCCCAAAAAACTTTTTTATCTTTGGTGGGGGCCAGTTTTCAACCGTTGCTGGATTCAACTGACCGTTTTTCTGCCCGTTTTGGGGCTTGCTTGGCCTTGGGTGGGTCTTTGGCCTCCCTTTATAAAACTTCCCTCCACCTCCTCTCCATTATAAGCTCAAGCCTCAAGCTCACGACCCTCAAGCTACAGCCTATAGCTATAGCCATTCTCAAGCTAAAGGCTCAAGCCATAGGCTATAGCCTCTCTCTCTCTCTCTCTCTCTCTCTCTCTCTCTCTCGTCTCGATTCCAGGTTCTCCTATCTTGATTCTATCGTCTCGATTCCAGGTTCACTGCTTAGCAGACTGATCCAGCCGCGCGCGAAGGCCTCCACGCCCCTCTCTCTCTCTCTCTCTCTCTCTCTGCTCGCCTTCTCTGCCCTGCCCCCCCCCCATGCCATCTCACGCCTTCTCTCTCTCTCTGCTCGCCTTCTCTGCCCCCCTCCCCCCACGCCTTCTCTCTCTTTCTAGAGTCATGAGATACTAGGATCAGAGATGCCTCGGATTGTACTTGCTGGAGCTGCGTAGACATAGAGAGGGTCTCCTGAGAGGGAGGGGATCAGAGAGGGAGAGACACCTACAGAGGCAGATTACAGACTTCTTTCGACCAGAGATTGAGCAGTCAGGTCAGCAGGCATTGCAGCTAGCCCCAGAGTATAGCCGCACCAGAGGTACACTGATTGATCGGGCTATAGAGCTGGGGCGGTCCAGGCACCCCAAGATGAGAGGCCCATCTCGACACCGGCGGAGACTACAACAGAGGATCAGGACCATACTAGCACGGCATGGGAGACGTCCAGTCACCATGGAGGACATTGAGGATATCCGCCATCGACCGATGAGAGACATCTTTGGATAGTGATGTGTATGATGCTTACCTTTGTTGCTGGAGTTTTCCTCCCAGATGTTATCCATTAGGAGCTCCTGGTACCGTATTTTTCCTCATAGTTGTTTCAGTTTCAGTTAGTTGTTTAGTTGTTTTTAGCTTTCCTTACACAGACATTGTATCAGATCCACCAATTGTTGTAACCTTTTTGGTCTCATAGGTCATTTTGGCCTTTTGAAGACGTTAATATATCATTTCATTTCTCTCTCTCTCTCTGTGTAGCGTACCCGCTGTAGGCTGAGTCGTGTAGCATGCCTGCCTGTGTACCTGCTTGCCCGCGACTGTGGCCTCACTGCCACCCGCGTACCTGCTCGGTGCTCGGTGCTGTCGCCTCAAGCCTCAAGCCTCGTGCAATGTGTAGCGTACCCGCTGTAGGCTGAGTCGTGTAGCATACCTGCCCGTGTACCTGCTTGCCCGCGACTGTGGCCTCACTGCTACCCACGTACCTGCTCGGTGCTCGGTGCTGTCGCCTCAAGCCTCGTGCAATGTGTAGCGTACCCGCTCTAGGCTGAGTCGTATAGCATACTTGCCCGTGTACCAGCCTCGCGTAGCGTACCTCATCGTGACTGTTGACAGTGCTGACTCCTGAGTGGACACGACTCTTCAAACTCAAAGTTTAAGGCAAATAGGACTGCAGGAGGCGCCTGGGTTTGCAGGTTTGCAGGTAGTTGCAGAAAGCGCAGAAGGGACGGCTGGAGGCCTACTGGCAGGCTGCGCAGGTGCAAACAGTAAGGTGCAGGAGGTACAGGCTGGAGGCCTACTGGCAGGCTGCACAGGTGCAAACAGTAAGCTGCAGGAGGTACAGCATCGGCCTCCCTTCTCCCACCCACCCTTGCTCAGGCCCCCAAGGCAGCAACTAATAGGGGAAAACATGTCTCAACCACTAGAGGGGGAACAGGATGGTGAGACAACCTTTCACACCCCCTCGAAGGCACCAAATGCCTACCGCAGAAGACTGAGGGAAGGAATCATGTCCCTTGGCTCACGAAGGTTTACGAAGATGGCCCGACGAGATGAGGCCCTTTATGAGGAGCTACAGCTTCACATAAGGACAGAGATGAACACCATGCGACAGGAGCTTGAAAAGGAATGGACCGAGCAGATGCATGCCCAAAGGAAAGTGAGATACGAAACGCTGAAGGAAGAGATATATGTCCAATTGAAGGGAGAAATGCAAGCCCAAGTACGGGTTGAAATGGAATTAGCCCAAGCCTTATGCACACGGAAATGAAAAAAGAGATGCAGAAATGGAAGGATGACATGCTCCGAGAGATTGGCACAACAGTTGCATCGTACGAAGGAAGTAGTAAAAAAACAGGAGGATACACCAGTCAATAAAGTAGAGGTGATGAATGCTACATTGGAAGAGGAAGCCAAGAGACGGGCACGTGCCTTACATGTACGTGTAGTTGGGTGGGAAGATAAGGGAAATCCCCAAGAGGATGCAAAAGCTCTTGCAACAAAAATTGGAGCCACTGATGTACCCATTACCGGAGCATGGCGAGTAGGCAGAGATGAAACCAGGGCGAAGATATTGATCATCAGGTTTGGTGACTTGGAGAAGAAGAAGGCCTTCCTCTCCAAAAGGATGGCCCTTACGGGGGAAAAGATTTATTTGGATGAGGACCTTACACCGGCACAAATAGCACACCGGAAGGAACACATGCCGCGTGTGCTTGAGGCAAGGAAAGAGGGGAAATGGGCGGTATACAGAGATGGCCGAGTCATCATTACGGAGAGGAGGCCCGCTTGACGGTGTGCGGCCTATGAGACCTTGCGATTCACGGTGTGGAATTGCAACGGAGCCCTTAGAACAGATGCAGGATACTTTGAGGATACTTTCAGACACAGTGATATTGCTATGTATACGGAGACCCATCAGTGCACAAACAAGAGGCTTCTTGACGTCCGGGGTTATAGATGGGAATCAGTTTCCGCCCTCAGCCACGCACAGTGGGAGGTACCAGAGGATCAGGAGGAGTGGCAATACTTTACAGGGAGGAGCTTCGTGACAAAATACATGTGGTACATAGAGATGTAGATGCGAGGTACATGTGGGTCCGAATATGCAGAGAGGGGCTCCGCGAGCTATATGTGGCGGTATGCTACTTTCCCCCAGCCCGCTCCAGGTTTGCACCATCAGGAGAGTCACCCTATATACCACTATATGATGATATCATGAGGTTTGCCAGCATGGGAGACATATTACTATTGGGAGACTTTAATGCACGTAAAGGCACAGAGTAGACATAGTTGTATGATACTCAAGGGGCTATGTACCGGGAGATCATGGCAGAGGATGTAGGGTTGCAGAGATCAGCACAGGATGAGGGGGAGATTACAGATTATGGCAGGCATTTTCTCACACTCGGGAGTGCACATGGGTTGGTCATATACAATGGCTTATTGAGATGGCAAGGATCAGATGCTCTCACACACTGGAACTCTAAAGGGGGAGCGAGCACAGTGGACTACTTGATGGGATCTCCTTCATTGATACCTGATGTGCGGGGTTTCACGATTTCCAGTAGGCCCATTGGCATAGCAGCCGATCATGCATACCTGAGTTTCACACTAGTAGGTAGATCCACGAGAGATGGGCCAGCCACTCATCTACTTAGGTACCCGAGATATCAGTTTACACGTGAGACAGTTGGGGTTTACCGGGATGCAGTATATTTGATGGCTTGTTCGCTTTAGACCCGCATAGCTCTCTGGACGAGATCACGAGAGGATTGGCAGGTGTTCTACATGCATCCGCCTCATATGCGTTTCCCTGCACTATGATCCCTTCCACCCACCCCCACAGCACTGCCGCACAGAACAGTTGGTATGATGATGAGTGTCGTGAGACACAAGCACAGCTACATCGTGAGATTGCCATTGGGTCTCACACACATAGACAGGCCAGGATGATCTTTCGGCGCCTTGTGCGGAGGAAGAAACGAGCCTATCTGGCTAAGCTAGAGGAGGAGATCTACCAACTCTTCCTGGGGAAGGACAGCAAGAGGGCATGGAAGATGTTTCAGGAGAGACAGCTTGGTACTCCGATTACTACACCTGAGGCATGGCATACTTATGCTAGAGAGCTATATGATGCACCAGGACAGCCGCCACCCCCCCTCCACTGGGAGCTAGACCGTCTAGCAGCACCTTTTTTACTATGCGGATGGTGCTAGATGCGATAGACAGGTTACAGAATGGAAAGGCACAGGATCATAATGGGCTAGTTGGAGAGCACTTCTCATATGCACGAGACACTTTGGCTCCGCTCATCGTACATGTGTTTAATCGTGCCATTTGTGAGGGTTTCCCGACAAGCTGGACACAGAGCATATTATTGTACCACTCTTTAAGAGTGGGGACCCCATGGTACCAGGCAACTTCTACAGGACGATCATGATTGGTCATTACTTGGCCAAATTATATGGCTCTATATTGGAGTTGGAGCTGAGCCAATGGGCAGAGAGGCATGGTCATCGAGCACATGGACAGGCTGGCTTCAGGAGAGGATTTACTACCTTGGATCACATACTGACACATCGGGCACTTATTGAAGAGGGTAGGGCATAGAAGAGAAGGATATACTGTTGCTTTGTGGACTTCCGCAAAGCCTTTGATACCGTACCACGTGCCAGGCTTATGCACAGATTGCATGACATTGAGATACCCGAGGATATGCAGGGGCATGCCTGGCAGGGGTGTTGATACCCATCTTGTTATATGCTGATGATATTGTTCTAATCTCAGACTGTCCGGGAGGACTACAGAGACACCTGGATGCATTACAGGCTTTTTGTGCGGATAGAGATCTGACAGTGAACCTTGGGAAAACCAAGGTTACGGTGTTTAACACCACACAGGCATGGGTGACGAGATCAGAGCCTCAGTTCACTTTCCGAGGGGAGCCGGTAGAGTACGTCAGGTCGTATGTCTACTTGGGAGTTACTTTCACAGGACCGCGTTTCTCCCTGAAGGAGGCAGCAGTAGCTAGATTAGCTCGAGGGCATGCAGCCTTGGGGGCACTTGAGGGCAGTGTGCACACATATAGTTTCAGGAGCCACGCACCAAATTGTGGCTATTTGATACGCTTGTCACACCGACCCTCCTATACGGAGCTCCAATTTGGGGGCCCAGTATACATCACAAATCTCAGAGAGGGACAGATGAGGGATGGAGGCAAATGGAGAGACCACTGATTATGACGATTGCCCGCATGATTCGGAGCAAATCATCAGTACCACATGAGATTGTTCGGGCTGAGCTGGGTGCCCCACCAGTAGTAACCGAGGCCCTATTCCAGGCAGTTACCTTTTTACAGCGGCTATGGGAGCTCCCTCAGCAGAGGTACTCCTGATTGGCATTGACCTCATCCATACAGTTGGCAGAGGATGGAGATACTCATTGTTGGTACGCTCAGATGAGATCATGGTTTGACCTACATGGTTTGCGGATAGAGGCACTACCACCCTTTCAGTACAGTCTGGATTGCCCATTTTTGGATCTCACCCGCTCAGAGCAAAACCACGTGATCAGGATGGATATCATCAGAGTGGACACAGAGAGGACATGGACTAGCCCCCTTGAGCCCTTGGGCACGAAAATGACTCATTACAAGAGCCATTTTCTACACCTCTCATCGGATGATTTTATCACCCGCCCGGCGTACGTGGATGTATACCTATCACATGGGATACGTTGTGCCATTGGACAGATCCGGACCTCATCACACCAGCTGCGGATTGAGACAGGGCAATATGTGCATCAGATTGTGGATGACCGCATTTGTCAGCTATGCTACCAGGAGGTAGAGACAAAGGAACACTACATGTGCCGATGTATAGTCTATAATGAGATCCGAGGGAGATATCACTGCCTCTTCCGAGAGGGTTTTGGGCCGTTACGCAGGGTCATGGAGTTTGAGGATCAGAGATGCCTGGGATTGTTTCTACTTGAGCTCAGGAGACATAGAGAGACCCTCTTGGCAGACAGGAGGCCGAGCCATGATGTACCTAGACAAAGGACCCTGACAGATTTCTTCGGCACCTGCACTAGCAACCGATCCCACACACCTCCTGATACCTCCTCCATTGGGCCATCAGAGCACCGACCACGCTCCCAGGGAGTCACCACTGATAGAGCAGTTATCTTATGTCGTACTTGTCGGCCATGCCCACGAGGATCCCGACCACGGCATCCTCACCATCGCCAGATCAGAGCCATTATTGCTCGGCATCGAAGGCGCCTACCTCGCTTCTACGACCTCTCCATTCTAGACAGACCCATGGCGGAGATACTTGATCTAAGGAGAGGGCAACACTTCAATTGATCACCATACATGGATCTACCTGATATACATTTTCCAGTATTTTTTCAGGTTTTTTCTACTCAGTATCATCTCGGAGTCTTGGAGTTCTGTTCTTATAACTGTAGGACAATCAGTTTATTGTACTTTTTAGTCTTGTTCTCTTTGATGAGACACCAACTTCAGATGTACTCTTAGTTTTGGTCTCATAGGCCATTATGGCCTCTTAGAGACGTTAATATATCATTTCATTTCATTTCATTTCTCTCTCTCCACCCCTTGGACCTTAGGCCTTAGTCCTTGGGCTTTAAGCTCTCTCTCTCTCAAGAGAGCCTGCGAGATCTGGGACTATGCCCTAGAACAGATGGTATGATGACGAGTGCAGAGCCCTATACTCACGGCTCCGCATACAGAGAGCCTTGGGAGCCATCACAGAGCAGGACTCGAGGAGAGAGATGAGGAGACTTACTTGCCGCAAAAGGCGGGCCTTCGGAGAGATACAGGAGCTAGAGATCTTTCATTTCTTCATGAGTAGAGATAGCCCTATCTCATGGCGGCACTTCAGAGAGCCCCGGACACCGACACCTATTGCAGACCCACAGACATGGCACACATATGCAGAGGGCCTATACCACACCCCACAACGCCACCTATACCTCAGCCCATAGGAGCCTCGACCTACCACAGCTAGCTTCTTTACCCACTCGATGGTAAAGGAAGCTATCCGCCGCCTATAGCATGGACGGGCCGCCGACCATATGGGCATGTAGGGTGAGCATCTCATATATGGAGTGGATTCTTTGGCTCCTTTTCTTGCACATCTGTTTAACAGGGCACTAGCAGAGGGTTTGCTTGCGGAGTGGATGATGCACACCATTGTGCCGATTCACAAAACAGGGGATATGCTCGATCCGAGCAACTACAGGACGGTTATGGTTGGCCACGTGTTGGCCAAACTCTATGGTAGCATCTACATGCACTTGATGATTTCTGCACACAGAGGGGTCTTACTGTGAACCTTGGGAAAACCAAGGTTATGGTCTTTCTGTTGAAATTACAGCAATGTGATGAGCTATGGTGGATCAAATACTAGAATCAACATCATTAACAAAGTGATTAGCAAATAATTAAGACGTGATTAGTGAGTAATTAACAAATAGCTTAATGTAGGCATGGATAATAAAAAACCAGCAAATTCTCATTAGGCCAATGCCTCAATTTATAGAGTTTACATCCAAGCATCTAATCCCACTGATTTCTCCTTGATTCACTCCACCTCTTTTGCTTGATTCTTTCCACCTCTTCACTTTTCCCAGAATATCTCCCAGAATATCTCCATAAATCTTCTCATGTTACCCTTTATTCTCTCCCAGTAGATTCTTCTCACCTTTTCACAGGTTCTCTCACATTTACACATTCTCTTTTACAGCCTCTTGCCAAGGGCTTGTTCCCGCACACACCCTATTCACTTGTATATTTCAACACCTCCCCTCAAGTGAATACTCCTAGAACACCTGGACCCTATACCAAGTTTCTCTCTTACTTGATAGCCCGCGACCAGTGTCTAGTACACCTCCCCTCAAGTTAACTTAGCACACCTGGACCTTGTACTAAGTTTCTCTCTTACTTGATAGTCCCCCGCGACCAGTGCCTCAAGTCCCTAAACTCATAGTCCTTGACACTCTCTCTCTCTATGTGTCCAAGGCTTACTACAAGTGCCCGCGACCTTAACTAAAGTGCTCACACATACATCTATCACGTGGCCTACATCATCGGTGGCTTAGAGGTGGTTTTACTTTGTTGGGGCAGGTTACATTGGGTTGTGGGGTCTCTCTCTCTCTCTCTCTCTCTCAGAGATTTTCACATGGCTCCTCACTCTTTGGAGCCTCACATCTTCTATTTTCTTCAGTCTCTTGTCGTGGCAACTTTCTCTTCACGCGTCCGTCTCTTCTTTCACTCTTCTTGTGACAGCTTCTCTTCTCGTGTCCATGTCTTCCTTCAATGCTTCCTTTAGATCTTCTTGGTGTGGATCTTCTTCTTGGAAAGAGATGTTCTTCTTCTTTCATGGCTGGGGCCATGAGCTTGTTCGTCAGGTCTTCTTGCTCTATGTGAGCAACATGTTTAAATGTTTGTTTGACAGTTCTTTTGGGATTTTGATGTTTATCTTGTGTCATTATGCAATGCAAACCCAAATCTATGCGGGAGGTCTTACCTCTTGCGTTATTCTGGACAAGGGCAGTGTCTGATCCCATTTTTACACTGATACAATGTGCCCAATACATAATGCGTATAGCATTCATTCTTATGCACATTCCCAAATGCAACTCTGGCTGTGAATAATCTTGAATTTGAGTGAGATTTACAGGCATTAACCAAGGGTTAAATGCAAAATGATGATTACCACAAATTTATCAGCATATTTTTTACCAGAAATTACATTAAATCAAGGGTAACCAATTTGTACGGAATGGTTGGAGTATCAAACCAACTCCGAATTGCAATCTAAAGTTATAGGGATCTGTATCAAATACCTAATGGTTAATTTGAACCCTCAATTGTACCAAAATACAATGATTAGCATTGATTAATCACTGATTAGTAAATTAATTCTCTATTTTGTGTGCAAAAAATAGAGTATGCGGGGAGTCCAGATCTGGGGCCTTAGACTTCAAATGAGCTCAAATCCTTTCAAGTTCATCAATAGCAATGAGTCTAGTAGAGGATTAAGCCAAGAAACACAAGATTTGACCAAATATTGAATGCTTAATCTCTGTTTTACCAAAGTCACCTGCAGATTTGATGAAGAGCTTGGATCTCACTGTAGACTAGATCAAATTGAATTCTGACTTCACCAGCTTGTAGAGCATGCTTGAAAACCCCCGAGGCTAAGAGGAATTAGGCTGATTTGATTTGATGAAGTAGAGATCTTTGATTTGCTCTGTAGAAAAAAGGCTCCCACTAATCAGCGAATTTTCAGAGTTCTACGCGGCGGTTTGACGTTTTGATTCGACTGGCTGAATTGTGGGGATCATGGCTGTTTGTGGCTAGAAGGGTTTGGCCTAATGTTGAGTGTGCAAGGAGATAGAGCTCCTCCACCAGCTGGGGGTACAGAGGCTAGTTGAAAAATAACTAAAAATTTGATTATTTTCTAATTATCTACTAATCCTAATTAACTAGATAATGGGCTCATAAACTTGATGGATTCTAGGCTTGGCTCTTATACCATGTTGAAATTACAACAATGTGATGAGCTATGGTGGATCAAATATTAGAATCAACATCATTAACAAAGTGATTAGCAAATAATTAAGACGTGAGTAATTAACAATTAGCTTAATTTAGGCATGGATAGACCTCTTTTGCTTGATTCTTTCCACCTCTTCACTTTTCCCAGAATATCTCCATAAATCTTCTCATGCTACCCTTTATTCTCTCCCAGTAGATTCTTCTCACCTTTTCACAGGTTCTCTCACATTTACACATTCTCTTTTACAGCCTCTTGCCAATTGTTCCCGCACACGTATTAGCATGACTTAATAAGAAAGCTTTGGATTTTTTTAATGAAGTCTATTTAGACTCTTGGGATTTTGTAAATTTACGTATGTAATTCATCAATGAAAAGTTTTGTCTTGTAATTGCTGTGTCTTCGTAAATTTTTATATTATTCTTTTAGAATTACAATATTTAGAGCTCTTTATATGAAGCCCTTTAAGAGTTCTAATATTTTCCTTTTAGAGATGTACTCGAGTCACGAGATGACAATTATGGCACAATATCTCAAAACCATTACAAAGTCAAGTACAGATGTGTTTTGAGTAAAAAACATGACAACATGAGAAGAGAATTTCTCAATTTTTACAAACAAGATTATAAAATTAGAAGAAAATTTACAAATATTTACAATGATAAATAGGGAGGAGAATGAAGTTTTCTATTTTGTCTCCATCTCCTCTGGTTTTGTCTCCATGTCCCCCTTTGTCTTCTCTGGTTTTGTGGCCTCCTTTGTCTCCATGTCCCCCTTTGTCTTCTTTGGTTTTGTGGCCTCCTTTGTAAACTTGAACTTGAGTTCCTTCTTAGCTGTCTTGCCAACACCCTTCTTGGCACCCACTTGAGGAGGACCACTTTTCTTTGAGGTACTTCCTGATTTAGTACCCTTGGTTTCTTTATGTGTGCCTTGTTGAGGAGCACCCTTGGTTTCTTTTTGTAGAGTTCCTTGCTTAAACATAAAATGCTTTAGTGGTGAATGTATATGCATTTTCTTCTTCTTCTTAGATGGAGAGGCTTGCCTTGGGGGTGGTGGAGAATTTAGATCATTTGGAGTAATTGAATTATTCAAAATAATATTGATAGCTCTTGCACGAGCACTCACATCCAAAACTCGTGAGATCCAAGAGTTTGTCAAATTAAGAAAACTTCTTAGATTTAAGAACCAAGAACTATAGAAAATAAGTTAAAATTTATGTAAAGATTTACTGCACAAATATTGGGTTTTTAATTTAACCTACATTGCTATCAATCTCGGTATATTAGATAAAAGATATTTCCACACATTGGCAATAACATGCCATCCACATGAGGTAGAATCTTTTTGTAAAGCCACTGACTGATTCAGAAACTTATACTCAGCCTCCTTTTTATAATTTGGATATTCATCTTCAATAGCCGCAAATAGCTCTCTCTTACATGCCCTATATAAACCAAATTTGAATATAAGGAAAAATAAAGTATGAACCTCAATATTCAAGTTATTAAGGAGAACTACTTACAATTTAATCTGCCCATGCATGCTAGTTAGGCTGTTCATGAAAATAACAGTCCTTCTCAGAAGATTAATGACACAAGCACTCCAGTGCCCATTGGAAAAAAGAAAAAGATATATTTAAGAAAGTAAATATCGTATGTCAAATATTTAAACACATAGGAATCATCAGTTAGAGACAAACCTCTCTACATATGGCAAAATAACAAAATAAATGTTCTTATTTCTCATTGGCTTGAAATAGGATGCCAGCTCGGAAGTCTTCTTCTTCATATCAATCAATGCAAGCGACACTAAGGGATCGCAAATGAATATTTCTTTGACTTGATTTGGAAGCAATTCCTTCATAAGTGCCCTACAAGAGTTTATGAAATGAATGAACAAAATATGAGAAAATATACATATGAAAAAATAAACATATGAGAAAATATACATATGTGAAAAATGTAGTCATACCCTATACACATGAGAACAACACTGTCATTGAGCTCCCTATCCTTGTCTACAAGCATGTAAAGGTCCCCAGGTGCAATATAGAGATAGTCTTCCTCCACTGTGTGCTAACATTGCAGATTAGCTGCCCTGATACTTGGGCAAGCCTTTGAGTATTGGCCTTCTCCAACTGCACAAGGGTCTCTAAGCTATCATGCACATGTGAGACCTTTTCAATCACCTCCTCCTCCTCCTCCTCCTCCTCAGAACTCTTATCATTTGGCTTAGATTTCTTAACCAACTTTCTTTCCTTCTTCTTCTTGGGAGGGGAAGTAACTTCTTCAACTTTAATATCATCTGCCTTTGATTTCCTTTTCAATGCTGGGGGAATTGCAAGGATCTCAAAGGCTTTCTTATCCCTCATTGGCAAGGGATGAAGAAATTTATCAAACCCTGTACCTCACCTTGCTAACAAGTGTCATATGAAGAAACTTATCAAACCTGTACCTCACGCTGCTAACAAGTGTCATGTCTCTGTCCATCAAAGTGACTCTTCTTGCATGGGCAGCACATATGAAGCTATCATTCATGAAGTCTATAAGAAAGTCTTCACAAGCTTCTTGAAGACATGCCAGTGCATTGCTCTTCCATCTATAATGTCCTTTCCCTTTGATACTATCACTTACTGTTCTTACAATTCTAAGGAATGGTGCCCTAGGGAAGAGTAGATGTGTAGCCTCCTGTGCTTGCCTTATCTCAGCAAACAATTTCTTTTGTCTTTGGAGGAAAGTTCTGGCCTTAGATAAATTGGTTCTACCCTTTACTTGTTTCTTCTCTAATGGTTGCTTAGAAGTTGTTACCTTTTGTTAGGGCTCTACTTACAGTACCATAGATTACTTTACTTTGTTTTAGTTTTCAAGTTTAGCAATTTCTTTTTGTAAGTCTTTTTGCAAAATACCTTAGTCGGACTTTCATTATGTCTTGGGGACATTCCGATGAAGGAATGCAGTTATAACTACTTGTAACTGATGCAGGCTTTTAATCAGCCGCACTATTGTGTTTTTGATATGATGAATTAAGGAGTTTCGTCTGTGTTCTGTAATGGCATTCGGACTCATTTCTGTCATCTACATGTGTATTCTGATTTCAGTCTTACTTCTATGTATCTGAATTAGGTTTAGTGAAAGTTTGATTTGAGTCAAGAATATATACTAGCGATCTTGAGGGTTTCTACTTTGAAAAGGGTAGATTAGGAACAAACCTAGGGTTTTTCGGGGATGAGAGAATTTTTTCTATATGGATGGGTTGCTGTATGCTTTTCGAAATTGGGTATCAGATGAGGAGGAAGTAAATGCTTATGCAGAAATATTCTTCAACCAGAATTTCTGTGACCTTCCTAGAGATATTAGCTCTATCATCAGGAAGAAGGTCCGGATTCATCAGTTTCGAGATTTGATAGGCAGAAGGAGAATCATATCTAGGGGTTTGCAGTATGTCCTGAATGCTCATTATGAGTATTTGTTTTTATCAAGGCATTCTTGAAGCTTGGGGTGATGCACGGAATGCATGAGTGAAGAAGGTAGAAGGGCTTCTAGGGTTTATTTCACAAGATCACGGTCCAGAGGTGGACAGCAAGACAATGATTCAAGTCAGTTAGGAGGACAGTCCGCAAGAACACCGGAGGACTGGGCAAGGGGTGTTGCTCAATTGGTGGGTGTCGCTGCGGTACGACCATTGATTTCAAGAAAGCGGTTACAGTTTGATCCTCTTCTAGTAAAAGGAAAACCTAAACCTAAGGTAGTTCCAACAGCACTCGGAATGGCACATCGAGGGGCAATCGCTGATCTCAAAGTCAAGTTCGAAAAGTTCAAGGGGCCGAAAAAGAAGGACCCCGATTGTCATGCTGAATTTGAAGCAGCTTGGCATGCTAGTAGCGGATTGGCTGGAGTATATGGTGATGCTGATGCATTAGTTCGAGGCTACTTTTGGAGGAAAAGCTATTGAATGGTTTAGCCATTTTGCCCCAAATCACTTTGCAACATACAATGATTTGAAGGGAGCATTTTTGGCTAGGTTCAGAAAGAAAAAGACACCGAATGATGTGTTGCGCAAGATAACGAGAATTGAAGAGAAGAAGATGTTGGTGCAGGATTATGCTCAGAAGTTTACCCAATTAGTTAATAGATTGGAGGCGGCAGAAAGACCAACCCAAGGATGTTAGCTGGATACTTTTTGAAGGGCCACAAGGTCTGCAGTAGCCAGTGTGGATGTGGCTACAGGAATGGATGATCTAGTAGAAACAGCTGCTAGAGTGGAGAAGAGATATGGTACATTGAAGGATGACTCCGACAGTGATTCGGACAGTGATTCAGATTTCGAGTCGGGATTCTGATTCGGATGATTCTGAAGATCCTGAAGATTCTGATTCAGATTCAGATAGCTCTGATGATGAAAAGAGCAAGTCAAAGAAAAAGAAATCTAAAAAGAAGAATAAAAAGACAAAGAGAAAGAAAGACAAGAAGAAGAAAAAAGAGGAGGAAAAGAGCAAGACAAAGAGAAAGAAGCAAGACAAAGGAACTCAGGAATTAGATAAGTTAGTATCCAAAAAGATAAAAGAAATGGGGATTTCATCATCTGATAAACCTCACTGTCATATTTGTGAGAGGGATGGTCATCTAACATCAAACTGTTGGTATAATCCACGGTATAGAGGTCCAGTTCCTGATCGGGTTCAGAAGCAAAGATAGGAGACTCTGGCAGCAATGGTGCAAGTTGCCCCAGAAGTCCAACCGAGAGGAAATCAAAATTAGTATCCTCCAACTTAAGATTACAGATATCAATGGAGACCTCCAAACAGACAATGGAATAGAGGAAGAGGAAGAGTTCCTTGGCAGAATGAATGGAGGAATAATTGGAATGAGTATGATAATCAAAATCAGGCTCCACACTAACAGCCTAGACAGGAAGAGAAACCTGCTCCACAGGTTAACCTTGTGTTAACAGAAATTCAGCCTGTGGGTGGTGAGTTCGCCATCGGATATCCTGGAGAGTGAAGGAAGGAAGTGTTTACAAGAGAAATTAGTGTCAGCAATGCAAATGGCATGTGACTGTTCTGATTGTGCAGAGAAAGAAGATAATGTTGACGTGATGGCAGTAACCAGATCTCAGAAGCTGAAGTCTCCATTGGATTGGGAGGAACAAAAGGATGTCCAAGAGCAGTCATCGGAACAGTTGAAGAAGATGCAGAAGAAGAAACAAACAAATAGCTTGGGAAGATAAAAAGAAGCAGGATGAGGTTGGTTCAGTTTCACTCTTTGAAGAATTAATGCATACTCCTTTAAATATCACTTTGGATCAATTGCTTAACATAGTGCCAATATTTAAAGACAAAGTGATAAGTGCAAGGAAGAGGCCAGAAGCATTAGAGGTAGAAGTATGCAACATGTCACCTGGAGATGTGGATTGGAGAGTTCCTACCATAAATCTTAAGTTTCAGGGGAAGGACTTTACTAAGGTTTTATTAGATGGAGGCTCTGGAGTGAACATCTTACCTGAAGGGGAGTTTCTAAAATTGAAGCAGATGGAGTTGCAACCAGCTCCTTTCCAAGTGTGGATGGCGGATTAGAGGAGGGTCCAGCCTATCGGGATGTTACGACACCAAGAGGTACTGATTTCTGGTTTGTCATTTAAAGTAAATTTTGTGGTCTTAAAATTGGAAGACACACGAGGAGCTTACCCAATGTTATTGGGGAGACCTTGGTTCCGCACAACAAAACTTAAGCAAGACTGGGAGAAGGATGAAATTGCTCTTAAGAAAGGCTCCAAAACAGTGAAGGTTAGCATGACTGATAAAGCAGTTTTAGCAAAGGAAATTAAGCCTCTATATGCTCAAGCAATCAACTTGGCATTGGAAGTCACAGATGATGAGGAAGAGGACTATCTTAAAGCAAATCCGATAGTAGTGCCTGTTTTTGAAGTGGATGTCATTGACATTATGGATTGGTACTGGTTCACAGGGAAATCTAATCTTCAGTGTGCTCAAGTGGAGTTGGAAGGCCCAAAAGGGTCCGACCTGAAGGAAATCTCCAGGGAGAAAACAACTTCTTTGATTTTGGATGTTCAGAGCAAGGACTCCGAAAAGGATGCTGGAGAAGCTATTAAGCAGGTAGAGGCATTGTATGGACATACTCTGGGAAAGAGTTCTAGAGTAAAAGAAGATGAATTACAAGATTTAGATCTGGGTACAGTGGACAATCCAAGGATTGTCAAGGTTAGTGCGCACCTGGATTCTGATTTTAAGGAGCAGTTGAAGAAGTTGCTACAGGAATTTATTGATGTGTTTGCTTGGGACTACACTGATATGAAAGGGATGGATCCACAGATTCATTAGCATTAGGTTAATCTTAAAGAGGATGCTGTACCAGTGGTGCAACAACGTTACCGCATGAATCCGAATTATGCGCGACAAGTGAAGGAGGAATTGGATAAGCTCCTAAAAGCAGGGTTTATTAAGTCAGTGGATCAGGTAGCATGGCTTTCCCCCATTGTAGTAGTTCTGAAAAAATCAGGAAAGTTGAGGGTTTGTGTGGATTATAGGAAGCTGAATGCAGCTACTATAACTGATCCATTTCCCTTGCCATTTGTAGACACATTGCTTGATGATGTTGTTAGTTATTCGTCCTCGCGCCGTGGCTAGCATGGAGCAGGCGGTTCAAGTGGTTCACTCCTATGATCCTTTACAGATGTAGAGACACTTGAAGAGGTAATAAGCCTAGTGCCAATAAGAATCTATTTGATTTATTAAGGAGAGCTGGGCACGATGAATGTCTTCTAGATGTTGAGCCTATATTCAATGTGCCCTTTAATTTAGAACAAATTGTTAAGGACATGGCAAGCTCTATGTTAGGGAAAGAGTGGGAGGTATATAGTAAATTTGTTAGTACAAAAATTATAAATGAGGGATTATCACAATATGTTCACATGTCTAGCTTTGCCCTATCCTCATCTGAAAAGAAGAGCATGTCAGGCAGGTGGGATGCCTATTCAGAAGATAAGAGGATAACGATTTGTCTTGAACACTGCCCTCTTCACAAGAAAAAGTGCAAAGTTCTTGAGTACTACTTTGGATTTGTGGCTTATCTTTTTCTTCATGCAGACAAAGAGGACTACACAAAGGATGAACTGGAAGTTCAGAAGGGTCAAAAGGTTGCACAAGTTTCATTTGTCACACAGAGATTGAATTTGATGATGAGGTTATGGACCTAGTTTTTGGTGATGAGGAGAAGCTTGTAAGCATAGGTTTTGATGTGGCAGAGTTTAAGGCATCCGCTGTTATTGATGAGGGATCACTGTGCATGGAGAACACTTGAAATCAAACTTCGTCCTCCCTGGGCTGCCCTCCTTTCTTATTAATGGCAAGAATTTTATCCTTCTCTCCCATATACAAAATATTTATAATTTAAGGGAGGATTGTTGCCTTGCAATTATAGCAGATGGTTGTGAAGCTGCCATGGGTTTACTAGATGTGGAAAATGAACATAAAGAGGAGTTTCTGAAGTTGGACACTGAGGTGACAGAGAACTTCACTGAAGCTCCTAGAGCCATGTCATTGTGCTTTGAAATAGCCAAGGAAACTGAATCTTCTCTTCCCACAGAGCTAGAATTTCAAAGTCTTCAAGAGGAGTTAGGAATTACTGAAATTGGAAGAGAGCCCTTGCCCATCCTTGATCAAGGAAATGAAGAAGGCTCCATCAACCTTTGGGATGCATCCAAGTTGGAAGAGGATGAGAACCAGAAGGTAATTTATCTGTTCTTGAGTGAGTGAATTTATGTTTTGGTATTGACTGAATTTATGTGAAATCTAATTCTTTGTTTATTGCAGATTGAGCTTGATGATAGTGATGGTTTCCTTAGAGGTGGAGGCGCTGCCCATGCAAGAGTTGGCCAAGATGCTGCTCTTGCACATAACATCCCGTCTATTGAGACAAAGAAATATTTATTGTCTACCACAACAAATATTCTAGTGATGCTGAAATTCCACTTCTCACACTCAAGGCACTATCTAGATATACGGGCTATTCCTTTATCCCTTACAATACACATAAGGTTATGCTGATAGAGAAGTGTGCTGATATTCATATCTTTGGATACAGTACATGATTTTTCGGACTAGATGTAAATGCACTCAAGGGTTATAGTCGCAAAAAATTTTTGCGTTATAGAGGAAAAATGCCTAGTGAAGAGGAAGAGCAAGTACATAAGAGACTCAAGAGCAGTTAATTATCTTGTCATTGTAAATATTTTGTTATATCTTTTAAGTAATGAAATGATACGAATAATTTTTAATTACAAGTTTGTATTAAGCAAAAATGTTTACAATACTTCAAAATGTTATAAATTTCGCATCATACAAAATTTCATTACACTAAATCCAAATTCTTCCTTCTCCTCTTCTTGATGATCTCCATGCCGCATGACGTGTTGGTCCTATGCCAGCTTTCCACTTCAGTGATCTCCTCATTTTGGCTTGATTTCGTGCTGTCTTTGCTAAATCACTCATTACGAGCCTTTTCCATTGATAGTTTTTGCCTTAAACGTTGTGCATTTACACAAATCCTTCCACACAAGTCCCAGAACTTTGAGTTCTTTACTTTTTCTGGCCTCTCTAAAAAATGTCTTGCCTTATATTCACTCATTGACACCTGCTGGGCCACTTCATGATTTATGCCAGAGGTCTTCTTGTTAACAGTAATCTGTACATTGCCGCCATGGCACCCAATTGAGTTCAGTAGTTCCTCTACTTTTTGAAGAGCTTCATGTTGTCTTTCCTTGCCTTGCATAGTAAATGCATAATCAATGTGACACTTGAGAAGACGATCAAACACATGCATGACTGCATGCAAAGTACAAAAGTGGACATTCTTGAGTTTGAATGGAATTATAGGATTCCATTCAGGGTCTCTTAAATGCTTGTTTAGCTCAACTAGCATGTTAGCAGACAAGACACCACCAACCCAATTGCTAGCATTATCATCCACTGTGTCATTCTCATCATCTTGATTCTCTAGCTTTCTCTTCCTTCCTGCCTTCTTCTGTTTCTTCTTTTCTCTCACAATTCTCATGTACCATGGACAAGGATTTGGGGTGTTAGCACCTTGTGGACACCTAAGAAGGCACTTTATTGTTTTCAAGTCACCTCCTAAATGCCAGTCTATTGTATAAGTACCCTTACCCTCCACTTCTAATTTTTCCCCCTGAATCTGTGCTTTAATGACATTGGTAATCCATGGTATCCTATCAAACATCCAAGCTAGCACTTCATGTGTCGGCTTCGGTACTTCAAATGCCCCAAGCCACCATATCTCTCTCTCAGATTGGACACTAAAAGAGGGAAAACTTAACTTGCAAACCCTCTCCCTATTGCTTGTCTGATTGTCTGGGTTTTCATTAGAACCTTCCAAAGGTAACTTAGTCTCCTCAGTCATGTTGATCTCACTCTTTGCATATGCCATTGCCTCGTTCATAAGTGTGATACTCATTCGTTCTAACCTCTTGCCTTTCACAATCTAACACTCATCCACTTTCAACACAAAACTTACCTTATCACACCTTGCATGACAAACAAAAGTAGATAAGTTTTAGTACTTGAAAGATTTTTTTATTAGCTCGCAAAAGAATGTAAAAAATTACTTACATTGTTTTAGGCAATCCATAGAATAAGATCGTAGCTCTCTGAAGACGTTGTAGATCAACAAATATATTGTTGAACTCATTGTAGGGATACATAATCTTACCATTTATGCTTTGCTTTTTTACCCAAGCTCCAATGGTTAATGTATCATTGATGCAATAGTACTCTCCAATTTTGTGTTGCACATCATCATTGCATGTCCTCTTTGCTAATCTTATCTTTCTGAGGACATGAAAAATATTCCTTATGATGCCTTGTTTGTGGAGTGTATCTTTTAGCAACAATTGATAGAGTGCTTGATATCCTTTTGTGCCAATGCCCACCTCATCGCATGCATTATGAACCTCCTCAATGCTTAGAAGATTGGTAATGTCATCCATTATCTCATTTGTGAGTACCTGACGTATCTTCTTGTGGCGTGGGTCTCGAATGATGGAAAGAATGTCATGCTTGCTCACACAACTACGTAATATTTCTCCAAAATCTCAAGGACCATTATCACCACATGCTTCTTTCAAAAAGTTCCTATCACAAACCAATAAAGATTACCAAAAAAACCTTGATCTATTGCTTATAATAACAACCACAACAACCAAAAATACCTTAATCAAAATTACTTGCAAAACAATAATAGCCAAAGAACAAAAAACAAACCTTGCTGCATGGATTCTTCGCTTGCGAGCACCACCACCAACTACGAGATTTTGAATGTTATTGATTGTCCTCTTTCGCTCTCTTGCTCCCACGGGGGTGCTCTTCATGATGCAAGAGATTGTGTCTTGTAGCTTCATAACACGAGCCTCTTTCTCTTTGTCTCTTTGCTCTAGCTCTACAATATTATTTTGTGCATCTTATAGAGCATGTTGCGCACCACTCAAAGTACTTTTTAAGCTTTGTGTTTGTGAGTGGAGAAATTGGACTCTCCATGTATCGCTCATGCTTAACCTTCTACAATACCCAAGCAACCCATTCTCACCCTCTCCAACAAACTGAATAAATGAAGGGAGATCAGTGAAGGGTGGAGGACAATGCGAGGAAGGATCATTAGGATATAAATATCCATCAATCCAAAGATCCACATTAGTCCGACCACCCTATTGTCTTCTTGCATGCTTCTCATGTGCATTCAGATGTTCTTTCTTGATTGATGCATATTCATTCAATATGCGAATATGTAAGTCCACCTTCCACACTCTTGTTGAATCTGAAATTTTTGTCATTCGAAAAATGAAAGAGACTAATCTGAAGTGACTAAGGGTTGTCCTATTGTATTCACAATAGGTCTATTCTATTGTGAAGAGGGAGAGAGATAAAGAGAGAGAGGGAGATAGACTCAAGGCTGTCCTATTATATTCGCAATAGGAGAAGAGAGCTTGGGAGAGAGAGAGAGAGAGAGAGAGAGAGAGAGAGAGAGAGAGAGAGAGAGAGAGAGAGAGAGAGAGAGAGAATCTTATTGTAGAGGTTGGTAGTAATGATTGAAAGAAACGGAATGTGGGGGGAATTTCAAATATGACTATTAAAGTGGAGTAAATGACAATGAAAGCACAAATATCAGTGATCGTAGTAGGGGGTTTTGATAGCTAGAAAGAGAATCCTAGTTCAAGAATTAGAGAGATCCCTTACTTTTAGGCCCAAAGGTAGGAGTCATTATGAGATTTGTCTCCTTAACCCTCAATAAAATTAGTCTTAATTCCTTAAAATTAGGGATCCTTAGAGGGCCCTTTTTATGCTCAAATGCCCCCTAATGTGGGGTGCTTGATTGACGAGGACTACCCCTCCATAGTGTGGACCCCATGTGCCTCCGATTGCATTGACTTACTCATGGAGGACATGGCCCTAAGAATGTGGTACAAGTCGTCCACCACCGACAATGTATCAAATTGCCGTCAGATGGGGCACTTGATCGAGGAGGACTACCCCTCCATAGTGTGGACCCCATGTGTTTCCCATTGTATTAACTTGCTCATGGAGGACATGGGTAAGTTAACGTGGATGAAGGAAGCAATGGCAGATGCTTCATCCATTGTCACCTTCTTCACAACAAAGGTGAAGGTGCTTACTATGTTGTTCCGCGAGTATAGCAAGCTACAGTTGAAGAAGCCGTCGTCCACATGCTGTGCCTAAATGTGCCTTTTATTGGAGCGGCTCCATGATTCCAAGTCTTCCCTTCACCAAACAATGGTTTCTACAATGTGGAACGAATGGGATGAGCAGGAATCAAAAATGGCCAAAGCCATGTAACGGCTTTGCCTAAAAGAGGAGTTTTGGCAAGCCGTGCGTACCATTATCATTATGGTCACGCCCTTCTATAGGGTTTTGCGCATGACGAACATGGAGGGAGCCACCTTGGGCCTCCTCGTTCACTTCATGAGAGAGGCTATTGCGGGGTTTCACGCTTCTCCTTCCATCGATGAGGAGAAGCGCAAAGATATTTTGATCATAGTGGAGAAGAGGTGGAAGTGGATGTGAAGACCTATCCATGGTCTAGTTGCCTCATTGCATCCGGCATATAAATCACCGGCCCTCTTCAGCGACAGGAGTTGCTTGAAGACTGCAATGCTTTCTTGCCGAAAGCATTGCTAGAGGATCATCATGAGAAGTTCGTGGAGGAGCTCATAACCTACAACGATTGAGAAGGGAGGGGGGAGCCACACATTTGCATCTTCTACTTGTTGTTGCTGGAAGAGGGAACCAATGGTGAAGCCTCTCTTTTGGTGGGAGACATTCGGGTATGTGCATAGCTGCCTCCAAAAGGTGGCTTTGAGGCTCTTAGCACAGGATTTCTCTTTGGATGCATGTGAACTGGAGTTCCTACTCACTTATACACACGAAAATATACAATCGCTTGAGCACGTGATAGTTAGAGCGGTTAGTGCATTGATGCAGTAACTTACGCATGGTGCGTGCCATGCATAATATGGAATTGGCAAGGCAGGTATAAGGCTTGTCAAGTTGTAACTTGTCATATTACAATTTGCAATGTATTTTCTAATATATGTATAATCATTAATGTGATTCACTGATTATGTAATTTGTAAACTGTAGGTAAATGTGGATGCATTCAAGTTGGCAGGGGACACTCTTGAGAGTGTCCAGAAAGAGCAAGATGAGGAGTAGGAGAGGATCTATGTAGAGATCTATAGAGAGATCAAGGCGGTTGATCGAGGACTTACTCATACTCGTGGTGGGTGTGCACCTAGTGGGAGAGGAGTGCGAGTGGGCACCCACGGATGCACCATTCATTGTGGTTCAAGGGGGGTGGTGCAGACCTACATGCAGTGCGGTTCCGGTAGCTCTTCAGCCACTCTTGAAGATGAGGATGCTCGCCTTAGCTTCTCACTTGAGATCAGAGAGCCCGAGTTTGACGGCGAGACGGCAACCTCCTTATAGCGATGGCGACTTTAGCGGGCTTGGAGGTGCCCTCTTCTCCTACAGATGATCTGAGCGAGAGCTTCGATAGTGATGTGGCAATGCCTTCTCCATCTAGGTCCTAGGATTTATATTCTAGCATCCGCGCTCTTATCCATTTTTTTGTACCTAGTCTTTTGTACTTGCGCTTAGAGCATTGCACCAATCTTGCGGTCTAGTTGGCGGCCACCCTTGGGTCTTAGTACTATGCTTTGTACTTTTGTTCATAACTTGCTTTTAATTGAATTTTGGCTTGTAACAACCTTTGAGCTCTCTATCCTTTCAAATCGATAATCTATAAATTTATAAGTGTTTTTTTAAAAATCATACTTTACTGTATATCGTACACCAAAATTTCATATGGTACGGTAAATTCCTGTATGATATCATACCAATCCGTATCGTAACTATGGTTGTGTATGTTTCTTTATAGTGTTCTTTTGTAAGGTCTCCATGTAAGACAAGAAAGGCCTCTATATCTAGCCTCATGCAAAAAATGTGAGAGAGAAGAAGAAGAACTCAAGAATAGCAAAACTAAACCTAGATTGGCGGCATACCTTGTTTAACCACCCAACCATTATATATACCAGTGACCCCGGGCATCTAGTGTGTACCTTACCCAGCCACACACCATACACATGTGCCATTGTGTCCTTGCTGGTTTCACCATGCTACATATCAATGGGTCTTTGGCCTACAACCGTCACCCACGAACATTACCCGTTCACACTTATTATTATAAGCGATGATGTGCAATAGTATGCTACCATTTGTTTACCTACACAATGTCCGCATGTCCCATGCATTACTAGCGTGTAAATCCCACGTAACAATGTACACGTCCCACTTGTAAGTCCCACATGTTGCCACATGTAACAGTCATAACATTCTTTCCCCCTTTTAGGAATCATCGTCCTCGATGGCAAATTGAGAATAACGCTTTTGAAACTAAACTTCCATTTACCAAGTTGCATCTGTCAAAGGATGTCCTTTCCATTTTACAAGGAAATCGCGAAGAGTTCGAATTTGCAATCGTCTTTCTCTTCGTTCTAGGATCTGTTTTGGTCCATGATCTTCTTGATCAGGTTCATGCAAAGCAATCATACCATCAACTAAATTATCATCGTCATGCAGATAACACTTGAATCGACTCACATGAAATATTGGGTAGATATGACAGTCTTGTGGTAAGTCTAACTTATAAACCACATCTCTGAATCGTTTCAAAATTGTCCATGGCCCACAATATCTAGGCACAACTTAGTAGATTTACCCGCACCAAGCGTCTCCATTCTCTGAGGAACAAGTAGAAATGCTTTCTCCCCTTCTTTAAAAGAACAAGCTATCCTCTTAGGATTAGCATACTTAACGGCTCGATCCATAGCCCGACAGATATAATCTTGAGCTCTAACTAAATTTAATTTCATTTGAGAAAGAAATTGAGCAGCACTAGGTATCTTCTGAGGTATTGCACCTGGCATGGATTATAACCATAAATTGATTCAAATGGAGAAAAGTTTGTAGAGGAATGCTTGCGCAAATTATATGCAAACTCTAATAAAGGCAAATACTTTTCCCAATCACTCAGTCGTTCTCTGACATAAGCTCTCAACATGTCCTCCAAGGCTTGGTTCACTGTTACTCATGTAGAGTTGCATGCCAAATTTACTAAAAACATGCTGCCAAAAATTACCTATAAATTGTGGATCTCTATCCAACACAATGGATTCTGGCAAGCCAAGCAATCTAAACACATTGGCAATAAATAATTTTGCTACTTGTGAAGCTTTAAACTTGTTCATAGTAGGAACATAATGTTCCATCTTAGATAATCTATCACAATGACAAAGATAGCATTATAACGTTTCTTGGTTTTGGGTAAATCCATAATGAAATCCATGGAAATACTCTGCCTATTCCTTTGTGGAACAGGCAATGGATGTAACAATCCGGGCAACTTCACACACTCAAATTTAGTAACCTGACACTATAAACAATATGTCACATGATGATTAATATGTTTCTTTAATTGTGGTCACCAGTAGAAACGTATAATGAGCTCAATTGTTTTCTTTATTCCTAGGTGTCTAGCACATGGACTATCGTGACATTCTCGCGTCACTAATATACCCTTAGATTATCTGATTTCGGAATGCATACTTTGTCGTTCCTCTTGGTTGAGAATTCCATTCTCAATGGTAAATCTACATTTACCAAATAATAAATCAGACGGAGTTGATTCCTCGCCTTTTTCCATAACGATTGAACATATGGATTGTCTTTTGAGCTTCACGTATTTTATAAATGATCTCATTCTTGACTATACTGAAACTCATCTGATACATTATCTGAGATAATGCATCAACAATAACATTTATTTTCCTCGTCTATAAAAGATTTTTGTGTGAAATTCTTGCATCAATTCGGCCCATCTTGCCTGACAGCCTCTTAAATACGGTTGGTTACAAAAATACTTTAATGTATCATGATCCATGTATACCTTAAACTCAGCTCCATACAAGTAATGCCTCCACACCTTTAGTGCATGTATATTTATATACAATTCAACCTCATGTGCAGGCCACTTGCATTGCAAACTACTGAGTTTGTTACTTTCAAAAGCCATTGGTCGACCTTCTTGGCTCAACACAGCTCCTATGGATGATGCTACTAGAGCGATTGGGAAAAGTATTTTCCTTTATTGGAGTTTGTGTATAATTTGTGCAAGCATTCCTCTACAAATTTTTCTTCATTTGAATTGATTTATGTTTATAAAATGTGAGTCTCCATGCAAGGCAAACAAGGTCTCTGTATCTAGCCTCATGCAAAAAACATGAGAGAGAAGAAGAAGAACTCAAGAATAGTAAAAATAAACCTAGCTTGGCATACCCTATTTAACCACCCAACCATTATATATTCCAGTGACCCTAGGCGTCCACTGTGTACCTTACCATAGCCACACACCATACTCACGCGCCCCTTGTGTCCCCCGCTCTGGTACCCCCATGCTACACATCAGTGGGTCTTTGGCCTACAACCGTCACCCACGAACATTATCTATTCACACATTATTATAAGCGATGATGTGTAATATTATGCCACCATTGGTTTACCCACACAACATCCACAGGTCCCTTGCATTATCGGCATGTAAATCCCACGTAACAATGTATGTGTCCCACATGTTACCACGTGTAAGGGTTGTAACATCTTCTGTGGACCTGTTGTTGATACTACTAGAGGCCCTTACTTTGTGTCCTTCTAGTTAGTCATGATTCTGTGTATTCCATGTAAGAAACAAACCACACATCAAACCACAAGGGAAACCATTTCTTGACCTGAAGCCTTATAAGAAAGCCACAAAGAGGAACTTAAAAGCCCCATAGGTTGTCAAAGGACAAGAGAGAGCATGGTTACTTACCACATCTTTAAGCCAAGAGAGACATTGTCCTTCGTCTGACCACCTTTGTCTGACGCTTTTGTGGGGCATCAAAAGGGGCCCAATGATGGAGCTCACTGTCTAGCCAACGTGATCAATGGAATGCTCAAGCCTTAATGCTTTCGGTGCCATGTCCACCCACCCCCCCGGTTGCAAATGAAATAGGTCCATGTGTACCCCTCACCCTATTTTACTTGCAACAAGGAAAATTTTTTTTTTGCCCCTTTTGAATGATTGGTTGAGGCTATCCCTTCACGTGCGAGGAAGGCCTCCATTTGACCACCTCTGGCCATGTCACTTTTTGGGTTAGATGGAGTTGGTTGGAGATAGTCATGTGCACATGCTAAGAGAAGTCATCTTTCCCAGCAAAACAGAGGCTATCTTTAGCTCGATTGCCATTTTAGGTGGTCCTCCAAAAATTGGTAGTTCAATTCATAAGATAATTTTATGGCCATTTTAGTCACCAAATATCACTCATTTTGAGAGAGGTTTGAAGACAAAATCACTAAAAATACACTACAAGTGAGTAGATATGATAACAAATTCGAAAGATTCACCCAATTTTTTAAACTTTCATGTACACATAGGAAATATATTTCCCAATCTATTTGTATTTATATGATAGAAATAACCTATTATTTTCCACCCTACTCACCAAACTTGGTAGTTGTGATAATATTAGTAGTTTAAGACATTTAAAGAAAAAAACATACATGAAATACGTGATAAAAGAAAACATACATGTTGTATCTCCTTGGGTGACAGTTGGCATCTTTCACACAAGAAGAAAACACATGCTAGAAGACAAATTATCAAAATTAGAATACACAACACTAAAATGGAAACTCTGGTGTATTAAAAAGATCTTTAAAAAAATTAAAATCTACAACCATCATTGTTGAGAATTCGAAGTTGGCTACTCATATGCCACTTTACTCTTCATTTTAGGACAAAAATTGCAAATGGGAACATATTCTCATAAACACATACTTAGATAGTGCATGGCTATTCTTAGAAGCAAGTGTGTGACGTGTGTGTGTGAGAGGGGGGAGGGGTGCTATGTGTGTGACTTGTGTGTGTGAGAGGGGGAGGGTGCTATGTGTGTGTCAAGGCTTTGTCATTTGGGTAGATCTCATGGGAAAGTGCAATCCCCTCATTTGTACCTTGCACTTGGTACCCAAGTCCTTACCTGCTCTGCTTCACCGTCATTGTTGGGAACACTTGCATACAAAAAATGTAGATATTATATATCCTTTTTTTAATTTTTAAGCTATAAATTTTTGATTTAATGTAATCACTAAAACATACAATATTATATATCATGTTTTAAAGGTTATGTCAATATCGATGTATATCATAGTCATTAAATATATTGTACAATAGTAACTATAAAAAACTTATCTGTATAGTATACTATATAGTATATAGTTAACAATAAACTCCTACTATATGCATTAAATAATTGTGCACTTAATGCAAAAGTTAAGTCCCATTTGTTTAACATGGTGAACCCCAACAACATAATCACCACCTTCTTTTCTCTCTTTTCAATTTGTTTCACCTCTCTACCTCATGGCTATTTGCCCATGCTAACTCCTACCCCCATAGGTCTTCAAAGGGGAAAACTCTTTTTGGTGCCAACATATGAGTTCCCTTTCATTGGAACCCAGCTTACTCAACCATTTTAGCAACTTCACACAAGCACTGCCCTTACTTGGTGTGCTCTCACATGGGCTTCATTCTAGCCCTCTAATGCTCATCCAATTATGGAGATAAACTCTCCCTTATTTGGATAGCTAACCTGCACCTCTTCATTTTCTTTATCTTTCATATAAAGAATTATGGCAATTACTCATCCCAACACAGAAACCCTTTCCTTGATGGAGTAGTCACATATACTCAAATAAAAAATAAAGCCAACCTTTTCTTTAAGGCAAAAACCAATCTTTTTCATCGATGTAGCCTCCAATACCTTCATATTACTGAAATCTCCATTGTAGACTCCATTGGTAGCTTCAAGTGACCTCCAATCTGTAAATGAACTATGTGACCACATAATATCATAATTATTGATCTCCCTAATGATAATGAGTGTGCCATAATTTCTTCTCTATATACACAAACCATGATAAACCAACACTCTAAAATTAAACACACACCAATCTAGGCTTATTAAACCTAAGCTCTGATACTGTATTAAGAATTTGAGATCGTACTAAGCCTAGTGCTAATCATATATTAAACATATGCTTAAGGAGGCTCATAATAATCAAGATAAGCCATGATGTTGATTTGCACACTAAGATAAGCACACTCAACACCTTGTATTTGCAATATATTATTAACCATACAATGAAAGGCTTCTAATATAGATAGCCTCTAGCTTAATCTCCTTTACACATCATCATGCCATGTGGCAATCCCTTTTCTACATTCTTTTATGTGGCTCTCACCATTCATATAATATATCATGTGGCATTCTTATCTTTCCACAACACATAAGATAATATCTTGCACCTCTAAGGTGCGTTCATACACTCAACTAAATAACCCGAGATTACATATTTCAACAGATGAGTATTATACAGCTGGCTGCCCAGTAACCTAGTATGCCATGCTAGGACGAAGCACATTAAAGTGCATTACGATTTTGTGAGGGAGAAGGTTCTAGTAGGTGATGTAGATTTGGTATATATCAACATAGAGGATCTAGTGGCTAACATCTTCACACGAAGGCACTTGGTACATAGAAGCTCTACAAGTTAGAAGCTTACTTGAAGTACAATGTGTGGAGTTGAGCTTGAGGGGGAGTGTTAAGATATCGAGCTCAACTAGTGCTATGGACATTGATGATTCGCTGCCTAGATGATAGCTTCCGCACTTATGCCATTGGCATGGTTGGTGAGATTATGGTTGACATGCCACCAATGGGATGATAGGTTGTATGATAGCCATATTTGGATTACTATAGATAGATTTGGATTACTACTATAGATAGAGTATGGCATAGTTATAGCACTTGTTCATATACTTGGGTACACACTATGGATCGACCATTGTATGCTATAATAGGAGAGTACTTTCCCTTATAGTATGTACTCTTATATCTCTTTAATTTATGGTCGTAGAGAAGCAAAGAGAAGAAGATAGAAGAAAATTCAGCCATCCATCTCTCCTCTCTCTCTCTCTCGCTCTCTCTCTCTCTCTCTCTCTCTCGTGTGTGTTTTCTTTCAAAAGGAACTCAAGCTCTCCACATTCTCGTTAAGGGTTTCTCGACCACGCATGACTGAGTGCAAATTGGCATAGACCCTTGCATTCTTACTTCTTCTCTCTCATGCAAGACCTAGGGGGTTCACTTAAAAATATATAAGTATACCACGTAAGTTCAAATGAAGGGGCTTTTTAATTCAAAAATTTAAGGTAAATTTATGGAAAGGGTGTTTTAAATTGATTTTGGGAAAAAAACCCCATAAGTCTATTAAGAAAAGGGATCATTTTATTCATGAAAAATTTACAAGTAAGGGGTTTTTTAAATACTCCTTGAACGCACGTAATACATGAGGTTTCTTAGTAGTACACCCCTTGAGAGTGCAAGACCCAAATCTATGAACAACATTCCTAGGTGCTTAAGCATATGGTTATTAATAGAAATTGGTAAGGAGTGTTGCATTACTTCCTTAATTTACAAGCTTGTGAGTTAGAAATTTGAACGACCACTTCAAGCTTTTCCACTTAGGTCCCTTAAACTTTTTTACTGCACTCATGTAGGATATGGTGGTGGGGACGCTTGACTACACTCATGCAAGGTATGGTGGGTGCACTCATGCAGTATATGGTGGGAGACCTCAACCACTTTATGAACTACCAAGTCAAGCAACTCCAAGTGATTTCCCATGCCCTCCTCCTCCTCTCTCAAGCCACTTGTGCAAGTCATGAAACCTAGAAGGGAAAGGATGCATCATGGGTGCTCACTTCAAGGGAGATGGTGCTTAAATCTAGAAAAGATTAGGGGATGCTTAAGAAAGCTTATGGGCCATGATTAATAGATAATAGAGATTTAATTATGCCTATAAAAAGGTACTCTATCTAATGGATCAAACATGTGAGCTTTGAGCTAAACCTCTTGCCTTATCATTATGCTTCATCTTTATCATTAGCATTAATATCTTTCTTGCTTTTTAACATGTTAAGATGATTAGTTTATTTCATTCTTACACACCCTAATCAAATCTATATGCAAATCTCAAGTTGGTATCAAATCCACCCATCATTCCTTGAGGAGCTTTGTAGCATATGATAGGTTAGGTTAGGAAAATGATTAGTTTTCAAACAATTTTTTCCCTCTCTTTCCAAGCTCTAAACCATCAAGAATCAAGCATTTTTTGTTCCATTCTCTTCAAAGAAGAATAACTTGGACTTGGTACATCATTCCAAAGAGATGCAACTCATAAAAGGAACATTGTATTGATCAAAATAAACAAAGTGGGTAGCAATTGGCAGCTGAAATTCTAGCCTAAATGGTAAACATTTCCAAAACAGAATCAACATTCTTACAAGCATTTTCTTCATGGGTTTAATACTTATGCTATGGGTTCAATATTTATGCTATGGGTTTAGTACCTATGATATGGGTTCAATACATATGCTATGGGTTTAGTACCTATGATATGGGTTCAATACTTATGCTATGGGTTTAGTACCTATGATATGGGTTCAATACATATGCTATGGGTTTAGTACCTATGATATGGGTTCAACATTCTTACAAGCATTTTCTTCATGGGTTCAATACTTATGCTATGGGTTCAGTACCTATGATATGGGTTCAAAATTCTTACAAGAATTTGCTTTATGGGTTAAATACTTATGCTATGGAGAATATGTACATTGGATCCTTGATGAGCACACAACTATTGAAGCTTTAATTGTCAAACCATTCTCTACTATGTTAGTAAAAAAAATTCTATGTTAATAGGATAATTAATACTAATTATAACTAATTTCTAAAGCCATTAAGAGTTCTACTCTACCATTGGGGTGTTGTAAACACTTGTGCATGATCAAAATCAAATTTTCCCTTGGTTTAGTACCCCAAATCACTGAGTCCCTCAAATTAGGGTATTTTTTGGTTTTATAGTTTTTAGATTTGGGAAGTGTTAATCTCATCAATTGCATATCTCCACTTTTGTAAAGGACTAGACACTGGCTATGGATGATCCCCCATTGCAAAGACCTTTCCATCCCCATAAGGAAACCATGTCAAATCCACTCATAGTAAATAAATTTAATGGTGATTCAAAAGGTTTCCATACATGGTGGCACATAAAACTCAATTTTGTTCTTATAGAAAATGGGCTTTAGGGGATAGTAAGTGGAAGAGAGAAATGTCCAGGATTAGAATAGAAAAAAAATATTTTAGATAGCAAGAGATGAGAGAGCTCTAGCCATCATTACATTAGAGCTACATCGTAGGTCTAATGTAAGAGATGAGAGAGCTCTAGCCATCATTACATTAGAGCTACATCGTAGATCTATCCATCATTACATTAGGGCTAGGTGATAGTTTCATCCATCACATTACATCAGAAGATATCTCTAAAGGAGCATGGGATGAAATAGAGAAACCATTTGGTGCCAAACAAAAGAACTCCAAAATAAGTATTTAAATTTAGTTTTTTGGATTGGATATCAAAGAGAGGAGGGCACTCCAAGCACATTTAAATAAAATCAAAAGTTTTATGCAACAACTTACAGTCTCCACTAGAAGAGGAGGATGCCAAAGCAATCCTTCTCAAGAGCATGTCAACCTTAGAAGCATTTACCCCGTTGGTGACTACCTTAAAGAACCTAACCAACCCAACCTTCACTGATGTTGATCGAGGAAGAAAAGAGACTCAAACTCAAAGTGGACCAATCCTCACAATATGAAGAAAAGTCTTTCTTCACCAAAGAACTAAGAGCAAAAGTGAAGTGCAATTTTTGTGGCAAGCCAGGCCACATAAAGAAAGATTATTGGAGTAAGAAGAAGACTCCAAACAATAATCAAGACAACATCATGTGACGAAAGAAGAGTTAAGTGAAGGGGACTCTTAGGAAGGAGGCCAATCACTTGGAAAGACTCTTCTAGCCAATGGAAGAGGGAATCCCTCTCACCTTGTGTTTACACCCAATCATTGTATTCCTACCCTTGTGTAAAACTATTAGCTTTAAGACTCTTCTAGTCAATGGAAGTGGGTATCCCTCTCACATTGTGTTTACACCCAATCATTGTATTCCTAACCTTGTGTAAAACTATAGGATTTAAGCCAACATTGTAGCCTATGAGGCACCTAGAAGTTTATCACTTGAGGGGGAGTGACGAAATAGCAAGTGATGTGGGATAAATGTTCAGAGTAAGGGAGAGTGGTATGTGACCCTTAAACATTTTTAGAAGTGGTATGTGACCCTTAAACATTTGTAGAAGCTACATAAGTCATATAATATAGTTCAAGGGTCAAAGGAAGTCCAAAGCATGAGGAAAATGTGGAATGGCTAGCCCATGTGGATTCCAAAAGTAAGCACCTAGAAGAAGTGAAAAGGATGCCTCATGGTTAGCTGATGCTTGAAAGTAAGCTTACAGTCCATGATTAATGGATAATGGAGATGTACTTAGGTCTATAAAAATAAGATGTACTTATGGTCCATGATTAATGGCTAATGGAGATGTACTTAGGTCTATAAAAAGGCACAGTCTCTATCTAATGGATCAAACATGAGCTTTTGAGATAAACCTCTTACCTTGTCATTTCTTTGTCATTAGTGTTAATATTGTTCTTTCTTTCTAGCATGTTAAGATTATTAATTTAATTCATTTCTACACACCCTAATCAAATCTAAATTAAAATATTAAAAAGAAGGCCAAAACCATACACTTGAACATGCAAGTATATGCCCTAGAGGCCTCTACTAACATTTACATCCTAGAGCATGAGAAGGAGGTGATCCAAAGCAAGCTTGAGGGAGCACAAGCTGCAAGATAGTAGGACCATTATGAGCTAGAAATACCAAGCAAAGGCTCACCCAAAGGCCATGAACGACCAAATCAAGATACCCTTCACAACCAAATCTCTTAGGATAGAAAGATTTTCACGTGCATCCTTTCCAACAAGGACCACACTGGCGAAGAGCCATTTGATGCAACTAGAGCCCACCCAAAAGAGGAGCAAGTCACATTGGCAATAGATCTTGGAGATCCTCATGGACGCTGCCACTCACCTTCTCAGCTTATCTATGCCCCCCAATCTGCCCGTTGGGAAATTAAATTTACACCATCACTCCCTCCAGCTCAACCTCCAACACAATGTATTCATCAAGGAGGAGGTGAGCATCTATGACTTCAATCGCATCCTCACTAAGGTCCCCAACCCCACTTTGGCCTCATTATCCATGATGTTCTTCCCGAGGATGGTTTCCATTATTGAACCCACCACAACCTTCAAGCTCCCTTACCATGTCCTCACCCTCGCCCTAAAAGCATGTTGCCAAGTGGTGCTCACCTACTCTAACAAGCTTGACGAGGGAGAGCCCATCAAGCTCACATTATCAAAGGACCTCTGCCCATCCCCCTCCCTCTTTGTCTATGTGAAGCCCTCTACCCAGCCCATCAAGCTCAGAAAATTGAAGGATGTCTACCTAGCCCCCTCCCTCTTCGTCTCTCTGAAGCCCTTAACTGGATGAGGGGAACCTCCATGGATGACACATACGACCACCTCATTGTTGTCAAGTCCATCACATTTTACCCTCCCATTGGCATCCCTATCCTCTACAACCGTGCCTAGAAGTAGCTCCAACTCATGCATGATCACCACCAATACTCTTTGGCATGGACCATGTGGCCTCGAATGAGGAGTACAGGGAAACCCATGCCTTTTATCTCTACATAAATCCTGTCACCAATGTGTGATGTCCAAGATGAGGAGATGATGACCATGACGATGACCATAATAAAACTCCTCTTAGAGAGGATAACAAGGAGACCCCCTACCATGGTTCACACATGGGCCGCACATCTGCACCCGCAAGCCCTCCTCTAGGAGGAGAGTTCTCTTCATCCAAACCCTCTATAGAATCCATTATCTTGATAGTAAAACACCTACAATAGAGAGCTTCACAAGGCTATCCCCCCTCCTCAAGCAACCCACCCATAGCCCCCATAGCCTCCATAGCCTCCTACATCCACTCCCCCCTAGAGCAAGATAACTAATGGAGCCACTTTCCTCAACAAAACATTAGTGGGTTGTCGTCCATCTTTTCCCTCCTCTACCTCCCCTACCAAGCACACCACCTAGGATCACACCCCCCACCTAATAACACCACCTAGGTCAGCCCCCCACCTCACCAACAATATTACCTTTACCCTCCTCTCCACACCCAAACCCTCACCACTCTCCACTACTCTAGGTGAAGTCATCGGACTTAGGAAGCCTCCTAAATCCCCTTTAGACTCAACTTCGAGAGCCAACCCATCAACTTGCCAACCCACCAACCAACCTCAAAGAAGGCGAGATCCCACAACCCCATGCCAAAGATTTCAAATAGATCTTCCCAACTGACGACCGCCCCTTCAACTAGCATGACCCCCTCAAATTCACTGGCAACAACCCCCTTGACCATAGAGAGCTTGAGATAGCCCCCCTCTATAATGAAAGGGGCTTGAATCTGTACATATGAGAGGCTCATGGGCATGGATATGGTCGGGAAAGTATGAGGCCCAACATTAATGAGTGTGAAAAGGTGGGCAAGTATATAAGTGAATATTGTAACTAGGGACTTGACTCACTTCTGACCAATCAAATCATACTTCTTGGAGTTGGCCATGCTTCTATGGCTATGGTGGTACTCCCTTGAGTGCATGTGGTACTCCATCATGAGTGCATTTTGTACTCCATTATGAGTGAAATCTTTCTCTCTTTCTCTCACCATCATTACAATGGTATCAGAGCCTTGTCTTTGATCCAAGTTTTCTGAATTTTTTTAAAATTTTTGCATTTTCTTAGAGTTTCTTGAAAATTTTCTTGATTTTGATGGATTTCTTGATCAAGAAATGGGCCATTGGGAGTGTGGGATGCTGGAATTCTCTTGGATTTTTGAATTGATTAATGTTTTGGGGTGGTATGGATCACTGTGGACTAAAAATTGGGGCAACCGCTCTAAAATTTGAGGGATAGGACAAAAATTGGAAAAAATTGTGAATTAATCATGATTAGTGGCCTTAATCCAAAATGTTTATAATCTTTCCTTCATCTCCACATGCTTTATTCTGAGGAAAAATAGGGTTTCATCTTCTTGCCAAACTGTGCAACATTGTTTTAGGGTTTTGAAGGAGCATTTCACGAGCTTTCAATTGATCCTATCAATTCTATGATTCAAGTTTTCTTCCATGGAGAAAACGGGCTGAATCGCGCACTATTTTTGAGGGACGTTGGCGGCCGTTTTCCTATGATTCCAGCTCCATATGACAAGAGCATTCTTGCTTAAGCTTATCCTAAGCTTAGGCAAGCTTAAGCTTGCCAAACAAGGAGTCAAAAGAGCTGCAATTTTACTATGTTGGAAGACAGATGTTGCTGTGAAGAAATATGGCATTCAAGCTATGATTTAGCATGTTTATGATCATCTCCTTCAAGTCTTCAACCATCTGAAGTCTTCAACTCTTCAACAACTATGCAAGAATTAAGGATTTTGTTTATGCCTTTGAATACCATTGATGAAAGCATTGTATGATGGCATTTCCAGCTCTTTGATTACTATGGTTTCAAGCCTTTTGAAGACTTCTCTTCAAGCTATTTGAACACCATAGATTGAAGTCTTTGATTTCCAATGCTTCAGACACTTGCATGCTATATGCAATGGTGGAATGCTCATGACATGTGGAAGCTTTTGCATGTCCATTATATCCACCATGGAGGGGATTTTGGAATGCATCACATGAGCTCTTGCTTTGCTTAAGAATTAAGCACACATCACTTTTTTGGTGTTTATTGAACCATTGGAGTCTACTTGCCATTTGGTTGATTGTCTTGTTCATTGATGAGGGATATGGAGTAAAGGAAAAGGGGCTGAAGTGATGCAAATCAGTGAGGTGTGGTTCCCTAATGTTGCCAAATAATAGCCTAATGCAAGTACATGCATGTGTGTACATGGGCCAATGATTGTATTGATCTTGGAAATTCTAACTTGAAGCTAATCCTTGCAATTAATTTGCCTTGTGATTCAGATAATTTTGGATGCTATGTGAATGTTGTTTTTGTGGTGATCGGTGTAACAGAGCTACTTTTGATGATTGGGAAAAAGCATGAGTACATGCTCTTTGTAATGTGAAATGAAAATAGCATGAATCATGCTAAAAACATTGTAAGTGCTCCTACCTTATCCTTTTGAAGCTACATCCACATCCACATACACTTCACTTGTATCCGGCTTCAATTCATAGTATCTAGTATGCTTGTGAGGGTACCTCGGGCATTGGAGGAGAGGCCCGGGGGAAGCATGGCATGAACTCTCCTTGTCGTCATGAGTGCTTTTGGTAAAGCGACAAGGAGGGGGATTAGGTACTTGGATGTGAAGACTTGGCCCAACTTGTTCCTAGAATCGGACTAGGTACGAGGGTGGGAAGGCTTGGCCAGGAGATCGGCAAATATAAAGCACTCCTTTGACACACACTCGACTATATTGCAAGCATGCTGAGGCTATGGAAGCCAATTGTTACTTGATTGGGCATGCCATGGATACTTGATAGTGGTCGAAGCATAAGAGTTGCATGAGAAAGCATATGCTTTTGATAGTGATCATTTGGGGCATTATATCATGATTGGATATTGGGCAAGTGCTTATGGATTTTGATTGAGATTTGGGCCAAATTGCGAGGAGACTACGGTAAAATTATTGTGATTTTCCTACACTCTACAGTGGGTACATAAGTGCAATTCAATCCCAGTCCGTTCAAGACCTCTCAAGGGTCTTTAGAAGCCTTAAAAGAGCATCTTAAGTCAATCCTAACTAGCCATCAAGTGGTTGATTCGGACACCATCTCAAGGTACAAAGGAGACAGTTTTGTCAGGTTAAAAACCTTAATTCAGTCAAAAACAGTGCGGACTGAATTGAAGGTGTTTACATAGCTTAAGAACGCTCCTAAAGAGCTTCCCAATGTGCCAACAAGTTCCCAATTCTGTGACCGTTTAGATGGTCAACCTCTCATAGTTGACTTTCAGCTACTAACAGTCAAAACAAAGAGGTATAGGGGTGCTCAAAGTGGTGATCCAGGGTGATAGAAGTGTTCATCTCATCAAGGCAAACGCGAAAAACTAAAGAAATCCCAATTTGGTTGCCGTTTGCTATATTAACCACTTGGTAGCATGGGGAACCGGGGAAGGCCATCGAGATCTCAAGCACAAGTGCCCGTGTGGAAGACAACCAAGCTCATGATGATGCCAATGAAGTTGTTTGTGATGACATGGTCCAGCCGCTAACACCTGGCACGCTCGGTGGGTCGGATTCCCGATCTGGCAACTCGAACCCACAAGCATAGGATCATGCCAGCGTTGTGTACATGATAAGTAGCTAGTGCAAGTATAGTGCAACCATTTCATGGCAACATGCCAGGGTTGGGAACCCATGAGATACAAGGCCATCCAGCCATGATCAAACAAAATGAAAACATAGAACCATGTGGTCACCAGTATGTCTAGACTCCACTGGCCACAGAGTAGACACAGGGTAGGCATAACACTGCCCATCAAAAGGATATGTCGATGAAGCTCCAGCATCTACTACATGATGATGTACACCAAATGGCACAACACCTTGAGCTCGACTCGATGAACATGGCACATCATCTGCTGCTACGAAGAAATCTGCTAAATAGCACAAGAGTGTGTGCATAAGCAGCAAATGAAGCACTTGATCCACATCTACATCATGTTGTGTAGGCTCATCAAGAATACTCAAACCATGCTCCACTGCATCTGGTATACAATCATAATATGCAGGATCCACATCCTCTTGCAGAGCAAGGTGTCAAACTAAGTTGCATCAACCTCTGCAGGGCTATCACCATGGATAGGTACACCATCATTGGAAAACTACATGTCAAACCAGTCTATGTCATCATCTTCACCGAAACTGGAAACTGGATTTTTCGGACTATCTGCACCATGCAAGAAACCTAATGCAAGGTTAGAGACATCCAAGGGCATCACTTTACTCTTCCGGCCTTCATGCTCCTTCCATGCTCTCTCAACCTGCAAAATAACTAGCCCATCATCATGGCTAAGACTACCATCTGGATCATCCGAATCTCTTTTGCTCATCATCCGAGCATACGATGCATTTTGGGTATTCATTTGCTTATCCATCCAAAGGGTCTTGTTATGTGAGGGCTTTCGCAGCCACTCTGCTCCTCTCCTACCTCACCCTTATTCTGATGCATTGAAGCATCCTGGAGATCATTCTCCATGCTCTCTGGCATATGTATCTGAGGGTTCTCGATATGCGAGGGTTTTTCCAGGATCTCACGGCCACATAGCTCCTCCGTTGCCTCTATGCTCTCCGCCATATCCGTATGAGGGGTCTCAACCTGTGAAGGCATTTCTGGGCTCTCTCGGCCACCACACAGCTCCTCCACTGCTTCACCCTCTTCCTCATCCATGGGTGTGCATGCTGCAACCCATCCTGCTCATCCATTCGAGCATCCTTAAAGTGAACATTCTCCTCATTCATGCGAGCATCCATCATGTATGTATTCTGCTCCTCCATTTGAGCAGCCATCTGGCAAACGTGCTGGTCCTTGAGCTATTTCTTGGGTGTCATGGGGCTGTCCAGCCACTTTTGCTTTTGTAGATCGGAATTTTCTTTGATCTCACAAAGAGCGTGCTGCTCCTCCACAAGTTCAAGATTTCATACATGCAATTTAGTGCTATCATGCTGCTCCAAGCCAACCATACCTTCCGGGAAATCTCCCTGCAGGTTGTGTTCATCTTTTTATCTTCCTTCCACCATGGCACAATGCATTTGCTCCAAGCAATCCCATGCTTTCTTCATGAGCCCTTTATCAGCATTTTTAGAGATCATAGAATTCTGGGAAACTTCCTTTTGGATTAATAGAGTATCTGCTCATACATTTCCGTCCTCCTCCCTCTTCCCATGTTTGAGCATCCGGGAGACATGCAACTTTTACTGATTCCGTTTCGTTTTGTCTGGGCACCACATCTTTCAGATTAATCACCAAGTTAGCGGAATCACCATAAACTGCATCATGAGCATGTGCCACCGCTACATGCATCCGGGGCATTTTCAGGTGGGCTACCATTGCCATCTGGGTATCATCAACCAAATTGAAAATATCCCAAGTTAAGGCTTCTCTCGATACACAATGTGTAATGTGCAGCAACAGCTTTCTCTTCCGGATCATCCAGGAATTCTGCCATCAACTATGCATGTGATGGAGATTCTACAAAAGATCACTTCTCCGGATTGTTGGGCGGCAGAGGATTTTCAATCCCATGTACAGCATCACATTGGGACATTGCCTATTCAGCAACACCTGCTCCAAGGCTAGGCCAAAACCCAATCCGATTTGATCATGGGGATGTCGGTATGTAGGAGGTACAAAGCCAAAATCTGGAAACCTTTCAGCCCACGTGTTCATGACCTCTACTGCTCCGCTTGGCAAGAACATGTGCCATACATCTGCTTAATCATTGGTATGGGCTTCTGCCCGAAGTGATACGACATCATCCTCATTGGGAAGAGGTACAGGCTGCTCATTTAGCTTATGCCATGCACCATCACTAACATGGGGGATATAATCATTGGTATGGGCTTCTGTCCGAAGTGATACGACATCATCCTCATTGGGAAGAGGTACAGGCTGCTCATTTAGCTTATGCCATGCACCATCACTAACATGGGGGATATAATCAATGTGCTGCTTGGCTGATCACCACCATGCTTTGCAAGGACATTCTGGGCAGCCAAAATCTCCTCATTTGGATGGTCAATTGCAGCCATATCGGTTGCATTATCATGGCAACCATAGTCACCTTCCAGATTAGCATCAAAAGCTTTAGAGTCATTTTTCGGGCTGCTGCTGTCTGAACTACTGTCCTCATCCTCAAGGTTTGCAATTGCATGCTTGACATTAGACAAGAAGTTTCCAGTTGCAATCACTGTCCATGCCATATCTTGCAACAAGGAGCCTCTTCTTCGAGGGTTTTGGGAATGCCATTCCAGGGCTGAGGCAACATCTGTGAGAAACTACTTTAGCTCCTTTTTACTCTTCATAAGGCGGTCAACTTCGTGTGCATTGTCCCGCTTAAGCCCTCAGTGTTGGACACTCTCAAACTTCTCCAACAATGCATTTGGGCATACCCGGGAGCTGTGACCTTGGAATCCGCATTGGCCACATACATGGTATAAGCAGTCATTGGTTCAATGGCCATGTTGGCCCCACTGCCTCTGCTACAGGTCAGACATTCACTGGGTCGATGTTTCTTGCTGCAAAAATGCTTACATGCCCTCCGACCCATTACTGATGGCTACTCCGCTTTACACCACATATTTTGTATATGGATCTGGTAGGATCCGGTTGTCCACTTTGGCTTGTAGTGTAGCCATGGGGACTGCTCCAGTTTGCTATGGGACTGCAACCGAGATTTCAGTGGGGCTGATCTTGGGGGAGGACTAGGCTGGGTGTGGACACACCAAGATGATGAAGTGTTGTCCTGCTGGCTGATCTAGCAGGTGGATGATCTGATCCACCACTGGGTCAAGGAAGCGGAAGTTTGATTCGCTTGCGAGTTTGAGCGGAATATCGTTTGAATTTCCGTGGCAGCACGTTGGTTGATGGGTATTACCGCCTTCTGAGTCAGCAAGTTGATGCGAGATAAGCATGGTTGTTGTGGAGCGGGATGCATCATCTCTTAAAGGGCAACGACAATATTTGAGTGAAGAGACTGGAGAGGTAGAGAGACGGACAGTATTCATTCTAGGGTTGTTGCCATCATGGGTCATCAGCACTCACAGTGGCACCAATGAGTCACGCACCTTCATCACAGTGGTCGCCAAAGTGTTAGCGGCATTTCTTCCCGAGTAGAGAAACCAAAAAAGAAAACAAGAAAAGGAGGAAAAACACAGAGAAAACAAAGAGAGAGAATCTCCACTGCTTCTCTCAGCCAAAATCCATAATCATTAATGAATCATACAGCAGCACGCACTCAACTAACTCAACAATTAACAACTCACATCAGTGATCTGAATGCCCCCCAAATATACGGTAGGTGGTACACGTACCTTATAATAAAGTGCATCGTTTTGCCATCTTTGACATCCAGCGGTGCTGACCTAGCTCAGCGGCGGCGAGGTAGCAACCGCCTGCGCGGCGGCTGTCTAGCTGCCAACAAAGATCCTCAAACACTCATGGTTATGGTACTGGAACATAATCTTCTTGTGAGCTTTCTGAACGTCTTTATAGATGATTGTACCTTGGATTATCTGTGCATATGGCCCAAGGTAGGTTAGCTTGGTGCCCTTGTGGTACTGGCCTGAGTTACGGACGGCCGGGCTCCCCTTGTGGTACTAGCCTGAGTTACAGACGGCCGGGCTCCCCTCAACCTTTGGTTCAGAAGTAGTAGAGAAGGCCATCTGTAACATGTGAAAAGAACATCATTCATTGTGACTGGTAGGAGCTCGCGGTTCTCGCTTTTTTTTTTTTGATGTGTGTGTTAGTGATTTGCATTGGTGTATGATGGGAAGAGTGTTAGTGTGGTGAGCAATGAATCATGAAGGGATGTGTGTGAATTAGTGTTTGTCAGGAAGTAGTCCTAATCCATGAAGTAGCAGGCCGTGAAATGGCTAAGCATTAAAAATTAATTCGCACAGTGTTAACCCGTGAAGGGTTAGCACGTGAAAGGTTAGTTCGTGAAGTGTTAGCATGTGAAGTGTAAAGACGTGAAGTAACAGGCATTAATTCATAAGAAAGCAGGGTGTGTTATATTATTGGTGTTGATGGGTGGCCTATGATGTAGGCAATTCAATTTTAGCCATTTTACTGTATTTTTCCCAAACCCTAGATTTTCATTTGACTTCATGAAATAGCAGGCCGCTATTTCACGGGTCATACCCGTATGCATTTACGATGAGATTTGGATGGTGACAAGATTAAAACAAGAATGACAAGATGAATGAAAACAAGAATGATATATATGTAGTCAATGTGTACAGCAACATAGAGATGATTTAATGAAAACGAATGAAACCATGGTTCCCACTTATGTAATGAAAACGAATGAAACCATCGAAAGTGTGTGAAGAGCTCCTACCTAGGAATCGATTATCATAACCAATCAAGGGAAGAAGCACACTGACGACAATGAACGCAATCCAGAAGATGATGGAGACGAGGATACCAAGAAAGCGAAGCAAGCTGAGCGATGAAAAATGTCAAAAATAGGAAAAAATATGTATTTATGATCTAGTCGGCGGCCCCCGGTGGTGGCTAATTGGGTATGCCATGTGTCTGTCTATGATTCGTGGAGGTTTTTTTACCATTTCATGGTGTGAAGTGGCGTGGGTCGGTTCACGACGTGAACCATTTTGAAGTGTTTCATGATGTGAAACAGTCCTAAGTGTTTTATGACGTGAACTAGCATGGATCAGTTCACGACGTGAAAAAGCTTGTACCCTTATGCATGCAAATATTGATACACTATTGTTTTCTATTTGCTCAAGCACTCCAAGGCTATATGTTATGCATTCTCAAGAGTAGTAGTGTACACGTGAAACGAATGAACATGTTTCATGGCATGAAAAGCATACCCTTTTACCTTGTCCCAGTTGTTGGAGGTGTGCCACGAGAACCCCTGTTGTACTTTGGAACCTGTGGGGGTATGTGTTGTTGCAACTGCTTAAGTTCTGAGTGAGAACTTTTGATTTTTTCCTCCATCCAATAAAGGAGTACATCCACCAAATCCTGGTGAACCTGTTTTGCTTCTTGTACATGTGTGAGTGCACATCTCTCTTACCTTGGTCCATGGCTTGGTTTAGCTTTTCCTCCTTGGTGGATGACATTCGTGGTGTTGCTCTCCCTTGATTACTTGGTTGAACCTGTTTCTTTTTCCATATCAACTTTGGTGCTTCCTTAGCACTTGATTTAGCTGGGACTTGGTCCTGCCTCTGATTATGACACTCTTTTGTTCTTCTGAAAGTACATTTGGAATTGGGTTTTGGATTTGTTTTTGGTACCCATACCATTTCGTTTCCTTGATAATAGCCATGTGTTGCTAGTAAGTCTTTTCAGACCCACCGTTGTTGAATGCTGAGTTGTGTGTGGGCTTACTTTGAATACACCTTACCGTCCTTGTCTTTTTCTTATAGCATGTCTTTTTTGCTTTGTTATACCCATGAGGATTTTTTTGTCTCATAGTATCCTTGTGCTTGAAGCTGGGCCTTGGGTACCCACTATTTTTTGCTTGGATACTTTTGCTGCGTTTACTTTGGTTCTCTTGAAGAGGGATGACCTTTCAATGTGGATGCTTCTTCTGTTAAGCCTTTTGTTTTTTTTAACATTGGAGATCCCATATTCCCATTTTTCCTTATTTAATGGACTCCATAATGACACGCGGTGATTGTGTCTTTGCCATCATTGAGTTGTACTTCTCATTTTGTCCATTGGATGTGGCAGTTGTTGCTGGTGTAAATCTAGGTTCGTCCAAGAAGCATTTCCTCTTCCATTGTTCCTGCAAGCATAACAAACACCTTCCCAACAACCAAGGGATTATTTTGACAGAGATGTTTATATTCAAAAGCCTTATTGTATGTGTAACAGATGGATGCACACTTCGAATCTCTGCATTAGTTGCCTCTAGGGGGGTTTGTTTAAGACTACCCATGTCTTATGGGAAATCAAGTTATGACTTGACCCCGTATCAATGAGTGCAATGCTTGTCGTGTGGCCCTCCTTTGTAGAGAACTTTACACTTAGTCATGTAGGTTCAATATCCAAGTCATCCTTGTCAAGCAAGGTGAGTGAAGCCATGTTGATGTGTAGCGTTCTCCCTTGGAGTCTTTGTTTTGCTTTGGCTTCCCTCACCTTGGATTCGTGTTGAGCTTGTTCATCTTTTTCTTGACTAGCTCTTTTTTTTGTTTTAGGAGATGATCTTGTGTGATCATTTCCTAGGTCAGGGGTCTATAATATTTCTTGAGTTTGCTTCCGTTTGATATACCCTTCCATTTCTACCCCTTCGATAGTTTCAATTCGGACTGACCCTTGAGGGTTGATTTGGGACACTCTAAAAGGTCCTAACCCTCTGTATTTTAGTTTCTTTTTCTTGGTGCTTCGCACACCATACATGAGGACGAGATCCCTCGTTTCTAGTTCTTTGTGTTTCAAGTTATGGTCAAACTAGTGTTTTCTCCATAGTTTTTTGACCATAAGCCCATGCGAGGCAATCAACCGGGTTTCATCAAGTTTTTCCAAGTTAACCCAACCTTTCGGATAATGCATTTTTAGTGAGCCTTTCTTGTATGACAATTCGTAGTCTCGGAACTTAAAAATCCATAGGTATTACTGTAGCAATGCCATAAGCTAGACGGAAGAGAGTGTCACTACCTTATATGATGTGCGATAGGCCCATAATACTACAATCAGCTTGTGTTCCCAATCTCTGCGACTTGCTTCCAAGGTTTTAGTCAAGATAGCACATGATATCTTATTTGTGCTCTCTGCTTTGCCATTTGCTTGTGGGTAATAAGGTGATGATTTGTGGTGTACTACAAGGAATCCTTTAAGTAATTGTTCAATCACCTCATTAACGAAATGTGAACCCCGGTCACTGACTAATTCAAGTGGATAGCCAAATCTAGAAATGATCTGTTCATATAAGAACTTGGCCATAGTCCAAGCATCAGCTCTTTTAGAGGCTCTCGCCTTTGCCCACTTAGTGAAATAATCTATAACCACACGATCATATAATAGGATTATGAACGGATGCGCTGCTGGACTTATGGGTCCAACAAAATCAATACCCCATTTCTCAAAGGGTTGTCTTACAATCACACAGGTGAGTGGCATCCAATCCTTTTGTTTTAGAATAGCAAAATGTTGACACTCCTTGCATCTCTTTACAAATTCTATGGTGTCCCCGAATAACGTAGGCCACCACAGTCTGCTTGAAGCACTTTGCAAGCTGTAACTTCTCCCGCAAAATGTCCTCCGGGTATTCCAGCTTGTGCTTCTTCTAAGATCATGAAAAACTCATCTTGTTGCACACATCTCCTTAGGATATCATCCTTGCCTAGCTTATATGATTTTCTAGCAATCAATTGATAAGGTGCGACTAGCTTGATAAGCCAACACATCTTATCTTTGTTCAAGGATCAATCTTGTGGGAACCCATGAGCTAGATAGTTGGATATTTGCTCACTCCACTCAAGCACCATGTCAAGTTTGAATAGACAAGCATCTGTAAGGTCATCATCAATGCATGTTGTCGGTTTTCACTAGGAATTCTAGACATATAGTCTGCCAATACATGTTGTGTTCCTTTTCTCACCAATGACTGTAAAGTCAAATTCCAGGAGTAGAAGCAACCATCGTGTGATTCTTCCTATGGCGCAAGGCTTGGTCACCAGATATAATAGGGCCTGATGGTCACCAGATATAATAGGGCCTGATGGTCCACAAAGAATACAAATTTATTGGCTATCAGCAGATAATGTATATATTTCTTTATAGCATAAACCATGGCCAATCCTTCATACTTAGTGGTGGTGTAGTTTATCTATGCATCATTCAGTTGTTGACCACTGGCAAAGAAAATTGGGTAATCCAATTTGAATTTCCCAGGTTGCGCCAATACGCATCCTATAGCAAAGTTTGATGCATCGATGTGCACGTGGTGGAATATAAGATCCTAAGTTGGGTGGTCTCAGGATTGGTGCATGAGTCAATGCATTCTTCAACTTATCATAGGCCTCTTGGAATTTCTTAGTCCATTCAAAGACAATGAGTAGTTTAAACAATGGCTTGGAAATTCCAACACAAAATATGATGAAGCGTCAATAATACCCAACATGGCCCATAAACCGTTGTACACCTTTGTAGTTGGTTGGTGGGGGTAATTCCAAGATCAAATTTACCTTGCCCTCGTCAGTGGAAATACCATTTTTAGACACAATGTGTCCTAAAATTACACTGTGCTTGACCTAGAATTGACACTTTAAAGGGTTTAAGGATATACAATATAATTGACATCTTTTAAACAAACACTTTCCTTAAACAAGCCAAGTGGTCAGTCCAGCATGAGTATGCACATAGATCATCAATGAATACCTCCTGCCACTTTTGCACAAGTAGTCCTTGAAGGGTATGCACATAAGTAGTTGGAAAGTTGCGGGGGCATTGGTGAGGCCAAAAGAATCTTTTGGTGCTATGGACACCTGATTATAGCCTGAAAACTTGTCTAAAAAGTTGTAGGCTTCTTCACCCGGTGCTACCCATTCTAATACATGTTCTGTATATGGCAGTGGGTTGGGTAGTGGTCTTTCTTGGTGGCTCATTAATCTTTTTGAGATCAACAAAGACTCTCAATTTTGTATTTTTCTTTGGCACAATCACGATTGGTGAAAGCCAATCTGTGTGCTTAATTTCATAGATAAAATCCGCAGCCAATGAGTTTAGCAATTTCCTCCTTTACAATTGCTGCATATTTTGGATTCATCTGATATGATTTTTGCCTGGATGGTCTCGTCCTTCCATGATCGGGATAGTTTGTTGAACCACCTCGGGTGGTACACTCTTCATTTTTGTGTATTTCCAAGCAAAACACTCCTTGAATTCTTTTAAGAGAGCAATAAGCTCTTCTTCTTCAGCCGTAGTTAAGTCTTTTAAGAGAGCAATGAGATCTTCTTCTTCAGTTCTTAAAAAACTCGTCGTGCACCTTAGTGACCTTGAGATATCTTAGCCACTAGGTGCTCGTGGGTTTACTTCATAATAGGGCATTTCATTGAGCAATATACCTCTTTTGTTTATTCCATCTCCTAAGGTGTTGGGTGCTGTTGTTGTTGTGGCTTTGCACAAACCCCTCTATTGTGGAGGCTTCATCCTTTGTTTCCTCTTCTCTTGGTTGCACATCCACCATCCGCACATTGAGGTGGTAGGAATGTTTCCTGATTCAACGTATTGGGCTCCTCTGGGGGGAAATACATGTATAGTGGCAAGCACGTGCATCCAGTTTTTGCTAAAATTTGGTGGTGGAAGCGACGCGTACATTGCGGCCTCTTCTTCTTCCTGTGAACTCTCCTCAACTGGTTGGCAGACTCGTAAGGATGTGGTTCACTCTGTGGGGGGTGACCGAATCATTTTCAAAAAATTTCCCTTCCATGGGGCGTGCCTTCCACGTATGCAGATCGATTTTCAGAATCTGCAAATCCTTTCGAACATACACCTGATCTAACACCCAATCATGCACCAATTTGGCTTCCCTCATGAAGGGTCTACCCAAGATAATGTCATATGAATCGAGCTGGTGTAGAAAGTCCATTACAACAAATGTATGATGGTAGCGACCTTAAGCCTAACATTTTTCAACAGCCCCATTGGTCTTGAGGATGTTCCATCTGCCATCTTGACGATTAGATCTGCCCTTTCCAATTCTGGTTTTTCCCAGTTTTCCCAACATCGTTTGGTAATAATGCTCACACCCGTGCCTCCATCCAGGATAGCTGGTGCTTGCTACCCATTGTGGTGGATTAGAATTGTGGCATTTGTATCATAACTCTCATAATACCGGCCCAATTGGTTGACAGGTATTTTGATGAATCTAGGTGTTCCTTCTTCCTCATGCACTAGGTTTTTCTCTGCCAGAGGTGACTGGCTCCCCTCTGTAGTGGACATTGGGTTCAATATTCCTTCTACCCAGTACTTGACATCTTCCCACAATGTCGGTGTGTTGTGTAGCAATGGTCCTAGTGGCATTTTGACAGTTGTGGACAGTATGGCTACGAGACTACCTATGTCTCTAGGTTCCCTAGCAAGTGAGGGCTCCTTATGCATTTTTGTCGCCTATTCAACCCTAGGGAATGAATGGATTAACAAATCTTGATCTGCTTCCTCAAACATTCTTTCCATGAGGTCACTTTGAGTCTCTTCCTCGAACTCTTCTAGGATTGGAGTAGACACGTCCAATCTCCTTTCCTTTAATAGCTCAGTTCTTGGATACATTGTATCCCTAGCCCAGTTAGCCCTTAACTTGGCTTCGAGATTGCGTTGACACTCCTCAACCAAGGCCTTAGCTTCTTCAAGCTTTCTTATTTCTTCTTCAGCATTTGGATATTCCCCAATTTCGTTAGGGGTTGCTGGTCTCTCTCTTACAGATTCCTGGGCATGCCCATCCTGTTTCGACACTTGGTCACTTTCTTCCCTTGACTGGGTGGATCCGGTGTCAATGGTTTCTTCTTTGGATCCATCTTGAATTATGAACATGGTATCTCCCTTGCCCACTTTGTTTACTCTTCTCCTTCTCCCAGTCTTAGAGGTTGTAACACCTCCTGGGTTTTTCCCTTTATCCACTTGTTTCGCTTGTGCTCATGTCAGGACATTTAGTGACATGATATTCCCATGCGGCACACTTATAGTCCTGATAGTGGCATGGTTAGAAGTAGAAGCAGAACTACTTGCATGATATGGAAAGTCTTTAAGAAAATGATCGACACCACACTTCACACATGAAAATGTAGGCCTCACGTTGGTCTATGTTGTGATTGGTTGAGCTTGGAGCATTAGTCACATTCTTAAGAGGACACTGCTATTCGATGCGGTCTATTACAATGAAAACATTGTATGGGTCCCCTTCTCATAGTTGAATTTATGTCTTTTCCTTTCCATTGTACCGTGGTTTGAAACATTGGTACTGATGTGTTGTTCTATAAGACATAATAATATGGGGTGATCTATGTGGGCTCCTCGTAGTACTCATTATTGACTTCTACCTCGTGCATGATTTCTCCCTCATCGAAGGGCTCCTCAATCAACACCTGCTTGATTTTGGCCTGTGGTAGCTGTGGGGGTAGAACATGTGGCAAAAAAGGTGACATGTCCTGCATTTGGAACATCCCTCTTGGTAGGTAGGTATTTGGTTGCCCTGCAGTCACATTGGTTTGCACTGGTGGTGCTGGCAAGGCTAGTGACACTCTGGGTGCTGGCAGTTGTGCTAAGGACTAGACTCTCGAATATCTGCACATGGTAGTGTCGTGGTTTCCCAATCTCTGACAGTGAGCACAACTTAGAGTACTTGCCTTTGTCTTAAGTGGGTATTTGGTGCTCATGTAATTTTCTCTAAAAATTGAGTACCAAATCAATGATCTCTAGGAATAGAGATGAGCATTCCCTGATGCTTCTCTCCCATCCCTGACTTTTTAACTTCTCCAAGATGGCATTACTGAGTTCTTCCACTGTCATATTGCCAACTTACTTGCTCTTGGTTCCTGTGTCCTGATGATTGGAGACTCACGATGTTGCCACTATTGAAGCTGCCTTGGCATCTTCTGGTTGCGGCGGCAACTCAAGCATATTGTCCTCATATTCAATCGCGAGCTTACAGCAAGTATCTAGAGTAGCTGGGTGGGCTAACACTAGATAATCATACATCTTATGATCTCGGAATCATCTCTAGAAGCAAGGCAATAACTGATCATCAGCTAGCCTTTCCCTCAGCTTGCATCTTTAATTTAAGTGCTTGAGCCGAGAAACATAATCCCGCATGGACTCATTTTTCTTTTGCTTGATATTGTGGAGTTGAGCCACATGACTCCATCTGTCTCACCACTTCAAGCAAAGCCCGCTATATGAACAAATTTTAAGTTGAGTGAAATTGACTTTATCCTCAGGTTTTAGTGTTCGATACCATTGGTGAGCCTTCCCTTCTAGGGTCAAAGAAAAAAGCATGTATCATGGTTATGTCGCTCCCTGGCCCACATGTTCATAGGTAGACACAAAGACCTCTACATGTTGGATCGGGTCCCCATCTCCCAAGAATTTTTGCACAAGATTTGAAATAATATATGGATTCATCTAGGATGGTCTGGATTCCAGGGCAGTGTCTAGCTCCCTAACTATACCTTGGCCCATTTTGCGGCCACATTTAGCAGATCCACCCTTGTGGTGATTGCATTTAGGTCTACGTTAGGATCCACAATTGGCCTCTGAGGAGCTACCCCCTACCTAGACCACGTCTTCTTCCTGGATAGGGTCTTCTATTCAATTGGGTCTATGGCTGGGTTTAGGTAATTCCTCATTGCCTGGCTCATTATTGGTAGCCTCAGCTCGCCTTTGTAGGATCAGGAGTTCCATGCTCTGCAAGAATGTGGGATCATTGATCATTTCTTGTATATCCTCTCTTGTATAGAGACGATCCGCACCTCCTGTAGGTGCGCTAGGTAGATTGTCTTCCTCTTCTTGTGTTTCAAGGCTTTCGTTAGCCCTTGGTTCATCATTGATGGGTTCTAGAGTTGGTATCAATCCTTCTGTTATTCCCATCCACATGTTATTTGTGGCATTTCTAGATGTTTTTGGTTCTTTGCCACGTGGTTGGAATTGATTCAAATCCTCCATTCCCTTTGTTCCACCCTTGTTCTTTGCATATTGAGCTCTTGTTTTCTTAAGCTCAATAGCCGCAATTGTCGTTCTGCCGCCTCAGCCCTCTTCAAGTCCATTTCCATTTCTTCCGATGTGGGCAAGAAGATTTCCCATGTCCTGGTGGCGCTTTTCTTATCCCTTCTAACCCTAGGTCACCATAAGACACCCTACAGTACTTTCCTACGTGTTGTTTCATCAGAGCAATGTCCACTTGACACTCCCTGATGTGCTTTTGTCAACACAGTTTTTTCTCATGGTCCGACACACAATAACCGGACGACTTGGTATATCCCTTCTTTGTAGAGAGCCCTTGCAATTTCAAGGAAACTCTTTCTTCTGAGAGCTAGATTTTTCCTCTGATCTCTGCTCATGTCATCACGTAATATCCCTTTTGTGACGAGCTATAACATATCAAAATACTAATTTTTTTCCACTGGTACAGACTGAACAATAAACATGCTTGCATTTGTGATCAGCTATCCCTACATGCTTCTCTCCTATGTCTATTCTGTTCTGAAAATCCACTAGACTGAACAGTAAACATGCTTGCATTTGTGATCAGCTATCCCTGCATGCTTCTCTCCTATGTCTATTCTGTTGAGAAAATCCACTACTACATTTCGATTGCCGGGAGTGTGCACAATGGTGAAATGAAATTCATGCAATAAAAGCATCCACCTTCCTAACTTCCCGATCAGATCTAGCTTATTTACCAAATACAGTAGTGCCTGGTGATCTACATGAAACACAAATTGATTGCCCAGTAGATAATGATGAAATTTGTTGACTGAGTAAATCAGTCATAGAGCTTCCCTTTCAGTGGTGTTGTAATTCTTTTTGACATTTGACAACATTTGACCAGCATAGTATATTGGTTTGTATCACCTTTCTTCTATCTGCTGCATTAGCACACTTTCGATGGCTATGTTCGATGATGCATCAACAAACACATGGAACGTCTTGTCCCATTCTCGTGGTTGAATTATTGGTGCACTAGCAAGAATTTTCTTTAGATTTTGGAATGCCCCCCTTGCGTTCTTCTGACCAGAGGAATTTCACCTTCTTCTTTGTGAGACTATATAGTGGTTGTGCCATAGTAGCAAGGTATCTGAGAAATCTGTTGTGCCATTTTATTTGACCAAGGAATTTGCTAAGCTCCTTCAAGTTTTGAGGTGGACCCATTTTGACTATCATCCTAACCTTTGCCAGATCAACAACAATTCCATCTTTCGACACTATGTGTCCAAGTAGTGATCTGCTCCTAAAAATAAATGCACATTTCATCGGGTTTAGCTTTAGCTTGGTTTGTTTGTATTTTTCCAAGCACAAGAGTAGCTGATATGCAGATGCTCCATGCTCTTCTCGAAGACACAGAAGTCATCCGAACTCTGCGTGATTCACTATCTTCATAGAGCAAATGGAGCATGGTCATATTTTGTGAGGCCTAGTTCTATTGTTGTAGATTCTGACAGTATATTGACTCCCAAGACTCCATCCAGTATTGCTCTTTGGATCTACTACCCCTTTTACATCATTGTTATCTAGGGTGCATCACTATCCATTACTAGTATTTCTATTATCTCAATTGACTTACGACTCACTGCTAGAGGGATTAGACAAGTTGTTGTCCTATTACATCATTGTTATCTAGGGTGTATCACTGTCCATTACTAGTATTTCTATTATCTTAACCGACATATACTTTTATGTAATAGTCCTATGACAAGGTTGGTATGCAATTTTTGGGTGATATTAATCATACTTTAATGCTCCGATAATTACAAAGGACGAGAATTTTTCTTAAAATTTGTAGCTGAAACAAATTGTATGATAGGATATGAGTAGGTATGTCCTTACAAGTCCTTAAGGTAGTCATAATTAGTTGGTATAATATAGATACACCTATCTCTAGACTCACATCTCCAGACTCATGACTCACTTGTCCAAATTCGCTGCTCACGTGTCAAGCTCATGGTTCATGTGTTTAGACTTATGGCTCATGTCTCTAAGCTTATTTGTATTGACTCACGTCTTTTTTCATAGGATAGGAGGCTCACGTCTCCAACTTGAGAGAATCACTAGGCGACCCTCCCAAGGGTTTTAGAGCATCCGGTGGATTACAATTTCTTTCGATGTCTCCTTTTGGAAGGAAGTGGTATTTTTGAGAAGACGCTGGCTCCCATTCAGATTTGTTTCATCACTCCAAGCTCTCCACACTAGAGAGTGGTGCGATGATCTTCTCCTTCTCTTAGGTGCAACACTAGAGATGAAATGGGATATAGAGTCAAGTGTGTCGTCATCCAGGGATAGACAATCAAGCTCTCTTCATTTGCATGATTAGTGTAACTCTCCATTCATATTAGTGTAACTCACACCATCATTAGATGCTATTTAATCATCATTGACGTCTTATATAGCATTGCCATTATTAGGAAACTGGCTAAAGTTGAATATTTTTAACTAATCCTCATCTATCAGATCGCTATAGCAACAATTGATATATGATCACCAAGTGGTGTGTACTACAATCTCACCTTCCTAGGGATAGCTAGCACCTCTAGTGAGTTTATACTTTTAGCATGGCTTTTCGAGCTATCCAGCTCTGAGAAGTTTTGTTGAGAAGAAGAACAATTTTCAGCCTCTCATCTTGTGTGTTCTCTTTTAAGGTTTGTGTAAGTGTGTGTACTTGCACAAGCTCAAGCTCTCTTCCTCCTTGCATCTTTTTAGGTTTCTCGTCCAAGATGTCAGTATGGTGTAAAGAGGTGTTTGAGGCTGGGATTTCTTGGTCTCATTGGTTGTTAGGGAGAAGTGTGGGATCCTTTGAATATTGCAACTGTATAGCATATTCACATGTCTATGTGAAGTGTGGATCTCTAGGAACATTTTGATCTTTAGGTCAACGAGAACTGAAAATCATTCTCACTACTGTACAAGTGAATAATGAATCATTTCTAACAGCCCTTGCATAAAATGCTTTCTCAATTGTTTCCCTACCAATCCAGCTCCGCACAGCTGAATGTTGTTTGATCTGTTGGAGGCCTAGGCAAGTTATACATTTATGGATACCACAACGATTCTGTATCCTTGAAGTCTCACTGAAATGTGGCCTTTTGAACCATGAATGAGAATTGTTGAGCCTTGTGAGTGCAAAGACTAGGTCTTTCCATTTGTACAGCCAAAAAGCAATGTCTTTAGAGCATCATAGGTGCCCATGAAGACACTGGTAAGAGTAGCAACTTTTTCTTGACTTATGTTACAGTTCCCCCAAAAAGAACTGTGACACCACCTTTCATTTCTGCCCTAAAGTGCCTGAGTCCAGTTAGTGCAATCCCTGCCCACATCCTCGAAGCCTGTAAGTTCAACCAGTCAAACTCTGAAACTCTTATGCAGCTACCTTGGAAATCCTTTGCGCTTGGCATACCTAGGTGTAATTCTTTCTCAACTATATCATCTCTGCAGGTATGCCAAGCAGAGCACATGTTATAACCAGTTTCTCTAGATGACCACATCAGGCCTCATATGGGTCAAGCATCCTCAGCTTGCATGGGTGCAGTCACTTACTGTCAATGAGTGTACCGGCTGGGTCCTTTCTGTCTCTTACCATCAAGGTGTGTACTTCTCATCATGCTCAATTCAGCTCTCATCCAGCCACACACAAAGCTTTCTGCCTGAACTTATCAACCATGGTTGAACAATCCTACAAACCAGAATCAGCAAAGATGTTAGACAACAGGACATACACGGCAGCATGCATGGGCTGTGCACGTATTGCAACATCAAATGCCCCTTTTCCCAACTCAGCATTGCCATGTTTTCGGCATGAATCCAGCAAGCACGACCAAACAGCAAGATCAGGTTGCATCTGCATTTTCCACAGCAAGCCCTCAGTACTCATGAGGTCTCCTGCACGTCCAAGGAGGCCTACCATGGTGCAATAATGCTCCATATCAGGAAAAATGCCATAATCTCTCCTCATGCATTCAAAATACTCAACGCCCATGTCCACAAGGCCAGCATGACTGCAACAAGAGAGAAGCGCGAGAAAGGTGATTTCATTTGGCTTGATATTTGCCACCTGCATTTTCTCAAAGATTTGCAGGCTTGCTGCACAGTTACCTTCTCGGGCATAGCCGGCAATCAATGCACTCCATGATACCACATCAGAACAAGGTAGTATATTAAAGACTGTTTGAGCATCCACCATACTTGAACAGCTTCCATAGGCATGAATAAGGGTAGTTGCCAGAAGGACCTTCAGATCATATCCAACAGAGACGATAGTAAAATGGATTTGCCTACATGCCTCCAAGTGTCCTGTCCAGCTGCACGCTTGCAAGATGCAGACAAGTGAAACATCGTTTATAGTTACACCCTCCTCTAGCATTTGTTGATACAGTTGAAAAGCCTTATCAACTTCACCATGCTCCATGTATGCTGAAAGCATTGCATTACACAACAAAACATTAATCTGTGACAACCCACCAAACACATTCTCTGCCTCTATGATGCTGATGCTCCCGCACTTGCCATACATACTCACGAGAGCGTTTGTAACAGACACATCCAAATCATACCCCTTCTTCAGAGCATCAGCATGTAATGCATGACCAATTTCCAAAGAAACTTCTTTGGCTGATTGACCTCCTTTTACAACAGCTCTTTCCTTTGCAGCAGTCACGCAACATGCTTGAAGGGATATCACAAAGGTCCTCGGACTTACACCCTTCTGTTGCATCTCTTTGAATAACTGTAAAGCCTTCTCTCCTTCACTTTGCTCGACATATGCTGAAAGCATCCCATTCAATGAGACAACATCATGCTCCAACAACCTGTTGAACTCACTTTCTGCTTCCATAATGCTTCCACACTTCCCGTACATACTCACAAGTGTGCTGCCAACAAAAAGATCTGAATCCAGGCACTTCTTCCGGGCATCTGCATGCAGTGCCTGGCCAATTTCCAAAGCCATCACCTTGGTTAACCACCCTTCTGAAGCAACACCTCCTGGCTCCACTGCCACGATGCAACATGCTTGAAGAAGGATCACAAATGTCCGCTCATCTGGACTCTCACCTTCCTCTATCATGTTTCTGTAAAGCTGTAAAGCTCTCTCTCCTTCACCTTGCTCGACGTACACTGAGAACATCACATTCCATGACACAATATCTGGCTTGTACAACCCACCAAAAACGTTCTCTGCTTCTGTAATGCTTCCACACTTGCCATACATACTCACAAGAGTGTTACAGACAACCTTATCCAGGTCCAAACCCTTCCTCTGGGCATCCAAATGACATGCCTGGCCGATTTCTAGGATCATTGCTACAGTCAACTGGTCTTCTGCTCTTCCTTGTTCTTTTTCTACTAGTGTGCAGCATGCTTGAAGAACAATCGCAAAAGTCCATCCAGTTGGTTCCACACCTTCTATCTGCATTTGTCTGAAAAGATGAAGAGCCTTCTCTCCCTCACCTTGCTCCACATACGCTGAGAGCATCGCATTCCATGACACACTGTCAGGCTGTGGCATTCCCATGAACGCATTTTCTGCTTCCCCAATGCTCCAACACTTTCCATACATACTCACAAGCATGTTATCCACAAAGAGATCTAAATCAAACCCCTTCCTCTTGGCATCAGCATGTAGTGCCTGACCAATTTGCAAAGGCATCATCTTGGCCAGCTGCCCCTCTACAGTAGCAGCTCCTTCCTTCTGTGCAAGCATGCAGCATGCTTGAAAAGCAATCACAAAGGTATGCTTGTCTAGGCATATGCCCTCCTCTATCATTTGCCTATACAGCTGTAAAGCTATCTCTCCCTCTCCTTGTTCAACATACGCTGAAAGCATTGCTGTCCATGACATGGCGTTGGACTCAGACAACCCGATAAACACCTTCTCTGCTTCCAAAACACTCCCACACTTGCCATACGTACTCACTAGCATGCTACCAACAAAGATATTTGATTCAAAGCCATTTGCCTGAGCATCTGCATGTAGTGCCCTACCAATATCCAGGAACATCGTTCTGGTTGCCCACCTGTTCATAGCAACTTCCTTCAGCATAATACATGCTTGAAGGGCAGTGACAAAGGTTCGCTCGTCTGGAACCAAGGCTGTATTATGCATTTGTGTGAAGAGTTGTAAAGCCTTTTCTGGTTCGCCGTTCTCTACAAACATTGAGAGCATCACATTCCATGACACAACCTCACACTCAGACAACCCAACAAACACATTTTCTGCTTCTGTAGTTCTCCCACACTCGCCATACAGACCCATGAGGGTGTTGCCAACATAGACATTCAGGTCAAAACCCTTCCTCCGAGCATCACTGTGTAGGGCCTCCCCAATTTCCAGAAACATTGTTTTTGCCCGTTGCCCTTCCACAGACGTCCCTCCTCCCTCCTTTGCAAGCAATGAGCAAGCTTGTAGTACAGCTACAAACGTTCGCTCGTCCGGACTTATGCCCTCCTCTTGCATTTGTCGATATAGCTGTAAAGCTTTCTCTCCCTCACCTTGCTCCACATATGCTGAGAGTATCAAGGTACATGACACAACATTGCATTGAGATAACCCTATGAATACATTCTCTACTTCTAGAATGCTTCCACATTTGCCATACATATTCATGAGAGCACTACCAACAAAGGCTTCTGAAGTAAAGCCTGCCCTTTGAGCATCCACATGTAGTGTCTGGCCAATTTCCAAAGCCATCACTTTGCTTGATGGCCTTCCTCCTTCCTTCTCTACGAGCATGCCACATGCTTGAAGGGCAATCACAAAGGTTCGATCATTAGGGCTCAAACCTTCCCCTTGCATTTGTCTGTGCATTTGTAAAGCCTTCTCAGCTTCACCTTGCTCAACATAAGCCGAGAGGATTGCATTCCAAGACACAATGTCACGGTGAGACAGGCCAGTAAAAACAGATTCTGCTTCCATGATGTTCCGGCACTTGCCATACATACTCACAAGGGTGCTACCTAGAAAGGGGCCTGAATCGTGGCCTGCCCTTCGAGCATCTGCATGAAGTGCCTGGCCAATTTCTAAAGTCATCACATAGGTTGATCCCCATTCCTCAAAAATTCCTCGCTTTTTTGGGAGTGTAGAACATGCTTGAAGGGTGACTACGAAAGTCCACTCCAGTGGAGTCATACCTTCTTCATGCATTTGTCTGTAGAGATGCAAGGCCTTCTCTCCTTCACCTTGCTGGACATATGCTGAGAGCATCAAGTTCCATGATAAAATGTCACGCTGGGACAGCATGCAAAACACATTCTCTGCATCCACAATGCTCCCACACTTACCATACATACTCAGCAGGGTATTGGCAACAAGGACATCCCCGTCAAAGCCATTCCTCTGGGCATCAGCATGTAAGGCTTTTCCCTCTTTGAGATTGGGCATGGTGCCACAAGCTTTGAGTAAGTTAACGATGGTGTATGTGTTGGGCTCCACACCTTCCTCCACCATACACTGATACAATTTCAGGGCATCCTCACCTTTTCCAGCGTTGGTAAACCCAGAAATGACAGCTGTCCATGAGAAAACAGTTCGATGCCGCACAGTGTGAAAGAGACGGAGACCGTCTCCAAGGCCACCACATGTCACCAATGTGCTCACCAAATACTCACCAAGAGAGCTAATGGATTCCAACCCATGCCATGCTAGATGCACATACAGAAACTTTGCTTGAGCTAGGGATTTACTCTTGTTGCAAGCCTTGAGCAGAGACCAATGAGCATTCAAAGGAGGTAAGACACTCTGCCGCTCCATATGCATGGTGGCATCCAGGGCAATGTCTAGATGTCCCTCCCTGCAAAGACTTTGGATGTCATCCTCATCATTGCGATCGTAATCATCGTTGGCATCATCGCCATCGTTGTTGTAGTCCTCTTTGACGTCATCGTCGTCGCCATCATCTTCACTGTCATTGTTGAGCTGGTAATTGGCATGGAGGGTAACTACCACCATCCACATGAGCTTATCCATGTCGCGAAACAAGAGGTTCTTTCTTGTAAATTTCAGCAGGGACTTACAATGACTAGGGTTTCTCATGTCTGATTGAACGAACTTTCTTCCGTAACATGGGTGGAGACCATGCAGCAATGATGAGGTGCCGGTTGTGGCAAGTGAGCCAGTGATGCTGGAATGGCATTTCCATACCAAGCCTGTTGCGGAAGGGTGCGAGAAAGATGGAGATATAAGCAGCATTGGACAGCAGGCCGGAACCGACCGCTGCGAAGGGAGACGCTCGCTGCATCTCCTGAAACGTACACAGACAAGACACCCAGTCGAACACTAAACACCTTGCTTATGAACACACAAAAAAAAAGGACTAAAAACTTAGTTATGTATATGTGTGTTTGAAAGAGAGAGGACTAAGGTATGTAGGTGGAGAGAGAGAGAGAGAACGTCGGTAGAATGCAACACGAGGGTATACACGACCAACGGTAGGACTTGAACTCGGGTGGATCATGGTAGAGAGATGCTGAGTTCACCTAAGGTATGCAAGTATGCATATACCCCTTCTCTCTCTCTCTCTCTCTCTCTCTCTCTCTCTCTCTCTCTCTCTCTCGGCCCTCTAGTATGTAGAGAGATACTTTCAGTTCACCTAAGGTATGCAAGTATGTACATACCTTTAGTGTAAGGGCCCTTAAGTTGGCATGGATCCACCTGGGTTTGAGTCCAGCTTCGTCTGATAGTCCCTCTAGGGCTTTTGGCATAGTTGCTACGACATAAAAAACCTCTCTCTCTCTCTCTCTCTCTCTCTCTCTCTCTCTCATCCACTTGCTTAGGAGCTCATTTGAAGTGTTTATTATTACTGGTACAATTTATAACTTTATCTTTACTTGGGCACCACAAGAACAACGAAAACTCCACCAGCATATGTATTATAGCTCATTGAGGCCCGGAGTCCCAAAGTTGTGGTCTTGGGTTCAAGTCTCGCTACGTGCACAACTCAAGACAACCTTCTTCTTCTTTGAGTCTAACTTCCCTCCTTCCTTCCTCCATTTTGGTTAAAGAGCAAGTAATTGGCCAAATGTGATGTGGTCCCTGGAAGTGTCAGTGACATTGCCTTTGGGATTGCCCAAAGTTTCATAGTGGATGAGTCTTTGCATCTTCACTATGGATAGGGCCTCTTCTCACCGTACTATTACATGGGGCACTATCGCTTTGGTGCCACAAAGACCGAGGTTGTCATGGCTTATGAGGATGAAGTTGGGGGGCTAGCCCTTCAAGTCTCTTACCTTTATATCTTGACAGTGCCAATTCTAGCCCCATCTACTGGTCACTACACTCTAGGTTCAAGCTAGAGATGGGAGATTTGTAGCAACATTACTGCATGACGCATTTGGAGAGCTTGATGCATCAAAGACATCGAAGGCACCCACACTCTGCTTGTGCCCCTCAAACCCAAGAGGGGCCCATTCCACAAATCCAATAAGTGAAGAAGCCCTTTATTGTTTAATATCTAAGTCACCTTATAGTCCAAAGAGACCAAAGAAGGGTTGAACACCACCAAGGATGTCAAGAGAGAAATAAATTGCTAGTTATCCAATTCTTAGAGATTCATTCCATTCTAGAATGCCTAAGGTACTTGTTACGAAATATACAAATTTGGCAACATTGATTTTAAGGGGGCATAAGAGAACAACTTATTTTTATTATCAAGTTAAGACCTTCTCATTCCTATATATTGAGGCCTTACACACTATGTCTTTTATCATGAATGATGGTCCATAATTCCTCCCACTAGATAGCATGGTACACACCCTATCCACATCATGAGTTTGCATATGTAATACCCCCAGCTCCCAATCATTTTAGGTAGGCACACCTTGTCCTAAGCTAACCAATTGCAAGATTTATAGTTGATTTTGTTCCTCCCCATGAATTGCTTTACTAAGGATAGTGTCTTAAGCTAGTGGTGTTTCTTTAAATCCAGTAGAGGGAAAAATAAATGAATGTATGCTAGTATTATTGTGTTGATTAAAATGGAGCTTAGCATGGAATGTGATCCCACCTTTTGATTTTGATGTTGATTTTTTTATAAATCCATTTAAAGTTTCCCTCCAGATTATGTTTTTTAAAATCTAGTAGAGGGAAAAAAGAAATGAATGTATGCTAGTAGTACTGTACTGATGATAGTGAGCCTCGCACACCGAAATGAAAGTAAGACATGATTCCACCTTTTACTCTTGATGTTGATTTCAGATAAACCCAGGGACACTTTTGTAGCATCAAGCTTACCTCTTTGAGTTAAACAAGTAATAGTCATCAAGTATCAACAAAAAACATATTCTTTCAATCACAATATTGCATTATATAATGATAACAAGTAATAGTCCTCAAGTATCAACAAAATTATTTTCTTTCAATCACAATATTGGATAAACTTTATTGAAATTTCTAGTGAAAGCACAATAGACTCTTGAAGTTACATCTAGTGACCTATTTTGACAGCTTTAGAGTGGAATATAAGACAAGGAATATAGTTGTTATGAATGTCAAGAGAAAGGCCACTACTACTGAGTGTCCTAAATTAAACAAAAGGAAGATGAATAAGTTAGTAGCATTGCTAAAGGAAGTATTTGAGGCAGTATAGAAAAGAAGAGGAGAGTTTCATGGCAAAAAGGGGATCATAAGAAAAGGGAAGAGAAAGATGTAATGGAAAGAAAAGTGGAACCTCAAGCTGAGGGATATCAGGAAGAAGAAGAAAAAAGAAGGTATCTACATCTAGGAGGAATATAGAAATCTAATTTTCCTTTACGATAGGGATCATCCTACTATGTTCTCTTATTTAAAAGAACTTAAAAAAATCTCGAACATGCTGGCCAACTATTTGCCAATCGCCAAACTCCTATGTTCTAGACACCACAAAAAGAGAGTGATCTTTTGAGGTCAAAAACCATCCCAGAGCCTCTTCCAGAAATATGAGGGAAAGCACGGTGAGAGGCCCTTAGACTGCCATTGTCTTGCTGGCTGTCAGAGTGCCCTCAACCTCGGACATCTGGATCCTACGTGCATTGTATGCAAAAAATGGGGTGTCTAGAGTCTCCTCCCTATCTACAGAATCACACCAAGTCCACTCCCTTGAGTCCCATAGGCGCGTGATGGGCCAGCTCTCCCAAATCGATAAGCTCTAGAGTATATGCATTTCCCAAGGGGGGGGCTCTGATCTCACTAATTTGCCAATGAGGTCCAATCAAAAAATTGAGCAAGGAGGAGCTCTCATCTACACCATGAACTTCTAGGAGAATATCATGCCTGGTAAAGCACTCCCAACCACTACGGGGGAATAGGGTTAGGGTCAGTCACTCCATAAGTCTATCCTTGCCTCCTCAGATCCGCCTCTCTGAGGAGTGTTTCCGATAGCCCTTGATGGAACCCCTTGATCCGTTTACCTACTATAGTGGTCACATGCTAGGGGCTCGTCCTCATGTGCCCTACTAGGTCCCTTGGAGATTAGCTTGCATTGAGAGAGCTCCCCTGAGTGGCTTAGGAGAGGCCTGATTAAGATTGCTAGAGGGCGGTGAGTTGGTCCCAAGCTCGTAATAGATTGATTGAAAATCTATCCTCAAAATTTGGGCTAAAACCACGTGCCCACATTTTCATGAAGACCCATCTAGTGCTTTGTGGGGCCAAGGGCCCCCCAGACTCAGTGTACGGGGAGATATCCTAGCATGGAGGAAATCCTTCCATGGCTGTCACCTAGAAGAAGTCCTCTAACAATTAGCTTGCCCAAAAGGACATGGCTCTAAATGGCGGGGTCGATGATGCTAAGGCCCCCTCTATGGCATGATTAATATGATCACTCTTCAGGTCACCTTGGCTCGAGCAGGCCTCTCCTCTCACTTCCAGCCCACATAAAGTTGTGGATCAACTGCTAAATTTGACCGATGTGAGCCCACAGAAGGCCCAACAAGAATTAATATATCGCATGGTGGTAAGAAGAACCTAGTTCGCCACCACCACCACTCAACCAGCTAAGGAGGAAAGCCTTGCTGAAATCCATATAGAAGCTTCTTCTGAATGCTCACAAGAAGAGGAGTTGACTGCTACTCTGGGGAAATATCTATGCCCACTTGACATCCAAGATAAAGGACTAGAGTGCCCCTCGGGATCCACTGGAAAGCCTCAATTGGACACCAAGTTGGGGTAGGCGGAGTACCAACCCAAAATCCACATGACTTGTGCCAATTGATATGCGCTTCTAATTTGCGAATAGAAGATCTCTATCGCCTCTACAAATATTTAAAGATTCCCCCCACCACTTCTCTTGATAAGTATGTTGTTGTGTCATTTGTTGGCGAACTCTAAGTCTAGCATCTTTTCCTCTGTATGGATGGGGAGACGAATCCATAGAGCCCAGTATCTTGAGTTGTGTAAGGTCCCTCCCAAACCATATAGGTATGTGTCTCTTTTAATATAGATTTCAAGAAGGAAAAAGAGTGCACTTGGAGAAGAGTGAGATAATAAGGTTAGAAACATTAGGAAAGTGTTAGAATAAGAATATTAGCTCCAAAAATCCTAAAAGAAATAAGAAGACAAGAATAGTTATATTAAGAGATAAGTATCTCCAAAAATAAAAATTCGAATTTAGATGATAGGAGGTCGTATTTAGAGTACTTTTACATATTTAGAGTCCATGCATACTAAAAATGTCGAAAAGAAACACGTTTCTAAAGATGGCACGTTTGTGGCTATATACAGACGTTTTTGCTTATTCTACCTGCGCATGCTTGTAGACTAGATGCCTTGCGGTTCTTTTGACTGGTTATATAACCATATTCTGAGTTTTTATAAGAGAGTTATGGCCGAAATAATTTGTTGATTCTGTCAAGGTCTCTACACAGGGAAAACTGTAAGAAGGCAAGTAGCCTCAAGGTAATCCTTGTTGAGAAATCGAGCTCGTCTAGTGAGGCGGTGGACACTGATGACCCGCCTGGGGGGGATAGGCCCCACACTTACACCACTAGCATGGTTGGTGAGATCATGGGAGATATGCGGCCAGTGGGATGACAGGCTGTGTGACAGCCATTCTAGAGACTGGCATAGTTATAGCGCCAGCTCATTTAGTCGGGTTCACACTATAGAGAACCCGTGTATGTATTGGTTGAGTACTTTTCATATTGTGTGTACTCTTATCTTATATATGGTGTGTTGAGTATTGAGTAGAGAAGAAGAAGATTTTCAGCCTCTCACCTTGTGTGTTCTCTATTAGGGTTTTGTGAGTGTGTGTGTGTGCTTGCAAGAGCTCAAGCTCTCTTCCCCCTGCATCTTTTCATGGTATCAGAGCCTGGTTCGTGCTAAGGGCTGAGCTGCAAGCAAGAGAACCACAGGAAGCGGTACGAGGGTAAGAGCTTCAACTACTCTTCCCTATTTGTGTTGGTGACTACACCCTTGTCGGGAGCTCTACGGGAGGCACCGACAAACGATCTCTGATTGAGGAGCTTTCTTCACGGGAGTAAAGCTATTGGGCAACTATATTGTCCTATGGACTGAAATTTTCGGGCCGAAAATGCGTTTCGGGCGCGTCTGGACCTCCGTTTTTCAGAAAGCAGGCGATTTCGAGCACTGCGGGTAAGTCATCGATTCTCTGCAGAACTCTGTTTTAAGAACTGCAGGAAGACAGATTGACTGTGCAGACACTGTGGGTGCTGCAAAGAGGTCTACAGTTGCCATTGGGTGTATGTATGCACATTGAAGTCACTGGTTGTGACATTTGAGAGTACTACAGTACCGCTGTGCAGAAAATACAGCAGTTTGTGCAGAAAAACCAGAGTGCAGTTTCTGGTAAAATTGTGTGTTTGGCAAGATGTCAAATGATGGGATAACTCAGATTGTGGCTGAGAAGCTTGACAAGAATAACTTCCATGCTTGGAGGTTCAGGTTGACAAATTTCCTGATGGGAAAAGGCTATTGGGACTACATAGAAGGTGAGCATGAAGAGGCACCGGAGATACCGGATATAAATCCGACTGCTGCAGATGTGAAAGAATTTAAAGACTGGAACCAAGGAGCCAGGAAGGTTATGTATTGGCTATCCATTAGTATACAGAACACCATGATTGGGCACATTCAGGATGCCAAGTCCCCCAAGGAGGCGTGGGACACCTTGGTAAAGCTCTATGAAACAAATACCAAGGCACGTAAGATAGAGTTGAAGAATGAACTTCATACTGTGGAGAAAAAGAGCATGTCTGTAAATGACTATGCGCTGAAGATAAAGGGTATTGTGGAATCCCTTGCATCTATTGGCGTGTCAGTAGATGATGATGACAAGGTGGAAGTCTGTCTACGTGGTCTCGAGCCACAATACAAGGCATTCAAGACGTCTATTCAGACTCGGAAAAACATTCCCAACTTTATAGATTTGGTGTCTATGAAGAGAAGAGCTTGGGTGAAGACCAACAGTCTTCAGAAAGCAAAAACAGTTTAGAGCAACAGGCCTTCTACACGAGTTCAGGAAGAGGACGAGGTAGAGGAGGCCGTGGACGCGGTCAAGGAGGTGGCCGAACAGGTAATCAGAATTATGGTCAGCAGCAGCAGCAACAACAACAGTCCCAGAATCAACAACAACAACAACAACACGCAGGTGGAAGAGGCAAATTCAGAGGCAGGGGGAGTCAAAGAGGCCGTGGAAATTGGCAAAGGCAATATAATGATGCACGTGAATGCTATTACTGTGGTAAGCGCCTGGACATGTGCAGGCAGAATGTTATAAGAAGCAGGCTGACATGCAAAATGGGAAAGTGCAGCAAAACAACTATGCATCCTCAAGCAGAAATAATGAGGATAATGAAAGGTTGTTTGTTATGCAGCATGTCGTGAATGCCATGTCTGAAAATGTTGATGCAGCACAAAAAGATAATGTATGGTATGTGGATTCAGGCGCTTCGAACCACATGACGAGTCATGGGGAGTGGTTCAAGGAGATAGAAAACCCGGAAAGACCAGGTTTTGTGGAAACAGGGGATGACACTGCTCATCCAATTGCCCATGTTGGAGATGTGCCATTGTCTATGTAGGATGGCAAAGTGAAGTACCTTGTAGATGTACATGTACCGAACATAACAAAGAATCTTGTTTCAGTTGGCCAAATGATTGAGCAGGGTTTGCAGGTTTGGTTTAACCTTGATGGTTGTTATGTTGAAGACTTTAAAGACAAGTGCAGGTTGGTTGCAAAAGGCAACAGAGTGGGCAGAATGTTTACATTGAATGTAGACATGCCTGAAATGAGTGCTGCGATGTTTGCAAATGGTTCAGGAGTTGTTGCAGACACAGACATTTGGCATAAAAGGATTGGACATGTAAATGTGCAGAGATTGAAGTCTATGCAGACAAAAGGAATTGTGACAGGGCTGCCAAAATTTAAAGTGGAAGGTATGCAGAAAATATGTGAAGCATGCCAATTTGGGAAGCAAACAAAGCATGTGTTTCCACGTAACAGATATGTGAGCAGAAATGCACTAGATGTTGTGCATTCGGATGTATGGGGTCCTACGAAGACCATATCTATGGGAGGCTGCAGGTATTATGTGACTTTCATTGATGACCACACAAGGAAAGTGTGGGTATATTTCATGAAAGAGAAGAGTGAGGTGTTCACTCACTTTCAGAATTTCAGAGTTTTGGTTGAAAAGCAAACAGGGAAATATGTAAAGTGCCTAAGGTCAGATGGAGGGGGAGAGTACTTCTCCAATGAGTTCTCTGAATATTTAAAGAAGAATGGTATTCGGAGACAGTTTACATGCAGATACACTCCGCAGTAAAATGGAGTTACTGAGCGGAAAAACAGTCACATTGCTGAGATTGCACGAGCATTGATGGAAGAGAAGAATATGCCGCATAGCTATTGGGCCGAGGCTGTTTCTACAGCAGTATACATCATGAACAGGACTCCAACTGCAGCCATACATGATGTAACTCCAGAAGAGAGGTTTACTGGCAGAAAACCAGATTTGTCTCATCTGAAAGTCTTTGGATGTATCGCATATGTGCATGTGCCAGATGAGCTGAGAACTAAGCTGGATCCAAAAGCTGAAAAATGTGTGTTTATTGGATACTCCCTTGAGCAAAAGGGATACAGGTGTTATAACCCTGCTACACGTGAGTTGAGGGTAAGCAGGGATATTGTCTTTGATGAGATGAGCAGCTGGTATGCTGCTAAAAAAGAAGCTGTCGGGGCTGATGTGAGTGGAAGTGTGGTTGCACACAATGCAGGTCAGCAATCATAGTCTTTGAGTGGACCAGGAGAGTCCTCATCTAGTGGGTCTGTTGATAGACCATGGAGTGGCAGGCTACATCATAATACCAGTCCTGCAAATGTGATTACTACATCATGTAAAGGAAAAGAGAAAGTGGTTGAGCCTCTTGGTATGCCTGACATTTCTGCAGGGCATTCTCATGCTGATGGAGAGTCTAGTGGCTCAGATATGAGCCTTGATGAGGAGCTTGGGATCCCAGCTATGAGAACACCTGGTGTAAAGAAGGATATGGAAGCCATGAATGAAAAGCTACGAAGATCTGGTAGAGTGAAGAACCCTGTGCAGAGGTTTACTTATGATGGTTATGTGGCACATCACTATGCATATATGGCAAAGGTTGTGCAGGTTGTTGAGCCCACATGCATTGATGAGGCTGTTGGAAATGTGTGTTGGGAGAAAGCTATGGACGAGGAGATGGATGCACTATATGGAAATGAGACTTGGGATTTAGTGCAATTGCCTGAAGGCAAGAAAGCCATTGGATGCAAGTGGGTGTACAAAGTTAAACATAACAGTGATGGAAGCATAAACAGGTACAAGGCTAGATTGGTAGCCAAAGGATATGCGCAGACATATGGGATTGATTATGAGGAAACTTTCAGCCAAGTTGCCAAGATGGCAACGGTGAGAATTGTGATAGCAGTGGCTGCATCAAAGCAATGGTCTTTACATCAGATGGATGTAAAGAATGCATTCTTGCATGGGGATTTGCAAGAAGAGGTGTATATGTTGCAGCCACCTGGATATGAGGATGTGAGTCACCCCGAGCATGTTTGCAGGTTGAAGAAAGCCTTGTATGGCTTAAAGCAAGCACCAAGAGCATGGTCTGACAAGATTTCTGAATATCTTGTCACTATTAGCTTTCATGTAGCCAATGCAGATTTCTCGCTGTATGTGAGACATGGTGATAGAGGGGTTGTGCTTGTTGTCATCTATGTAGATGACTTGATCATTACGGGGGACCATGATGCAGAGATCTTTGATGTAAAGTTCTTGCTTAGACAGAAGTTTGAGATGAAGGATTTGGGGGAGCTCAGATATTTCTTGGGCATTGAGGTGATTAGGTCACCACATGGTATTGGATTACTGGAGAGATAGTATGGCTTGGACATGTTGTCCAAATATGGTATGACAGGCTGTAAGCCTATTTCTGTGCCATTGGATCAGAATGGCAAGTTGAGTGCAGATTCAAGAGAGATCTTGGAGGATCCTACTATGTACAGGAGCATAGTAGGAAGTTTGATCTACATGACGATCACCAGACCAGATTTGAGCTATGCTGTTGGGTTGGTGAGTCAGTTTATGCAGGTTCCACGGAAACCGCATTTGGATGCAGTGAGACGCATACTGAGGTATGTGAAGTCTACTTTGCATTGTGGACTATTCTATGAGACTGGGATAGAGATATGTGTACATGGGTACACAGATGCTGATTGGGCTAGTAGTATCTCAGATAGAAGATCTACCAGTGGATTCATGTTTTCTTTGGGGAGTGCTGCTGTGACTTGGAGCAGCAAGAAGCAGCCTACGGTTGCTCTATCGAGTACAGAGGCCGAGTACAGAGGAGCTGCTATGGCAGCATGTGAGGTAGCTTGGTTGAGAAAGCTACTTGCAGATTTGGGTCTATCAATGGATAGACAAGTTGTCATTTTCTGTGACAACATTAGCAGTATACAGTTGGCCAGGAACCCAGTCTTTCATGCTCGTACGAAGCACATAGAGGTCCACTACCACTTCGTCAGAGAGAAGATCTTGGCAGGAGATCTTGACCTTGTTTATGTCAGCACAGAGGATCAGGTAGCTGACATCTTCACCAAAGCATTGGGTACAGAGAAGCTCCGCAGATTCAGGGCTTCGCTTGGTGTACATGAGATGGAGTTGAGCTCGAGGGGGAGTGTTGAGATATCGAGCTCGTCTAGTGGCGGTGGACACTGATGACCCGCCTGGGGGATAGGCCCCACACTTACACCACTGGCATGGTTGGTGAGATCATGGGAGATATGCGGCCAGTGGGATGACAGGCTGTGTGACAGCCATTCTAGAGACTGGCATAGTTATAGCGCCAGCTCATTTAGTCGGGTTCACACTATAGAGAACCCGTGTATGTATTGGTTGAGTACCTTTCATATTGTGTGTACTCTTATCTTGTATATGGTGTGTTGAGTGTTGAGTAGAGAAGAAGAAGATTTTCAGCCTCTCACCTTGTGTGTTCTCTATTATGGTTTTGTGAGTGTGTGTGTGTGCTTGCAAGAGCTCAAGCTCTCTTCCCCCCTGCATCTTTTCAATCCTAGAGCTTGAGATGTATATATCCCTTCATTCTTATCTAATATCTTAGAAAAGAAGGTTAGATTGCTATGGTCTTTCGAAGGAAGAGACCAAAACTCTATAGCTTTTCTTTTAAAGAAAGAATAGTATGCCATAGCCCTGCAAGAGAAGGCTATTTTGCCATAGACCTTCGAAAGAGAGAAAAGTCACAGTACAAGTAAGAGGAGATAAAGCTTGGGGATGATCGGATGATTTCAATCATAAGACTCTCTATTCTCATATGTCAAGTTCTAAAGCTCTTGTTAAAAATGAGCAAAGGTAATGATAAACGACAAATTTCTATAAGGTATATACATATTTTGTTTTTCAATTATATATCATTCTTAGGGATTGAGATATGGCCCCGGCTTCTCTATTAATTGTCAATAGTGATCTATTTGATTGATTTAGTAGTTAAAGTTTGTATTCTTTTAAACAACAGCATATGCCGTAATAAAGAATGTCTTATCACAATCTCAAGTTGAAATGCTAAAATCTTTGTGAAAAGGATTGTTTTCTTAAGAAGGTAACATGGATTCTAGTCATATGGTTTAGTTGAGTAAATGGATTGTTATCTTGGTTAAATTAAGATATAGGTATAACTTCTCCTTGCCTTGACACTGCCCCGTTCTTGTGCTTGTGTAGCCGGATGGTGGAGATGTTAGTAAGGCCCAGAGTTGGCCCATGGTATCCCTCATACCATTGGGAGAATGAGGTTCGCCGATTGAGACGAGTGATTGTGATGTTGCCTAGTTCTGAGGGGCCAAGCTAGTGCGGTGAATCAGCACACCCTAGTGTGTGGACATCCCTCTGAGGTGCGAGAGGATCGAGCGACGGAGCCTGAGAGGGCGACAGGCCGGCTTGAGTCCTCGCCAGCGGCCGATGATGAGGTGTATGGTCCCGTAGGGTTTTGCCCAGCATGTAGAGGCTGGAAGGCTAAATTCTATATCATCGGCGGAAGTATAAAGAAAAAGAATAAGAGAGCCAGTTTGGCTTGTATGGAATTGATTCATGTATAAACCTTTTTTATAAATCTTGTCTTTGGCATTATTGTACTGTGGCTCTTTTAACAAACCTTGTGAAAAGGGCCTTAATTAAGAAACATGTTTATTTATGTCAAACAGTGTGGTAGAATTAATTGGAAAACAAAATTGACGCGTGAGTAGGGTGGAAAGTGGGAGGATGGAATGCCCCAATGGCACCATCCTACAGACGGGTGGACCCGATTAGTCGGGTAGCTTTCCAACATATTAAGTGAAAGCCCTACACTAGATAAATAAGTTCTCGGGCAGTTCTATTCTAGAAGACTAGGCTAGCGACTGTCCCTTGCATGGATGAGGAAAAAAGCGTTCTCTAGGAATCAAGACTAGTAGTTGCCCAAATTATGATCAATTACCCTATGGGTGATTTGATTTTTAGAAGACCACGCTCCCCCTACAGAATAGAACTAGGTCTTACCTATATGAATCATATCCTTGAATCTCTACATGGTCAAGGTATCGATGAGTAGGAAATTTTTCTCCCAAGATAAGACTTAGTGGACTATCTTAAGTGTTTCCCCTATTTTGGAAGGGGCGAACCTTACAAGTTGAGAGAAAATTGCTCATGGCCACGACAACAAATATAAAGAGATAGCATGCTAGAGGGCAGTCTTGCTAGACAAGGCAAAATCTGTCACCTCTGGCTCCTTGAATGAGAACCTGACTGTGAGACTCCAAGTAAAGTCAAGAAACACCATGGATCTACTCCTCCAAAAATCTCATCTGGCACATCGTCTCCTTAGAAAGCCCCAATCAACTCTATCATAGGCTTTCTCAAAATCTAGAAGGAGCACAATGAGATCCTGTTGGCACATCCTAGTCAAAGCTATCACCTCTCAAAAAGAGAAGATGTTGTCCATAATTCTCTAATCCTAAATAAAAGCTGTCTGAGTATCATGAATCAAGTTGGGGAGGAAGGGTTGAAGTCTCCGGCTGATGGCCTTAGCCAAAATATTATAGGCGGTACCGATGAGGGTGATGGGTCTCCAACTGCAAAATCTCTAATTCGTCACCACCCTCCTTAGGAATCGAGTGTATCAAACCCTTTGAAAGCCTCTCTAGCATGGCACCCATAGTCATAATCTCATTGAAGGCTACTCTAAGGCCGGCTTCCATGAGATCCTAGTGTCGAAGAAAAAAGGAAACTAGAATCACATCCCCTCTTGGGAATTTGCCCCTAGGAAGTGCCATCAAAGCCTCCGCTAGAGCTCCTTAGCTATTAAGAGAGTCAATAGGTGTTGGAATTAGGGTTGCAGGAAAGCACACAAAGCTTGGAGAAGAAGAAGCAAGAATGCATACAACACAAAAAGTATTAGATTGTGTCAATGTACAAAAGATTAGTTAGCCCTAGAATGATGGGCGTATATACAAGCCGGGGGAAAAAACCTCCTAAAGAGGGAAAAAGTGCCCCGGCGGTCCTAAGTGTGCACACACATCACTGCCTATGTATATGGCAACAAATCCCCCCTGGGAGTGATGGTGTGAACGAGAGCTGGCACTCATGTATAGGGGAGTGCCATGCCCGAAGTAGATCAATCCACAAAGGGGAGCAAGCCCAAAGCTTTGCGAAAAGCTTCGAACTTCTCACGAGGAAGCGCCTTTGTGAAAAGATCGGCGAGGTTGTCCTGTGTTGGCACATAGGCCAAGCTGATCTCTCCTGCTGAGAGTCTCTCCCTGACATAGTGATAATGCACCTCAATGTGCTTTGTGCGAGCATGAAAAACTGGATTTCTCGCAACTGCCAATGCGCTCTGACTGTCAGTGTAGATAGAGGTGGCAGACTCCTGTCCAACACCCAAATCAGCCATAAGCTGTCTGAGCCACACACACTCAACCGTAGCTGTGAAAGCTGCCCTCCTGTACTCAGCTTCACAACTAGAAGTGGCCACAGTAGGTTGCTTCTTGCTCAACCAAGATATGCATGAGCTACCGAGCATGAAACAAAAACCACTTGTGGACACTCTTGTGTCATAGCAACCAGCCCAATCTGAGTCCGAAAAAGCATGTAAATCTGGCGACAACGATCCCCCCTTGGGATAAAACAACCCAAGATGTATGGTGCCACTCAAGTAGCGAAAGACGCATTTAACTGCCTTCCAATGCTGAGACCCTGGGCTATGCATAAACCTGCTCACCTGTGAGACTGCAAACTGAATGTCCGGCCTCGTAATGCATACATAAATGAGGCAACCAACAGCTGTCTGATAGAGTGTGACATCAAAGTGATCTCCAGCATCATGAAGACTCAACTTCAAACCTGTCTCCATTGGAGTAGCAATAGGCTTGCAGTCTTCAAGGCCAAATCTCCGCAACAATGTCTCAATATACTTTGTCTGACACAAAGCAATACCTCCATCACACTGCTTAAATTGTATCCCCAAATAATGATGCAAATGCCCCAAATCTGACATCTCAAAAGAGGCATTCAAATCAGCCTTAAAATCAGCAATATGACTCTCATTTGGTCCTGTGAGCAGCATGTCATCGACATAGAGAGCAATGATTAGATGTACATCATCCACATGTTTAACATACAAAGTGCTTTCTGTTGGACTATTCTGAAAACCATGTGCAGTCAAATATACATGTATCTTTTCATACCAAGCTCGTGGAGCTTGCTTTAAACCATATAAAGCTTTTTCAACCTGCACACTTTGTTTTCTTGCCCTCTTTGAATAAAACCACGAGGCTGTGATACATACACCTCCTCATGCAAATCTCCATTCAAGAACGCAGTCTTTATGTCCAACTCATGTACATTCCAACCATTATGAGCTGCCAATGCACAAATGCTACGAATGGTAGTCATACGACAAGTGGGAGCAAAGGTCTCATCAAAATCAATGCCCTTTTCTTGAGCATAACCCTTTGCAACAAGTCTAGCCTTATAGCGATCAACACTGCCATCTGGCTTTCGTTTCAATTTAAAAACCCACTTACATCCAATGGCCTTTATACCAATAGGCAAATCACACAAAGACCATGTACCATTCTTCATTATAGCATCATATTCACTTTGCATTGCAGCCAACCAATTTTCTGAATTTTGTGCCTCATCAAATGAAAGAGGTTCTTCCTCTTCACACATACTAGACACAGCCAAAGCATAACAATCTGATGCATAAGAGGCATGTTGAAAACCTGAACGAGTACGACTAGACATAGGTGCATCAATTTTACTATCACGCAAGGTTTGCACCAGCCATTTAGGCATACCTCTAGCCTGCTCATTTTCAGCCCTATCCTCATGAATTATATCCTGTAAATCTACATCAGAAATAGACTGATCTATGATGTCGTTTGAAATCTGCATAGGCTAAATACTTGCCTCATTAGGACTTACATATGAATTCCCACCTGTAAATAGAGGCAATAACGTATCAAATACATCCCGTGAGCTCACACCTGTCTCTTTGGTACATGATAACAAAGGCTGCACAGCATCTTCCACAAAAACAACATCTCGACTAATCAAGATATGCTTTGACTGCGGATGATACAATCTGTAACCCTTGCTCTCAGCACTATAACCAACAAAAATGCATTTGACAGCCTTATCATCCAATTTTCTGCGTTGTTGCACAGGCACTAAAGCATAGGCCAAGCAACCAAAGACACGCAAGTGACCAATAGAAGGCTTCCTGCCATGCCAAGCTTCGTATGGAGTAATAGACTGCAAGGCCTTAGTGGGACACCTGTTGAGTACATATGCAGCACACATGACAGCCTCAAGCCAAAACGCATGTGGCAAAGCTTGGCTCTTGACCATACATCGTGCCATCTCCATAAGTGACCTGTTTTTCTCTCAGCAACACCATTTTGCTGAGGGGTATACGGCACTGTACATTGGTGTTTTATCCCACGACTAGCCAGAAATGCATGAAACTCTTTAGACAAGTACTCCCCCCCTCGATCAGAATGAAGGGTGCCCACAGTACAATTGGATACATTTTTAACCATAAGAAAAACCTGTTTGAAGCACAAAAACACTTCGGACTTTGCTTTCAATGGATATACCCATGCATGTCTTGAGTAATCATCAATGAAAGTCACGAAGTACAAGTGTTTACCAAATGACGCAGTTTGCATAGGCCCACATACATCACTATGTACAAGTTTGCATAGGCCCACTTACATCACTATGTACAAGTTGCAATTTGCGAGTGGCCCGCACAGAACCATCCTTTGGAAACGCAGAACGCTGCATTTTGCCAAAATACAGCCTTCACAAACATGTTTCAATGGTGCCTCAAGAGGGGGCAATGAAGCAACCATATCAAATTTCTGCAAACGCAGCAAACTAGCAAAGTTCAGATGACGAAAACGAGCATGCCATAGTTTTGCATCTGAAACTGCCTTTTCATCAGAAACTGCATTTGCAGAATCTTCCACACACTTGTCATAAGAATTGAGCCTATATAGCCCACGAAACAAGGTGCCAGATACAATAATCGTATCACCAGAAGTCAAATCATGAACAGTACATCTGTCATCCACAAATTTGACTACAAGTCTAAGTCTAGCAAGCGCAGAGACAGACAATAGATTCTTCTTTATCCCTGGCACATACAAAGCATCTGAAAGTGTGAAAGCGCTGCCATTTGTAGCAGTAAGCATAAATTTACCAATGCCCTTCACTGGGTAAGAAGCATTATTGGCACATGTGACAGTATTCCCATTAGGGACAGCCTCAAGAGAAGTGAACATATCACGATACGAGGTAATGTGCTTTGTAGCACCACTGTCAAAATACCATATATGAGAGTCAACAGAAACTGCCAAACATGCATCATGTACAGATGGGTCATACTGGCAATACACGCTAAACGCCCATTCTGTATCCTGCACAACATTTGCAGAATCTGCATTTGTAGAAGCTCCGCTATTGTGGCTGCATTTGACTCTTTCTTCTTTGCCTCTTTAGCCTTTAGCTTAGGGAAATTCTTAATGACATGATCATTTGCCTTACAATAATTGCACCTGGTCTTTTTCTTGCCTTTATAAAGGCCTTCTCAGACTTATTGTTGCTACTTGTGGAAGGAGAAGAAGTTACAGACCTACTAATAGGAGAAGAAACAGTGGAAGGGGCTGCCTTACCACTTCTTCTCTGCTACTATAAATGCTTGATCAATTGCACACTGCCTGGCCTTGTTTTGCCTGGACTGCGCTTCTTGCAAGAGCTTGTCGACTAAAGTATCATACTTGACAGCATCAGGTCTGTCCTCATTAAGAAGTCTCCACGTGGAAGCAAAAGTCTGATATATCTCAGGTAAAGCATCAAGAACAGTCTGCACAAGAGAATGATCAGGAATAATCTCACCTGCAGAAATTAACTGTTCTTTGAGATCTTTAATCTCAGCAAGAAAAACATTCATGTCATCATCTTCTTGCATAATCTTTAATTCTAGCTCTTTACGCAGGTAAGCGATTTTTGCCTCGTTTATAACCTGCATACAAACCAGCTAGAATATCCCAAGCTTGTTTTGCTATTTTAGCTGAACGAATATGTGGGGTGATGTTTCTTTTGACAGAAAGTGTAATCAAGGCATGAGCCTGCGCATCTTTACCATCCCAACGAGCTTGTTCAGCAATGGGTAAAACAGCAGCAACAGTAGAGCTGCTAGAACCTGCAACATCCTCAACAGATCCTACATCCACAGAACCTGGACGTACATCCATACCCTGCACAATGTTCCACACTCCTTTTGCAACCAAAACATGCTGCATCATGTATGCCCAAAGTGGGTAGTTGCTGTCTCCATCCAATTTGTCATCAGCAGATAACATGCGAAATACATCATTGTTGTTATCAGCCATGGCCACTGACTGAAACTGATGCAAAAGTTGCCTGTAATGAAGTAAAGACTGAACAAAAAACAACTCGTGCTATGTAGCACGGTCCACAATAGAGTACGTATGCCTGTTTTGCAGAAAACTGCACTATCGAAATATCTGCAGAAAATGACGAAAACACCTGTGCAGAACTTGAAATGCAAAAACGGAGCCCGAAACGACCTCAGATGCGATTTCTGAGAACGCAAAGCCCTACGGGCCTATTTGCAGAGTTTAGGGACCTGCACAAGCGCTCGTGAAAGCTCACCTCAATCGGAGAACGTGAGTCGGAGGGTGCTGGCGGCGTAGCCCTGAGAGCTGATGCCTGCTCTGATACCAATTGTTGGAATTAGGGTTGCAGGAAAGCACACAAAGCTTGGAGAAGAAGAAGCAAGAATGCACACAACACAAAATGTATTAGATTCTGTCAATGTACAAAAGATTAGTTAGCCCTAGAATGGTGGGCGTATATACAAGCCGGGGGAAAAAACCTCCTAAAGAGGGAAAAAGTGTCCCGGCGGTCCTAAGTGTGTTCACACACATCACTGCCTATGTATATGGCAACAATAGGAAAGTCTGGAGAGCGGGGGAAACCACCTCTCTTGTGTGCAGAAATTATAGATCCATCATGGCCTTGCAAAACCTATAGGGATACCATCTCTCTCTGCCCCTGTAGTGGCTACCTGCAATCTTAAAGAAATCCCTAGTGACCCTATCTCCTACCTAAGTCTAGAAGGAAGCTCTGGCATGGTACTGTACTCCACCTTCCTTTCCTCTATGGATGTGAGCTCTATACGGATAGCAATCCCGGGCTAACTAGGGAGCTCTCCTAAAGTTGCTGAAGAGAAGCAAGGCCTCGGCGAATGCTCCTTTCCTACTCATGGAATCCAACCAATCTGCTATGTTCTGCCTCTTCTAGAGTAAACTGCTAATCTCTCCTAGGACTGAATCAAAGTTTGTTACGGGACCTTTGGTACATGGAGATTTGAATATTCCACAAGTGTAATAATAAATAAATAAAGCATAAACGCCATAGCATAACTTAAGAGCGTAAAAATCAAAGAACACAAGATTGGGTGCAATCTTCCCCCCCGATGTGTGTGGCTCCACTTCCACACATGGTATTTAAATCATATTTCATAAATTTAGCCCTTGGAGCCAGAAATAGCATAGCTTTTCCAAATCAGGCTTTTTCTAAATTGAACCATAGTCTAATGCTTTTAAAGTATCTCATTAAAAATAATGGGCCAAACCATACAACATTAATTATTTTGCACACATGTGCACAGCTAGATAATTTCGTCTAATGTCTAGCATTGTTGTCCTGAAATTATGATCTATACTCAAAAGTGGTCCACAATGTTAGATCAAAATTACTTTGGAATTACTCACAAAAATAATACTCATAAATTGAAACCATTCTCTACCATGCTTCACACATAAACCATGCATCACACATAATTAATCAGATTCACTCCCACATTGGATTCACTCATAATGTCTTGACACGCATTGCATGTGTTAAAGAGTTGATCGGACTTACTCACAATCAAACTCACACATTCCTTACATGTGTCACACATGTTACAGCTGGTCGAATTCAATCACAACCAATTTTGGTTACCCTTTAAAGAATTAATTAGATTCGCTCTTAATTCCTATACCACACTTGGGTCACCCTCTCAATAATTAATCAAATTCACTCTTACAACTAATTCTTAAATCACACTTGGGTCACCCAAGATAAATAGTCAATTTTATTATTCGTAGCATTCCCTCTTGCTTGGGTTGCAACTGACCTCAGTTGTATATTTAATTAGCAAGTGAAAAGAGTCAGGATAGAATCTCCGTCATCACAGATAGAATCCCTCTCAAAACTTGATTGTGATAAGTTATCATCATGGGATAAATATTACTAAGTATTCGTCACAGACTTGCAAAGGAGTATTCTTCATGAACACTAAGACGAGTGTGTGTCACAGATAACAAATCAACCTTCCTTTGAAATTGAGAAGAAAATAATTTGTAGAGTTGAAATATATTTATACATATACTAAGGTCTATGGGTTCATTGTGAAATAACAATAAGTGACATATTCTTCGATGATCAATTGAAAAACATATGTGCATGATTGTTATTTCACTGAAGTCCTAATAGCAAATGGTCTAATATGTATTTTCTTCCACGTTTAGAAAGTACATGTTAGTCCATTGAAACTATTGTGACAAATAATTTAAATTTAACTAATCAATAAACATACCCAAGAATAATTTTTTTCCTCTTGCTTGTCAAAAAGGTCACCTATGGACTCTAAATTTGTTTTTATATTGAATAATTTAATATAATGAGTTTTAGGCGTACCTTGCTAGTCGTAGAAGTCATGATTTAGAGTACCCCTTGATTTGGTTGATCGGTCTTACCAGTTGCCTTCGTCTTCAATCATGTTCACGGCCACAACTTGATTCTTTGTCTTCTCTGGGCACTCATATGCATAATGTCCTTCTTTGTCACATCTGTAGCATGTAATCACACGAGGCTTTTGCTCTCCATTGTTATTCTTCTTTGACAGTTCGGTATTCTTTCCATTCACTAGTGTACCATTGTCCTTTTCTGTTTTATCTTTACGTTGAAATTTATCAAAAGGTTTGGAAATATGGTTAGATTGAGGAAATGGTGGAATGTGAGAATCCACCACTGTGGTGTCCCTGAAATATCCATTTTTCTTCTCACAGTTTAAGGCTAGAGAGATGGCATTACTAAGAGAATGAGAATGGAACGTGTTCACTTTCACTCTAATGAACTGACTTTAATCCATTCTCCTTTGCTCTTTTTCATGCACTTTCTCTATAGCTTGAAGTTGTAATAAAGTTTGCCAAAATCTGTCAAGGTAAGATGACATGTTCAACTATCTAAAAATATCCCATTGTTGTCTGGCTTTACTCTTGTATGATGGAGGTAAGAAATCCTATCAGCTTCTAGACCTCTTTTCAAGACTTTGGTTTGCATTTGCCTTGTCTGATAACATTTCACCAAAGAGCTGTACTTCCTACCAAATGAACATTTAACCTTATCCTTCTAAAAAAATTTCTCTCTAGAAAAATAATCATCAAACTGTGAAAGATCCCTGTCCCCACCGCAATCCCTGTCCCCACTGCGCAACGAAATCAGGGGTGCTAGCAGCGGAAGTAGCACTTCTTGCCTGGGGCAAGGTCCCTCACTCGCGGCCTCGCCCATGGATATCCAGACAAGAGACTAATCCATCAGTTCTTCCAAAACCGAAACCCGGAAAAACTTTCCTTGCCCGGAAAGCACGGGCGATACCTCCAGGATAATTTTACTCTAACGTAGTCAAAAGCCTTAACTAACTGAACTGATCTGACCGAACCCGTAAGTCCTATAGTTAGATCAAGGAAAAGATTGCACTTGGATCATAGAGACCAACGCTTTTTTCCTCATTGAGAGGCACATCCGTTGATTCTTTTTCATAGAACAATTTTTATCCGGGATTTACTTCATCTATCGTACCATAACAGAATTGAGTCTTATTTTAGGGATCCATCAGTCCAGCCTACAGTCCCGTGGGGGTTAGCCAATCGCCCAACCACTGCAGTGATGGGATCCGTTTAAAAATTTGGTTAGGTTTTGTCCTGGGTACCAGGGAAAAGAGTTCCTAGGCCCCCTAGCACCAGATATTCATGTAAACTTAAAACTAGTCACACCACTTACACACCCAATATGAAATTGCCTTTTTCACAGAATCAACTGTCTTTAAAAAAATCATTTAATGAAACCATAGTGTCACTGATCATAATCCTCCAAAATATCTGGTTGAATCCTAATTTCTAATTTTTCCTACATTGGTGTACCTATGGCATCATTGGTAACCAGAACGCTCACCACCTGTCCACTCAGGGGCCTTTTTGATAGTTCCTAGCTCATAGTAACCGGCAATATTTTCACTTATAAAAATCAAAATGGAATCTCCGTTGAAGATCAGCAAGATCAACCAACAGATCCATATAAAAGAGCCATGGACTCATCCGTTGAGGACCAGCAAGGTCAATCAACTAGATCTATGCCCGAATTCAGAAAACAACTCTTACTCCTTGTTCCAATATCTTCCACGACGCACGTGTGGGTATCTTCGACGACCCAGAGCCCGAGCACTATATGGTCAGCACCCTCTAGGATCCTTCACAGTTCCTTGGTCCCTCATCCACCGTACCGGAAGCTCACCATTTAAATCAAACCGAGGCTGGTCAAGACCTCGGCCGACCTTGCTACGCGAGACATCCTCCATTGACTCTCCGTCAGCTATTGCAACTTTATCAGATTAGGTCTCCACGACCTCATTCACAAGATGGTCAAAATGCTTCCCCAGCATTCTTGACATAAAACAGTCATTTTAAAAACAGGTCATAAATACAGTTTCTATAGCGACCTCTCGTCTTTCCACATTGTTCCACATCAATCCACCTGATTTAAATCACATCCATTTCATATGTATTCTCATTCTCATCCAATCACATCATTTTTATCTCATCACATCTTTCCTCATTTATCCTCATCAGATCTCATCCACTTTCATCTCATCACATTTTTCCTCATTTATCCTCATCAGATCTCATCCACTTGCATCTACCCATCTCCATATCTCATTACATCACATTCATTCACATCTCATCCATTCATAACTACCCCGATCCACATCACATCACATCTCATCCATTCATAACTACCCCGATCCACATCTCATTACATCACATTCATTCACATCTCATCCATTCATAACTACCCCGATCCATTCATTCACATCTCATCCATTCATAACTACCCCGATCCACATCACATCACATCTCATCCATTCATCATAACTACCCCGTCCATTCTTCACATACATAACCACATCCATTCTTTCACATACACATTCGCATCTATTCTTCACATATACATTCACATCCATTCTTCACATACATAACCACATCCATTCTTTCACATACACATTCGCATCCATTCTTCACATATACATTCACATCCATTCTTCACATACATAACCACATCCATTCTTTTACATACACATTCGCATCCATTCTTCACATATACATTCACATCCATTCTTTCACATACACATTCGCATCCATTCTTCACATACACATTCACATCCATTCTTCACATATACATTCACATCCATTCTTCACTTATACATTCACATCCATTCTTCACATACATAACCACATCCATTCTTTCACATACACATTTGCATCCATTCTTCACATATACATTCACATCCATTCTTCACTTATACATTCACATCCATTTTCATCACATATCATCCACTCATATCCCATATCATTCATTTACATCCTGATTCACATGACATGACATCTCATCCATTCATTCACATCTATCTGATTCACATCACATCTCATCACATCTATTCACCTCACATCTCATCACCTCTATTCACATCACATCCATCCATCATTTCATTCACACCTATCTGATTCTCATCACATCTCATTACATCTATTCACCTCACATCTCATCACCTCTATTCACATCACATCCATCCATCCATTCATTCACACCTATCTGATTCTCATCACATCTCATTACATCTATTCATAGAATTTAAACATAGAATTTAAGAGAATTCTAATTTTGATATAAAGATTCTTTACGTATCTATTTATGCATAAAAATCAACTTCAGTGGGAATAACACTTTTATAAAAAAAATCTTTTATGCATCTATTTATGCATAAAATCAACTTTAATGAGAATAACACTTTTGAAATAAAAATAAATCCTTTATGCACCTTTCTATGCATAAGATCAATTTTAATGAGAATAACACTTTTGAAATAAAAATAAATCCTTTATGCACCTTTCTATGCATAAGATCAATTTTGATGAGAATAACACTTTTGAAATAAAAATAAATCCTTTATGCATCTTTCTATGCATAAGATCAATTTTAATGAGAATAACACTTTTATAACAAAACAATTTCCATTATGCATCTTTCTATGCATAAAAATCAATTTTAATAATTAATATCAGTGATATCCATGCATATTCATAGATGAATATGTACATGGAGTAATTAGAATATTTCTTTTAGAATGCACAAATGGTTGGAATTACTCTTTTGGAATAACATAAAAATAAACTTTCTTTTCCATAAAATTCTGAAAAATTTTGCCATAACCTCCTTTGTATGGCTGACCATTTCTCATTTTTCTCATTCTAATTTCAACTTAAATTAACCCAATCTAGATGTATATGACTCTAATCTACTCAATTTTCAGAAATCAAGAGAGTAAATAATAAGAAAAGTTTAATTAATCATTTAACTAATCTTTCTAGGATTAAGAAAGGCTGAATTGTAAAGAAGAGAAGGGGGTGGCCTTTTCATCAAGGCATAGCATTAGAATTTACTTCAATCAACTATAAAACAAGAAAATCAAGAAAACCATAGATTTAAAATTAAAAAGTAAGAAAATTTAGCTTACATCGAGTTGTAAGCTTTCCTTTGGCTTGAGGGATTGAGGGTTCTACTCTTGTTTGAAGCAAGAGTGGCCACCAATTACTTTGGAGAGGATTAAGCGAAAAACAATTGAATTATCAAGAAATTCAATGTAAATGGCTCAGGACAAGAGCACAGTAACAGTGCATTAAGATTTTACAAAAAGGGGGAGGCTTCTATTTATAGAAAAAAGTGAGCCTCTAACCAAGCAATTTGATTCTAGAATTTTCCAGATCAGTTTGGTCAATTTTTGACCATTTTTGGGTCAGTTTAACTTACTTTTTGGATCTAGTTGAAATAGGAGAGAGGAGAGATAAAAATATCTCATTATTTTTTAGTTTAAAACTCTTCCACACATGTGAAATAGACACCTCCTTCATGAGGGGAGATCCCCACACTGAGGTGTCAAAAATGCATCATTTCCTCTAAATATCTCTTAATTTTTAACTAATAAACCTTGTACTCAGTCAACTCTTCATCTTATGTGAGAATTTACTTTTTTTTTGGGGATTTTTCTTTTATTCTTCAATTTATCTCCTCCCTACATTTGGATTAATCTTATTGGTCCATAGGAACCGTAATTGGATCATAATCTAAAAATTTCTGAAAATCTGGACCCTTGGGCTAAGGTCCTTTTTACCTATTTTTAATTAATTCCAATTGCACATTGAAAAGTTCTTTTTGAATTTCTATTTAAGGGGAAACCATTTTAGACACTAGGAGGATTTTTATATCCAAAAATATCTCAATTTTGAATTACCTCCCTCTAGACATTTTCTCTCTTCAGGCCAAAATAGGGTAAAATAGGATCTTTCTTTTATTTCAGAGAGGGGAATAATTATAAGATCAGAAGGGGAGGTTCTTACACCTGCACACCTCAAAAGCTAGAGGGAGGAATCTTACAAACTGGCTCAACCATACGAGTATGACATGTGCATCATAATCCTGAATAGTAAAATCCTTTCCACTGATCTTGCTTTCCTTCTTCGTTTCCTGTGCTTGAAGAGCAGCCTATATTATCTTGCATATACGATGCCCCTCAAAATCTGAAAAATTGAATTCGAAAGATGACCTTCTTCTTTTCTTGCATGAAATTCTTCTCTCAAGTTCTTCTCTTTGATTACACTCACAAACGAGTTGAACTTGAAGTGCATTTAATTGATCTTGGATAGTTGGTGGTAGAGGATAGGTTGCCATTGTAGAAAAATCAAGCAAAATAATATGGGAGTGCGGAAATAAAATAGAAAAGATAATAAGATCATCATCTGACTCTTGTGTATTTCAAAAGAAGACTTGTTGAAGCGCTCGAAGTCGATGACGTCCAATCGAACAATGTGAATAATAATCTAATAACGCCTTGATGTAGACAATAAACCCAAGTAATGTCTTGCTGTGAAGAAGTCTTCAAATGAGTAGACAATTTGTCAAAGAAGAAATCCCGCTTGTTATTGAAATTGTTTTTTGTCTTGGATATAGAAGGCTTTGAAGCTTGTGTAGGCAATTCATAATATTTTAAATCTTATAATAATAAGATTCTTCTCTTTTTTTTGTAATCATAGCAAAGCTTTAAAAGCTTTGGCTTGTAATAAAGGATCCCCACGACTGCCAAAAAGTTATAGGCTCTTTTTTTATAAAGTTTATATTATATTAAGCTTGACCAAAGCTTATTAAAGCTTTGTAAAGTAGCCTGCTTGAAATAGCTGGACTGCGTGCCCGGAGCTAGCTAAAATAATTCCAAAAAAAAAAGAATTTAGCCACCTGCACATGAAGGGAGAAGAAAATAAAATTTTCTCTCATCGCCCATCAGGCATCACCGAGCTGTGGAGGGAGGATTCGTTTTGCTATCAAGCTTCTAATTAATCAAATTATAGCTGTGAGAAGACAATTTAGTTTTTAAACCATAAATTAACTTGAGAGGCTCCTAGATCCATCCATGATAGAATTCAGACACTGCTACTACTGGTTTAGCAATCTTGTGTAGGTTCTAATGCTTCTCCTCTTGCTAATTCCATCCATACGGTTAGATTAAGGAGAGGTTGAGAGATTTAGAAAATTGCTTTTTGATGAAGAGAGTAGTTTCCTGCAAATCCACTTTTAGTTTTCCACCTTCTTTTTCCTTTCGGTTATTACCCTTTGGGTAAAATCGTGAAACCTTTCAACCCTTTGATTTTTGAATGAACCCTATCTTTGTCCAAAGCCCTTGTACCCTTGCTGTAAGCTCTTTTTTTTTTTTGGATTCTCCTCTTCCCGTGCAAGTATTTTGAGTTTGTAGAAAAGCCTTCAAATTCACTCCATATATTACCTTTGAGAAAAAAACAATTTCTTGATTTTTCTTCTTCACATCTCCATGACCCAAATTCACATCTCCATGACCCAATTTCTTGATTTTTCTTCTTCACATCTCTATGACCTAAATTCAATACTTGAATTTCCTATGCTCTGATACCACTATTACAAGACCTTTGGTACATGGAGATTTGAATATTCCACAAATATAATAATAAAGGAAATAAACCATAACCACCATAGCAGCATAACTCAAGAGCATAAAAATCAGAGAGAACAAGATTGGGTGCAATCTTCTCCCCCCGACATGTGTGGCTCTACTCCCACACGTAGTATTTAAATCATATTCCATAAATTTAGTCCTTAGAGCCATAAATAGCATAGCTTGGGCTTTTTCTAAACTGAACCATAGTCCAATGCTTTTAAAGTACCTCATTAAAAATAAACCTTGACCAACATATGTACAATGGACCAAACCATACAAAATTAATTATTTTGCACACATGTGCATGGCTGGATAATTTTATCCAATGTCCACATTTGTTGTCCCGAACTTATGATCTATACACAAAAATAGTCCATAATGTTAGATCACAATTACTTTGGAATCACTCACATAAAAAAAATACTAACAAATGGAAATCATTCTCTAGCATGCTTCACACATAAACCATGCATCACACATAATTAATTGAATTCACTCCCACATTGGATTCACACACAATGTCTTCACACGCGTCGCACATGTCACAGAGTTGATTGGACTCACTCATAATCAAACTCACACATTCCTTACATGTGTCACACATGTCACAGTTGGTCGGATTCACTCACAACCAACTTAGGTTACCCTCTAAAGAATTAATCAGATTTACTCCTAATTCTTATACCACACTTAGGTCACCCTCTCAAGAATTAATTAGATTCACTCTTCAAACTAATTCTTGAATCACACTTGGGTCACCCAAGATAAATAGTCAATTTTATTATTCGTAAAACAAAGTTGCCTGTGTGGCAGATCCAAAGAGAAAATCCAGCCCCTCCTATGTTTGCTCTATCCTGGTGCATATCTCAGTGTCCTATATGAGGCTATCAGGGATCCAAGTGCCCAAGTGTAGGGATCCAAGTGCCCAAGTGTCTCTAGATTACCTTTATGGATCATCTAGAGACAAAGTAACTGAACCGATCAGAGAAAGTAGTGCCTGCCAAAATACCGATCATGCCCCTCGACTACAAGCACACTCATCCACATAGAATCTATCAAGTCTAGAAAGATTGGGTGCTCCTCCTATCAGACCTTGAGAAGCATAGACTCTTGGGGCTATATCCAAACTTTGGTAAGTGCTAAGGGTCTTACCCCTTAAGAGTTAGGATCAGCTCCTCCCAAGTAGAGTACTCTGAGCTAGAAACTATAGCCATGCCTCCTTCGAGTCTATCCTTTTCTAACTCTATCATGTTAAAGTCCCCACCCATACACCAAAAGTCAACCTGTGGGTGGAAGGGATTGGAGAATTATACTCTAGAAGGTGGCTATGCCTACAGTAGCATTTAGAGCATATACATTTAAAAATCATCACTCACTGAGCTTAACCAATGTTAATGATACCTGAGACCAGCTACTACACTAGCAAGAGCTACTCCACTATTATAGAAATACAAAATCCCCATACATCCTAGAGGGGCCAAAAGAGGGAGACCAGAAAGTGTGACTCCTGACTGGTAAAATCTTCCCGTAGTGGGGCGGGTATGCCCCTCTAAAAGATGGTGCTCTTAAAAGGAAGAGAATATCAATGGGTCCTCCAACTGCTAATCTATAAAGCTCTCCTCTAAGGATGACATGCCTCTGAAAGCACTGAGGCACCCCCAAACCTTGGATGTTCCATGAGGCAATCCGCATATCTAATCTTTGTGGGAAGCGAAACTATCGGAACTGCCCTCCACTCGAAGAGTCTTGGGTTTTGAGACAAGGAGTAATGACAGTCAATCCTAGGATAAAGACACACCAAATGGGCATGGATCTTGCCCTCCATGTGACATCACTCTACCCACGCCTAGGAATAAGCATAATCTGGGCTCCACTTGTCACTCACAATGCAGGTATGTATAGGAGGGGGGAAGGGGTATTGCTATTGAGATATGAAGGAACACAAAGAGAAGCACCTCCAAGCTAGAGGACACAACCTCCCCACCCTGATCTGTGTGGGGCCCGAGCCTCCCAACTCCAAGCACATCAGTGATGTAGAGAGCTCAATTTCCTACCCTTGGATGGTGGCAACAGACACCAACTTCATATCACAATCCGCCCTTGGTGTTGAACTCAAGGGGAAGGAGAAGATCATCGTGCCACTCTTTACTATGGAGGGCCTAGAGTGATGAAACACCACACAAATCAGAATGGGAGCCATCGTCTCCTCAAAAATACTAGTTCCTTCGATAGGGAGACATCAAAAGAAACTATAATCCACTGGCTACCCTAAAACCCTTGGGGGGTGCTTGGCGACTCTGGTGAGAGAGCTCTTGGGTTGGAGACGTGAGCCCACAGTCTAGTGAAAAAAGATGTGAGTCAACACACATGAGCTTAGAGACATGAGCCATGAGCCTGAACATGTGACTCATGAGCTTGATACATGAGTTGTGAGTCTAGACACATGAGCCATGTATCTGGATAGGTGAGTTGTGGGTTTGGAGACATGAGTCTAGAGGTAAGTATACCTATATTATACCAACAGATTATAAATACCTTAAAGACTTGTAAGGACATACCTACTCATGTCTTGTCATACAATTTGTACCAGCTATACAAATTTTAAGGAAAATTCTTGTCCTCTGTAATTATTGGAGCATTAAAGTATAATTATTACTACCCAATAATTACATACCAACCTTATCATAGGGCTATTACATAAAAGTCTATGTCATAAGTAGATCTATTTTATAAAGATAAAATACGTGAGCCTAGTTCATACAAAAGTCATGAGCCTACTCAAGTGAGATGTAGACATGAGCCTATAGACATGAGACTAATTTAAAAAAAGGTTCAAAAGACTAAATAACTCAATTTTTTTATTAAAAAAAGCTTAGTTACGTTTGAAATCATGAGTACTAGAGAGCCTTGATAAGAATTAGATCTAGACTAATTGTTGGAAATGATAATACAACCCGTATCGCGTCAAACCACACTTCCTTAAACCCACTAAGTGCTACCTTGTTAAGAAGGTTAAACTCATTTGGATTCACCTTAAGTGAGGAGATGTGGGATGAGATAAGACAATAAGCACAGACGCGAGTAGAGGTACTTCGAAACACTTAGAAACAAGAGCTGCTATACGGTCCTCCTGTAAGTCTAAGATTCACCAACTAGCTCAATAAAAAACAATGCCATAAACTTCATGAAAAGAGCATTAAACCACCCTATATTTGGACAAAGTTCCAATGAAGGAGTGAGGAGCAGACCACCAAAGGTACCTTAAGATTTTCTCCTTGGCTCTTCTTGCCTCTAGATGGCCTCTAGATGGCCTCTTCTACCTATTTGTGCATTAATTCCTGTTTTTGTTGACTATGATTTTAGTTTCCAAAACAGCCTACACCTTGAGCTTTAGAAGAAGGCATGCCTCTATCTCTACCTATGTTTGAGAGGCCTTCTCCTACATATTTTTGAAAGATGATTTACTCCCAACATTCATCTCCTTGAGGATCATGTCTTTAAAGTTTAGGAAGTTTCTTCAAGTCTGGATAGATGTCCAAAACTAATCATAGTTTGGATAGATGTCCAATACTAATCATAGTTTTTTCCAAGCCCATTCACTGTGATTGACACTAAGTCATCATCGTCACATCAATAGAAGCTCCAATAAAGGTGAGGGTATCTGCAAGTCCTTTCACTGAGGGTATCTACAAGTCCTTTCACTTTCAATGAGTAATCATTGATATATTCATCTTAATCCTCTGCACATTATGTAACTCTTGCCTTCAGTATATCTTTCTTACCTTGTGGTGCTTGTGCAATACAACTTAGCCAAGGGATCCCATGCATCCTTAGGTGACATTGCATCTTGTATATGTTGAAAGTGAATAGGGTGTGTGCGGGAACAAGCCCTTAGCAAGAGGTTGTAAAAGAGAATCTATAAATGTGAGAGAAGCTATGAAAAGGTGAGAAGTATCTACTAGGAGAGAATAAAGGGTAGCATGAGAAGATTTAGGAGGTGTGGAGATATTCTGGGAAGAGGTGGAGAGAATCAAGCAAAAGAGGTGGAGAGAATCAAGCAAAAGAGGTGGAGTGAATCAAGGAGAGATCAGTGGGATTAGATGCTTGGATGTAAACTCTATAAGTTGAGACATTGGCCTAATGAGAATTTGCTGGTTTTTGAGCACTCTGCTCCTTTATTAATACACTGCCAATTGCCGTGTTTGAAGCATCCACAAAGACATGAAAATACTTCTCCCAATCAGGCGACATCATAACTCGTACACGAGACAGCTGTATCTTCTACCTCCGATATGCCAAAATAGGTCAGAACCAGCCAGCACTCTGCTCCTGCATTAATACACTGCCAATTGCCGTGTTTAAAGCATCCACAAAGACATGAAAATACTTCTCCCAATCAGGCGACATCATAACTCGTACACGGGACAGTTGTATCTTCAACCTCCGATATGCCAAATCACATTCCTTTGTCCAAGAAAATTATTTGTGGTCCGCATGCGCCACCAGATTTGGCGGGATCACCAAATGCACCAGAAACCACAAATGCCGACCATGCCACTGAATTTGACCCAAAAACTGCATACACTCCTTTCGATTGATAGGTGCGGGAGCTTGCATCACCCCCGCCACCTTATCGGGATCCACAGCAATGCCTTCTCATGATATAATGTGCCCCAATAACTTCCCACTCCGAACCGCAAAGGCACACTTTAAAGGGTTTAAGCTGAAAGATACCTCCTGACATTTCTAAAAACACACTTGCAGATGTTCCAAATGCTAAATAGAAGTCCCGAACACACTGAGATCATCCAGAAAGACCCGCATGAAAGCTATCAAGAATGGCCCAAAAAGTTTCATGCATATCCCTTTGAAATGTACTCGGAGCATCCCTCAAGCAACAAACCACATCACTGTACACAGAAACACACCCACGCTATGATGAATGTTATCTTAGCTTGATCCACTGGTGCCATCCAAATCTGATTATATCCACTAAACCCATCAAGAAATGAATACATTTCATGACCTCTACCACATCATCCAGAATGGTATCCATGTAGAGCAAGGGAAAAGGATCTAGGACAGTAGAGCCGCCATTGAGTTTCTTGTCAACACAGATGCTATCTTCTTATTCTTCTTGGGCACAATCACAATTGGAGAAATCCACTCCGGATTCTCTATAAGGGCAATGAATCCAACCCGCAGAAGACAATCCAGCTCTTCTTTAACCTGCTTTGCAACATGCGGATTCATTCTGTACCGCTACTGTCTGGAAGGAATTGCATCTGGCTTTAAATGAATGCGGTGTTGATAAAACTTTGGATCTAGGCCCTTCATGTTTGAGTAATCCCATGCAAAGACATCTACCCATGTCTCATATAAGATCAGGTTATGACTTGATCCCATATCTATCAATGCAATGCTTGTTGCATGACATTTAGCTGTAGGGAGTCCCACCCTGAGTCGTGCTGGCTCAATGTTTAGTTCCTCTTCATCCAGGAGAGTTAGTGAAGCCATGTTCACGTGCAACATTCTTTTTTGGAGTCTCTATTTGGCTTTGGCTTCCCTTGACTTAGCATCTTCTTGGGCTTACTGGATTTTTTTCTTTGTGAGGTACTTTTGTTGTTTTAAGAGATGTTCTTGCAAGAGCATCTCTTGGGTCAATGGTCCAAAATATTTTTTGAGTTTACACCCATCAATGTAACCCTCCATCTGTACGCCCTCAATTTTCTCAATTCTAATCGACCCCTGAGGTATGATCTCAAACACTCAGAAGGGTTCTAGGTCTCTGTACTTGAGTTTTTTTTTCTGGTGCTTCCTACACCATACATGAGGACAAGTTCCCCCATTTCCAGTTCTTTTTGTTTTAAGTTTTTGTTGAACCAATGTTTTCTTCGTAGTTTTTCGACCATGAGTCCGGTGATGCAATTAATCTAGTCTCATCAAGCTTCTCTAAATCGATTAGCCTTTTAGCTAATATATTCTCCGTCAGATGTTCTTGCACAACAATCCTTAAGGTCGGAACTATTTACTGCCTCAACACCATAAGCTAGACGGAAGGGAGTGTATCTCATGTTCGGTATGCCCATAAGGCTAGTGTCAGCTTATGCTCCCAGTCTGTTTGACTTGCTTCCAAAGTTTTCATCAAGATAGTACACAAAATCTTGTTTGTATTCTCTACTTAACCATTAGCCTATGGATAATAAGGTGATGATTTCCGATGGACTCCTAAGAATCCGGCAAGTAAATGATCAATCACCTCATTAATGAAATGTGAACCATGATCACTAACTAATTCTAATGGGCAGCCGAATCTCAAGATAATTTGCTCATATAAGAATTTTGATGTTGTTCGTGCATCAGCTCGCTTCGAGGCTCTGGCTTCTGCCCATTTGGTGAAATAGTCCGTGGCCACGATTACATATCAAGCTTGTGACGGATGTGACACTAGACTAATGGATCCAACAAAATCAATCCCCCATTTCTTGAAAGGTTGTCTTACAATAACAAGGGTGAGCGGCATCCTATCCTTTTATTGTGGGATAGCAAATCACTGACATTCCTCACACCTTTTGACAAACTCTATGGCATCCCCCCCGAACAACATAGGCCACCATAGTCCTGCTTGAAGTACCTTGCAAGCCGTAATCTCCCCAACAAAATGCCCTCCGTGAATGAGAATCATCCAATATCGTGGACGAACTCATCTTCTCTCACACATCTTCTTAGAACATTGTCCTTACCTAGCTTATATAGTTCTCCCACAATTAATTGATAAGGTGCAGCAAGCTTGATAAGCCGTTGCATTTTATCTTTGTTCAAGTGTGTTTCTTGCAAAAAACCATAAGCTAGATAGTCCGATATCTCCTCACTCCATTCAGGCACCATGTCCAGTTTGCACAAGCAAGCATCAGGGAGGTCATCATCAACACTAGTTGCTGGTTCCCCATTTGGAATTCTTGACATATGATCGACCAACACATGCTGTGTCCCCTTTCTTACCGTAATAACTGTAAAGTCAAATTCCAATAGTAATAGCAACCAGCGTGTGATTCTTCCCGTGGTGCAAGGCTTGTTCACCAAATATAGTAAGGCCTGATGGTCCACGAAGAATACAAATTTGTTGGCCAATAAGTAATGTCGATACTTCTTGACTCCATAAACCATGGCCAACCCTTCTCGCTCTGTGGTAGTATAATTCACCTCTGCAACATTTAATTGACGACTAGTGAAGCAGACTGGATAGTCCAATTTAAACTCACCGGGCTATGCCAGTACGCATCCAATAGCAAAGTTCGATGCATCGATATGCACATGAAATATGAGGTCCCAATTGGGGGGGTCTTAGAGTTGGCGCGCTAGCCAATGCCTACTTCAATCGATCATATGCTTCCTAGCATTCCTTAATCCATTCAAAGACAATGAGTAGCTTGTACAATGGCCTAGTGATTTCAGCATAGAATACTATGAAGCAGGGGTAATACCCAACGTGGCCCATAAATCTTTACACACCTTTGTAATTACTGGGTGGTGACCTTGCTATCATTCGTGGATATACCGTTCTTAGAGATAATGTGTCCCAATATCACACCGTGTTTGACCCAAAATTGGCACTTTAAAGGGTTTAGGGATATACGATATAATTGACATTCCTCAAACACCTTCCTTAAGCAAGCCAAATGGTCTGCCCATCAAGAGTGTGCACACAGATCATCAATGAATACCTCCAACCACTTCTGCAAGTAGTCTTTGAAGGCTATGCATATTTAGAAAATTGCTGGGGCATTGGTGAGACTGAAAGGCGTAACTTTGTATGCAAACGTCCCCCACATTGTATTGAAAGTTGTTTTATGCTGGTCTTCTGGTGCTATAGACACCTGATTGTAGCTTGAAAATCTGTCCAAGAAGCTATAAGATTCTTCACCCCACAGCGACTCTCTCCAAGACATGTTCCATATAGGGCAATGGATAATGGTCTTTCCTAGTAGCTACATTGATCTTTTTAAGATCGACACATATCCTAAGTTTCCCATTCTTTTTTGGCACTATTACGATTGGTGACAACCAATCCGTATGTTCTATCTCATAGATGAAATCCACAGCAATGAGTTTATCAATTTCCTCCTTTACAATTGTCGCATATTTAGGATTCATCTGGTATGGTTTCTGGCTGGTTGGCCTTGATCCTTCCATGATTGGGATCATATGTTGCACCACCTCAGGTGGTACACCCTTCATCTCCTTGTAGTTCCAGGGGAAACAATCTTAAAATCCTTGAGGAGAGTAACGAGTCTTCAGCTGAAGTCAAGTCCTTAGCAATATAAATAGGTTTGGCTTCCTCTCCTGGTCCCACAATATCAACTTCCTTAACTTCAGCAAGGCCATCATATGATATGGACAGTCCATCTTCCTTAACCCTTTTTGCCGTCAGTCGGACCACTTTTCGTTCATCAACACTGTAGGTTTTGAAGTGGTCTGGTACTAAAATCAAGTCTAGTTTATCCTCATTCTCACTTTTTGTTTTAGCCATGACTTTCCTAGCTTCACGCTTGGCTTTTGCCAAAGCTTTGTTTCGTTTTCGACGCCCAGCTTTCGTAAGCTTAGGTGTTTCTAGTTCTTGAAGGATGACTTTCTCCTTATGTTTCCCTTCAAGTGATATCTTACTTAATTCCTCACCCCAATCCTTAGAAAACTCATCATGTACCTTAGTGGCTTCGAGGTATCTCAGCCACTGGGCATCCACTGGGCATCCGCCGTGGGTTTTCTTTGTAATAGGGCACTTCGTCGAGCAATATATCATTTTTGCTTTCGCCATCTTCTGAGGCGTTGGGGTCCCTTCTATGCTAGAGGCCTCCTCTTCTAATTCTTCATCAATGGTTTTCCAATTGACCATACAGATAGAGGTAGAGGGAGCAGTTCCAGATTCCACATATTGGGTTCCTTGGGGTTGCATCACATCTATAGTAGAGCTAGCACATGCATCCAGTTTTCACTGAAATCAGGAGGAGGAAGTGATGCATACATTTCCGTTTCCTCTTCCTCTTTGGAATTTTCCATCGTGGACTGGCATATTTGTACGGATGTGGTCCGCTCAATTGTTGTGACCGAATCATTACCAAACAGTTACCCTTCCAGGGGTGTGCTCTTCACGTTCTCAAATCTATCTTTAAAATTTGTGAATCCCTACACACATATACATGATCTAATGCCCAATCATGCACCAATTTGGATTCCCTCATGAAGGGTCTCCCCAATATTATGTCATATGAATCTGGTTGGCACAGAAAGTCCATTATTACAAATGTATGATGGTAGAGAAACATAAAGAGTTTGAGTTTCACATTCTCCAAAATCCCAATGGGCCTTGAAGATGTTTTGTCTGCCATTTTAACGATGAGATCTGCTCTTTTTAGATCGGTTTTTCCCCAGTTTTCCCAACACCATTTTGTGATGGTGCTAACCCCTGCCCCACCATCGAGGATAGCCAATGCCTAGTACTTGTTATGATGAATTGGGATTGTAGCATTAGTGTTGTCACTTTCGTAATAACGTCCCAATTGATAAACTGGTATCTTGACGACTCTGGTTGTTCCTTCCCTTGTGTGTTTCAAGGTTCTTTCTGCCAGGGGTGACAGAACATCCTTTGTAGTGTTGGCCGGCCTTATTCTACCTTCTACAAATTCCTTTATGTCTGCCCATAATGTTGGTGAATTGTGTAGCAGTTTTCCCAATGGAATTTGCACAGAAGTGGACAGTATAGCCGCGAGGGTTCCTATGTCTCTAGGTTCTCTGGAAATTGAGGATTCCTTCCATGTGTGTGTCTCGTATCCATCCCTAGGGAATGAATGGATGGACTCACCCTGTGCATCTTCCTCAAACATTCTTGACATTGTGTTCCCTTGAGATCCCTCTTTCGTCTCTTCTAAAATTGGAGTAGGTACGTCCAATTCTCTTTCCCTTGTTGGTTCGTTTCTTGGATACCTTGTATCACTGACCCAGTTAGCCCTTAGCTTTAGCCCTTTGCTTGGCTTCATGAAGCAGTTGACATTCTTCTACTAAGGCCCTGGCATCTTCGAGCTTCCTTATCTCCTCTTCGGCATTTGGGTATTCCCCGACTCCTTTAGGGGTTGATGGTCTTTCCCCTTGCACCTCTAGATTAGGCTCTTTTTGGTTGATCACTTGATCCCCTTCTTCTCTCGATTGGGTGGATCCGGTGTCAATCATATCTTCTTCGAATCCATCTTGGATTGTGACCCTGGTGTCACCCTTACCCACTTTTTTCACTCTTCTTCTTCGACCAGTTTTGGAAGTGATCGCATCTTGGATTGTGACCCTGGTGTCACCCTTACCCACTTTTTTCACTCTTCTTCTCCGACCAGTTTTGGAAGTGATCGCATCTGCTCGGTTCTTCCCCTTGTCCCCCAATTGGGCTTGGGCTCGTGTCAGTACATTGAGTGGCATGATATTTCCTGGCTGCACACTAATGGTCCAGACAGTGGCATGGTTAGAAGTGGAAGTCGAACCACTTGTGCGATATGGACAATCCTTGATCAAATGATCAATGCCACATTTAGTACAAGTAAGTACTGGCATGTCATTGGGTGGAGCAGTCAATTGTTGGGGTTGGTGCATATGAACCACATTCTTGTTTGGACACTCAGCAATTCGATGCGGCCCACCACAACCAAAACATTGTAGCGGTCCTCTCCTCATGTTTGAGTTTATGTCCTTCCCCTTCCATTGTACCATGGTTTGAAACACAGGTACTGGCATGTTATTCTATAGGACATAGAATTCTGGTGCGATCTCTACAGCTTCCTCATAGTATTCTCCACTAAGCTCTACTTCACGCACCATATCAATATTTTCTGATGGCTCTTCAATCAATACTTGGTTGGTTTTAGCCTGTGGTGGTTGTGGTGGTAGAACAACTAGTGGTAGAGGTGAAGTATCCTGCACCCGAAACATCCCCCTAGGTAAATAGGAAGAGTTGGGTTGTCCTGCAACTGCAGTGATTTGCACATGTAGTGCTGGTAAGGCCAATGGAGCTCTAGGTGACGCAGCTGTGCAACTATTTGGAACCTTGGATATCTGCACATGGAAGTGTCGTGATTCCCTAATTTGACACAGTGTGCACAATAGAGTAGTGGCCTTGCTCTTAACTATGGACATTCGGTGGTAGTGTGATTCAATCTGCACATAGAGCACCACACCAATTCCCTACAGGGGGTAAAGATGGGTATGCCCATGCCCAGATGTTTCTCTTCCCTCCTTTACCTTCAATTTTTCCAGTATTGCATTACTGAGCTCATCCACAATCATGTTTCCGACTTGCTTGCTCTGAGCTCAATCCCTTGGTGACTTGAAACACGCGAAGTTGTTGCCGAAGATATTCTGACATCTTCTGGTTGTGGCAATTCCATCTAGTTATCTTCATATTCAATTTTCTAGGTTGCAACATGTATTTAGAGTAGCCAGCCGGGCTAATACCAGATAATCATGCATCTTGTGGTCTCTAACTCCTCTCCAAAAGCAAGGAAATAACTGATTGTCAGTTAGCCTTTCCCATAGTTTGCACCTTGAATTTAAGTGCTTTAGTCGAGACACATAGTCTCTCATCAACTCCATTTCCTTTTGTTTAATATTGTGCAGCTGTGCCATAGGACTCCATCTGTCCCCACTTCTGGCAAAGCTGGGGCACAAACACATTCTTGAGTCGTGTAAAGTAAGCCTTATCCTCGAGTTTGAGGGTTCAGAACCACTGATGTGCTTTCCCTTCTAGGGTCAGTGAGAAAGCATGAATCATTGTTACATCACTGACTGGCCTGCAGGTTTTGCATGTGGATTTAAAAATCTCTACATGTTAAATTGGATCCCCATCCCCAGAGAATTTTTGAACGAGCTTGGAAATGATGTGTGGCTTCATTTGGGAGGGTCAAGATTCTAAAGCAGTGCCCAGTTCCCTGACCATTCCTAAGCCCATTTCCGCGGCCATATTCAACAGATCCATCTTGTGGCTGCATTAAGATCAATGGTTGGATCCACCCTTGGTCTTTGAGGAATTGCTCCCCCCTACTTAGATCTTTCCTATGTTGGCTCTTCTAGGCATCTCCGGTCTATGGGATGGTCCTGCCACTTCACTTTGGAATGGCTCATCATTAGCCACCTTTGTACACCTTTGCAAAATTAAGAGTTCCATGTCCTATAGGAACATAGGATGATTGATCATCTGCTTGATGTCCTTTTTGGTGTACAGGCGGTCTTCAACTTCGCTCCTTGCTCTTGGTAGATTATCCTCTTCTTCTAGGGTTACAAACCCTTCCTTCGCTCTGGGCTCTTCATAAATGGGTTTTAAGTTTGGAATTTCTCCCTCACTTCTTCCCATGACTATTTTCGGCTCTTTACCTTGTGATTAGGGTAAGTTTACCCTTCCCATCTCTTTTGTTCGCGGCTCTAGCCCTTCAAGTAGCGAGCTCTTGTTTCCTTAAGCTCAACTCTCATTGTCGTTCTACCTCAATCCTTTTCAGATCTAACTCTACTTCCTCTGAGGTTGGGAAGAATACTTGACCAGTCCTGGCTGCACTTTCCATGTCTCTTCTCATTCGGGGGGGTGCCAGTGTTTGACAGCCTCAAATTTGAAGTTTGGATAGGCACTTCTTGCCTTGGACCAAGTCCAATGCTGGTTGACGAACCCATGCCCGTAGATTACGCTTCTTCATAATTGCTGGTTTGGAGACCAAAAAATCACAGGGCTATATCAATGATACCGCTGGATCTGGTAGGGGAGGGTGGTTTCTCCTCTTCCCCAAACCCAGAGTATCGTAGCAGCCCTTCTTCCATGGATTCTTCACTACTAGTTTCAACGATAGTCAGATTCCTTAAGACACTCAATTGAGTGCTTACTGAGTGGCCTAAACCCACACTCTTTTGATAGGAAGATCTTGGGTGATTTGATGCACTATCGTCAAGAGTGAGGTCGTCTCCGCCGAGGAGCTTTCTAGACCTCAAGTGGATGTGAATATGATTTGATAAGCTATTTTGCTGCCCCAATTAAATTTTGGTCAGATTCTATCGACTTGTTTCTGAGGCCGTGAGATTGCAGAGAACAGTTCACGGCGTGAAGTGTCAGAAAATAGTTCACGTCATGAATGATTTTCTGCACTTTCACGTGTTTAAGTGTTAGAAAATAGTTCACGTCATGAACGATTTTCTGCACTTTCACGTGTTTAAAATTTTTGCTTTTGGACTTAGAATTCCACGTTACCTTGTTATGATTTTCAATTTTCTCAAGACTTCCTTAGCCTTAATCTGACGATGCCAAGTTTGTGAGTTTGATTTGATTAAGGCGTGAAATTGCAGAAAAAGTTCACGCCGTGAAGAGATAAGGTTTCACGTCATGAAAAGCAATTGGTTCATGTCGTGAACTAAAAATGGTTCATGCCGTGAAGGGTTCTAAAATGGTTCACGTAGTGAAATGAAAATGTTTCACACCGTGAAGTGCTCTGAAATAGTTCACGTCATGAACGATTTTCTGCACGTTCACGATTCTTAATTTTGTCAGACCTCATGGTGTCCACAGGTGTCAGGATAAGGCTACCTATTTTTGGCAAGGTAATCCCGTGAATTGCGGCGTTAATCGCGGCGTTGATGCCAAGAGCGGTTCACGGTGTGAAGTTACAGAAAACGGTTCATATCGTGAACGATTTTCCTGCAGCTTCATGTGGGAACTTCCTTCGTCGACTAAGGTGATTTTGGGTGCAAAATACTTATCCAATTGTTTCCAAAATGATTGTGCCATGCCTAAGGAGTGTAATACAAGTTCAAGGCACAATCAATGGCTCCTTATTTTTTTTATTTTTTGGGAAGAAAGAAAAACAGAAAACCAACATGCTCGTTCACGTTGATGATTCCAGTGATGCAAACATCAAAATTAACTAGAAAAAATAGTGAAACTCCCTTCCAAGACCACTCTACCACACAAATACACAACAAACACAACCAATTTCTCACAATTTTTCACTTCCACACAAATCTTATCCATTCATTTCCTACACAATACACTACCAGAATACAAAGGCAATCATGAATCTTATGCAATGGGAGCTGAAACTCCAAGAGGAAGGAAGAAACAAAGCTGTTTCCCCCTGGCAGCGGTGCCAAAAATGTTATGGGCTACCACACCTCCAAGAGGGAACTCAATGCATTCACCTAAGAGAAGAGCAATAGAACACAACTGTCGTAGGGCACTTACCAATGCTTCGAACTTGAGTCCCTTGAGTCCCTTGAGGCCTCCAAGCTCACTTGTTAAGCTCCACCTCCACACTGTCATAGTAGTCGCTCGCACCATCACATAAAGCAATCACTCTCCCACACAAGCATGAAACATACAAGCATAGAAGAGGCACAAGCATGAAAGCGGTTCGGAGGCCTTAACTGGGCAACGGTCGAAAGGCCGGAATAACAAGAGAAAAGGGAAGGCTTCACCTGTAAGGTTCTTTCCCAGCCTCTCAAGATGTCCAGCATCTTCCCCTGTAATCAAATCCCTCTTCAGAAATATAAAAGATCTTGTTTCTATCAGTTTTGGCCCAGAGAGAGAAAATATTTTAGAGAGAATATTCAGATTTTAAATATTTTTGGATGGGAAAAATTCTCATCTTATTAAAATAAGTTTCCCTGAAACAGAAGTTCAAAAAGATTTTCAGAAGATGCATTAGAAATTAAGTATAATCTGTTTAAGAGGCATTATCTTGGGGGTGAAGATTTTTTTTGAAATTTTAAATTAAGGTTCCTATGGACCAATAAGATTCATCTAAATGTAAGGAGGAGATAAATGAAGAAATAAAAGAAAAATCTTTCAAAAATGAGTAAATACTCACATAAGATGAAGAGTTAACTAAGGACAAGGTTAATAGTTAAAAAAGGAAGATATTTAGAAGTCATAATGCATTTTTGACACCTCTGCATAACACCTCTGCATGGGGAAATTCTCCTCATGAAAGAGGTGCCTATTTCACATTCTTGAATGAGTTTTAAACTCCCAAATAATGAGATATTTTTATCGCTTCTCTCTCCCGTTTCAACTAGATCCAAAAAGTGAGCAAACTGACCTAAAAATGGTCAAAAATTGACCAAACTGATCTGGAAAATTTTAGAATCAGTTGGCTTGGTTAGAAGCTCACTTTTTCCTATAAATAGAAGCCCTCTCCTTTGTTGAAACTCAATAGTGTTTTGCACTGTTACCTTGCCTCTTCCAAGTGCCAAAAACAGTGAATTTTACTCATAATAATTCATTAGTTTTTGACCTTTCCTCTTTCAAAAGATTGGTGGCCACTCTTGTTTCAAACAAGAGTAGAACCCTCAAACCATCAAGCCAAAGGAAAGCTCTCAAATTCATTAGTACGTTGGAGATTCTTCTCTTTTCCATTCATTTTATGGTTTTTATGGTTTTTTATGATTTTTGTCTTCTCTTCATTGCAAATGATGTTATGCCTCATTGCAAAAGGCATTCCCCTCTCTTCTCTAGTAAATCCAACCATTCTTTATCCTAGGTGAATGATTAATGAATAAAATCAAGTTTTTCATAATGTTTCTCTTAAATAAGTAGAAAAATGTTACTTTAGAATGATTTAAATACTCTTGGTGCATTTCTAATTAATTTTAGAGACTTAAAATTTGAAAAATGGTCAGCCATACAAAAGAGGTTATGGCAAAAAAATTTAAAAATTTAGAAATAAGTATTATCTTTCATTATTCTAAAAGAGTAATCCTTATGATTTCTATATTCTAAAGTGTCATTTTCATGCATAGAAGATGCATTTTGATTATTTTTATAAAAAAAATTAGTTTTATTATAAAAGTATTACTTTCATTATTATTGATTTTTATGCATAAAAGTATGCATAAAAGATTATTTTTTATATAAAAGTGTTACTTTTATCATAATTGATTTTTATGCATAAAAGATTATTATTTTTATTATAAAAGTGTTACTTTTATCATAATTGATTTTCATGCATAAAAGTATACATAAAAGATTATTTTTTTATATAAAAGTGTTACTTTTATCATATTTGATTTTCATGCATAGAAGTATGCATAAAAGATTTTTTTTTAATTATAAAAGTGTTAATTTTATCATATTTGATTTTTATGCATAAAAGATTAATCTTTTTATTTTAAAAGTGTTACTTTCATCATAAATGATTTTTATGCATAAACATAAGCATAAAAGATATTTTTTTAATATATTAAAAGTGTGATTTTTATCATAAATAATTTTTTATGCATAAATGGGTGCATAAAAGATTTATTTTTTTTATATTAAAAGTGTGATTTTTATCATAAATGGTTTTTATGCATAAATGGGTGCATAAAAGATATTTTTTATTAAAAGAGTGATTTTCATCATAAATGATTTGTATGCATAAAAGAAATTCTTCATGTTAAAAGAGTGATTTTCATCATAAATGATTTTTATGATCATAAAAGTGTGACTTTCATCAGAATCGGATTTTATACATAATTAGATGCATATAGAATCTTTATAATTAAATAAGGGTTCTCCTTAATCCTCTATTTAATTTTCGTAAAAATTAGAAAAATGAATAAGTAAATAATCTGTGAGAAGAAATGCTACCGTTTCATATTCACTAAGATGGTAAGGAGAAAATTCAATTAAACTATCGAAGTCGGAGATTGAGATAAATGATTATTTTATTCCTCATAAGAAATTCATGTTATAGAAATCTGTAAGCAAATATTCGTCGAACAAAATTTAGAAAAAGAGAAATTGAAATAGTACCTTTCGAGAAAGATAGTTTAGGAAGAACCTTCCAGACCCAAACTCTGATTTTGACTATTGACCAAGACCTAATTCCTTCGTCAATGACGATGTGCTCAGTTCAGGAAAAATGCACTCAAAACATCCACCGAATCTGAAACTAAGTTAAGACTTTTGATTTTGATCTGAGGATCAAGTTGACAGAATTCGAGGAATTCTGTTTGGAATTCAGACCTGGATCTAGAAGTATTGAGATACGGATTTAAGATTATTCATAGTTTTCAAACAAAAATCAAAACTGAAAACTTGCATAGAAACCCTGTTTTCTTAAAGGACTGTCTTACGCCAGAATGTTGGAGGGAGCATTTGGCATATATGTTTTTCTAAGAGAAGTTCGGTTGCAACAGTTGGCGGGGATTGTTCGAGGGACAGCTCACGCGGCAAAGCCTGCCGAGGTCTTGACCAGCCTCGGTATGGTTAAAATGGTGCGCTTCCGGTACGATGGGCGAGGGCCGACGAAGCGGTCCCTGAGTGAAGTGCCAGGACACTTAAGGAGGATCCTGGAGGGTTTTGACCAGGCGATGCACGGGCTCGCGGTGCCGAGGACACCCATGCGTATGTCGAGGAAGATATTGTATGACAGACCAATGTTATTGTAATCTATCACTGGATCTCGTTGTTGACTCGCTGGTCTCAAGGGAGAGTCCAGAGTGATTCTGTTTTGTGAGAAACAAAGACTCAATGGAAATTTTGAAGTATGACATATGTAACCAGTAAATTGTTTGTCAATGGATTTTTTTATATATTAAAGTTTTAAAGAGGAGTGTGTGCGTATCTGTTTTCTAAAGCTAAAGTTAAGAAAGGCATTTCAATTATGGGTGGGTGAGTACTTGTTTGGATCTACTGATTCCAATGGTAGGGTGGTGGCTAACACATGGGCCAGATGGGGTTAGGCTGGAATCAGTGGAGTTTTAATAATCAAACTGAAAAATCTTAGGTTTACGCTAGGATTCGAGTAGCTAGTTAATTCCCTGATAAATTTCTCAATTAAGTGGATCAACGGCTGTCCCTGATCTTGATCAGGAAAAAAACGTTGAAATTACTCAAATGATCAAATTATATCAGTGATAGTTTCCTTCTATCTGGTTTATTCAGGTGAAGGATAGTTTAGAATTGATCTCGTTTTAGAAAAATTCGTTAAGAAAATTCAAAAAAGTGAAATCGTCCCCGCTTTCCGGGCATGGGAAATTTTCCCGGTTTCGGTTTTCGGAATGACCACCAGCCTAGTCTCGTGCCCGGACATTCGAGGGCGAGGCCCCGAGTGAGAAACCCTGCCCCACGCATGAGGGGGCTGCTTCCGCTGTCAGCTACCGGGAGTCCGACGCGCGGAGGGGGCAGTGGGATCTCACAGTTGGTATCAGAGCGAAGTTGAAAGCTAATAAGGATAAACAGATTCTTATCAGAAATTGATAATAAAAACTCAGAAAAAGCATTTTTCATAATGTATTTTCATTCTGTAAGCTTCTTTAATGAAGAATTTTTAATCAAAGAAATTAGTTTTATAGATGGAAATTCCCTATTTATCTGGTATTCCCGACCTCACCCAGTCTCAAGATATGACTGCGTTCGCCTTCGAGCATCTCATTTCTTCCGCTTCAACTCGAATAAGCCGAGCAAGACTCGCACGCCATTTCGAGGATATATATTTAACCTCTCATTGGCTATGATTCTGTTAAAGCTGAAAATGGTGTGTGGCGTCATTCTATATCATTCGACGCCTCGGAATTTCGGACTTTCATGCCAAGTCTACAGACTCCTTAGTTGTTTTATTCCTAAGGAGAAAATAATAGCTCCCTTGTCAATCAGTAAGTGAACGTTTGTATCAGGGCATGCCTATGGCCCAGTACCGTCGTCTTATGCAACTCCCGAAGAGATTTTGAATTTTGGAGCCGAGCTGCTCTATGTACATATTGCAACTTATATATAAATAAAGAAATGTTTTCTGGAGAAAAAAATTCCCTGTTGTATAAGTGATTGTTTATAGACGATCTAATAAAGAAAAATCTGTTATCGGACATATGTCATAGATCTCCAATAAGATCATTGTCTTGTTTAAGAAATTGATTTAGAAGAGGCACAAGTGCTAGAATACTCTCTCTCAATCTCTCTCAAGACACAAAGAAGAGCTCTCAATAGCACAAAGGGGGATTGTGCCTTTTCATTTTTATGAGAAAATGCCTTATATACATTTGGCCCTTATTCATACTTCGGCGCCCAAAACTTACTTAACTAAGGCCTTGGGTGGCCAATATCTCATAATGTACAACTTTTTTAGTGCCTTTACATGAAACTTATTAATGTCCTCAATCGGAGGAGCATACTTGTTAATCCAAAATGGGATTAACAAAGTTTTGCCTGGACAAAGTGGCCAGTGATTATTGTTTAGATTGGTTTTGTGCTTCTATAGGTGTCAAACAAACCTTCATGCCGGATGCTTTGCGCAAGTGAAGTTGTAATATAGGTAGAGATAGCTTGCTGGATGCAGGAGACTGCAGTGGTAATACAGACAGAGATGGCTTTTGCTGGATGAAGTTGCCCATGAGCTCAGTTCAATCATTTTTTCCACAAATAGCTTGTTTGATGAAGTTGCCCGAGAGCTCAGTTGTTGCAGATAGCTTGCTGGAGAAAGTTACCCAAGAGCTTAGTTGCATCAATTTTCTTATTTGTGTATCTCTCCAGAAGGTTTGCTTAGAAGATAATTGTATGAGGTATGCCTGGGAGCCCGCCTGCCGGATGTTTTGCCCGGCATCTAGTTTGCCACAGAACCATCTGTTTTTTCTATGGCATTCATTGGGATGGTGAATCGAGTAGTGGGCGACCTTTGGACGACAGGAAGCCAGGTCCTCCACACTCCACTGAGAGCAACTCCTCCCACTATCACCTCCGACCGCCGTCATCGTCGGTGCCCTCCAGCATCTTCAACCGTCTCCGACTGCCGTACCGCCAGTGCCCTCCAACATCTCCAACCACCATCACTGCCGTTGCCCTTTGACATCTCCGACCCATCGGGTCCTCTGACTACCAATGGCACTTACGACGTGCATGGCCAACTCTGATGGTACTCATGGAGGCAACACCCCTCTCCCTTTCCCAAGGCAGGGGGAGATCCTCTTTGAGCACCATCTCCCTTTTCCTGATGGAAGATCTTTCCTCTACACAACATGATGAGGGGTTGGGACTTCGAGGAGGAGGACACCCAAGGAAGAGTTAAGGACCATTCTCTCTCGTAGCACATTCTCTCGTGTATGACATTCTCTCTTTGAGCTTAGTCTCTCTTGTATCATTCTTTTCTGCATTTTTGGTATACAGTGTTACGCTCTTGTGGTGTTTTGTCAATCTCTCTATGTGTGTGAGGTGAGTGAGTGGCCAGTGGTGGTGGGTGTAGTGTGAGTGAGTGGCCTGTGGGGATACTACGGTGCTAGGAGGTGGTTGGAGAGCACGTTAGACAATGTAGAGAATAGGTCTTGCATGTCTAGCCAGTGAGATTGACTCATTGGCGGCGGGTATACTTTCCTGAGAGGATCCATGCTCCCTTTTCCCCAACCCTAGTGTTTGTGTCGATAGTCCGCGAGTTCCCTAGCGAGGACCGGCGAAGTCATCCACAAGCATTAGATGTTGATTCCTGGTAATGGACTTTGCCACAGCTTCAATGGAGTTAGGCAACCTCTCTTGCTCAGGGGATTTGGCAGTATTGAGCATTGAGGATAAATGCTATTTGGAGCAACGGTTGGAGTGGTGGAAGAAAAGGCCATGAAAGGTTCCTACTGATTTGAGGAGGGTCCATGCAATGGGTCGTACCGTGCCATCCAAAAAAGTACCTTGACAGCTCGAGGATGAGGGTTAATATGCAGAGAACATGATTTTTTGGTGAGCGAGCAGACTTGCTCTCTCTCTCTCTCTCTCTCTCTCTCTCTCTCTCTCTCTCTCTCTCTCTCGGTTCCCTCATCTCTCTCTAGGCTCTCTCTCTTTCTTGTCTCTCTCTACTCTCTCTCCCCATCACATACATAGATACGCATACATATACATACACAAAATACACACATGCATGCATGCACGTATGCATGTATACATGAATGCACACATATATGCATGTATGGACACATACATACACTCTCTCTCTCTCTCTATATATATATATATCTCTCTCTATATATATCTATCTTCACACACACACACATATACCCCCTCTCTCTATCTCACACACACAAATCCCCCCTCTCTCACACACACACACAAGCACACCCTAAACCCCTCTCTCCCTCTCTCTTATAGGCACACACACACACCCTCTCTCTATGTCTCTCTCTCTCTCTCTCTCTCTCTCTCTCTCTCTCTCACACACACACACACACACACACACGCATGCACACATGCACACCCTCTCTCTCTCTCTCAAGCACACACACACACACACACACTCTTAATATCTTTCTTCCTTTGTCCTCTCTTCTCTCTCACTTTCTCCTCTCTCTCTCTCTCTCTCTCTCTCACACACACACACACACACATGCACCTCTCTCTCTCTCTCTCTCTCTCTCTCTCTCTCTCTCTAACTCTGTTTCTCCCTCTCATGCACCTTTTTCGATTCATCTTTGTCACTCTTGCTCTCTCATATTCTCTCTCTCTCTCTCAACACACACACACACACACCCTCTCTTTCTTCTCTCACACACACACATTCTCTCTCTCTCTCTCTCTCTCTCTCTCTACACACACACTCTCTCTTTCTCTCTCGCTCTCATTCTCTCTCTCTCTCGCTAACTCTCTTTCTCCCTCTCATACACCTTTTCCAATTCATCTTTATCACTCTCTCTCTCTCTACACACACATACATGCATACATGCATGCATATTCTCTCTCAACACACACCCTCTCTTTCTTCACACACACACTCTCTCTCTCTCTCTCTCTCTCTCTCTCTCTCTCTCTACACACACACACATTCTCTCTCTCTCTCTCTCTCTCTCTCTCAACACCCACCCACACACACACACATTTGGAAAAGAGAAAAAAAACATGCATCCTAAACCCACCCACACCCACATACACAACCTAAACCCATATTACACACACACACACATATTCTCTCTCTCTCTCTCTCTCTCTCTCTCTCTCTCTCTCTCTCTCTCTACACACACATAAAATTCTTTAATAACAGGATTGTTAGCATAAGGAGTCTTCAACAAGTCCATAATAAAATCCATAGCAATGCATTCCCATGGTTTAGGTGGAACCCGCAAAGTTTGAAGTAGTCCTAAAGCCTTATGTTCTTCATCATACTCGATTTTCTGGCAAATCAAGCACTGACTACCCCAAGAATATAATGCTTTCAACTCTTAAAGAGCCTGAATTACAACGATCAACTCTTTTTGATAGATTCTTTTAGTCAACTCTCTAGAGATTGCAATAGGCAACTCTCATAGGCAAACAGCGTGGTAATGAATTGCACTTAACCACCACGAAAGGTTTCTAAAGGTCTAGATTGATCAACACGAGAGAGCTTTTCTTGAGAGAGATACACATCCACACACCCTCCCCCCTGCCAAGCCTGAAATTTGCAGCCTTCAAAGGGCTTCAAAGCCCTTCAAACCTTCTAGAGAAGACCTCTTGAAAAATAGGGCTGCAAATTCAAAAAAAAACTAAATTTTCTACATGAATATGTTTATTTAGATAGATTTTGAAGGTAAAGGAAGGGCAATATGGCCTTCAAATTGAAGGTTAGGGTACGCCTTAGGCCATCGAGCATCGAACCCGCGAGATGACCTCCTTCGTCGTCAAGTGCAACAGAGCGGGGAGAAAGAGGTTGCAGGCTTTACTGGACCTAGGCAGTGATTTGCGAAGCCTGCCCACCAAGCATGGGTTTGAAGCCTCCCCATTGAATCTCACACCATGGGGGTTGCGATACCCGTAGGAGAGGCAGCCCACTGTAAGATTCCAAACAACTTTCTTCTGTTTGTGGTTATCCTCATGCATGGTTAGGGGAAGAGGTTGCAGGCTTTGCCGGACCCAGGCTGTGGATTGTGCAAAGCCTGCCCATCAAGCATGGGTTTGAAGCCTGAGAAGCAGCCCACTGTAAGATTCCAAACAACTTTCTTCTGTCTGTGCTTATCCTCATGCATGGTTAGGGGAAGAGGTTGCAGGCTTTGCTGGACCTAGGCTGTGGAATGTGCAAAGCATGGATTTGAAGCCTCCTCATCAGAGTAGGACCAATCCAATTCCTTCTCTAGGCCATGCACTCTACAGCATATCAGAGATCTGGCCATCCTTAGAGAATGCAATGGGTCCTCAGGGGGGTAGGTCCTGCTCCGATTCCACATGGTTTGCAGCAAAATCTACATGACCTTGATCCTGGAATGGTAAGCTGACCCCTCCTCTTGCACAGGAACCACGGTGCAACGCCATCGCCGTCTATGTAGCCCCAGTGCTCACCAAAGCCTCGGAATCAAGCTCAATCTGCATGTAAGCTTATACCTCCCTGCTCGTCAAGGCAGGTGGGAGGAAAGGAGAGACGGGCAGGGAGACTGCTTCATCCTTTCTTTACACTCCCTCCTATTCGATCTCCACATTTTTTTCATCATCTGCATCATATATTACATGGTATGTGCAATTTACCCTGTTGCCATGAAAATTTTCTGATTGCCATTATCTGCATCATTGGCCCCTCCAAGGTACTTAAAAGTTAGAATCAAGTAGAAAGGTTATCTTAATAAACTGGAATTAAGTAAGGGCTTAAGCAATGGTACACTTAATCAAGCATACACATTGATCAAAACTCACAAGTTTTTAATTATAATGTGGCTCTTTATATCGCCAGGAAGGTGCACCATAAAGGACCAAATTCAGCCCTTGATCAATCTCTCCACATCCTCATGACTCTCTAAATCAGCCCATGTGACTATACAAAATCTTAGCTCATTGCTTATATCACTCAGGAGTCAGGAATCTACCCCTTTTACATCATTTCTTACATTCACCTCTGACCATTTAGCCTTTGATTTGTGACCCATTAGACCACCACATAAATATGCACACACACACACACACACAAGAGTTATGCTCCCCCTTCATCTATGCAAGGTAACTTTCTCAACACTCTCCCTTGATCTTGTGTTTCCTAGATCTCACCCTGCACAGCTAAACCGGGTCTGCAAGCTATTACACAACACCTATCTTGTGCCAACCTCAACCATGACCTAATACTACAAATTAGGACTCCAATGAGCCACAAGTGGGAGTTATCCCCCCACAACTAGCAGTTACAAGCAATGCTCTTACAACTTCACTCGCTGATTGCAAGACCGCACGCTCTCCACACACACATTTTGATGCATTGGACTTGGCTCATTTGGCTGATTACAAAAAGATGGTAAATGAATGTAAATGTGGACGTTCTTCACGCCCAAGTTGTTGTAGACCCTTACAATTTGGAAGCATGAATTGATGTTGATGATGCCATTGAAGTGTGTGCTGATGACGTTAAGGCCCAAATTGATGATGTCTGTGAACACCCTCTAGAAAAGGATTTGGTGTAAATGCCCTTTTACAAGCTTAGGAAGACCTTTTACACAACTTGAAAATGTTATTAAGGTTTCACTGTGACCGGAAGATGAAACTAGTAAATGTGCTCACCCAACAGGAGAGCAGAAGTGAGGAAAGAGCTGCTGCTTGCTGGCTGCTACTGGTTCATTGGATCACGGATGCTCAGAGCTCAAGGAGGTGGTTGGTGTGGAGCCCAACGCTACAGAGACGGGTGGAATGGCAGCACAGTTATGTAGGCGAGTTTCTACTGGTGACGGGAGCTGCTAGCCGCTGCTGTGAGCTGACCTTGAGGGGCGGCCACTGGATGTGTTGCTTCGAAAACCTCTGGTCTGCACAGAGAGACTAGATGACGTGCCACTTGAAGAGCTGTAAGGCTTGCGCGTGGTCTCCCACCTGCAATGTCATGCTTGTTCTTTCAGCTTGTGTTGATTAGATATGCACGCTGCTGGTGGTGACCAGCTGTAATGAGGGTGCTTAATAAACTGGAATTAAGGAAGGGCTTATGCAATGGTTCACTTAATCAAAGCATACACATTGATCAAAACTTACACATTTTTAATTGTGGCTCTTTAAATAGCCAAAGAAGGTACATCATAAAGGACCAAATTCAGCCCTTGATCAACTCCTTGAATCTCTCCGCGTCCCATGATTCTCTCAATCAGCCCATGTGGCTTATCATTTAGCCTTTGATTTGTGGCCCTTACGACCCACCACATAAATGTGCACACCAAACACACGAGTTATGCTCCCCATTCATCTATACAAGATCACTTTCTCAAGAAAGTTCTGGGTAATGTACTCTCATGCCATGAAGCTTCTCGCATATGCTTCTGGTAAGACCTCATCCTTACCACCACATAAACGTGCACACCCACACACACACGAGTTATGCTCCCCCTTCATCTATACAAGATCACTTTCTCAAAAAAGTTCTGGGTAACGTACTCTCATGCCATGAAGCTTCTCTCATATGCTTCTGGTAAAACCTCATCCTTAGGTCAATTATGACTTGACATTGCTAACTGGTGGATCTTCCAAAATGCAGGGTTGGGTTGGGTTGGGTGGGCTTGTTGGTGGACCATTCACCTCATCAAAAGTCTGAAACCTTGAGCACACAAATTGCATGCGAACAATCACTTCTGCATGCAGAGTATTTGAACGTACAGTATATTGATATGAACAAAGCATACAACTTATACAACAGGCTGGAATATCCTGGGCTGTCGATAGTAAGAAAGACATTTGGCTTGCTATGCTATTACCTGTGAGCATCGTTGCTGCACCTTGATGGGGCTGGAAAAAGAAAGGATTGTAGTGGACTAAGAGAGTTGTCTCAGCAATAATTGTGCAAGCTGTTTACAATTGCTCCTAGAACACTGCTGGTGCTTCTGCACCAGGCTGGAAACTGGATGCTAAGGTTGGTCTAGGTATGTAAAGGCAGGAGTGGATTGTTTATACAGGATAGTGCCACTTGCTCCTCAGAAGGGGCTGGACAATCAGCACCTTGTTCAGCCAGTAGTTTAAATGCCAAGCCCTAAATCTGCTGCTGCATTTGTCCTTTATGCTGGTGCCTCGCTCTAGCCGCTCTGGCTGCCATTTGCCCACACCTCATACTCTTGCTCAATGCCAGCACCTATGCCTGGAATGCCTTCCTCTCTCTTTTCTCGTGAATCTGGGCCTCCAGCATAGACACAAACCTGAGACAGAAGAGTCTACACCAACCTGCTGGGATTAGTTCATGTGAGCAAAGCCCTCTTCCCAAGGGCCTTGGTGTAGTATGAGATGCACCAGATCTATTTACCACTCAGAGGTTGATTGTGGATGCGTGATCTTCCTCTAAAGCTGAGCGGTTCCCCATTTGGATCCAGCAGCCCATCCTCAGCATACATGTTTGACATCAACACATAGACAGCACCAGGCTTGGGCTGTAGAAGCATGGCATGATCAAATACCTGTTTTCCCAGCTCCATATTGTGATGCTTTTGACAAGCACCCAGCAAACACACCAACATGGATGAATCCACCTGCATTAGCGTTCTCGACAAAATCTCATCCATCCTCCTGAAGTCCCCAGCCCGACCGAGGAGGTCTATTACAGTGGCCAAATGTTCAACCTCCGGAATTAAGCCATAATCCTTGGCCATGGATTCAAAATAATCAACACCTTTCTTGACAAGACCAGCATGACTGCAAGCAGAAATAAGTGAAAAAAATGCAAACTCAGTTGGATTAATACCAGCCAGCTGCATTTCCTCAAACTTTTCCAGACTTGCCACAGGATTACCTTCTCGTGCATAACCGGAAATTAATGAACTCCATGATGCAGCATCAGTCTGTAGCAGTGTATCAAAAACTGCCTGGGCATCATTCATGCTTGCACAACTGCCATACACATGTATAAGAGTAGCTGTCAGGAGAAGGCTCAAATCAGATTCAGAAGAGATAATAGTAAAATGAATCTGCCTGCAGATCTCAACAGTTCCCGTCTCACCACAGGCTTGTAAGGCACAAGAAAGTGTGATATCATCCAGGTTTATGTGTTCCTCCTGCATATGTTTGTACAGCTGTAATGCCTTCTCCCCTTGACCCTGCTCAACATATGCTGAAAGCAATGCATTCCATGACACAACATCAGGCTGAGACAACCCACAAAACACCTTTTCTGCTTCCACAATGTTTCCACACTTCCCATATATTTTCACAAGGGTGTTTGCAACAAAAACATCAGAAGCAAAGCCCTTCCTCCAAGCATCCTCATGAAGTGCCTTGCAAATTTCCAAAGCTGCCACTTTGATTGGTCCGCCTCCCACAACAGCAGAGCTTTCCTTCTCAGCAAGCATGCCACATGCTTGAAGGGCCATCACATAAGTCCTTTCATTTGCACTCACACACTCCTCTTCCATTTGCCTGTACAATTGTAAAGCCTTTCCTCCCTCACCTTGCTCAACGAATGCTGAGAGCATCGCAGTCCATGGCACAACAGTACGCTGAGACAATCCTGTGAACACCATCTCTGCTTCCTCTCTACTCCCACACTTACCATACATACTCACAAGGGTGCTACCAACAAAGATATTAGAACTGAAGCCCTTCGTCTCAGCATCAGCATGCAGTGCCTGGCCAATGTTTAACGACATCACTTTCATCGGTCTTCCTTCTACAATAAGAGCCCCTTCCTTCTCTGCAAGCACACAACATGCTTGAAGGGCAATGACAAATGTCAGCTGCTGTGGACAGATGCCTTGCTCTTGCATTTTTTTAAGAAGTTGCAAAGCCTTCTCTACTTCACCTTGCTCAACATATGCTGAAAGCATGGCATTCCACAACATCACATCTTGGCAACACAAACAAAAACCATAAAACACATTCTCTGCTTCCACAACACTCCCACATTTACCATACATACTGACAAGAGTGCTACAAACAAATAAATCAGAATCATAACCGTTGCTCCTCGCATCAGTATGTAATGCCTGGCCAATTTTCCAGAAAGCAACTTTGGCTGTATTCATGTCCACCACAACAGCTCCCTTGTTGTCTGCTAGCATGCAACATGCTTGAAGGGTGATGACAAAGGTTCGCTCATCTACAGTCATGCCTTGCGCTTGCATTTGTCTAAACAGCCTCAGGGCCCTCTCTGCCTCACCTAGCTCAACATATGCTGAAAGCATTGCATTCCACGACACTACGTTGTGATGTGGCAACCTAGCAAAAACATTCTCCAGTTCCATTATAGTTCCACACTTGCCATACATACCTAGGAGTGTGCTACCAATAAAAACATTTGAATTAAAACCTTTCTTCTGACCCTCCACATGTAGCGTCTGACCAATCTCAAGAGTTGACACTTTGGTGAATCGATCATGCACAACAACAGCTCCTTCCTTCTCAGCAAGCATACAACAAGCTTGAAGAGCAAGCAGAAAGGTCTGCTCATTTGCACTTGTCCCTCCCTCTTCCATTTGCTTGTAGATATGTAAAGCCTTCTCCCCATCACCTTGCATGACATAAACTGAAATCATCGCAGTCCACGGCATGACATATTGTTGGGGTAAAGCCCCAAACACTCTCTCTGCTTCAAGAATGCTCCCACATTTCCCATACATATTTATAAGAGTGCCACCAAGAAAGACATCTGAATCCAAACCCTTCATCAAAGCATCAGTATGTAAGGCCCGGCCAGCTTCCAAAGACATCGCTTTTGTTGATAGGCCGCCCACACCACCGTCTCCTTCCTTCTCTGCAAGGATGCAACATGCTTGAAGGGCTATCACAAAGGTACGTTCATTTGGACTCAAACCTTCCTCTTGCAATTGCTTGTGCAAGTGCAGAGCTTTCTCTCCTTCATGTTGTTCGACATACACTGAGAGCATTGCATTCCAGGACACTAGGTCTCGCAGAGGCAACGTGCCAAACACACTCTCTGCTTCCACAATGTTCCCACACTTTCCATACATAGTTAAAATCATGGTACCAACAACATCACCTGAATCAAGCCCCTTTATTTGAGCATCAGCATGTAGTGCCTTGCCAATTTCAAGAGTAGCCACTTCAGTAGATTGCTCTCCTTGCTTCTCTGAAAGCACACGCCATGCTTGAAAAATAGCAGCAAAAGTCTCCTCATTTGGACTCAGACCTTCCTCTTGCATATGTTTGTAGAGCTGTAAAGCCTTCTTTCCATCGCCTTGCTCAACATATGCTAAAATCATTGCATTTTGTGACATAACATCATGCTGGGGCAACCCACTATAGACAGTTTCTGCTTCCACAATGCTCCCACACTTGCTATACATCTTTATAAGACAGATAGCAACACAAGTATCTAAATCAAAACCCTTCTTCCTGGCCTCAGCATGTAGCACCTGGGCAGTTTCCAATGACACCATTTTGATTAACTTTCCTTCCTCAAGAACAGCTCCTTCCATCTCTGCAAGCATACAGCATGCCTGAAGCACGGTCACAAAGCTCACCTCATTCAAACTAGCACCTTCTTTGAGCATTTGATTAAATAGTTGTAAGGCCTTCTTTTCCTCACCTTGCTCCACATATGCTGAAAGCATTGTGTTCCACAAAACAACATCAAGCTGGAGAAACTCTCGAAACACGTTCTCAGCTTCTACAATGCTCCTGCATTTGCCATACATGCTCACAAGGATGCTACCAACAAAGGCATGTGAATCAAATCCCATAATTTTTGCACAAACATGAAGAGCCCGACCAACTTTCAGAGACATCTCTTTGACCATGTGCCCTTCCACAACAACAGCCCCTTCATTTTCTGCAAGCACACAACTTGCTTGAATGGCAATCACGAAGGTCCACATGTCTGGACTCACACCTTCCTCTAGCATTTGCTTGTAGATGTGCAGAGCCTTCTCTGCTTCACCTAGCTCAACAAATGCTGAGAGCAGTGCATTCCATGGCATGGTATCATGCTTAGACAAGCCACTGAACACACTCTCTGCTTCCTTGATGCTCCCACACTTGCCATACATGCGCACAAGGCCACTACTAACAGAATCATTCCAATCAAAGCCTTGTCTTACAACTTCTGCATGTAGCACCTGTCCAGTTTCCAGGGATAACACTTTAGCCCATTGCCCCTCTGCCACAATAGCTTCCTCCTTGTCTGCAAGGCAGCAACATGCTTGAAGGGCAATGGTGAAAGACCACTCATTTGGTCTCACACCATCCTCTACCATCTGTGTGAAAAACTGTATGGCCTTCTCTCCTTCACCTTGCTCAACATATGCTGAGAGCATTGCAGTCCATGACACAACATCATGGTTATACAAACCATCAAATACACACTCTGCTTCTAAAATGCAACCACACTTACCATACATACTCACAAGAGAGCTGCCAACAAAGGCATCAAGATCAAAGCCTTTCATCCAACAATCAGCATGTAGAGTCTGGCCAACTTCCAGAGACACCACTTTGATTGATTGCCCTTCTACAACAATAGCTCCTTCCTTCTCAGCAAGCATGCAACATGCTTGAAGGGCAACTAAAAAGGTGCACTTGTCTAGACTCATACCTTGCTCTTGCATTCGTTTAAGCAGCTGTAAAGCCTTCTCTCCTTCACCTTGATCAACATATGCTGAGAGCATCACATTCCAAGAAACAACCTCGCAATGAGACAACCTGCCAAACACATCCTCTGCGTCTAGAATGCTCCCACACTTGCCATACATGCTAACAAGGCTGTTACTTAGAAAAGCATTTGAATCAAAGCCCTTCCTTTGAGCATCTCCATGTAATGCCTGACCAATTTCCAAAGCCATTGCTTTGTTTGATCCCCGTCCCACATACCCAGCCCCTTCCTCTTGTGCCAACTTACAACATGCTTGAAGGGCAATTACAAAGGTCCGCTCATTTGGACTGATACCTTCCTCTTGGATATGTTTGTACAACTGCAAAACTTTCTCTCCTTCACCTTGCTCGATATATGCTGAGAGCATTGCATTCCATGTCACGATGTTGCATTGGGACAATCCATTTATCATACTCTCTGCTTCAATAATGCTTCCAAACTTTCCATACATACTAACAAGAGTGCTACCTACAAAAACATGCGAATCCAATCCCTTTCTACGAGCATCAGCATGCAGTGCCTGTCCAACCTTCAAAAGCATCACTTCCAAGGGTTGTCCTTCCACAATAGCATCCACTTTGTTCTCAGAAACCTTGCAACATGCTTGAAGAGCAATCACAAAGGTCCACTCATCTGGAATTACACCTTCATCTTGCATTTTAATGTACTGCTGTAAAACCATTTGTCCTTCACCTTGATCAAGATATGCTGAAAGCATGACATTCCATGACACAATGTTGCGTTGAAATAACCCACCAAACACATTTTCTACTTCCACAATGTTCCCACATTTGCTATAGAATCTCATAAGGGCACCTGCAACAAAGACATCGTTATCAAGGCCGTTCCTACGGGCATCAGCATGTATTGCCTCGCCCTTTCCTAAGTCAGGTATACTGCCACAAGCTTTAAGTAGGCTGACAAAGGTGTATCCATTTGGCTCTACACCTTCTTCTTGCATAGATTGATACGTTTTCAGCGCTTCCAAACCCTTTCCACAATCTGTGTAACCAGAAATCATAGCTGTCCATGAGACCACTGTTCGATGTGGCAAAATATTGAATACCCGAACTGCATATTCAAGGCCAACACACTTCACAAGCGTGCTCACCAAGTATTCACCAAGCAAGCTAGTGCACTCCAACCCTAGTAGGGCCAGATATGCATGCACTTGCTTAGCTAGTGTCAAGGTCTTCCTCCTGTTGCACTCCTCTAAGAGAGACCAATACATCTGCTCATTAGGAACAGTGCCCTGCTTGTCCGTGTGCAAAAATTCATCTAGCAGCCTTTCCAGCTGCCCATCCTTGTATGGACATTGGTGTCGATCATTTGATATGACATTCTTTGAACCTTGCAGGTTTCCCTCCTCCTGATGAGCAGTGGATGGCAAAGAGGTGATCCACAAAGGCTTGTGCTGAGGCTTTTTTGGGGGGATTACACATCTTCTCTCTTCCACTCCCACAGGCACATTGTAGCCTTGAATAGGCACTGGGTGGGCAAACATGGATTTGTACTAAATTGTAGGTTCTTTGGGAGGGTTTTTTGTGTCTACTTGTGTCACATGCCAAAAGAGCTGAGACACCTTTCATGGCAATTCCATGCTCTTGTATGGAACCAAGGGCATTGGATCAGTCTCATAGTCAAATCCATAGAAACATACTGTAATCTACCATAAAGGATCTGCCAAACATCAAGAAAGAATTTATCTTGCTGCCAATCCCATAAGTCTTTTGCGGCAGTGAGCAAAAATCCCTCATCTATCATGCCAAGTCTTATCATGGCCATGTAGGAGAAATGATCGTGCAAGCTTGTACAACCAAAGATACTTGTAGCGATATCTAGGTTGGGGGGTTTGAAAATCACAAGCCCGTTGTGGCCGTGAGAAGCCAAGGGACTGGCAATCTTGCCCATCACATCATCTCATAAACTTGCACCAATTTTCAGGCGCGCTTGGCGTGTAACATCTCTATCCTTTGCAAACCATTTTGCCCATGGAAGGGCAATGGATTAACAATCTTGCCCAAGTTGCCAAGCATAAGCGGGCAATGGGTGGACAGCCTTACGTGACCATGGATAATATGATCATGGCAATATGTCAGCAGTTCCTACATAACCATATTTTGGCCATGGAAGGGCAACGAATGGGCAATCGTGCCCGCCACACCGCAGTCATACACTGGCAACAGATGGACAGTCTTATGGGACTGCAGATGGTAATTTCGTCGCAATGTGCCAGCATTCCTACATAACCGTATTCTGGCTATGGAAGGGCACTGGATTTGCAAGTCTCTGCTATGTTCATAGGGGGGCAATGGATGGGCAATCTTACATGACCATATATGGTCCATGTGCGAGATTTCCGCATTGAACAGCGATGGATGGCCAACCTTGCCCATCATGCCAAGTACTACTAGGGTCATAGGCCGGCAATGGATGATCAATCTTACATAGCCACATATGGCATGATCGTGCTGGATCTTCACCAACTATGTCAGGGAAATGACCACACATGGTATGATCATGACCATCTGCTACATAACCACAACTGTTGTAAGTCTCTTTGGAGGCTGATAGAAGGGCCGGTTGATACCGCACGGATGGTCTTACGAAATCGATAGTGAATGACATTTGGAGCTTGTGGGCCGGATTAAACATCTGTGGCGCAGGGCTGCAACAGAGAAAGCCTGACTGAAATCAGAGACTCGATCAGTGCCCATAAGCCCTAGGTGATCATCAATGGTGCGTAATTTGACGTACAACACCTTCAAGTTAAGTAGAAAGCCAACCGAGGAGGTCGGGAAGGGCATTGGAACACACACCAAAGTAGAATCACTGATTCTGACAAAACAGAATGCCCCACGATTGGAGAAGGAAGGTATTACTGTTGCAAACAAGAAGGAAAGGCACACAAGAAACGAGCTTTAGGCACAAAGATGAGATTACTTGCCTTTCTCATTCAATATCTCTCAAGGTCATTTTAGTTACTTAATATCTCTTCATGTTTTTTCCCATTTTCATTTTTATTTCTTATTTTTTATTTTTTTTATTTTTGTTGAGATAATTTTTGGTACCTAGATTATCCCATTCAGATAATTTTTGTTGAGATAATTTTTGGTACCTAGATTTTTGTTGAGATAATTTTTGGTACCTAGATTATGCCATTCAGGCAGACACCTTGCGGGTGTAGTCACTAGCGTAGCAGGGTTTGAATCCATGCCCCTGGGCAGTGAGTCAACCCATTTTGCCACTGCACTACTACATGCCCCAGGTATATCTCTTCATGTTAGTAGGGAGGTGCCAAAAATAAAATGTGTAGGCAAAGGATAACTAACCAATTTGGGGGGTCTCCATATAATAGGGGGAGATTTAAATGGAAAAGAAGTCCTTTAAGCAGCATAGGACTCCACTCTAATCCTCCTCTTCTAGTAGGAAAGAGAATGATGAGGGGGAGATAAAAATGGAAAAGAAAGTCCTTTAAGTAGCATAGGACTCCACTCTAATCCTCCTCTTCTAGGAAAGAGCATGGTGCAAGCTCAAGTAGTGCCGACGCTCCAGGATGAAATGTGGCGCATGGAGTAATACGACTTGGTCCACATCATTATCTTTGGATATAGTGACAGTCTGGTTTGCATCTTTTTTATGTATGGTAGTGTGTAGTAGCTAGATAATAAGTTTCCAACACCATTTGGGCACCCTCCTAGTACTTTAGTAGTGTGGTTGAACTATAGACTTTGTACACAACATTTTCTGTGTGAAGAGATATCTGTAAAGGATGTGTGAAATTTGTGGGTCTCTTTAGTGAGGTATTTGCAACCTTGCCATTTCATGATTATCCAATAATTAAGCAAGAATTTAAGTCCCCTAATTAATCCCCTTCATATGGTAGCCATTTTGAGTGTGTATGAGTGATTTTGTATAAATTAGAGTATAATCAAGCTATGGGATTGCAATTCCACTCTTTGATCTTGGTATATCAAAGCACAGATTCAAGAGCTCCCAGCAAGAAGAAGACCTTGGAAGGTAAAATACATGATCCCCCTTAAGTTAATTTAATTAGTCATTGATTTGCAAGTGATCAAGTGCTTTAAGCACAACAAAGCAAGGTAGCACTTTGTGGTGTTGGAAAGCTTTGCGATTAAGCTAGATCTTGTCAAACTAAGTTGAGGCATTGGTAGAGCAAGTCCTTGGGTATGTATGGATATATTTTGTTGATGTGTTAGAGCTCATAAGTGGAGTTGGGCTCACCTGGTCCAAAACAGTGAATTGTTTGAGTGATTTGAAAAAATAAGGCTTTGCTGAATTTGATTTGAAGTTTTATGTGGGCAAGCTAAATGGCAAATGTGTATACGGTCCAAATTGTGGATCCAAGTAAACCTTTTGTGGTTAAAATTGATGCCAATGATTTACGTTGTTGTTGGGCTAGCATTATTTCATGATAGTTGGTTACTTTTGGGAGTAAAAAGATTATTGACCCATAGATTAAGTGGCCAATGCATGAAAAAGAGCTTTAAGCTATGATTCATGCCTTGATAAAGTGAAGACACTATTTATATAGTTGTTTATGTGGATAACTCATCTCTCTGAAATATTTTTACAACCCTCCAAAGTTGAGGGGGAGAAAGGCTCATTGGTTGAAGCTTTATGCAAGAGTTTGATTTCAAGATCCGTTATTGGGTGGTAGGGCTAGCGGTTACTTTGGTGCCATAAGCATAGGTTGTGGTGTTAAGTTTCTTTGGAACCAATAATGGTTACTTTGGTAGGGCTAGTGGTTACTTTGGTGCCATAAGCATAGGTTGTGGTGTTAAGTTTCTTTGGAACCAATAATGGGTTGTATTATGTGTTGAAATATAAGCTTTATGCAATTAGAATAAGCAAGAAAGGAAAGCTATGGTGGATAAAAATTGGGAAAGCACATGTTTAGAGCATATAGTGAACACTAATTAAAATATTAATGTTTAGAGCATATAGTGAACACTAATTAAAATATTAATGATTCTAATTAGTGCTAATCATAAACCCACGAATTTCATTAGTGAAATGAGATTGTTACATCAATTTTATAGCTCTCTCCACTACCCTTGATTCTCTCAATCATCCCATGTGTTATATGCTTTACATCATTTGGGTCTTTACCCTTTCACCCTTTTCACTGCAACAGTTACATTCAGTAGCTCCATTAACCTTTGATGATTTGTACCTTAATAAGGCACCACATTTTCAACACCCCCGCTTGGTGCCCAAATGGGTCTCATCCCAAGAAGGTAATGTGACTTCATAACTTTTGACATCTCATTTGCCCCCCCTTAATGGAGACACACACATACGTCACTTAGCCTACATCATCTAGAGGTGATTATATCATCATGAACATAAGACATAACATGGACATGAACATATACATCATCACATCCATATACATATGGGCACATGTTGACCAAGGGCTAACCAAGGGCTGCCCAATCGACAATGGTCACCAAGGGAGCTTGGTGGACCAAGGGCTGCCCAATCGATAATGGTCACCAAGGGAGCTTGGTGGAGGGAGCGTTTCTTGGCTACCCTCTCTCTACTTTGAACACTCTCTCTCTAACTCTTCCTAGCCCAGCCGACCTCCCTCCACCACCAACCTTGCTCCTCCCTTTCTCTCTCTATTAACATCTCTCTCTCTCTCTCTCTTCCTAGCCCAGCCACCTCCCTCCACCACCAACCTTGCTCCTCCCTTTCTCTCTCTATTAACATCTCTCTCGTCCCAGCCCACCACCTCCCTCCACCACCAACCTTGTTCCTCACTTTCTCTCTCTATTACCATCTCTCTCTCGCCACCTTTCCCCTACCATATCTTTCCATTCTCTTATCTCTCTCTCTCTTCCAGCACACTCTCTTCTCTCTTTCCAACCATCTCACATCTCTCTGTCTCTTCATTCTCTCTCCTCTAAGCACACGCTCTTCCCTCTCTCTCCTCTAAGCACACGCTCTTCCCTCTCCCTCCTCTAGTACCCTCTCTTCTCTCCCTCTCCTCTCTCCCTCCAACCATCTCGCATCACTATCTTCTCGTCCTCTCCTCTCTATCTCCAACCATCTCACATATCTCTGTTGCTTCTCTCTCTCCCTTCAGATTTTTCTCTCTCTCTCTCCATCTCTTTCTCTTTCCCTCTCTCTCTCTCCAACCATCTCATGTCTCTCTGTCTCCTCCCTCTCTCTCCTCTAGCACACTCTCTTCTCTCCCTCTCCTCTCTCTCTCTCTCTCTCTCTCTCCAACCGTCTCACATTACTCTCTTCTCTTCCTCTCCTCTCTCTCTCCAACCATCTCACATATCTTCGTTGCTTCTCTCTCTCTGTTCAGATTTTTTCTCTCTCTCCCACCATATCTTTCTCTTGCCCTCTCCCACCCTCATATCTCTCTACTACCATCTTACATCACTCTCTTCTCTCTCCAACCATCTTACATCTCTCCGTTGGTCCTCTCTCTCTCTCTCTCTCTCTCTCTCTCTCTCTCTCTCTCTCTCTCTCTCTCTCTCTCTCTCTCTCTCTCTCTCTCCCCTATACCATCTCTTGTTTAGTGGTTGTCTCTTGTCTCCCTCTCTCTCCCCCTTCTCCTTCTCTCTTCCCCTTCCTCCCTCCTCCTTGTCTCTGTCACCTTTAACCCTCTCCCCTCGTCGTCTATTTCATTAGTAGTCTATCACTGTCTCTCTCTTTCCAACTCATTTTTTCTCTTCCTTCTTTTCAATCTTGTTGTCTTTATTGAAGCTCATACATTAGGGAGATAGCATCCTCTCTCTCTTCATGTGTCTTTCTCTTGTCCATGTTGTCACCTCTTGCTTTTCAGGTTTTCTCTCTCTTATTCTTATGTTCATGTGAGGCCGCAAACTTATCATTCATTTCTTAACACAGTACACTTAACTTCATTTTATGTATACAGATCCTTTGAGTTTACAAACTTAACACTACCTTATTCATATACACAATACAGAAAATATTAATTCTTTATTACTTTGTATGACATGTTGAGCACAAACATTGTTGAAACTGTCAATCATATCTCATTACCAAACCCCAACATACATTGCTCTCACCCTCTCTCTCTTTATTCATATATAAAACAAGATCATGACATAATCATATCTCATTGTTGAAACTGTCAATCATATCTCATTGTTGAAACTGTCAATCATATCTCATTGCCAAACCCCAACATACATTGCTCTCACCGTCTCTCTCTTTATTCATATATAAAACAAGATCATGACATAATCATAAACAATTAAACCCAATCACTTGAATATTCGTAAACAAATATGTTCATTGCACTACAACAATGACATCTTCATCAAGACACCCTCCACAACGTCCTCTTCAAGATCAAATTAAACAAATGTTCATGCCTAATTTGCATGCTACCATGGCACAATCTCCACATCCTACATAAAACATCACTTGACCTTCTTTTGCATGTTGCTTCAATAGGCTATCCCAAAAGTCATTTCCACATTGACATCCACCTCAAAAGAAAACATTTCTCTGAATTTCACATAATATGTAACACCCATAATTTGGAGTACTTATATGTTTATACCATACCTCGCCATGCTGTCCTATCTGGGCATCTTCCCCAGTGCATCGTGGTGCAAGGATCAATGATATAATCAAGTGAGAAAGGTTGTGCATGGTTTATTCTAACTATGCTCATGAAGGTAGTAGCAACAAGGGTATATGTCTGCACAAGAGTATCATAAGATTTATTGTAACAGAAGGTGATGTTTGATGGCAGCCTTTTATGAGAATTATAAGCACCTCTATGGTTAGTGTTGCTCACCTCTTGTCCAAACGCCTTTCCAATCTTCTTTGTACGCCGCACATTCAGTAGGGTATCTAATATAAAGCCATATTGCTCAGCCTTCCCTATCATGGTTGCCACTTGATACATAGTACTATAATGACAATAAGGAAGCCATTGTTGTCAAGGATGGTCTCACAAATCTTAAGTGATAAAGACTCATCTCCATCATGGTTGCCCTCTCACCTTTGTAAAATTATGTCCTACACCATGTTGAGAAGAGTTACACTAATTATCATTACATGACATAAAAGCTGTGTCATTACACATGTGATGTACAATTGATTAGTACACCTGTAAATGCCGAGGCTTCTATAACAATAGAGGAACTAGCACTTTGATGTTGCAACACGCTCGAAACACCAAGGACTACTATAGAGAGTGTACGATGAGACACTCCTACAAAGCATACATTTTGTACATTCACTACACATATACATTATATTGTCAGTACTATTTAGCAAAATCATACCTAGCAAATTCATTTGGATTGGTGTCAAAACACCTAGGTTAGGTGGATTATTATGTCGAAATGGTGCATTTGGCACTTCACCTCTTGTTGCTAAGCTTATTTGGACCCATAACTAATTTATCTATGTTAGTATTCCAACTATGTAATAATAAACCCCTCACCTCTTGCCAAGCAAGAATCTTTAGACCCATAACTAAAATCATCTACATTAGTATCCCAACTATTTAATAATAAAACTAATCAATCTCATGAGGAAAAATAGTGCCCTGCCTGTGTTGCTGCATGATCCACTTCGTCAATTTTTGGGGTTGTCCTCGATAGACCAAGTGTTATCCTTGGAATCAGTTTCATCATACTTTGATGTAGAGACATCAAAATCATATTCTTCCCCTCCTACCTTTGCTTCTTCCTCTTTATTCGTGGCATCCTTCTTTGGCACTTTTGCCACTTCATCACAACATCATCCTCTTCATCTTCATCAGCCTCTTAATCTTCATCATCCTCTTCATCTTCATCTTCATCAACCTTTTAATCTTTGTCATCCTTCGTTTTGGCACTTTTACCAGTTCATCATCCTCTTCATCTTCATCGACCTCTTAATCTTTTGCAAACCCTTTGTCCTTTTCTTAACAATGTGATTGGTCATGTAGACTTCAAGTCTTCATAATATAAATCACAATTTGAGAATATATAAGATATAATATTAGAATTCACTAAAATATCTAATTACTAGCACGAGTAGATATATAGTACATACCATCTTGGATTGCTTTAATTTACAAGCTCGAGTCTACATCTCCTTCTTACTCTTGGGAATTTTTCCATTTGGAAAGTCAAGGAATAGTGGACATCTCTTGTATACCCCTGCATCCCAAAGTTCTTGAAGTTGTTGCTATGTATACATTGTGTTCTCATGTCCTGGATCCTACCACTCATTTACGATGGCTGGCACATCTACAATATCTTTCTCGGCATGGCACTTACAAATCCATCTACGTATAATTGTTTCCATTCAGATTACGAATATAAGAACACAATAAAGTAGTAAAGTAGTCTTTCTAGATTATTATGCAAATGCAACACACTTAGTAGCTTTGATGACAACAAGGTTTGAAGCTACCACGCCTTGTTTTTTTAGTGACCCCACCATTTCCTCAAGAAGCTTCCCAAAATATAGTCTCTTGAGATCGATGAGGTTCTCCTAAAATGTATTCGATACTTATTTGTAATTTTTGTAAGGATTGCCACACCTTGTGCTCCAATATCGTGCCACATCACTTCTCGTCTTAGCCAATCTTTGAATAAATTTGCATTTGCTGCATAGATTGGCAAGGCCCTTCTGAAATGTATCTGGAAATTGTATTTGGTACCTATCTATGATTTTTGTAAGGATTGTCACATCTTGTGTTTTAATCTCACGCTATGTCACTTCTCGTCTTAGCTAATCTATGAATAAACTTGCATTTGCTACGTTGTCATTGAAATTGTTATTAATACAGTATACAATGCTTTGTATATATCAAGAAAATAGAAAAATAATTATTACTTACTCTTTGAGATTTGTAAGTCCTTTAGCCTTTGCGAATCTCCATCAATCAAGATATCTTAAATCATAGCTTTCTAGTCATTTAGCAATGTGCTAGATGCCAAGCTATACAACCTATCCTCTGTCAAAGAATCTGGTTTGTTATCCCAATTTACTTGCATTAGGCGACTGTAATACACAACACCAAAATCAAACCGTAACATTAAAACCAAAATATGTCATTGCTTACCAAAAATACTAAGAGGGAAGAGCATAGGTTTTGTTACTCAAAGAAACCATCTCCTTTTGCAGGGTTTGCAATCACGGCTAACCGTCTAGTAGCATGCCTCCACTTTCTCTCATCTTTATAAAATGCAGTTCTCCATTTGTCTTCAAACTTGTTTGCACGTAAGGCATCCACAAGGGGGTCAATCTCTCGGGTGGAAGTGGGATACTCATCCTATATTTTACAGGTTACTACATTAGTATGAGAATATATAAATGTTACATATATTGCAAATGTCAGAAGATAGGATATTGTACCTGGAATACTATTTGGGATAGTTTTGAAAGTTCATAGTTGTACCAAAATGGGCAACTCCCTTTTTTTTTTTTTGCATCGAGACATGCTTCTCCATTCATGCCTTTTTCATCACTCTTGTGTGCTTCATAATTTTTTCTTTATTTGCTAATAAGAGCACCCTAATGAGGCACACTTTGTCCACAAGAGACGACGAAACATGGCCCACTTCATTCATCCTCTGGGGGGGCAAACAAATTATAAGTTATGATGAAAGATAAAACATATTGCACTTGGACCATCCTAAGTCAGAGAGATTTAAGATATATATTCTTGTAATATGTATGTTCCTCCCTTAGCTGTTTAAGCAAGCTATGCTGTGAGGACCTCCCCCTTGCTATCCTCATTAAATTCAATAAGGATAGCGTTAGCATATGGATGTCTTAATACAACATTCTTAAATGCTACGTTCAATGTGTGAACCTAATTAGTCCATTGCTATTTTAAAAAACTTAACACCGCTTTCAAAAAGTTAGCATGTTAAGATGCCTCACATTTACTAATCTCCTCGATCCATGCCACAATGCAATGATTATCGTCCCACACATAAAGCATCTTCCTTGACAAGAAATGCCTACTCCGTGTCTTTGATCACATTCTTGAACTCCTCATTTTTCATTCACCATATGTCATCACATCTACTGATATCACCTTGTAACAGTATTGTGGGATGAGGAGATAGAGAAAATGAATCTACATCGATCATAGCCATTTGTGCTTGTTACTTCCTAGCTTTCTTATCTGCTAGTAGTAATGTTGTGTAAGCATTATCCACGCTTTGGAGATTTAATTACATGTTGGGTTTCCATTGGGTATGGGTCAATCTAAATACAACGACATATACAAGATAAATTAATTTAAGTAAATTAAAAAAAACATAATTAACAAGGAAACAACAAAATGATATAACCTTCACTTTAATTCAATGTGGAGACATCACCATCTTCAAGAAGAAAAGGAAGCGGTACTTCTCCCACTTTGACATCTTTAATTGACACACCAACATACCCAAACGGCAAAAGAACTCCATGCACATCGACAGTGGAGTTTACATGCAACAAGGTGTGAGTGGCTACTTTTGTACAGTTGAACGTTAAAAACACCCGTGTCCCTTTTTCGAGTTAAGGGCACCATATCTGGGAGAAAAGAAAGAGAAAAAAGGTGACATTTATTATTTTAAGATGTTGATGTCAACATCATTTTATATATTATCAATTATTAGAATTGATTTTCTTAAATATAGCATTTATTCATGCAATTACTTTTCCTACACAAACCACTTATCCATGCTATTTCTTTTCTAAATTTAGAAAATATCCATGCAAATCACTTTTTGCTTTTAGTATGTTCTATCTATATATGTGACCCCCTAGCTCTTACTCTAACCCTCACTCCCATATCTCATTACCTCCCTCTCTCTTACTGTAATTCTCTCCCTCCCTATTTATCCTTCACTCTCTCTCACCACATCATTCTCCACCTCACCTACCCTCTCGCCCTCACCTTCTCCCTCATTCTTTATCTTTGTCGATCTCATCATTCCTTCATCAAATGCCCCCAAGTCTACTCTCAAGGATATCCTTGAAGCTGTTTGCAAGGATCTGTGCAAGAAGTCGGGTGGAGATGTGTAAGAACATCTCAAAATTACAATGGAGTCCTATAAACTTTGGAGCAAGCTTTTAGCGGATGAGCCCATCAATTCGGAAGATCTTTATGAGCCCATCGATTCGAAAGATCTTTATGTGTGGAATATGAAGATTGGAACCGCCTTCGGCACTTGGCAAAGTTATGGCTGCATTGGTGAAGAAACGGAGAAGCCCCTCCAAGAGGAGTTGAAGAATAAAGTAACCAGTAAAAGCACACAGGTGTAAGAAACCTTATGTAGTTAGGTCATGTTATCTTTAGTAACATTATTGTGGGTTGTAGTCCTTACAAGAACTTAGTTGTAGTAACCTTTCTAGAATAAAGTCTTCTTTTAACTATAATTCACCTTGTCAATCTTATTATTTACCTTGTCAAATTTAGCATTGTTTGTTGTTTTTAGGAAGCAATATACGATCCCGATGTAATTTCTTTTGGGGAATAAAATTATCTTTTGTCCACAATTGGCTGCAATATTATCCTTTTCAATTTTGCATTGTTCATTATTTTTTATGGCATAAAGTCACATGCAAAGACATGCAAAGGCATCCAATGACATGTAGTGACATGCACAGGCATGCAACTCTCCTCAAGTGCATGCAATGACATGAAATCACATGCAACACTATGCATTATATAGTAGTACCATGCAATGAAATGCAATGACATGCATATGTAATAACATCCCAATGCTATGCCATGCCATGCAATGCAATGGCTCATACAAGAATTGTTATGCAAGATAGAGCAATTAGAGAGAGAAAGTAAGATGAGGAGAAAGAGAGAGGAAGGATGGGAGAGTGATGAGGAGAGAAAGAGGAGAGTGGAAGAGTGATAGGGAGAGGGAAACACAAGAGAGAAAGAGGGTGGGAGAAGGAGAAAAAAATGTTAGGAGATAAGGACATAGAGTGACAGGGAGGTTGGGATAGGGAGAAAGAGTGAGAGAGAAGGAAGGAGATATTATGCATAGGGAGGGTGCGAGAGGGGAGGGCAAGTAAGGAGTGAGGGAAGAGGGTGGGAGAGGGAAGGACAAAGAGTGAGAGGGAGGTTGGGACAAGGAGAAAGAGTGAGAGAGAAGGAAGGAGAGATTATATATAGGGAGGGTGTGGGAGGGAGAGGGCAAGGAAGGAGTGAGGGAAGAGGGTGGGAGAGGAAGGAGAGAGAGAGGGTGGAGGGTGGGGGAGGGGGAGAGAAAGGTAAGAGAGTGGGAGAGGGGGAGAGAAAGGTAAGAGAGTGGGAGAGGGGGAGAGGGAGACGGAGAGGAGGAGGGAGGGTGGGAAAGGGAGAAAGACTGAGAGAGAGGGAAGGAGAGATTATAAATAGGAAGGGTGAGGGAGAGGGAAGGAGAGATTATGCACAAGAGGAGTGAGACAGAGGGAAAGGAAGGAGAGAAGGAAGAGGGTGGGAGACGGAGGAGGGGAGAGAGAGGGAGAGGGAGAGGGAGAAAGAAAGGGATGAGGTTGGGAGAAGGAGAGAGGGAAGCGGGTGGGAGAGGGAGAGGGAGAAAGTCGGTTGGTGGGCCAAGAGGCGGTGGTGGAGGTTGTAGGAGGTAGTGGTGCGTTGGGTACCCTCCACCAAGCTCCGTCAAAAAACACTCTGCCCAATCCCAAGGTTTTCAAAAATTCTTTTCCAAGTGACCTACCTTGCCACATGACTTTATGTATCTATGCTTTAACCTCAACATCACTCCCTTCCTTGAGCTCATCTACATTTACTACCCTCCTAAAGTTCCTTTTACATGAGTATGGCTCAAATTTAGATGCTAACCATGATTAGAACTACTAATCCTAAGAGAAATGTAGGCAAATCTCGGTTAAGAAATTGAAATAGTTCCACTTAGAATTGAACCAAATGATTTTGGACCATGAATAAGCACAAATGATTTTGGACCGTGAATCAGCGAAGTGAGGGAGGTATTAAACAAATATTAAGCCTTTATCCAAATGATAACATGTAGAGCTGAATAGAAAGATTGGCTGGATCATTTGCAAATTTGACTTTCACAACTAGATTTGTAGGTATCAAAAACCCTTGGGGCTTTACGCTATCTTCAAGAAAACTTGTCAATTTACTGATTTTTCCCAAAATAAAAATAAAAAATGGCATCGCTTCTTGCAGACGCGATTGCATCCTTCTAATTGCTTGTAGCCATGCCTTTGCCCATGAGTCCTCCATGTGCCCCTTGAAGCATTTTGCAAATGGTTGAGCACATTGTTTGCTGGGAGCTCCTCCACCACAGATCACTTTTCTACTACAAGCCTTTTGTGGATAAAATGATTAGTGGGTAATTAAAAAAGTAATTAATGCTAATTTCTTTGCTAAATTTAGATCTTGATTGAGATAGCTAGATGGTGCATTGGCTGTGATACCATGTTGAAATATGAGCATTATGCAATTAGAATGAGTAAGAAAGGAAAGCTATGGTGGATAAAAATTGAAAAAACCCATGATTAGAACACTAATTAAAATGCTAATGATTGCTAATCATAAACCCATGAATTTCATTAGTGAAATGAGATTGTTATATCAATTTTATAGCTCATCAAGAGAGTTTCCAGATCCACAAATCCCTCCTTGATTCTCTCCATCAAACTACCATGAATGTAAACCTGCCCTGCTCTACTTAGAGAAAATATACAAATTTACATCTAATGGGCATTTCGAAAGACCAATAGTTACAATGAAAGCATCTATTCGATAGTACCATGCTCGATGGGCCTATTTCAACTCCTACAAAGCCTTCTGGAGTATGTACACTTTGTTTTTTGAACTAGGTACCTCAAACTCGAGTGGCTGCACCACTTAAACCTCCTCCTTAAGATGGCCATTCAAAAATGTTAACTTCATATCCATATGCAATATTGGCCACCATGAGCAGCCAAGGCAAGTATTGTACGAATAGTGGTCAATCTAGTTGTGGGGGCAAATGTCTCTTGAAAGTTGAACCCTTTGACCTCTATGCAAAACCCTTCGCCATGAGCCTTGCCTTGTACTTATGAAGCATTGGGGTTAACGGAGCCCTTTCCCTTGTCTTTCTTTGCAATAATAGAGAATGTTGGATCGCTACCATCTCTGGCTTTGAAACACATCTCCTCCTCCACCATTGCACCAAACTCCTCAAAAGTAAGAGGCGGGTTATGCACATGCATGTTCAGTGAGGTCACCAAACTCCTCAAAAGTAAGAGGCGGGTTATGCACGTGCATGTTCAGTGAGGTCACCAAACTATTACACATCGGGGGTAATACTCTGATGTAAGTTTGTGTAAGTTTATGCTAGCTCCTCACATGTCTTAGTGATCCCTACCACCGCCATTTCATCTTGTAGATTTTTTATTCACAATAATATAAACTGCACTTCTTCTTCTCCATCAGAATACCTTTTCGTTGATTAGGTTTTGAATTCTTATTTGATTCCTCGTCTCACACTGGTTCTTTAGAACTTTCCATGCTTCAGAAAGCTTTGATATTATGCTGAATCATGGCTATCACCAAATTAGTGACACTAGTGTGATGATGGCACATAGTGTATTTGCATTCCTTTGCCTCCATGCCAAAGCAAGAACATAATTTGGCGGTATGGTCTATAGTGGATGTGTTGGATATGGAGAGTAGGACCTGGCTTTGCATTAACCCGTATTGTGGTTTCCCACAACTCATATGAATCAAGAATGGACCTAATCTTAAACTTCTAAGATCTTAATTTGTCCCATCCAATTTCTCATCACCAAAAGGTGGAGGGCGAGCACGAGCGACTGCATTCTTTATAGGTTGGGCCATCTCTCCAAATTGCCTTTAAATAGAAAACTGCCAAAAAATAAGCTTTGCATAGAGCCTATGTTGTGAGACCATGTAAGAATACACATCAACGAAAGCTGGATCAATACAATACAAAGCACTAAATTGTAAAAAGAAGAAGTAAACAATATTGCTGCTTGCAAAAAACTTAATTACAAACTGATAGCATCCTCCTACCCATGTGCTCCGGGTAAGGGAGCTTTTAAGGCAATCTAGACAGACTCTAGAGACGGAGGATGTCTCACTTACAAGAGTGCTTAAACACAATGAACTCAATTATTATGGAGTTTCACAAATCCTCCTATATATAATACCCCATATGATAGGGATGGTTGTCGGATCCTACCCACAACCACAAATATTTGCCAACCAGATATATGTACTATGAACTATGAACTCCTTTGCAACCTAAGAATAGTGTGTCCTCGGTTTATTATCCATTGCCCACATAATGCAGTCACTTTGTCTGCACAAGCTTGCATTCTACTTGGCATGGTGCCAAGTCTACATAAGCTATCTCCTAACAATCTGGCCACACTTAGGAACTGCTTGTGCGATCACTTTATCCACACAAGCATGCATCCTACTTGGCATGGTGCCAAGTTTACATAAGCCATCTCCTAATAATATGGCCACACTTGGGTACTCTAAACTGGGAACTATTAGGGTGTCCAGGTGCTCACCACAACGGCTACTCCTCATAAAGGGAGGCTTACAAAATAGAGCACATCCGTCACCTAGAGAAACATCACAAGGGTGGTGTGGACGGGAAGCCAGGTCCTCCACACTCCACCAAGAGCTTCCCTCCATCACCTCCAACACCTCCGACTGCTCCAACCGCCGGTGCGCTTTGACCTCCATCACCGCCGATGCCCTCCGACTGCCGTTCCTGGTGCCCTCCACCTCCGACCGCCATCACCACCGGAGCTCTCTGACCGCTTCGACCACCATCACCATCGGTGCCCTCTGACCACTCTGACCGCCAGTGCCCTCTGATCGCTCTGACCGCCGTCCGTCAGTGCGCCCTCCGACCGCCAATCACCAGTGCCCTTCGATGTGCATGGCCAACTCCGATGGCACTCATGCAGGCAACACCCCTCTCCCTTTCCCAAGGCAAGGAGAGATCCTTTTGAGCACCATCAATCTTCCCTCTACACTACATGATGAGGGTTGGGACTTCGAGAAGGAGGACACCCGAGGAGGAGGACACCCAAGGAGGAGATAAGGGGAGCACTCTTTCAGCAGAGCAGAGCAGGACACACTCACACAGACACATGGTCTCGAACACACTCTCACAAACAACACTCTTTTGTAGGACATACATTGTAGCACACTCTCTGTTGGAGTAGAGTCTCTCTTGTATCATTCCTTTTGGTATCTTGATATACAGTGTTACGCTCTTGTGGTGTTGGTCTATCTCTTTGTGTGAGAAAGGTGAGTGAGTGGTCAGTGGTGGGTGTGGTGTAAGTGAGATGCATGTAGGGATACTATGGTGCTAGGTGGTGTTCGGAGAGCATGGTAGACAATGTAGAGCAGAGGTCTTGCATGTCTAGCCAGTGAGGTCGACTCATCCTTGGCGGGTATATTCCCTGAGAGGATCCACGCTCCCTTTTCCCCAACCCTATTGTTTGTGCCAATAGTCCTCAAGTTCCCTAGCGAGGATTGGTGAGGTCATTCACAGGTGGAGCATTGAGCAAATTTTTTTTCCAATAGATAACATAAACAAATTGAAGGCTTCTAGCTTATGTTTTCACATAGTGGATTAATCACTTTACTAAGCAAACTCTTTGCTCTATGCCACTAAATCTAAGGCTCTTGGGGTGAAATCCAATGCAACTAGCAAAAGAAATTAGGTTTTTCCCTTCCAACCTTGCAATTATAATGTCAAAACCTAATATAAAACAAGCTTTAAAACATTAAAATCAAATGCATCTGAGACTCCATTACCAAATGTCTTAACCCCTACTTGGTATTGAGCGATTTTAGGTAAACCCAATCACCTACTAGTCTCTGAGGGTGGCACCAAATATGTTCAAAACTAGATCCTACCTTGCTCTTGTCGAAACATGTGTCATTGGGTCGTCGAGCTGCCGAAATGCAACTTCGTGTGTAGGTGCTCTAGCTCTTCTTTCGCATCCTCTCAATTGTCACACCCAAGAGCTTCTATGGCTTTGGGACTGAAGGTAGAGCTTTAATCGCCTTAATGGAGGTGAGGAGAAGGTGGCCTACACTCACTCACAAGAGGGGGGTAGAGGATAAGCTCATAAGAGGGAGAGACCTACACTCAATCCTATCCATGAGAAGGGGAGACCTACACTCAGTCCTATCTATAGAAGCAACCATCAAACTATACAAGAATCCAACAAAACACAAGTAAGCATGAGAGTAGAGAAGAGGGAGAGATCATAAGTATTGCTTAATGTCAAAATTAACTCATATACAAATGGCTAGTGTTCACACTTGGCCATTTGTGATATAAACAAATGGTTAATGTTCACACTCGGTTAGAAAAAACTTAAAAATGGTCTAAGGCCACTGTTTCTAGCCTTACACAAGTATATATACCAAGTTTGTGACTTCCCTATTCATCATTAAGCACATGGTAAGGTTTCTTCATAAAGTCCAGCACCATCTCCTTATAAAAGATAAGCTTCCGTTACATATGGGTAAGATGGCAAAGCACATTATGGTAAGACGGGTTAATTGGCGATGTGATTAACATGGTTCAAAGAAGCACCTTTTTTTGTGTCAGTAAATATACCATGGACTACACCTACCAACAGCATTGAGTGGTGACCTAGAGAGTAAACGGAATCCTAACGCTAACTTCTACAATCTAGAGTGACTCACATGGGCTAGCCCTCACCGCCTTTGAAGTTCGTTCTTTACTATAAACACTTGTCCATGGATTTTTTAAAAAGAAAGAAGAACCATTATATAAGAAAAATATTCCCTATTCAAGTTAGTTTTTGTGTATCGTAAAGTAGTGCAATTTTTACTAAAGTGTATCTGCCATCAACATCGAGTGATGACCTAGAGAATAAATGGAATCTAACTTCTACAATCCAGAGTGACTCACATGGGCTAGTCCTCATCGTCTTTGAAGTATTTGGGAGCTTTACTATAAATACTTTTCCACAGACAAAAAAAAGAAAGAAAGAAGAACCATCATATAAGAAAAATAAGACCCTATTCACATGTTAGTTTTTGTGTATCATAAAGTAGTGCACTTTTTATTAAGGTGATTTGAAATTGATGATTACATGTAATCATTTAAGTTAGCCAATTACACATTAATATAATTAATGAAACATATTAGCTAGTTGTATAAAAGTGACACATTTTTAAAGTTCATTTTTCTAAACTCCAAGTAAGAGTTTCAAATAAGTGTCAAGTTAAACGCAAAAGGGGAGGCCTACACTTTAAGGTAGAATTTTTTATCTCCTTATATATGCATATTCAAAATATTATCATTATTAAAGGATAACTTGGCAAATAAACATTAAACAAGCAAGAAAAATGCCCCAAAACAATTTCGAAGCAAGAAGCCACCACGCTAGCACATTATACCATGCGCTATCTTGCACTTCCTTAAATGAAAGTACTCATGTAAACGAGGGAATGACACATCCCCCTACGGTTAGAGTTTAAAGTAAGAGATACTTGTGCCACCTTCCCTATATACCTTGTGGATGGTCCCCCCTCCCTACCCCACTGTAAACCCCCTCCTTCCTGCCTCCTGCTCTCAACTCACACATAGATGCACAGAAGAAGCATTACTGTAAACCCCCTCCTTCCCGCCTCTTGCTCTCAACTCACACATAGATGCACATAAGAAGCATTACTGTAGTCATAATGTTTAATTTCATCGACAACTAGTGATATTGGTTCACATGTTAATGTGTAAAGATTATGTGAAAGGCTTATTCACATTCAACAATTGGTGTATCCACTTCGTTCCTAACAATAACTTTGAAAATTCCAATAGATGCACTTCTAATAGCATCCTTGTTTTTGTTAGAAAGGAATAATCCACCCTTGTCATGTTAACTGTGCCAGGTACTGCCTATCTATATGTTGTAAGGCCTCCTTCTTTGTGTATTAGTTGGCATCACACCAAATAGGCTACATGCACAATTGTGGGTTGAAATAACATCCATATTAGATTGCATTAAGAGTAAGGGAGATCTTCTTGGAACTATGCGAGGGCATGAACAAGTGCCTAGACTCTCAAACGGATCTCAAAATTGCATCAAGAGAGTAGATTACTTATTTAGTCTTTTATCACCCTAATCAAGTGTTGTGGTTGGTTGGGTCGAGTTGGACTAGAGTATTGACAAGGGCCGACCTATCATACTGTCATCCCTAGAGGTAGTATACAAAGATGAGCTTGACAACTTCCATTCAGATTATTAGTTTTGAGGTCTCTACCTTCATTTCCCACCTTGATTGCTATGTGTACCCTTCTTTCATAGCATTTACAACCTTTGTCTCAATGTCTTTCCAAATTGAAGCTCCCTCACAAAAGCGCATGGGTGGAAGATAACTGCCATCGGTTGTAATATTGGTTTACAATGGTAATTCAAATTATTCTTCATCCTATCTTGGTAGATCTTGTTCTATGTGAAGGTCCTACTGTTTGTGTCAACACACAAGTTGTAATTTCTTATAGTTTCCTTGTTAATAAGAAATCATAATTATTTTTTATAATTCCTTGACTACCATGTGTGACTATACAAGTAAATTTTGTTAACGCACAAGTTGTAATTTCTTATAGTTTCACTATTAATGAGAAATCATAAGTAATTTTTCTAACTCCTTGACTACCATGTGTGACTATACGAGCATATTTTGATCTCTGATGTTTACTTCCATCTTAACAAGCAATACAAAATATAGTTTTTGATTATTGTGTGGATATGTAATGAAGGCTTGTGTGATTTTTAAATGTATTGCGATTAAACGCCAAAACTTAATTTCTTCAAAATGTGTTTCATTGATTAGGCTAGCCATGTTGTGCCTCAATAAACATGTTAACATGCTCTCAAATCTCATCGTCCTTCCTTGTGCTGTACATTTTAAATGAACATGAGAAACCAAAAGCACCATTGCCTTGGCATTCTAGGTCTTCAGGAAAAAGTATGACTGATGTACCCTCACCGTTGTCGTCTTCTAGAAATCGAAAAGGGCACCTGAACTTTTGATTGGCCCATATCGTGAGGTTGAAAGGGACTCGACCGGAGGAGAAGAGGACTATCATACGATTTCTCAGGTTGACCCTGAGGAAAAGAGAACCCACTCCAAGAAAAGCCGTGTGCTGGGCGCTCACTCGTATGGTTGGGCATGTGTGAAAGGAAAGCCTATAGTTATGAGGATTAGCAAAATGGTAAATTTGATTGGCAAAAGTCTTTCCATGCCAGAGACATCATCCCTGCCAAGGTTAGGGTAAATAAACAATTAATGTCTACCTGATTTGTCTGCTGGTCGGAAACCTCCGTTCGAATGTCGCTCGCGTCGGACCCCGAACTTCCGTCAGATCCTCCCGTGCCGGCAAGTTCAGAGGTTTCTTCCTCTCACCAGTCTGATTATGGGTTTTTCAACGTAGAGAATGATCTCTTGTCTGTTTCTTTCAATCAAGACCATGGCTGCTTTGCCTGTGCAACAAACAAAGGGTTCCGCATCTACAACTGTGACCCTTTCAAGAAAACCTTTCAAAGAGATTTCAAAGATGGTGGCATAGGCATGGTGGAAATGCTCTTCAGATGCAACATACTTGCCCTTGTTGGCGGTGGAGTCAACCCCCTCTACCCTCCCAACAAGGTCATGATCTGGGATGACCATCAGAATCGCTGCATCGGCGAGCTCTCTTTTCGGTCTGAGGTGCGCGCAGTTCGCCTGCGCCGTGACAGAATTGTGGTGGTTCTCGAGCACAAAATCTATGTGTACAACTTTGCTGATCTCAAACTGCTCCATCAGATTGAAACCATAGCCAACCCCAGAGGCCTTTGCGCTCTCTCTGCTGCGTCGCACTCCACTGTGCTTGCGTGTTTAGGGTTGCACCGAGGTCAAGTCAGGGTGGAGCATTATGGGTTGAAGAAGACCAAGTTCATCGCAGCACATGATTCACATCTAGCTTGCTTTGCCCTTACAGTTGATGGGCATCTTCTCGCGACTGCGAGCTTTAAGGGCACCCTTGTTCGGATCTTCAACTCTCTGGATGGGACTAAGCTGCGTGAGGTATACACAACCTTGTTCAGCCAGTATAATTGTATAACAGCAAACTTGTTATTCTTTTCTCTGAACATGTCCATTGTCCAGGCTTAGTCTAAATCTGTGTGATGCCAACAGGTTAGACGTGGGGCAGACAGGGCAGAGATTTACAGCATTGCATTTTCCTCTAATGCACAATGGCTTGCCTTGTCAAGTGATAAGGGGACCGTGCATGTATTTACCTTGAGGGGTCCTACAATCAATGACGAGCTGAGGCACAGTGGTTCTGGATCATCACTAGGTTCTGGCAATGGAAGTGGAAATGGTAGCAATAGCCCACCTGGCAGTGGCTCCAGCTCTGTGTCTATTTCTGGCGGCAATCCAAGCTCTACCTTATCCTTCATGAAAGGTACGGTACAGATTGTTTTCTCCTCTCTCTCTCTCTCTCTCTCTCGCCCTTTCTTTTGCTTACTATTCATAATAGAAAAGTTAGCAATGATGTCACGTGCATGCCTAGGCACACGCTTTACCGTTGCAGCTTGTATCTTGGCAAGGCAAGAGGCCGGATATGGGTAGAGTGGATTAGTTTTGGCGGCCCAAAAATGTGGTGCCCAGATGTGCCTAGGACATGCGCCCATGGATGGGACAACTTTGGGGCACAGTATGAACATGTTTTATGAAGTTAACGATGATATTTTTGGACCTGTAAAAATTGTTGGCGACCTGAAAACAACCAGCCAACCATGAACCCTATGTAAACGGGGTTTCAAACCTCGTTTAGGTGTCTCTCAGGTGTCGTCAAGAACCCCACAGAGAGGCAGCACTAGGCAAGAACTCAAGCATATGGAGAGCATGATCAAGGTGTGGACTCAGCTAGACATCTTTTGTATGCATAGTAGGTTAGCTTTCATGAACTCTAGGTCCTAGAACCATTGTAGCATGAGAATGTTTTAGTAATATACAATAGATTAGGTTTACATCTCTTGTCTTTTGTGTGTTTGCAAGTGAAGTAGATTAGCATTAATCTCTCTTGCTTAGTGTTAATCAAGATCATGCTTCCGCCTGCATGTAACAATGGTATTAGAGGTTAGGGCAGCCCAAGGCAATCCATAGGTAGAGTTTTTTGCATGTTGAATTAGGGTCCCTAAAATTAGGGTTTGTAGGCCAAATTAGGATTTTCATGTTTTACGTTAGTTCAGCCCTTGCATTTGGGTTTTCAGTCCCGCTTCAGTTTGTAGCAAATTAGGGTATGCGTTTTTAGGGTTTCAACTTGTTTTGCATGTAGCATAGGTTGCATGTAGTCTAGGACTTGCAAAAGCCTTAGCCTAGGTCATGTTCAGGCAGTAAATAGCTTATTTTGAATACTTCTTTGGCAAGAATCTCACCGTGAGGGAATAGAATGAACGAATTGAAGCTTTTGCGATAGAGAATATCCTCTTCTGCTTTTGCGTTTTTCCTCTCCGAAAAGTGAAAAGTAAGGCTGCACTTTTCCCTTTCCTAAAAAAACTCATCCTTTTCGGCTGTTTTCTGACCTTTTCGAGGGTCACTTATGCTTTAGTACAATACTTCTACCTTCTTTTGTGCAGTTAAAAGCCCCTCCCCCCTCCCCCCCCCCCCCCCCCCAAAAAAAAAAAAACCATTCCACTAGAGTGTTGGCCATTGTAGTGCACGAGACCCACACAATTCTTATGTAGACATGACTCTAGACACAAGATCCTTGTGTGAAACTTGCAACTAAGCTGCGGTTAATCACTATGTGTGCATGCACTTATCAGATTCCACCACGTATCCAAGAGATAGAAAAATAGAGAGAGAAGATAGAGAGAGGGAGCGTAGGGTTTAGAGAACTTTGCACATGACACACACACTGAGCGGAGAACAAGCCCCGCCTACTTTCAGGAATTTATTTCGGAACAATCCACGGGCTCGGAAGCCAAGATCAATACATCAATGAATGCAAAAGCAAACAAACATGCTGATGTAAAAAAACCAATGTTGTAGTCGATGTCGAGGCACGAGATCTTGTTGCCGAGTAGACCATGGGGATGGCCCACAAGATCTCTCACTGGGCTAGTACCAAATCCAATGTACCCCAAGCTTATAAACAAGGTACTTCAAGTGTTAAGTGTAGATGATGAAGCTTATGATGATCAGCTGTAGCTTTGATGTCCAATCTGTAGTAGAAATAGCCCACAAAAGGCCGTATAGGGGAGTATGAACTAGATCAACGCAACACGGCCGTCGACGGCAGTAGTGGTGCTGCGCAGAATAGTCAAACGGCGCAGTTCAACTGCACGACACAGATATCAGGCGGCGGCAACCAGGCGGCGCAGGTGTACGGCGTTGAACAGCAGTTGGTAACAGCGGCAGCGGTTCCCTATGACTGTACGGATCCGTACAAGGTATGGGCAGCAGATGATGACTTGGCACATGCAGTCGCAGCGGCGTTGAGAATCAGTAGCAGGGCGATGATACTTCGATGATGATGAACTTCACGCTTCAACGATGATGATGAAGAGAGGTTCATGCTTCTTTTATACTTGAGGAGGGGTCCTACTTTTTGCCCCAAAAGCTAGCCTTGCTTTTGTTTTTACATTTTACTTTGCTTTTGTTTTTCTTTTTGCTTTGTTTTCCTCTTTTTCACTTTTTACAATAAAATACTTATTCAAATAAGGCTAGCTTTTCCCAAGTGCTTTTTCTAGCTTTAGGGCCTTGCTTTTGGTCCTAGAGTTGCTTTTTGAAAAAGCAGCTTTTGCTTTTTGGTCTTGCTCAATCCTCTTGCCAATGATGCTCTTGGCTTGTTGACAACTCAGTTTGACTTTTTGCTTTTCTTTGCTTTTTGACCAAAATTGGTGCTTTTCCATGTGCAAACCTTATGGTCCTGACTCCCTATCCCATGCCTTATTCCACGGGTCCAGTGTCCTAGAAAGGGTTCCATCATGTGAATAGTGCTAGGAAGGCCAAATAGTTACATTTCCTTCCTCTTATATCACAATTGTCCTCAACTATGGAGTACAAGTGTACCAAGCATATCCATATGTTCCAAGTACTAGTCCCATTTGGTGAGCTTGTGCATCTGGACATCTCCCATATCTGTGATGTCATCTGCTCATCTAGCAACATCTGAATGCCTTATCTTTGATCAATGGCTTTGTCCTTGATGGTTTTTCTTCATGACCTGTCACATGTGTTATATTGTAAGGTTCTCCCCTTCTAAAATAGGGGAAACGCTTAAGATAGTCCACTAAGTCTTAAATTGGAGAAAATTTCTTATTTATCGACACCTTGACCATGTAGAGATTCAAGGATACGATTCATAGGTAAGACCTAGTCCTATCCCGCAGGGGGAGCGTGATCTTCTAAAAATCAAATCACCCATAGAGTAATTGATCATAAATTGGGTAACTACTAGACTTGATTTCTAGAGGCAACGCTTTTTTTCTCATCCATGCAAGGCACAGTCGCTGGCCTAGTCTTTTAGAATAGAGTTGCCCAAGAACCTATTTATCTAGCGTAGGGCTTTCACTTAATCTGTTGGAAAGCTACCCGACTAATCGGGTCCACCCGTTCGTAGGATGGTGCCGTTGGGGCATTCCATCCTCCCACTTTCCACCCTACTCACGCGTCAATTTGTTTTTTAATTAATCCTACCACACTGTTTGACATAAATAAACATATTCCTTAATTAAGGTCCTTTTCACAAGGTTTATTAAAACAACCTTTTCCACAGTACAATAATGCCAAAGACAAGATTTATAAAAAAGTTTATACATGAATCAATTTCATACAAGCCAAACCGGCTCTCTTATTCTTTTCCTTTATATTGCCGATGATCTAGAATTCGGCCTTCTAGCCTCTACATGCTGGGCAAAACCCTACGGGACCATACACCTCATCGTCGGCCGCTGGCGAGGACTCAAGCCGGCCTGTCGCCCTCTCAGGCTCCATCGCTTGATCCTCCCGCTCCTTAGAGGGATGTCTGCACACTAGGGTGGGCTTATTCACCACACTAGCCTGGGTCCTCAGAACTAGGCAGCATCATAATCTCTCGCCTCAATCGGCGAACCTTATTCTCCCAATGGTATGAGGGATATCTTGGGCCATTTCTGGGCTTTGCTAACGACGCCGCCCGGCTACACAAGCACGGAACAGAGTTAGCGTCGAAGCCAGGAAAAACTTGCACTCTTTAAAGATAACAATTCCAATGCAATTTATTGAATACAGCATCACACAATTCATAACTCCATACAATTTTATGTCATTATTTTAAAAGGAAAAGATATTCATTTATTAACACTAATATAAAAAAAACTCTTCTTTAAAAGATAACCAAACTAACCTGGCCACCATTTCCTTGAGGAGCTTGTAAAGGGAGGGTTGGAGCCGCATCGGGAGCATCTTCTCTGATCTCGTTGTTGCATGCTCCTCTCGAGGCAATATTCTGACGTTTTCGGGAAGGGGCCATCTTGGACGTCCTCTTGTATGGCTCGTTGTCGTTGTCGAAACGCTCCAATCAGATCTCAATTCTGAGATCGTTTGCTGTACTATAGCAAGTACACTGCACAGGGATAGATGGCAGTACGGACGGCAGCACAACAGAGCATACGCTACACAAAAATGCGTGTTGTCCATGGAGCACCCGGGGGTTTATATAACTGTGGGGTACGGGTACGGGAGCTGCGCAAAGCAAGGGCAAAAGGACGGTGTACCAGCAAAGGCTGTAGATCAGTGGCCTGCATGGCTCTGTGGGAAAGGTACGGTGTCGGTTAACAAGGAAAGGAGTGGTACGCATGTACCTTATCTGGTCTGGGGCGGCATGGGTGTCCACGTAGCGGCACGTGTGGACCACACAATGGACGGTCGTCCTTTGGTTCTTGTGCGGCCATCGTGCGGGCACCCTGGTAAGTGTGTACGGTCGAAATTTTGGGACGGGGTCCCCAAATTTGGGACACCGGCCTCGATTTGCGTGCCGGACCGCCCGGGGGGGGGGGTTTTTTTGTTCGGGAGGTTCTCCTGGTTGTTGGGGTGCAGACCGTCCGTCAATCGGACGCCCGGTCGTGCATTTATTAAGGTTTAAAGGTCGTCGCTTTTTAACAAAAAATGATTGAAATTTGCGTATAAGCTTGATCTGGTGTCCGTTTTGGATGTTGTAAAATGTTAGAAGTCATCTCCTGTCTAGATTTATACACCAGGGCCTTTGTTGTGGGTGTGCCCGCCCTTATCAGGTGTTTTATCATTTTTCCTCACTCCCCGCATTTTTCCCCTATTTTTTTCCATTTTTCTGTGGCTTGGGAGGCAGCCCTGAGTTGGCAAGAGGATCCATTTGCTGGCCGACTACATCAGATGTGTGTACTGGAGCTGGCCGACTGTACTTGATGCAGTCGTGGACCCTCAGAGCTGGCCGACTGGCTGCATGCTGTTGGCCGACTGTAGATGCAGTCGTGGAGCCTTTTTCAGCAGGCCGACTGCACATGTGGGGGCATATAAATAGGCCCCCACCCCCATACCACTCATTGTATCATACCCGGGATCTTCTTGTGTATATCAGAGCAGAGTTAACACGCCTACATCTCTCTCTCTCTCTCTCTTGTGCTGTTTTTCTGCATGCGTTTTTTGCTCGTGTTCCCAGATCTGGTCATCATCTCCGCTGCGTATTCTGACATGGTATCAAAGCCTAGGCTCTAGATAGGTCTTGGGATTTGTGTGAGCAAGAGGGGGGCTGTTGTGTGGCTAATTGGTGGACTGTTTTGGGCTGATTGGGAAGAGAAGGTGCAAGAGGAAGGCAGGCTGATTTGCTGGACAGCCACTTGCAGGTTTTAGTTCTTCTTTGTTCCCAGCCACCCACCCTATTCAGAGTACATCCCCGCAATGGCAGATCTGTTTGAGATGGCTGAGAGACATGTGAAGATCCCGACACTCCCCACGTTCTCGGTGGACCGTCAGTTGGATGGGAGCAACTACGACATATGGAAGGTTATGATGGAATCTGTTCTGGAGTCTTACGACCTCGCTGATTTCATCGTTGTTGGTGTTCCACGGCCGGAAGTAGAGGAAGGGGAGTTACTGTCAACCCGAAAGGACCGGGAGACCCAGACACAGATGTAGGATCGTGTCAACGCCAGGGTCCGTTCGTTTATTTTCCTCAACTGCACACCATAGGTAATCAATCATGTAAAGCATATGACGTTGGCCAGAGGTATATGGTAGCATTTGGCCTCACTTTACAACAGGGTATCGCCCATGAAGAGGATTTCCTTGGAAGTACAGATGCGGGTTATGAACCCTACAAAGTCGATGATGCGGGAGCATATTAACAAGCTACAGGCTCTTCAGCAGGAAGTTCTTCAGGCTGGGAAGGAGATATCGTCAGAGGACATGGCCATCACGTTGCTGTCACATTTGCCCTCTTCGTACTCAGCATTTTACACGTCTTTGATTACCAGTGGTAGGCTCAGCACCATCACGTGGGAGGAGCTTGTGCCCATGGTCCTGGACTAGGAGGAACGATTCACGAACCCTCCTCAGGGTGGAGGTTCGGAGGCCTTAACTGGCCAACGGTCGAAAGGCCGTAACACGGGCAAAGGGAAGGCTTCATCGGAGAAGTCTTCTGAGAAGAAGTCTTCTGAGAAGAAGTCCGACGCTGATCGCGAGAAACTGAAGGCAAAGGGGACCTGTAATGATTGTGGCGAGAAAGGCCACTACTGGAGACAGTGTCCCAAGCGGAAGACCGAGAAGGGTGAAGATTCCTCGGCAGTAATCATGAAGACTCCGGCTTTTGTACACCTGGAGGTGATGGACACCGATGTTTCATTTTCTTCAGGCAAGGAGGAGATTGGATGACTCTCCGCAACGGATACTCGGGAGTGGATTCTCGATAGTGGTGCTTCCAGGCACATGACTCCTTCCCGTTCCGGTTTACAGGATCTCTGCAGGCTTTCTGGTCATATTCTTACTGGTGATACATCACTATCCCAGTTCACAGTGAGGGCAGGATGGAGATAGTTCTCGATGGCAGAGGGGGGAAGCATTCCTCCCAGGTGTTGTATGTTCCGGCACTTGGTTTTCATCTGTTGTCAGTGCATCAGGTTTGCAAGACTGGCGTACGGGTGGAGTTTGATGAGCATTTTGTTGCTCTCCGGGACAAAGCAACAAGCCAAGTGGTTTGGGAAGGCAGAGTGGAGAATGGAGTTTACAAGCTTTCAGCACTCTCTCCCCCAGGTCCTCAGGTTTGTGATGAGTGGCAGTCTGGTAATGGCCACTTAAGTGTGGATACACTGCAGGTGCGGGCTTTCCGAGACCAGGTGGTGGATAGCTTGCCAGTAGATGGCAGCAGTTGGCAGGAACCTTCTAGTACTGATGTTGGTAGTTCTTGTGTTCGTCAGTTAGAGGAAGCTGAACAGGTCACTTATGCTCTTATGTCTCGTAGTATTCGGGACAAAGAACCTCCAGTAGTTGAGGATGTGCTTTCCACGGGGACCTTTCGGAAAGCCAGGCAGGTGGCAGGTGCTTACTTGCAGAAGGAGGTGGTTTCTCCAGGCTTTGTGGTTCTGGATTCAGAGGGGGTGGTTGACAGGTTTCAGAAGGCCTTGCGTGGTCTTCATCAGGTTTCCAGGACTTGCTTGTGCACCGTAACAGGTGTTGATCCTTGTGAGCAGTGTGATGCCTTTTTGACTCATAAGCTGTATGGTTCATGGATCTGGTTGATGGACACCAGTTTGGACGAGAGCTTCCTGATGAGGCAGTTGAGCTCATGGTTGCAGATGTTCTTTGGGAGGCAGGATTGCGTTTCCTGTGGTTTCTGCGGCATGCGAAGGATCATGGACTCTTGTACACGAGGGGGATTGATTGATGGAGTCCGACTCCACGGTTGGAGTGACTCAATTTGGGGAGGAGATCCGGACACGAGGAGATCTACTTCAGGCCCAGGAGCAGGTTTTTGTAGTAGTAAGAGACAGTCATCTTTTGCCTTGTCGAGCACAGAGGCAGAGTACCGGGCTGCTTGTGATGCTGCTTGTGAGGTGGTGAGGATGCAGAGGTTGCATTGCAGGTTTGGGCTTCCACTCGAGGAACCCATGGTCATCCAAAGGCACTTTGTTCGTGAACAGATCGTTGCTGATGACATCTTGTTAGAGTTTTGTTCGACGGAGGACAGTACGGTGGACCTCTTCACGAAGTCGCTCTCTCAGGATTTGCTCAGGCGGCACCCCAGCTCCCTGTTGTTGGTTTCATAGCCAGGAGCTGAGAGGGGGTGTTAGAAGTCATCTCCTGTCTAGATTTATACACCAGGGCCTTTGTTGTGGGTGTGCCCGCCCTTATCAGGTGTTTTATCATTTCTCCTCACTTCCCGCATTTTCCCCCTATTTTTTTCATTTTTTTGTGGCTTGGGAGGCAGCCCTGAGTTGGCAGGAGGATCCATTTGCTGGCCGACTACATCAGATGTGTGTACTGGAGCTGGCCGACTGTACTTGATGCAATCGTGGACCCTCAGAGCTGGCCGACTGTAGATGCAGTCGTGGAGCCTTTTTCAGCAGGCCGACTGCACGTGGGGGCATATAAATAGACCCCCACCCCCATACCACTCATTGTATCATACCCGGGATCTTCTTGTGTATATGAGAGCAGAGTTACACGCCTACATCTCTCTCTCTCTTGTGCTATTTTTCTGCATGCGTTTTTTGCTCTTGTGTTCCCAGATCTGGTCATCATCTCCGCTGCGTATTCTGACATAAAATTCTATATTAGGGTAAAATCGCGCGCAGATTCCAAATTTGGGCTCAGATTTTGAAGATTCTAAGTAGAAATGACTCAAATAATAAAATCATTGATTTTTATACCATAAAAACTCATAAATTTATCTATTACATGGACATTTCTTTATTAGTGAAGATGGGTATGTTACATCCTTCCCCTCCTAAAGAAATCGAGATGTCCTCATCTCGTCATGAATTGGGGATAATCCTTTAAGAGTGTAGCTTCATCTTCCCAAGTTGCATCCTCTTCAGGGTAATCTTTCCACTGTACTAGATGTTCTACAAGAGTTCTATTTTGGAGTTGCCTTTCCCTAGAGTCTATGATGCTACTGGGCTGTAATTCAAGGACTCCTTGAGTAGGGATTACAACTTGTTCATCATCAAGAATATGATCGAGACTGGGTACATAAGGTTTTAACAAACTTACATGAAATACATTGTGGACTTTGATATGGGCTGGAGTTGGAGTTTATAGGCACTTTTACCTAGACACTTGATAACTGTATAGGGACCACAATACCTAGGGCTGAGCTTCTTATATTTCCCAAGTGATAGAGAACTTCGTTTGGGTCGCACTCGTAGAAGAACTTTGTCCCCTTCCTTGAAGATCCTTTCAGACCTCTTGGTGTCAGCATAATGCTTTTGTCGATCTTGGGCAGCTTTAATATCCTTTTGGATTGCCTTGGTTTGTTCCTCCATCTCTTCGAGCATTTTCCTGGATGCCTCAACTCTTATGGTCGGATCAGAGAAATTTAGAGGAGACAAGCATTCTTGCCCATAGAGTGCTTTAAATGGTGACATTCCTATCCTCTGATGATAAGATGCATTGGGCAAATTCTACCAGAGGAAGGTATTGAATCCACCTTCTTGGTTCCTGTCCACAATATGCTCTAAGAATGTCTTCAATTACTTGATTGACTCTCTCAGTCTGGCCATCGGTCTCTGGATGATAAGCTGTGCTAAAGCAAAGTTGAGTTCCCAGGGCTTGAAATAAGGACTGCCAGAACTTTGAAGTGAAGTCAGAATCCCGGTCACTTACTATCCTTTTTGGGAGACCATGAAGTTTGAGGACTTCCTTGATGAATATTCGAGCAACATCAGAAGCTTTGAAGGTCTTCTTTGCTGGTATAAGGTGAGCTACTTTGGTAAGTAAGTCCACTACTATCAGAATGGAGTCATATCCTCCTTGAACAGCGGGGAGACTTGTGACAAAATCCATACTAATGCACTCCCGCTTCATTTGGGGAATATCCAAGGATTGAAGTTTCCCAGGCATCTTGATCCTTTCAGCTTTGATCCTTTGGCATGAGAGACATTGCTTCAAGTATCGAAGGACATCATTTTTCAAGCCTGCCCAATGAAAGCTCCTTCTTATGGCATTTAATGTTTTTGCATAGCCTTGGTGTCCCGCAGTAGGACTATCATGAGCTTCATGGAGGATTAGTTTCTTTAAAGCAGGATCCTTAGGGATACATAGCCTGTGATTGAAGTTGAGGCTTCCTTCATGAGTGGAGTATCCCTTGATTAGATTCTTCTCTTTCTCTGAATTTCCCCCTTCTTTTACTAACTTCATCATCCTCTGATAATGTGGATCATGAGATGAGACTTCTTCCACCTTGACTAGTATGGGATTATTTGGCATTGAAATTGCACTTAAGAAAGATTTGCGGCTAAGTGCATCTGCTACCACATTATCTTTCCCAGGGCGGAATTTGATGTCGAAGTCATATTCTTGTAGAATTTCAATCCATCTCCTTTGCCGCATGTTGAGGTTAGGCTGGGTGAAGATCCACTTCAGACTTTTGTGGTCAGTTACAAGCTGAATTTGCCTCCCAAGAGATAATGTCTCCATAATTTGAGGCAATGAACAACTGCTAAGAGCTCCAAATCATGGGTGGCATAATTTGCTTCATATTGCTTCAGCTTGCGGGAAGTATAAGCGACTGGTCTTCCTTCTTGGTCTAAGACACCACCAAGTACTAGACTACTGGCATTAGTAACCACTTCAAATTCCTTGGTGAAATAAGGAAGTTTCAAGACTGGGACAGAAGTAATAATGACCTTGAGCTGATCAAAACTGTTTTGATGGATTAGCAGCCACACTATTTTGCAATCCTTCTTAAGAAGATCCATCAAAGGTGCAGCTACCAAGGCATAATCTTTGATAAAAATCCTATACCATCCGGTGATTCCCAAAAACCCATGAACTTCACGAACTAATTTAGGGGGTGGCCTCTCTAGAATATCTTTGATCTTGGCGGGGTCTACTGAAATGCCATCTTTGGAGAGGATGAATCCAAGATACTCAATTTGATGAGTAAAGAAGGTACATTTGCTCTTCTTGGCATAGAGTTTGTGTCTTCGCAACAATTGCAGAACTCTACGCACATGCTCCTCATGCTCTTCCATTGATTTGGAGTAGATTAAGATGTCATAAAAAAAAACAAGCACAAATTCATCCAAGTAAGGACGGAATATATCTTGCAATAGGCGGTTGAAGGTTGCAGGAGCATTGGTTAATCCGAATGACATTACAGTAAACTCATAGTGGCCATAACGGGTATTGAAGGCTGTCTTGGGTATATCTGCTTCCTTGACTTTGATCTGATAGTAACCAGACCTCAAATCTATTTTTGAGAAGACTTTGGTCCTGATGGGGAGAAACCTGTAATTAGGGTTTAGAGTTCATTCATGGGAGACATACACAGAGAAGCAAGGGAGAGAGAGAGAGTGAGTTGTGGGGATAAGTCAACTCATGAAAAGCATGAGTGTGTGACTCCCCTATCACACATGTATATTGCACTAGTACACATAGTGCACTTAGTACATTAAAAGTACTAAGTGTACTATGTACTATAACTTATGGACTTGTACACACTATAAGGGTGGGCATAACGCCTTTACCCCAACAACCTCCCACTTAAAGGCAAAGTGCCCTTAAGTAAAGGAAAAGAAAAATCAGCATGTACATGATAATATACAAGACCATATCAAGGCTGAAAATGGCCTCATCCAATGCCCATCAAGTGTCTGCAATGAGCAAACCGCTCCGGAGGCAAACTCTTCGTCAACAGATCAGCCGGGTTGTCATCCGTGTGAATCTTAACAAGCTGAATTTGCTTGTTCTCTATCACCTCTCTGATGAAGTGATACTTCACATCCACATGCTTCGTCTTTGCATGAAAGACAGGGTTCTTTGCCAACTGGATGGCACTCTGACTGTCACAATGCAACAATGGAGTATCCCCTGTATAACCCAAATCAACCACTAACCGAGATAGCCATAATGCCTCCTTGCAAGCCTCTGTGGCTGCAATATACTCGGCCTCTGTAGTAGATAAGGCTGTGCACTTCTGCATCCTGGATATCCATGACACAGCACCTCCTGTGAATGTAAAGACATAACCGGTAGTAGACTTCCGGTTATCTGGATGACCGGCATAATCCGAATCCGTGTAACCATGCACTAATGCATCCTGTTTGCCAAAGCAAATGCACAAATCCTGTGTGCCCTTCAGGTATCTCATGACACCTTTCACTGCTTCCCAATGCTTCTTGCCAGGGTTGGCCATGTATCTAGAAACCACTCCCACTGCAAATGCAATGTCCGGCCTAGTAGCAACCATGGCATACATGAGACTGCCACAAGCTGAAGCATACGGAATCTTGGCCATATCAGCCCTGTCTCTATCTGACTGTGGGCTGTCCATAGCACTGAGTTTCACATATGGAGGTAAAGGAGTACTAGTCTTCTTCCCCCCGTCCATATTGAACCTCTGCAAGACTTTGCCAATGTATTCCTTCTGAGACAAATACAACACATGCTGATTTCTGTCCCGAAGTATCCGCATACCCAAGATGTGATTTGCATCACCCAAATCCTTCATATCAAAGGTTTGATGCAGCCTCTGCTTCAAGGCATCTATCTCTTTACGAGATTTCCCGGCAATCAACATATCATCAACATACAAAATGAGAATCAAGAGACTGCCATCCAAAGCTTTCTTGGTGTACAAGCAGTGATCTATGTCACTTCTCCTGAATTTTTGAGTTTTCATGAATGTATCAAATTTATGATACCATTCTCTTGGTGCCTGTTTGAGCCCATAAAGACTCTTTTTCAGCTTGCATACAAGCTTCTCCTTTCCACTCACTGCATAACCCTCTGGCTGCTGCATATATATCTCCTCATGGAGATCACCGTGAAGAAAAGCAGTCTTCACATCCATCTGAATCAAGTCCAGATCATCATGCGCAACCAAAGCCAACACAGCTCTAAGTGTGGTCATTTTGACCACTGGAGAGAAGATCTCATCAAAGTCCACACCATATTCCTGCTTGAAGCCCTTAGCCACTAACCTGGCTTTGTATCTTGGCTTTGCATCTGATGCAACTTTGAGCCTGTATACCCACTTGCATGGCAAAACCTTCTTGCCTGCAGGCAAAGACACCAATTTCCATGTTCCATTTTTATGCAGAGAATCCATCTCTGACTTCATGGCACGCTCCCATAGAGCCTTGTCTGCCCTCTGTAAAGCCTCTTTGTAACATGAGGGCTCCCCACAGTCAGTAAGCATCAAATAGTCAACCCCTGGAACAAACCTGTCAGGGACTCTGGAGGGTCTAGTGGACCTCCGTACCCAATGACCATCATTTGCAGGTTGCTGTCCAGCCTGCATATCACCCATTGGTGGCTCCTGTTCCATGCCATAAGGCTGAAAAATCATGCCCGGTATATCCTCCAACTGTGGTATATCCATAGGGATATCTTCTGCCATATCTGGCTGTCCATTTGGACCATTTTCAGCACCATTTAAGGGCTGGTTTTCCTGCTGTAATGGCTGATTTACAGCCCTTTGTTGTTGTCCATGATGTCCATCATCATCAAAGATGACTCTGCCAGGCTCCTGTTGCCTTGCAGGCTCCTTATACATGCATGTTTCATCAAAAATGACATCATTGCTGCGTATGATCTTTCTATTCATGGGATCCCAAAGTCTATACCCCATTTCACCTCTGTCACCATATCCTAGGAATATGCATTTGTGAGACTTGGGATCAAGTTTGGTGCGCATTTCCCTGCGTATGTGCACGTACGCAACGCAACCAAACACTCTCAAGTGCTTGTATGACGGAGGCTTTCCTGTCCATACTTCTTCTGGCACTTTCCCACCAAGCCTCGTGTTAGGTGACCTGTTTATAAGGTGAACGGCTGTCATAACAGCTTCAGCCCAAAAACCATGAGGTAATGCAGCATGTGACAACATAGAACGGACCTTCTCCTGTATGGTCCTGTTCATCCTCTCTGCTGTCCCGTTTTGTGGAGGATCATAAGGAGTAGAGAGCTCCCTCTTGATGCCTTTAGCATCACAAAAGTCCTGAAACTGTTTGGACGTATACTCTCCACCATTGTCGGAACGCAAAGCCTTCAGTGTTTTGCCAGTTTGATTCTCAACATGAGCAACAAACTTCTGAAACACTGAGAATGTATCACTCTTCAAACGAAGAGGATAAACCCACACCTTGCGTGTGGCATCATCAATGAAAGACACAAAATATTTTGCCCCTCCCAAAGAAAGCTGAGGCATCTCACATACATCTGTATGCACAAGCTCTAACTGAGCATCTTTCTGTCCAAGAGCTTTCTTGTGGGGGCACTGTAGTTGCCTACCATATATACAATGCTCACAAAACTGAAAACTTGAAAACTTTAGAGAAGGCAAGTAACCCAAACGAGACAATTGCTCCATTCCCTTGACACTCATGTGTCCCAACCGGCTATGCCACATAGAGATTTCCGGCAGCTCGGTTGCATTTACATTTGCATGGTGACAAACACCTGCATGCATGAAATAAAGAGTGTCCACCTTAGAGCCTCTGGCAACAACCAGTGAGTCCTTACTAATCTTCCACTTTCCACTACCAAATGTGGTAACATAATCAGCATCATCAAGCTGTCCAGTAGAAAGCAGATTCTTCTTGATCTCAGGCACATGCCTGACATCATGGAGCATAAGCTGTGAGCCATCTGAAAATACAAGCCTCACATCACCTCTGCCAAGAATTTTGCATGCATGGTTATCACCCAAATAAACCACTCCTTCATTGCCAGCAGTGTACCTGACAAACAAGTCTCTGCAACCTGTGACATGAAAGGAGGCACTTGAATCAATGATCCATGAGTGCATACCATGACCACCTGTAAGAAGTGAATGGGCATCAAGTGAAGACGTAAAGAGGACCTCATCCTCACTGCCACCTGCATGTGACACATTGATTTCTTCAATCTTGACTCCACTTTTGCCCTTCGGCTTTACATCTTTGGCTTCATCCTTGTCTTTGTCTTTGCCTTTTCCCTTTTCTTTCTGATCATTTTTCCATTTGTAGCATTGTTTTTTGATGTGTCCCTTCTTGCCACAATAATGGCATTCCAAATCCTTTTTGGAGCGAGACTTGCTCCTTCCCCTTTCTTGGCTTTTCCCCCTTTGCTGGGATCTCCCACGTGCATTCATTGCATTGGACTTTCCCACAGAGTTGTTTTTCCTGTTCATCTCTTCTTGAAGAAGAGCACCCTCAACATCTGCATATGACAGCATAGCATGCGAATTGCTAGTGGCTGTCCTGAATGTGTCCCAACTCTCTGGCAAAGTGCATAACAAAAAGGTGGCTTTGAACTCATCGTCCATTGCCAACTTTTGATTGATGACCTGGCTGACAATACCATTAAACTCATTGAGATGGGCTGTCATAGATGCCCCTTCCTTCATCTGAAGGCCTATGAGTTTCTTCAACCAATACACTTTGCTTGAGGCACTTTGTTGGGCATACAAGTCCTGCAATCTCTGCCACATTCCCCAAGCTGTCTTCTCTTCACGAATGCTGAAAAGTAATGAGTCTGACACAGACAACATGATAGTAGATCTTGCCAGCTTGGCTGCTGGGCAATGGGGCAGCCCACGCTGATGGCTGGGCAGCAGTTGAGCCAGCCCACGCCTACTGGCTGGGCAGAGACCAGAAAAAATACAGGCAGCTCCAAGAGAGATTCAGCAGGCGACCAGCTCCAAGAGAGATTCAGCAGGCAGGAGCCATCAAGGAGAAGAGGGAGGGACCAAAGCTCTGATACCAGTTGATGGGGAGAAACCTGTAATTAGGGTTTAGAGTTCATTCATGGGAGACATACACAGAGAAGCAAGGGAGAGAGAGAGAGTGAGTTGTGGGGATAAGTCAACTCATGAAAAGCATGAGTGTGTGACTCCCCTATCACACATGTATATTGCACTAGTACACATAGTGCACTTAGTACATTAAAAGTACTAAGTGTACTATGTACTATAACTTATGGACTTGTACACACTATAAGGGTGGGCATAACGCCTTTACCCCAACAGGTCCCATGAAGCCTGTCAAGAAGTTCGTCGATGCGAGGGATAGGATACTTATTCTTGACAGTGACTTGATTTAGTCCTCGATAATCTATGCAGAGGCGGAGAGTTACGTCCTTCTTTTTTTGGAAAAGAACAGGTGTCCCCCAAGGAGAGCTACTGGGGCGTACGAATCCTTGCTCAATGAGTTGGGAAAGTTTAGGGTTTAGGGTTTAGGGTTTAGGGTTTAGGGTTTAGGGTTTAGGGTCCGAAGAGTCTGCTACTGCATTGCCTGCTTCTTTCTTTTTCTCTTTTGCAATCCTTTTCCTACATTCACTGATGTAGTGTCCAGGCTTATGGCAGTAGTGACATTTGCTCTTCTTTTTGGGCTTGTTTGCATCCCCTTTGTCAAACTTTTCACCACTAGAAGAGGGCTGTCCATGACCAGCCTTGCTAGACTGTTGTCCCCCATGCTTAAAGCTCTTTGCTTTACCCTTATCCTTGGCTGTAAATGCCTTTTCTCCACCACGGTTGCTCGATATGTTTGCTCTTCCTGCAAGAGTAAACCAACGAGCTCTTCAAAAGTGACGGGATCACCACCTCCTCTCATCGAGAGGTTGAGAGAGGTGTGAAAGCCCAAGTAGGAAGGCGGTAAAGAATGAAGAGTGTTGGTGACCATCTGTCTGTCTGGGATAACCTCATCAATGTTGAGCAATTGTTCCTGCAAATCTTTCACTTTGGTGAGATGATCTGCCATAGAGTCACCCTCATCCATTGAAAGAAGATCCAATTGCCTCTTCAAGTAGGCAACTCTTGCCTCGTTGCGTACCTGATACATTGCTTCCAATGTGTCCCATGCAAGCTTCGATGTCTTGCATGAACGAATGTGCGGAATAATAGTCCTTTTCACTGAAAGGGCTATCAATGACATGGCCTGTGCATCTCTAGAGTCCCATCTTTTCTGCTCTTGTGTGGGAGCAGGATCTACATCAGGAGCTCTTTGAGCACCTCCCCTTTGAGGTGTGGACCTCCCCTTTGAGGTGTGGCTGGCTGAATGGTATGTGGGCGTGTGTCATCACCACACACGATGCCCCAAAGCCCTTTGGCTACCAGCAAATTACGGATCATGAAACTCCAGAGGGAGTAGTTAGATCCATCCAGCTTGTCCTCCTAGGTGAGCACACCAAATACATCTGTAGCATTCTGTGCCATGTCAACAAAGTATAACTGCAAGCAAACCAAGCACCAATGTGCACTGCCAGGCAACCAAATGTCATGTGCAAATGTATGCCTGCAAACCAAAGCAAGTGTAAACCTGCACCAAATTGTCCAATTACACACAATGTGTATACATACGCGACAAATCGCAGCTGTAATGCCCAATTACATGCTCCAATCAGAAAATCCCCAATTTTTATGCACTCCAATCGCTGCAATGTGCATCTAATTGGCCAATTTTCACAAAAGCCCCAAATTTCTGCAAATGTAAGAGTTCCAATTTGCTGATTTTGACCTCAATTTTGAAAACCCCCAAATTTCTGCAAATGAAAGAGGTTCAATTGGCTGATTTTGACCTCAATTTCGAAAACCCCCAAATTGCAGGCAAAGCAAAATGCCCAATTTTTTTCAATTTGTCTTGAAATTGATAAATCCCCCAAATTTCTTGACTCCTGTACCACCTGCAAATTCAAATCTTCCTGGCAAACCCCCAAAATTTGTTGAATCTGCCTGCAAACCTTATTTTGTTTACTGAAACAAAGGTACCTGGGCAGCAATGTTGCACAGCCGGGGAGACGTTGCAGGTGGAGACTCAACAATGAGAAGGACACGAATATGGAGGCTGTTGCATGTAGCTGGCAGCAAGGTGGAGGCTGTGGAGGGGGAGTTGTTGTTGTAGGGAGTCGAACAAGTGGGAGGTGTGCAAGCAGTCGAATGTTGGGTAGTCGAGCTGGTGGCGGGCAGGCGAGCAAGCGGAAGCGGCAGCCGTGGGCCAGCACGGGGAGCGAGCAGATGTAACTGGAGTCGTCGGTGTAGTGGGCTAGCGCGAATGGCCTGAAACGGGCGACTTCGACGGAGGCCGAACGGGAGCAGAGCGCCGATGTGCTGGGCGCTGCTGGGCACGGTGGTGTTGGGCGAGCGAGTTGGCGAACGGCGACGGCCTGAACGGAGCGGAACGTCGACGGAGGTGTATATGGTGGCCGGAGCAGAAACGTCGAGCACTGGGGAAACGCCGGTGCCTGGGGACGACGTTGGTCGGAACAGCGAGCGCTGACGGAAACGCCAGACGTGAGCAGACGGCGACTGGAACGGAGAGGCGTGGACGGAAGTGGTCGGCCGGAACAGAATGGCAGGTCGAGACGACGCTGGCCGGCGGGTGCTGTGACGGAGCGGAGGGGGGCCTGGGCGGCGGCAGGAGCAGGCGCCGGCTGGAGTTGCAGAACCGCCCGCGAGCTGGTGGGCGGAGGTGGTGGGCTCCCCACTAGTGCCGCCCGTCTCTGGCGGCCGGATGGCTGAGCTCCCACGGACGGAAACACAGCGGCGACGGAATCTGACGGACGGAAAAACACAGGCGACGGAATTTGGCAGCCTGTGGACGGAATTTCACAGAAATTTTTCCAGCAGCAGTTTTCCAAGGCTAGCTCCCAGCTCCCAGCTCTGATACCAAATGTTGGGTGTTGGACTCACACACTCACACACACAAACCTGCACATTAGGGTTAGGTGCAGGGTAGAGAAGCTCACACACAGAAATGAGAGAGAGAGAGAGAGCCAAAAGTGTGGTATCCACAAAATGCAAGTCAACCCTTGCATGTGTGCCACATCCATATAATATAGAAGTACAAAATATTATATGTTAGAGTGTCCTTTCACACTTGATGTCCAAGGGGAAAAACCACATGGGAAAAAGTGCCCTTGGTTAAGCCCTGTTCACACATAGCACTACCATAAGTGAGCATATGCGGACAATTGTAAAAACAATTTTAAGATTACAAGATTCATACTTGCACAACACTTATTTTGGAGAGTAAAACATTGAAAGCATTTTATTTCCAAATATTTACAAGGATGAGTTTTATTACAAAGATCTGAGGCTAATATAATTAGTCTTATTTGCCATCAAGGGAAATTCCTAAGCTTGACTATGACATAAGGGTAGAGCGGTCCACATAGGTGAAATATGGGGGTTCCGCTGTAGTTTCTAAGACTCTAAAAACTGATGGTAAGGGTGGTAGACTCTGGATTGGGGTAGGTCCCAACACAGCTACTCTGTCAGCAGGTAAGACTTGCATCACTTGGTCATACACCCAGCGATCCTGAGGTATGCGAAACCCATCTATAGTTACAGAGGTGTCGGTCCTGGGAGTACCGACGAACCAAAATAAACAGATCATCTTCAACTTTTCAATCCAACGAATCCACTTTAGGTCGGTGGTAAGGTTTCCAATTCGATTTGCTCGGATGAAGAAATATCTCACAAGGTTTGTTAAAACAACGTTTTTTCACAGTACAATAATGCCAAAGATAAGATTTATAAAAAAGTTTATACATGAATCAATTTTATACAAGCCAAATTGGCTCTCTTATTCTTTTCCTTTATACTGCCGATGATCTAGAATTCGGCCTTCCAGCCTCTACATGTTGGGCGAAACCCTACAGGACCATACACCTCATCGTCGGCCGCCGCTGGCGAGGACTCAAGCCGGCCTGTCGCCCTCTCAGGCTCCATCGCTCGATCCTCCCGCCCCTCAGAGGGATGTCTGCACACTAGGGTGGGCTTATTCACTGCACTAGCCTGGGCCCTCAGAATTAGGCAGCATCATAATCTCTCGCCTCAATTGGCGAACCTTATTCTCCCAATGGTATGAGGGATACCTTGGGCCATTTCCGAGCTTTGCTAACGACGCCGCCTGGAACGGTATTAGCGTCGAAGCCAGGAAAAACTTGCACTCTTTAAAGATAACAATTTCAATGCAATTTATTGAATACAGCATCACACAATTCATAACTTCATACAATTTTATGTCATTATTTTAAAAGGAAAAGATACACATTTATTAACACTAATATAGAAAAAAAACTCGTCTTTAAAAGATAACCAAACTAACCTGGCCACCATTTCCTTGAGGAGCTTGTAAAGGGAGGGTTGGAGCCGCATCGGGAGCATCTTCTCTAATCTCGTTGTTGCATGCTCCTCTTGAGGCAATATTCTAACGTTTTTGGGAAGGGGCCATCTTGGACGTCGTCTTGTAGGGCTCATTGTCGCGGTCGAAACGCTCCAATCAGATCTCAATTTTGAGATCGTTTGCTCACTGTATGAGCAAAAGATCACAGCGCATGAACCCTCTCTAAGGCAAAAACCTCTTACTAAAGTCCACGCAAATTGGGGGGGGGGAGGGAATTGTGAGATGTCCTTAACACAAAAACGTTTTGCTAAAGGGGAGAAGGGCTGAGGATTGCTGTAAGTCTCTTCACACGGGACACTGCCTCTAGCAAGAGGGAGATGGAGGAAAATTACCTTATCTGAAAAGTGGCAAATGAGGGGGTGTGGAGAGGAGTGGCTGCAAGGGGCGGTTGTACTACAGCAAGTACACTGCACAGGGACAGACGGCGGTACGGACGGCGGCACAACAGAGTATATGCTATGCAGAAATGCGTGTTGTCCATGGAGCACCCCGGGGGTTTATATAACGGTGGGGTACGGATACGGGCGCTGCGCAAAGCAAGAACGAAAGGACGGTGTACCAGCAAAGGTTGTAGATCAGTGGCTTGCATGGCTTTGTGGGAAAGGTACGGTGTTGGTTAAAAGGGAAAGGAGTGGAACGCATGTACCTTATCTGGTCTGGGACAGCATGGGTGTCCACGTAGCGGTACGTGTGGACCACACAGTGGACGGCCGTCCTTTGGTTCTTGTGCGGCTATCGTACGGGCACCCTGGTAAGTGTGTACGATCTAAATTTTGGGACGGGGTCTCCAAATTTGGGACGCCGGCCTCGATTTGCGTGCTGGACCGTCCTGAGGGGCGAATTTTTTCTCTCCGGGAGGTTCTCCTGGTCGTTGGGGTGTAGAGCGTCCGTCAATCGGACGCCTGGTCGTGCATTTATTAAGGTTTAAAGGTCGTCGCTTTTTAACTAAAAATGACTGAAATTTGCGTATAAGCTTGATCCAGTGTTCGTTTTGGATGTTGTAAAATCCTATATTAGGATAAAATCGCGCGCAGATTCCAAATTTGGACTCAGAATTTGAAGATTCTAAGTAGAAATAACTCAAATAATAAAATCATTGATTTTTATACCATAAAAACTCATAAATTTATCTATTACTGAGTAATTGGGACTCTAAGTTCACAGCTCATTTTTGGTAGGAAGTTTTCAAGAAATTGGAAACTACGTGGTTAACAAACAGGTATGCATCATTCGCGTCTATTGGATATTCTAGGTATTGGCCAGGTAGTTTGAAGCTTAGTGGACTATCACATGTCATAAATCCAAGCATTGTCCACACATCAAAGATAGCACACAAAAGTCAAAGAAACTTAAACATACATTAATATGCAGTGCACATGTAAAAATCCTCCTGTTCATAGATTGTCTTGTCGTCATGGTCGATCATGTGGTCTCATATCAAAAACCACTTCTAAGCTATCTGGCTTCCCAAGGAAAACCGCTCAGTCAATCATAACCACTCAGTCAATCATAACCACTCATCTGGGCCATTTGGTCACTATGACCGCCCGAGTGTTTATCAACACAGTCATTTGGGTCATTTGCTCTCTCGGACCGCATGACTGTCAAATAGTCATCTGGGTCATTTGGTCGCATTGATTGCTTGACTATCAAATCCTTTCATTTGGGCCATAATGACCGCCCGACTGTGAAATCCAAGGCATCTGGCACAAAGGCAGCCCAATGGGTCATCTGGCATTACTGCCACCCAAATACAAATCTCGCTCCTTGGGTCATCTGGTATGCAACTGACCCAAACTAGAGCATGTCCAATTAACCATTACATAAGCAAAATAATGATCAATTATATTCCAATATATATATACAATGAAGAGGGCTAGAGGTACATTCCCTCTCTCTTGAATCTGTCTTGTTCTCAAGACGTCTGTATGCACTTCAAATACATTTGGAACAACTGCTTCGTCATAAGCTCAAAGTATCTTTGGATAGTCTTGGAAGTACTTCTCTGGCATCCATTTTGCATCCAATGGCGAATAATTCTTGAATTTCAAGAGGAACTTTCTGACCACTCTCTGTCCTCTTTTTCTTAGAGCATGAAACACAATCTATTGGTTGCACTTGCTCAATCCCCTCTTGCCAGTTCACAGCTCTTGGCTTGCCGGTCAACTCAATTTGACTTTTTGCTTTTCTCTACTTTTTGACCAAAGCTGGTGCTTTTCCATGTGCAAACTTTATGGTCCCTATCCCCATGGCTTCTTCCAACACTCTAGTGTCCTGGCAAGGGTTCCATCATGTGAATAGTGCTAGGATGGCCAAATAGTTACAAATTCTGCTAGGTGTGAGCCTTTGAGTGCCTACCCCTTATCTAACCAAAGGTCAAATAGGAATATAACAATATATTTATTGATATTCCTACTAATGCCAATCAAATTGACCTATGCTTTTTAATCAAATGATGGTTCAGTTTTTAAACCAATATTGAGGTATTCTCACGATGTGTTCAAGGATACATTTTGTTCTACGATAAGTCCTTTGCCAAGCAGCATGAGTTCTTGAAGATTGTCATGAAGGTGGTCCCGGAGCGGTGTTTTCTTGTTTTTCCACCGATCCTACAGAGGTGATTATGTCAGAATATGCAGCGGAGATGATGACCAAATCTGGGAACACAAGAGCAAAAACGCAGGCAGAAAAAACAGCACAGAAAGAGAGAGATGTAGGCGTGTAACTCTGCTCTGATATACACAAGAAGATCCCGGGGAATGATACAAATGAGGTATGGGGGCTGAGGAGCTATATATACTCCCCTAGAGGGCAGTCGGCCAGCACTGGAAGAGGCCCACGACTGGACAAAACCCACGACTGCTGAAAAACAGCAGTCGGCCAGCATCTGGTGCCCCATGTCTGCACAGAACAAGTCGGCCAGCACTCAGACAGCCCACGACTGCTACAGATGCAGTCGGCCAGCTTCAGAGTGCTCCTGGCATCACCTGGCAGCCCTCCCAAGCCTCAGAAAAATGGGAAAAAATAGGGGAAAAATACGGAGAGTGGGGAAAAATGATAAAACACCTCATAAGGGCGGGCACACCCACAACAAAGGCCCTGGTGTTACGGTGTATAAATCTAGACAGGAGATGACTTCTAACACCCCCTCTCAGCTCCTGGCTGTGTGACCAACCACTGGGAGCTGGGGTGCCGCCTGAGCAAATCCTGAGAGCGACTTCGTGAAGAGGTCCACCGTACTGTCCTCCGTCGAACAGAACTCCAGCAAGATGTCATCAGCAACAATCTGTTCACGAACAAAGTGCCTTTGGATGACCAAGGGTTCCTCCAGTGGAAGCCCAAACCTGCAATGTAACCTCCTCCTGCTCCGTAAAACTGCTCCTGGGCCATAAGTAGATCTCCTCGTGTCCGGATCTCTTCCCCAAACCGAGTCACTCCAACCGTGGAGTCGGACTCCATCCAGCAATCCCCCTCCTGTGTACAAGAGTCCATGATCCTTCGCATGTCGCAGAAACCACAGGAAACGCAATCCTGCCTCACAAAGAGACATCTGCAACCAAGAGCTCAACTGCCTCATCAGGAAGCTCCCGTCCAATCCGGTGTCCATCAACCAGATCAATGAACTGTACAGCTTCTGAGTCACAGAGACATCACACTGCTCACAAGGATCAACACCTGTTACGGTGCACAAGCAAGTCCTGGAAACCCGATGAAACCTGTCAACCACCCCCTCTGAATCCGGAACCACAAAGCCTGGAGAAACCACCTCCTTCTGCAAGTAAACACCTGTCACCTGCCTGGCTTTCCGAAAGGTCCCCGTGGAAAGAACATCCTCAACTACTGGAAGTTCTATGTCCCGAACACGACGAGACATCAGAGCATAAGTGACCTGTTCAGCTTCCTCTGACTCACAAACACAAGAACTACCAACCTCAGTACTGGAAAGTTCCTGCCAACTGCTGCCATCTATTGGTACGCTATCCACCATCTGGTCTCGGAAAGCCTGTACCTGCAGCGTATCCACACTTGAGTAGCCATTACCACACTGCCACTCATCACAATCCTGAGGACCTGGGAGAGAGAGTGCTGAAAGCCTGTAAACTCCATTCTCCACTCCACCTTCCCAAACCACTTGGCCTGTTGCTTTGTCCCGGAGAGCAACAAAATGCTCATCAAACTCCACCCGTACGCCAGTCTTGCAAACCTGATGCACTGACAACAGATGAAAACCAAGTGCCGGAACATACAACACCTGGGAGGAATACTTCCCCCCTCTGCCATCGGGAACTATCTCCATCCTGCCCTCACTGTGAACTGGGATAGTGGACGTATCCCCAGTAAGAATATGACCAGAAAGCCTGCAGAGATCCTGTAAACCGGAACGGGAAGGAGTCATGTGCCTGGAAGCACCACTATCAAGAATCCACTCCCGAGTATCCGTTGCGGAGAGTCCTCCAATCTCCTCCCTGCCTGAAGAAAATGGAACATCGGTGTCCATCACCTCCAGGTGCACAAAAGCCGGAGTCTTCATGATTGTTGAGGAGTCTTCACTCTTCTCGGTCTTCCGCTTGGGACACTGCCTCCAGTAGTGGCCTTTCTCGCCACAATCATTACAGGTCCTCTCTGCCTTTAGTTTCTCGCGGTCAGCGTCGGACATCTTCTCAGAAGACTTCTCCGATGAAGCCTTCCCCTTGCCCGAGTTACGGCCTTTCGACCGTTGGCCAGTTAAGGCCTCCGAACCTCCACCCTGAGGAGGGTTCGTGAATCGTTCCTCCTGGTCCAAGACCATGGGCACAAGCTCCTTCCACGTGATGGTGCTGAGCCTGCCACTGGTAATCAACGACGAGTAGAATGCTGAGTACGAAGAGGGTAAATGTGACAGCAACGTTATGGCCATGTCCTCTGACGATATCTCCTTCCCAGCCTGAAGAACTTCCTACTGAAGAGCCTGCAGCTTGTTAATATGCTCCGGCATCGTCGCCGACTTTGCAGGGCTCATAACCCGCATCTGTACTTCCAAAGAAATCCTCTTCATGGGTGATACCCTGTTGTACAGAGAAGCCAAATGCTGCCATATACCTCTGGCCAGCGTCATGTGCTTTACATGATTGATTACCTGTGGTGTGCAGTTGAGGAAAATAAACGAACGGACCCTGGCGTTGACGCGATCCCACATCTGCGTCTGGGCCTCCCGGTCCTTTCGGGTTGACGGTAACTCCCCTTCCTCTACTTCCGGCCGTGGGACACCAACAACGACGAAATCGGCGAGATCGTAGGACTCCAGAACAGATTCCATCATCACCTTCCATATGCCGTAGTTGCTCCCGTCCAACTGACGGTCCACCGGGAACGTGGGGAGTGTCGGGATCTTCACATGTCTCTCGGCCATCTCAAACAGATCTGCCATAGCGGGGATGTACTCTGAAAAGGGTGGGTGGGTGGGAACAAAGAAGAACTGATACCTGCAAGTGGCTGTCCAGCAAATCAGCCCGCCTTCCTCTTGCTTCTCCTCTTCCCGATCAGCCCAAAACAGTCCACCAATCAGCCACGAAACAGCCCCCTCTTGCTCACACAAATCCCAAGACCTATCTAGAGCCTAGGCTCTGATACCATGTCAGAATATGCAGCGGAGATGATGACCAAATCTGTGAACACAAGAGCAAAAACGCAGGCAGAAAAAACAGCACAGAAAGAGAGAGATGTAGGCGTGTAACTCTGCTCCGATATACACAAGAAGATCCCGGGGAATGATACAAATGAGGTATGGGGGCTGAGGAGCTATATATACTCCCCTAGAGGGCAGTCGGCCAGCACTGGAAGAGGCCCACGACTGGACAAAACCCACGACTGCTGAAAAACAGCAGTCGGCCAGCATCTGGTGCCCCATGTCTGCACAGAACAAGTCGGCCAGCACTCAGACAGCCCACGACTGCTACAGATGCAGTCGGCCAGCTTCAGAGTGCTCCTGGCATCACCTGGCAGCCCTCCCAAGCCTCAGAAAAATGGGAAAAAATAGGGGAAAAATACGGAGAGTGGGGAAAAATGATAAAACACCTCATAAGGGCGGGCACACCCACAACAAAGGCCCTGGTGTTACGGTGTATAAATCTAGACAGGAGATGACTTCTAACAGATTACTCTAAATCAAGAATTTGACACTGTTAATCATTTTTTTTTTGGAAAAATGATCCTTCTATTAGTTAATGAGAAGACGCCATAAGGCTACAAAGCCCACCTCACAAGGAGGGATAATACATACAGTGAACACCGGAGCTCCACCCCCGTGGCTGGCCGCTCTCTGGGGGGGGGGGCTACCTAGTAGTACATGCGGGAGGTGAGAAGAGCCAAACTGGAGGCCTGTAGTGCCAAGTGACATCCTCGCCCCTCGCGGTGAGGAAAGGGCCAGGCTGCCAAGTGCGGAGGAACGCCTTGCGGCGACACTGTTAATCATTTAGACAACAAGTCATAAAATTATTTATACACAAGCACTAAGTCTCAGTTTTGCAAGTGGAGCCCGCTCCCCCCTTGGGCCCTCACCCATTCTCTCTCACCTTTGTGGAGTATTTACTTCACTGAAATGATAACAAAAGTCCAACGCAAAAGGTTGGCTGAAATCTGTAAAAAGATACCCTGCTGTGCTCTCTTGTACAATATTAGGCCAGCCACCGGCAATGGAATAATAAATCCATTTTTTTTCTCCAAGTGTGCAAAATCCATCTCCCAATCCTAATGCAATGATGGCTAATCCTTTTTTCATTCTGGCTTAACTAGTAAACTGAAGAAGTCCCTCCATTTCTCTCGGCCTTGGGACTGGTCTAGGCTGAAATTGTGTTGTCTACAAGGGCTGCACTGGGGCTGAGTATCTTTTGGAGGGGGAATGCCGTTTGTTTATGGAATGCATTATGCGACCCTCCCGACACCCCCCCCCCCCCCCCCCTCCAAAAGAAGAAAAAAAAAACAACGAAACCACCCTTTCCTCTTGTTTTGCCTGATTTTTCTGGCTTCCCTTAAGGCCGAGTGCATAATTTGGGAAGCTGGAGGGCCTAAAGCATTAATTAATTGGTAAAGATGAAAGTACCAAAAAGGGCTTTAACCTTTGGAGTCACTCGACCTGTGCGCTTTTATTGATTATCACCAACTCTCACCTCATCACACATATTTGGCAGTAGTGTGGCACATGCATCCATGATGAAGATGATGCATGATGGAGCAAAGGGGTTGACATTGTTTAACCTGGGTGAATTCGCCGAGGTCCCATTTCTTGTTTTTTTGTGGACACATACTTGCATTGTTGACCTGGTCTTCTTCATCTTTGTTCTAAAGCGGCTCTTCTTTTTCTTGTTCCACTTGCAACTGGGACCCACAAACCTCCTGTTCCTCCTACTTAAATTTCTCGTGCAAAATTGGGCCTTCTAAACTGTAACCTTCTTGGGAATGGGTCTCACATCTTTTGCAAGTTGGTCTTGTCTTTCCTCCTCCATAAACTGTTCCAACATTTGCAAAAGTTGTTTCTGGCTCTCCATTTTCGCTATCAAATTCATTTGTGTCATCGCATCTGTGATTCACTTAAGTCTAAGAAGGTGCAGCCCTGCAGCCCCTATGATTGCTGTCCGAATGGGAAAGAGAGCAGCCTTAGAAGTGCATAAGGTGCAAGTGGACGGGTGGGCTAGAACTAGATGGGCAGAGTAAACCAAGCCTAATTATGAGCCTGATGTAAGGAGCCATGATGGCCTTGTAGTGCACTATGGGCTGGGTTGTTTTATGTTGGTTGTACACTCCCAAGGGAATGTAAATATTTTGATTCTTCACTGCACTTCTTTTCTGATGCAAAATGGCTCTAATGCAGGTGTGCTTCCACGATATTTCAGTTCCGAGTGGTCGTTTGCTCAATATCGATTGCCTGAAGATGTGAGAACACTGGTTGCATTTGGACCCGACAAGACTACAGTAACCATTGTTGGACTTGACGGAAGGTACTTTTCTGTCAAAACGGGTGTTATTGGGGCATTTTTTGGAGCCATTTTGATGCCTTTAGTGTTTGGTTTTTGCAACTCCAGCTTCTACAGGTGTGCCTTTGATCCTGTTCATGGAGGCGAGATGCAGCAACAGGAGTTTGCTAGATTTTTGAGATCGGATAGTGAGGTGATGGTTTGATGGGTTGCTTTATGCATAGCAGCCTTTGCACAAATGAGAATTGAATGTTACCTAATTGGGTGGGTGTTTCTCGTATGATAACTGGCCATAGAAAAAGCAGTCTACTACTTCGAAAGCTGGAATCTAAGTGAGACTCATACCATTTACATGCAGGGGAGAGTTTTATTTAAGACAGATGGGCCTTCTCTTCTTCTTTGAATTCTTCTTTTTGGGCTAGACAGCAAGATTCTTTCTTTTTGCAATTTCTGTTAAACACGATTGCTGTTTTTACAGAATTACTCCGCGAGGGGCTGTATCTCAATCAAGTCTCTACATTAGTGTACAAGCCCTCAACCTTATAAGCACAGTTCCTATCTTCCAACTTTTATGTCTTAGCCCTTGCTCCACTTGCACTACACACTCATAATGTATATTAATCATACTATTTCTTCTTTGATTATTGGCTTCTGATTTTCCAACAGCTCATTTTGAAAATGTTTGCCTATGGTATTCTCTAGGTTCAAGAATTAACTCTACACGTGATTTATGCATGTATGTGCACATGCATGCCCTTGCAATTGTGCGCATACTTGCGCAGCTATGCCTCTTGTGCTTGTGTTTGTGTTTGTGTTTGTGTCAATTATATTAACAAGTAGCTGACCCGTGCTTTGTACGATCAGGCTATATAACAAAAACTAGTTTCCCAAGCGTGAACCCAAACGTGACCCAAGCTTGAAAAATTATACCTTCATTTCAAATTTCAAAAATGTAAAGCACTTGTATATGTAGCCTACCTAGGCAGTCCAATATAGCCTTGTATGCATCGTAGTGGCTGCCCAAGGCTGGTTCAAAAAAAAAAAGGTGAAGACAATCCATTTAAAAGGACTCTAAGAATGTCAAATCTTCAAAGGATGATGTCAAAAAACTTAGGTGGCGAAGTATGTATTTTTTGGGGTGTCAAAATAGCAAAGAGTCACTTACATGCAAGAAGACATATGCTTCTAATGTGTGATAAAGGAACATGTATAAGCAAATGTGAACTTTTCTTCTGTCTAAAATAGGAGGGTGGTGATGGTAGGTGGGTGATAGTGCTCGAGCTCTTCAATTGCTACAGTTGCTTCTCTGCTCCTGAAATTGTGTTGGAACTCATCCCACAAGAGATGCAAACTTCTTGACCCCAACTTTGCTAATCCACTCTCCATACTTGTCTGCCTCCTCGGTGTAGGGTCGATGTGAGCTACTCAAACTCCATCTTGCTTGACACAAGAAAGCTAGAATTGTGGGTGAGAGAGAGCACATAATGCAAGATGGTTATATGTATAGAAGGTAGGAAATATAGAGCAAGCAAATCGTTTCACAACCTACAACTTGCAACTCCACCCAAACCATTTGAATACTCAAACTCCACTATCCTACTTGACACAAGAAATCTAGAGAGAGAGCACATAATGCAGGAAAGTCATATGTTCAGAATGTAGGAGATATAGAGGAAACATATCGTTTTACAACCTAGAACTTGCAGCTCCACCCAAACCATTTGAGTTTTGAGTGCACAATGGACCATAGGCATGTTGCATGTTTCCCACTAGGACATCCATGAATGCTTGACCTCTCTATGATTTCTCAAAATCCAAGGTTAATTTAGCTCCTTAACTTTGAAAGAATAGATTAGGAGAGAGATAATGATGGGATAGGGGTGTGAAAAGAAAATCATAACCCTTTTTCCCTAGCCCCATGCTGCCTAGCTAGGTGACTAACCTCTAGAATGTTGCCCATTTCATGTAGACGAGTGTGGGTCACACTTTGCCACTTATGGCACTGGGCACACACAAATAGCTTGGCTAGATAATGCCAACTAGGTGGTTCGGAACTATTGAAAGGTTGGGACTTGACTAGACATCGACATGTTTGGTGATCCTACTAGGGATATCCCACTCATTGGGATTCAATAGCTAGGGAGATATAAATCGTGGGAAAGCTCACTACTATAAAAATGACCATTGTGCTAGTAATCTAGGAAGTGGTGTTGGAAATTTACAAATGCCAAAATTTTGAAAAAACATGCATAGGAAAGAAAGAGTTGTGGAGTGGTCTAATCATGTCTTGGAAAGAGTGTGTGTCATGACAATAGTTATTGTCACAATAGGTGCTTTCTAGAAGCTGTGCTGATGGAAGTTGCATGGAAGCTGTGCTGATGGAAGCTGCATGGAAGTGGACACTCTTCCGGATCAACGCATAAGTTGAACTCCAAGATTAAAGAGGATCAAGATCAAGGGATTTAAGAAATTCAAGGTGCTTTCTAGAAGCTGTGCTGATGGAAGCTACATGGAAGTGGACACTCTTCCGGATCAATGCATAAGTTGAAATCCAAGATTAAAGAGGATCAAGATCAAGGGATTTAAGAAATTCAAGAACATCAAGAATTTCAATAAGGACAAGGCAACTGGAGAGAATAACTAGAGTAGCAAAACATAGGGCATGAAGACGAAAGAGAATTCAAAAACTACCCCAACCAATAGCAATGGTACTAAAATACCCAAAGTTCGCAGGGAAGAGTGATGAAGATCAGATGCTCATGTCTTTTCATTTGAAACCACATTTTTACCCCACCAGAGCTCCAGTAGCTCAGAAGATAGAGTTCTTTGTAATAACAGTGGGCGATAAAGTAACCAGTCAATATGCACATCATGGTTTGGATCACTTCCATACATTTAATGATCTCAAGAGTGCTTTCATGAAGAGTTTTGTAAGGATAAGATGACCACAAAAGTGCTGGTAAAAATGTAAAGATTGACCCAAAAGAAAAGGCCCAGAAAGACTATGCTGCTCAGTTTAGAGCACTCATGGATGAGATTGATGATGACATTAAATCAAGCTGATAGAACATTAATAACTACTCTAGCCAATGGTTTGTGGGAGGATTTTGGACAATGCTTTAGAGAAAGATGTGGCCTTGTTGACCTGGAAACTCTCACATTTGAGCAAGTGGTAGCATGTCTAGTATACAAAGTGTAACAAATCTACATTCTGCACCATGGGCATTTAAAATAGCTTAAAAGAACACCACGTGAATGACACGCTTCAGTATGGTGTATGGGTTGGATGCAATATTGCTGCCCATGGAATTCCTATTCAGTAGGTCTTATGATTGTTGTAGTAGAAAGGAGTAGCAAAAAGAATGTCTTATAGAAGGTTGTGTGTGATTAAGAATCATATTAACATCTTATGAAAGACCACAAGGGTGCTTGACTAAGGTAATGTATCATTTATTAAAGTTGCTTCAAGCTAATTTGTTATATTTTACTATATTTTACAAAAGCATAATGATTCATCTTCTGGGAATTGTTCATCGTTTGTATTGTTACCACCGTAGTTTTAGTGAGAATGTATGTTGGCACAAAAATAAGTTTCATTTTTTAAATTAAAAAAAAACAATTGAGTGATTACCTCCTTGCCAAACACAAGGGTCGCATGATAGCACGGTTGTTTTGAGGCTCTTGTGTATTGATTTCAAGTCAAGGCCATGAGATTGTTCTTGAGAGCTAAGTATTGTTTTTATCTGCTTATTCGGAATCTAGAACTCTAGGAGATAAGTTTAGTTAGGTACACAAAGTCTTGTAATCTAGGAATATTCAGCTTCTTTAAGGTAATCTCAAAGTTTCCATTGGTATGACAAAAAAAGTAAGCATGACACTTTAGCTAAATTGAAGATTCATGCTTTTGGTTTATAGTTGAAGAAAATTAGTACAAAAAGAGTTCAAGGACCTCTCCTAATCAAGGCAATGTTGCAAATATAATGGAAGAGAGTTTACCATAGTAAGAAAAGCAAAGATTTCAAGTTAAGGAATAAAGGTAAAGTTTGAAAACATTTGTGGAAAGTTGAATGTCAACAAAGCCCTACCTTTTGTGATGAGGACTTCACAAAGAAGTCTAAGCTAAGACATGTTGCCATGCACCTAAAAGAGACTGCTAGTGACTGGTGGATAATTGCATCAACTTAAAAAGAGTTCAACAAGTTACTCTATCAAGACCTCTTGCTAGTGGACTTCAAAAAGTGAGTGACGGAGTGAGATTGGCTTGCATGAGATGAAGAGGGGTCAACGGATTCCGGTATAGGAAGACACTTGTTAAGGTTACTACTTTTATATGCAAATTTTGGAGGTGGAATAGATGAAAATGTTTGCATCAAGATTACGTCTCATCATCCAAAAAGGATGGGAAGTATATCCTAATAACACTTTGCAACATCTCATGAATTTAGCTATGATTATAGAGCACTTGTATATGTAGTCTACCTAGGCAGTCCAATATAGCCTTGTATGCATCGTAGTGGATGCCCAAGGCTGGTTCAAAAAAAAAAGGTGAAGAAATCCATTTAAAAGGACTCTAAGAATGTCAAATCTTCAAAGGATGATGTCAAGAAACTTAGGTGGCAAAGTATTCATTTTTTGGGGTGTCAATATAGTAGAGCCACTTACATGATGCAAGAAGACATATGCTTTTAATGTGTGATTAAGGAACATGTATAAGCAAATGTGAACTTTTCTTCTGTCTAAAGTAGGAGGGTAGTGATAGTACGTGGGTGATAGTGCGCTCGAGCTCTTCAATTGCTCCAGCTGCTTCTCTGCTCCTAAAATTGTGTTGGAACAACTCATCCCACAAGAGATGCAAACTTCTTGACCCCAACTTTGCTGATCCACTCTCCATGCTTGTCTGCCTCCTTGGTGTAGGGTCTATGTGAGCTACTCAAACTCCACCATCTTTCTTGACAGAAGAAAGCTAGAACTGTGGGTGAGAGAGAGCACATAATGCAAGACGGTTATACGTACAGAAGGTAGGAGATACAGAGCAAGCAAATCGTTTCACAACCTAGAACTTGCAACTCCACCCAAACCATTTGAGTACTCAAACTCCACCATCCTACTTGACACAAGAAATCTAGATAGAGAGCACATAATGCAGGAAAGTCATATGTTCAGAATGTAGGAGATACAGAGGAAACATATCGTTTGCAGCACCACCCACACCATTTGAGTTTTGAGTGCACAATGGACCATAGGCATGTTGCATGTTTCCCACTAGGACATCCATGAATGCTTGACCTCTCTATGATTTCTCAAAATCCAAGGTTAATTTAGCTCCCTATCTTTGAAAGAATATATTAAGAGAGAGATACTGATGGGGTAGGGGTGTGAAACGAAAATCATAACCCTTTTTCCCTAGCCCCATGCTGCCTAGCTAGGTGACTAACCTCTAGAATGTTGCCCACTTCATGTAGACTAGTGTGGGTCACATTTTGCCACTTATGGCACTGGGCTTAGACAAATAGCTTGGCTAGATAATGCCAACTAGGTGTTTTGAAACTACTAAAATGTTGGGACTTGACCAGACATCGACATGTTTGGTGATCCTACTAGGGATATCCCACTCATTGGGATTCAATAGCTAGGGAGATATAAATCGTGGGAAAGCTCACTACTATAAAAATGACTATTGTGCTAGTAATCTAGGAAGTGGTGTTGGAAATTTACAAGTGCCAAAGTTTCGAAGAAACATGCATAGGAAAGAAAGAGTTAAGTGGAGTGGTCTAATCATGTCTTGGAAAGAGTGTGTGTCATGACAAGAGTTATTGTCACAATAGGAGCGTTCTAGAAGCTGTGCTGATGGAAGCTGCATGGAAGTGGACACTCATTCAGATCAATGCATAAGTTGAACTCCAAGATTAAAGAGGATGAAGATCAAGGGATTTAAGAAATTCAAGAACATCAAGAATTTCAATAAGGACAAGGCAACTCGAGAGAACAACTAGAGTAGCAAAACATAGGGCATGAAGACGAAAGAGAATTCAAAAACTACCCCAACCAAAAGCAATGGTACTAAAATACCCAAAGTTTGAAGGGAAGAGTGATGAAGATCAGATGCTCATGTCTTTTCATTTGAAACCACATTTTTGCCCCACTAGAGCTCCAGTAGCTCAAAAGATAGAGTTCTTTTTGCAATAACAGTGGGCGATAAAGTAACCAGTCGATATGCACATCATGGTTTGGATCATTTCCATACATTTAATGATCTCAAGAGTGCTTTCATGAAGAGTTTTGTAATGATAAGATGACCACAAAAGGTAAAGATGCAAAGATTGACCCAAAAGAAGAGGCCCATGAAAGACTATGCTGCTCAGTATATAGCACTCATCATGAGATTGATGATGACATTAAATCAAGCTGATAGAACATCAATAACTACTCTAGCCAATGGTTTGTGGGAGGATTTTGGATAATGCTTTAGAGAAAGATGTGGCCTTGTTGACCTAGAAACTCTCACATTTGAGCAAGTGGTAGTAGGAGCACTGAGAGCAAAGAGAATCCTAAGAAAAAGTAAGAAAGAGACTAAGAAGACATCTAAGAAAGGAAAAGGCAAACAAAAGGAGTCTTCAGTGTCGAAGTTTGGAGAGAACATGCTACTGACTCCAGTTCAGATTAAAAATTTGACAAACATCAAAAGCGAAGAAGAAAGGTAGAAAGTCGGCAATGGATGTTCAAGAAGAATTGAAGGCTGCCCTATCCAAGCTTGTTGGAGATACGTAGGAAAGAATAGATCTGAACCAAGACTAGATGTCTAGTATACAAAGTGTAACAAATCTACATTCTGCACTATGGGCATTCAAAATATCTTAAAAGAACACCACGGGAATGACACGCTTCAGTATGGTGTATGGGTTGGATGCAATATTGCTGCCCATGGAATTCCTATTCTTTAGCAGGTCTTATGAATGTTGTAGTAGAAAGAAGTAGCAAAAGGAATGTCTTATAGAAGGTTGTGTGTGATTTAGAATCATATTAACATCTTACGAAAGACCACAAGGGTGTTTGACTAAGGTAATGTATCATTTAAAGTTGCCTCAAGCTAATTCGTTATTCAATTTTACTATATTATTCAATTTGTGATAGGTCATTTTTAAAAAACAACAGCATAATGATTCATCATCTGGGAATTATTCCTCGTTTGTATTGTTACCATCGTAGTTTTAGTGAGAATGTATGTTGGCACAAAAATAAGTTTCATTTTTTAAATAAATAGAAAACAATTGAGTGATTACCTCCTTGCCAAACACAAGGGTTGCACATGATAGCACAGTTGTTTTGAGGCTCTTGTGTATTGATTTCAAGTCAACGCCATGAGATTATTCTTGAGAGCTAAGTATTGCTTTTATCTGCTTATTAGGAATCTAGATCTCTAGGAGATAAGTTTAATCAGGTACACAGTCTTGTAATCTAGGAATATTTAGCTTCTTTAAGGTAATCTCAAAGTTTCCATTGGTATGACAAAAGAAGTAAGCATGGGACTTTAGCTAAATTGAAGATTCATGCTTTTGGTTTGTAGTTGAAGAAAATTAGTACAGAAAGAGTTCAAGGACATCTCCTAATCGTGGCAATGTTGCAAATAATGGAAGAGAGTTTACCATAGTAAGAAAAGCAAAGAATTCAAGACAAGGAATAAATGTAAAATTTGAAAATATTTATGGAAAGTTGGATGTCAACAAAGCCCTACCTTTCTGATGAGGACTTCACAAAGAAGTCTAAGCTAAGACATGTTGCCATGCACCTAAAAGAGACTGCTAGTGATGATGACTGGTGGACAATTGCATCAACTTGGGAAGAGTTTACGAAAGTACTCTATGAAGGCCTCTTGCTAGTGGACTTCAAAAAGTGAGTGACATAGTGAGATTGGCTTGCATGGGATGATGAGGGGTCAACGGATTCCGGTATAGGAATAGACGAAAATGTGTGCATCAAGATTATATCTCATCATCCAAAAAGGATGGGAAGTATATCCTAATAACACTTTGCACCATCTCATGAATTTAGCTATGATTGTAGAGCACTTGTATATGTAGTCTACCTAGGCAGTCCAATATAGCCTTGTATGCATCGTAGTGGATACCCAAGGCTGGTTCAAAAAAAAAGGTCAAGACAATCCATTTAAAAGGACTCCAAGAATTCAAATCTTCAAAGGATGATGTTAGAAAACTTAGGTGCCAAAGTATGTATTTTTGGGGTGTCAAAACAGCAAAGAGTCACTTACATGATGCAAGAAGACATATGCTTTTAATGTGTGATTAAGGAACATGTATAAGCAAATCTGAACTTTTCTTCTATCTTAAATAGGAGGGTGGTGATGATAGGTGGGTGATAGTGCTCGAGCTCTTCAATTGCTCCAGCTGCTTCTCTGCTCCTGAAATTGTGTTGGAACTCATCCCACAAGAGATGCAAACTTCTTGACCCCAACTTTGCTGATCCACTCTCCATGCTTGTCTGCCTCCTTGTCGATGTGAGCTACTCAAACTCCACCATCTTGCTTGACACAAGAAAGCTAGAATTGTGGGTGAGAGAGCACATAATGCAAGACGGTTATATGTACAGAAGGTAGGAGATACAGAGCGAGCAAATCGTTTCACAACCTAGAACTTGCAACTCCACCCAAACCATTTGAGTAAAACTCCACCATCCTACTTGACACAAGAAATCTAGAGAGAGAGCACATAATGCAAGAAAGTCATATGTTTAGAATGTAGGAGATACAGAGGAAACATATCGTTTTACAACCTAGAACTTGCAGCTCCACCCAAACCATTTGAGTTTTGAGTGCACAATGGACCATAGGCATGTTGCATGTTTCCCACTAGGACATCCATGAATGCTTGACCTCTCTATGATATCTCAAAATCCAAAGTTAATTTAGCTCCTTATCTTTGAAAGAATAGATTAGGAGGGAGATAATGATGGGGTAGGGGTGTGAAAAGAAAATCATAACCCTTTTTCCCTAGCCCCATGCTGCCTAGCTAGGTGACTAACCTCTAGAAATGTTGCCCACTTCATGTAGACTAGTGTGGGTCACATTTTGCCACTTATGGCAGTGGGCAGAGACAAATAGCTTGGCTAGATAATGCAACCTAGGTGGTTCGGAACTACTGAAATGTTGGGCTTGACCTGACATCGACATGTTTGGTGATCCTACTAGGGATATCCCACTCATTGGGATTCAATAGCTAGGGAGATATAAATCGTGGAAAAGCTCACTACTATAAAAATGACTATTGTGCTAGTAATCTAGGAAGTGGTGTTGGAAATTTACAAGTGCCAAAGTTTTGAAGAAACATGCATAGGAAAGAAAGAGTTAAGTGGAGTGGTCTAATCATGTCTTGGAAAGAGTGTGTGTCATGACAAGAGTTATTGTCACAATAGGTGCTTTCTAGAAGCTGTGCTCATGTGGAAGCTGCATGGAAGTGGACACTCATTTCAGATCAATGCATAAGTTGAACTCCAAGATTAAAGAGGATCAAGATCAAGGGATTTAAGAAATTCAAGAACATCAAGAATTTCAATAAGGACAAGGCAACTGGAGCGAATAACTAGAGTAGCAAAACATAGGGCATGAAGACGAAAGAGAATTCAAAAACTACCCCAACCAAAAGCAATGGTACTAAAATACCCAAAGTTTGAAGGGAAGAGTGATGAAGATCAGATGCTCATGTCTTTTCATTTGAAACCACATTTTTGCCCCACCAGAGCTCTAGTAGCTCAAAAGATAGAGTTCTTTTTGCAATAACAGTGGGCGATAAAGTAACCAGTCAATATGCACATCATGGTTTGGATCACTTCCATACATTTAATGATCTCAAGAGTGCTTTCATGAAGAGTTTTGTAAGGATAAGATGACCACAAAAGTGATGGTAAAGATGCAAAGATTGACCCAAAAGAAAAGGCCCATGAAAGACTATGCTGCTCAGTTTAGAGCACTCATGATGAGATTGATGATGACATTAAATCAAGCTGATAGAACATCAATAACTACTCTAGCCAATGGTTTGTGGGAGAATTTTGGACAATGCTTTAGAGAAAGATGTGGCCTTGTTGACCTGGAAACTCTCACATTTGAGCAAGTGGTAGTAGGAGCACTGAGAGAAAAGAGAATCCTAAAAAAAAGTAAGAAAGAGACTAAGAAGACATCTGAGAAAGGAAAAGGCAAAGAAAAGGAGTCTTTAGTGTCAAAGTTTGGAGAGAACATGCTACTGACTCCAGTTCAGACTACCAAATTGACAAACATCAAAAGCGAAGAAGAAAGGTAGAAAGTCGCCCAAGACTGAATGTCTAGTATACACAAAGTGAAGTCTACATTCTGCACTATGGGCATTCAAAATAGCTTAAAAGAACACCACATGAATGACACGCTTCAGTGTGGTGTATGGGTTGGATGCAATATTGCTGCCCATAGAATTCCTATTCAGCAGGTCTTATGATTGTTGGAGCAGAAAAAGGAGTAGCAAAAAGAATGTCTTATAGAAGGTTGTGTGTGATTAAGAATCATATTAATATCTTAAGAAAGACCACAAGGGTGTTTGACTAAGGTAATGTATCATTTAAAGTTGCCTCAAGCTAATTCGTTTCTTATTTTTCCTATATTATTCAATTTGTGATAGGTCATTTTTAGAAAACAAAAGCATAATGATTCATCTTCTGGGAATTGTTCCTTGTTTGTATTGTTACTGCCGTAGCTTTAGCGAGAATGTATGTTGGCACAAAAATAGTTTCATTTTTGAAATAAATAGAAAACAATGGAGTGATTACCTCCTTGCCAAACACAAGCGTTGCATGATAGCACAGTTGTTTTGAGGCTCTTGTGTGTATTGACTTCAAGTCAAGGCCATGAGATTGTTCTTGAGAGCTAAGTATTGCTTTTATTTGCTTATTAGGAATCTAGAACTCTAGAACTCTAGGAGATAAGTTTAATCAGGTACACAAAGTCTTGTAATCTAGGAATATTCAGCTTCTTTAAGGCAATTTTAAAGTTTCCATTGGTATGACAAAAGAAGTAAGCATGGGACTTTGGCTAAATTGAAGATTCATGCTTTTGGTTTATAGTTGAAGAAAATTAGTACAAAAAGAGTTCAAGGACCTCTCCTAATCGTGGCAATGTTGCAAATAATGGAAGAGAGTTTACCATAGTAAGAAAAGTAAAGAATTCAAGACAAGGAATAAAGGTAAAGTTTGAAAACATTTATGGAAAGTTGGATGTCAACAAAGCCCTACCTTTTTGTGATGAGGACTTCTCAAAGAAGTCTAAGCTAAGACATGTTGCCATGCACCTAAAAGAGACTCTAGTGTGACTGGTGGACAATTGCATCAACTTGGGAAGAGTTTAACAAGTTACTCTATCAAGACCTCTTGCTAGTGGACTTCAAAAAGTGAGTGACGGAGTGAGTGGCTTGCATGAGATGAAGAGGGATCAACGGATTCCGGTATAGGAAGAACGTTGTTAAGGTTATTACTTTTATGCAAATTTTGGAGGTGGAATAGATGAAAATGTTTGCATCAAGATTACGTCTCATCATCCCAAAAGGATGGGAAGTATATCCTAATAACACTTTGCACCGTCTCATGAATTTAGCTATGATTGTAGAGCACTTGTATATGTAGTCTACCTAGGCAGTCCAATATAGCCTTGTATGCATCGTAGTGGATACCCAAGGCTGGTTCAAAAAAAAAGGTCAAGACAATCCATTTAAAAGGACTCCAAGAATTCAAATCTTCAAAGGATGATGTTAGAAAACTTAGGTGGCAAAGTATTCATTTTTGGGGTGTCAAAATAGCAAAGAGTCACTTACATGATGCAAGAAGACATATGCTTTTAATGTGTGATTAAGGAACATGTATAAGCAAATGTGAACTTTTCTTCTATCTTAAATAGGAGGGTGGTGATGATAGGTGGGTGATAGTGCTCGAGCTCTTCAATTGCTCCAGCTGCTTCTCTGCTCCTGAAATTGTGTTGGAACTCATCCCACAAGAGATGCAAACTTCTTGACCCCAACTTTGCTGATCCACTCTCCATGCTTGTCTGCCTCCTTGTCGATGTGAGCTACTCAAACTCCACCATCTTGCTTGACACAAGAAAGCTAGAATTGTGGGTGAGAGAGAGCACATAATGCAAGACGGTTATATGTACAGAAGGTAGGAGATACAGAGCGAGCAAATCGTTTCACAACCTAGAACTTGCAGCTCCACCCAAACCATTTGAGTACTCAAACTCCACCATCCTACTTGACACAAGAAATCTAGAGAGAGAGCACATAATGCAAGAAAGTCATATGTTTAGAATGTAGGAGATACAGAGGAAACATATCGTTTTACAACCTAGAACTTGCAGCTCCACCCAAACCATTTGAGTTTTGAGTGCACAATGTACCATAGGCATGTTGCATGTTTCCCACTAGGACATCCATGAATGCTTGACCTCTCTATGATATCTCAAAATCCAAAGTTAATTTAGCTCCTTATCTTTGAAAGAATAGATTAGGAGGGAGATAATGATGGGGTAGGGGTGTGAAAAGAAAATCATAACCCTTTTTCCCTAGCCCCATGCTGCCTAGCTAGGTGACTAACCTCTAGAAATGTTGCCCACTTCATGTAGACTAGTGTGGGTCACATTTTGCCACTTATGGCAGTGGGCAGAGACAAATAGCTTGGCTAGATAATGCAACCTAGGTGGTTCGGAACTACTGAAATGTTGGGCTTGACCAGACATCGACATGTTTGGTGATCCTACTAGGGATATCCCACTCATTGGGATTCAATAGCTAGGGAGATATAAATCGTGGAAAAGCTCACTACTATAAAAATGACTATTGTGCTAGTAATCTAGGAAGTGGTGTTGGAAATTTACAAGTGCCAAAGTTTTGAAGAAACATGCATAGGAAAGAAAGAGTTAAGTGGAGTGGTCTAATCATGTCTTGGAAAGAGTGTGTGTCATGACAAGAGTTATTGTCACAATAGGTGCTTTCTAGAAGCTGTGCTCATGTGGAAGCTGCATGGAAGTGGACACTCATTTCAGATCAATGCATAAGTTGAACTCCAAGATTAAAGAGGATCAAGATCAAGGGATTTAAGAAATTCAAGAACATCAAGAATTTCAATAAGGATAAGGCAACTGGAGCGAACAACTAGAGTAGCAAAACATAGGGCATGAAGACGAAAGAGAATTCAAAAACTATCCCAACCAAAAGCAATGGTACTAAAATACCCAAAGTTTGAAGGGAAGAGTGATGAAGATCAGATGATCATGTCTTTTCATTTGAAACCACATTTTTGCCCCACCAGAGCTCTAGTAGCTCAAAAGATAGAGTTCTTTTTGCAATAACAGTGGGCGATAAAGTAACCAGTCAATATGCACATCATGGTTTGGATCACTTCCATACATTTAATGATCTCAAGAGTGCTTTCATGAAGAGTTTTGTAAGGATAAGATGACCACAAAAGTGATGGTAAAGATGCAAAGATTGACCCAAAAGAAAAGGCCCATGAAAGACTATGCTGCTCAGTTTAGAGCACTCATGATGAGATTGATGATGACATTAAATCAAGCTGATAGAACATCAATAACTACTCTAGCCAATGGTTTGTGGGAGAATTTCGGACAATGCTTTAGAGAAAGATGTGGCCTTGTTGACCTGGAAACTCTCACATTTGAGCAAGTGGTAGTAGGAGCACTGAGAGAAAAGAGAATCCTAAAAAAAAGTAAGAAAGAGACTAAGAAGACATCTGAGAAAAGAAAAGGCAAAGAAAAGGAGTCTTCAGTGTCAAAGTTTGGAGAGAACATGCTACTGACTCCAGTTCAGACTACCAAATTGACAAACATCAAAAGCGAAGAAGAAAGGTAGAAAGTCGCCCAAGACTGAATGTCTAGTATACACAAAGTGAAATCTACATTCTGCACTATGGGCATTCAAAATAGCTTAAAAGAACACCACATGAATGACACGCTTCAGTGTGGTGTATGGGTTGGATGCAATATTGCTGCCCATGGAATTCCTATTCAGCAGGTCTTATGATTGTTGGAGCAGCAAAAGGAGTAGCAAAAAGAATGTCTTATAGAAGGTTGTGTGTGATTAAGAATCATATTAACATCTTACGAAATACCACAAGGGTGTTTGACTAAGGTAATGTATCATTTAAAGTTGCCTCAAGCTAATTCGTTCCTTATTTTTCATATATTATTAATTTGTGATAGGTCATTTTTAGAAAACAAAAGCATAATGATTCATCTTCTGGGAATTGTTCCTTGTTTGTATTGTTACTGCCGTAGCTTTAGCGAGAATGTATGTTGGCACAAAGATAAGTTTCATTTTTGAAATAAATAGAAAACAATTGAGTGATTACCTCCTTGCCAAACACAAGCGCACTTAAGAAGCATAAGAGAAAGCTCAAGAAACGTGGCCTAGGACCGTTTGTGATTAATGAGCTTACTCCAAGTGGTGCAGTGCGTTTAGAGACCCTAGGAGGTGAGCAAATGCCTAACTTCATTAATGGAAGTCGTCTCAAGAAATACAATGAACCATTAACTGAAGCCATGCTTCAACAAATGCATGCTGCACAAACACGGAAAGAAGCACTTGACCTACTTAAACATCAGGCTCAAGAGGAGGCTAAAGCTAGAGTTGCAAAAGCCAAGGAGCGTCGCAAAGCTTATATGATGGCCTTACAGTTGGCTACTGATGAACCATATGTCGATCCTTTCAATATTCAAGTGTGCCTTCATCTTCATGAGACTACCTACTTTGTCTCTGCCTTAATTGACTCTGGTGCAGATTATAATGTTCTCTCGTTTGACACATGGAAAGCCTTGGGACAACCAACACTTGTGCAAATTCCTGTTGACTTACGAAGCTTCTCAGGGGAAGATAACCCTATAGAGGGAAAATGTATCATTATGGTGTCCATTCAGGATCACCAGATGTCAGTGCCCTTTTACGTGGCAAGTAAGTCCAAGGCTGTAAGATTCCTCCCCCACCCCCTTTTTGATGTCTAGTATCTTTCCCTGTAATCAATCCCTCTTCAGAAATATAAAGACCTTGTTTCTATCTGTTTTAGCCTAGAGAGAGAAAAATATTCTAGAGAGAGAATATTCAGATTTTGAATATTTTTGGATAGAAAAATATCTCTTCTAATTCAGATGAGTTCCCCTGAAACAGAAATTCAAAAAGAATTTTCCAATGTGCAATTGGAATTAATTGAAAATAGCTATAAAGAACCTTAGCCTAAGGGTCTAGATTTTCAGAAATCTTTAGACTATGGTCCAATTAAGGTTCCTATGGACCAATAGCATCAATCCATGTGTAGGGAGGAGATAAATCCAACTTGTAAAAAGAAAATACCCAAAAATGAGTAAATGCTCACATGAGGTGAAGAGTTGAAAATGTACAAGGTTTATTAGTAAAAAAACTATGAGCAATATTAAAAGTATGACATATGTAAGGAAGAGGAGTTCTTTAAAGGAGGTGCATATTTCACATAAGATGAAGAGTTGAAAATGTACAAGGTTTATTAATAAAAAATTATGAGCAATATTAAAAGTATGACATATGTAAGGAAGGGGAGTTTTTTAAAGGAGGTGCATATTTCACATAAGATGAAGAGTTGAAAATGTACAAGGTTTATTAGTAAAAAACTATGAGCAATATTAAAAATATGACATATGTAAGGAAGAGGAGTTCTTTAAAGGAGGTGCATATTTCACATAAGATGAAGAGTTGAAAATGTACAAGGTTTATTAATAAAAAATTATGTGCAATATTAAAAGTATGACATATGTAAGGAAGGGGAGTTCTTTAAAGGAGGTGCATATTTCACATAAGATGAAGAGTTGAAAATGTACAAGGTTTATTAGTAAAAAAACTATGAGCAATATTAAAAATATGACATATGTAAGGAAGGGGAGTTCTTTAAAGGAGGTGCATATTTCACATGCTTGAATGAGTTTTAAACTCATAAAAATTGAGATATTTCATCTCTCCTCTCTCCTCATTCAAGTCTAGTTCCAAAAAGTTAGCTTAACTGACCTAAAAATGGTCAAATATTGACCAAACTGATTTAGAAAATTCTAGAATCAGTTTGTTTGGTTAGGAGCTCAATTTTTCCTATAAATAGAAGCCTCACCCTTGTTGAAAAATATATAGTGTTTATGCATCGTTACTCTACTCCACCTAAGCCAAGAACTGTGAATTCATTTAATAATTCACTAGTTTTTGGAGCTTCCCTCTTTCTTCAATCCCCATTAGTGACTCCATCAACATACTTAACCAATTGATTGGTTGGGGGCCTCTACCGTGAACAAAGAATCAAGCAAGTTGTAAGGTAATTAGTGAATATTCATCTTTCTATAATTTCTCAATGTTTCTCTCTTCTCAACCCCTCTCAAGCTTGAGAAGTTTAATTGGTATGGTTTTTTTTAAATGCTATTGAAGTTTGAATAGTAGTGAAGAGTTACATAATTTAATAAATGCTATTGAAGTTAATTTTCATTTATGTTTAAATTCTAATGATTCTTATGTAAATTCTCTCTCTCACTCAAGGAATGGTCATACTCATGACCCATTCTCAATCCAAATCAAGCTTTTCATAAAGCTTTTCCTTAAACCAAGATAAAGCTATGCTTGAGGCCAAATTAATGGCTTTTTCTTATGCTTTTAGTTTATGTATATTGATGATTCAATCCATTATGGATTAAGGATCCAATTAGAGAATCATTTTAATTATTTCCTTAATGATAAGCTTTATCCCTTAGAAAAATTGAGATTTATCAGTCATAGCAGCGGAGCTATGGCAAAATTTTTATAAAAATTATGCATAAAAAATTTTCATTCAAAGCATAAAAAGAGGACTTCCTACCATATTCTAGGAATCATCATCCTAGATTAATTGAAAGAATTTCATTATAATCATGGAGAAATTGAATTTTAATATTATGCATAAAGGATAAATTTTTATATCAAAAGTGTTATTTTTACCATTTTTATTTTCATGCATAGAAGTATGCATAATGGATAAATTTTTATATCAAAAGTGTTACTTTTATCATTTTTACTTTCATGCATAGAAGTATGCATAAAGGATAAATTTTTATATCAAAAGTGTTATTTTTACCATTTTTATTTTCATGCATAGAAGTATGCATAATGGATAAATTTTTATATCAAAAGTGTTACTTTTATCATTTTTATTTCATACATAAAAGTATGCATAAAAGAAAATTTTTATATCAAAAGTGTTACTTTTATCATTTTTAATTTTCATGCATAGAAGTATGCATAAAGGAAAATTTTTATATCAAAAGTGTTACTTTTATCATTTTTAATTTTCATGCATAGAAGTATGCATAAAGGAAAAATTTTTATATCAAAAGTGTTACTTTTATCATATTGGATTTCATGCATATAGGTATGCATAAAAGATATTCTTTTTATACTAAAAGTATGATTTTCCTCATAAATGGATTTTATGCTTAACTTAGATGCATAAGAGAAATTCTTTTATTCTAAAAGTATAATTCCCTACCAAATTGAAATCATGCATAAGAAGATGCATAAAAGATTGATTTTAATTTCGAAAGTGTTAGTCTCCTTAAATGGAATTTATGTATAAATAAATGTGTAGAGAAATCTTATATCAAATAAAAGAATTCTCTTTAAAAAAAAAAAAGATATGAAATGTGATAAGATGTGATAAGAGGTGTATGAGATGTGATAAGAATTGATAAGATACGTATGGAAAGTGATAGGATGTGATAAGAGGTGTGTTAAGAGGTGATAAGATGCTTATGAAATAAGTTAGGATGTGATAAGATGAATTAAGATGTGTATGGGGGGATGAGGTAAGAAGTGTATGTGATAGGATAAGATGTATATGGGTTGTGATAGGGCGAGAATGGATGTGATGTAAAAGATTAGATGTGAAGGTATATGGGGTTATATAAATGGGAATGTGAAAATGGATGTATGTATGTGGATGTATGTGAATGTGGATGTAGATGTGGATGTATAGATGTGAATGTGGAATGTGGATGTGGATGTATGTATATATGTGGATGTAGATGTGGATGTATAGATGTGAATGGGAATGGGGATGTGGATGTATGTGAATATGAATGTAGATGTGGATGTATGTGAATGTGAATGTAGATGTGAATGTGGAATGTGGATGTATAGATGTGGATGTATGGGAATGTGGATGTGGATGTATGTGAATGTGAATGTAGATGTGAATGTGGAATGTGGATGTATGGGAATGTGGATGTGGATGTATGTGAATGTGAATGTAGATGTGGATGTATAGATGTGAATGTGGAATGTGGATGTGGATGTATGTATGTATGTGGATGTAGATGTGGATGTATGGATGTGTATGTATGAATGTGGATATGGGATGTGGATGTATAAATGAGGATGTGAAAATGGAGGTAAGCATGTAGATGTGGATGCATGTATGTGAATGTGAATGTAGATGTGAATGTGGAATGTGGATGTATAGATGTGGATGTATGGGAATGTGGATGTGGATGTATGTGAATGTGAATGTAGATGTGGATGTATAGATGTGAATGTGGAATGTGGATGTGGATGTATGTATGTATGTGGATGTAGATGTGGATATATGGATGTGTATGTATGAATGTGGATATGGGATGTGGATGTATAAATGAGGATGTGAAAATGGAGATAAGCATGTAGATGTGGATGTATGGATGTGAATGTGGATGTGGATGTGGATGTATGGATGTGGATATGGATGTGAATATATGATATGTGATGTGAAGGAATCTGAAGTGAAGAGATGGAAAAGGAGGTGATTGGATGAGTACACATATACATGGAATGTGGAATAAGTAATGTGGATTAATGAGGGATAATGTGGAAAAATGAGAGTTAATATAGAAACTGTATTTGTAAACTGTTTGTAAATGCTGTTTGTAAATGGCTGTTTTATGTCAAGAATGCTGGGGAAGCATTTTGACCATCTTGTGATTAAGGTCGTGGAGACCTAACTGATAAAGTTGCAACTGCTGACGGAGAGTCAATGGAGGACGTCTCGCGTAGCAAGGTCGACCGAGGTCTTGACCAGCCTCGGTTCGATTAAAATGGTGAGCTTCCGGTACGGTGGATGAGGGACCAAGGAAGCGGCCTATGAGTGAAGCGCTAGGTCACCTGCGAAGGATCCTAGAGGGTGCTGACCATACGGTGCTCGGGCTCTGGGTCGCCTAGGATACCCACGCGTGCGTCGAGGAAGATATTGGAACAAGGAGTAAGAGTTGTTTTGTGAAACCGGGCATGGATCTGGTTGACTGACCTTGCTGGTCCTCAACGGATGAGTCCATGGCTCTTTTATATGGATCTGTTGGTTGATCTTGCTGATCTTCAACGAGAGTCCATCTTGATAAGTGATTATATTGCCGAGTATTATGGGCTAGGAACTATGGAAACGGCCTCTGTGTGGACAGGTGGTGAGCGTTCTACTTGCCAATGATGCCATAGATACTCCGATGAAGGAATGATGGGAAATTATGAATCAACTGGATAAATTGGGAGATTGTGATCAGTGGTACTATGGTTTCATTAAAGGATTGTTTTAAAGTTAGCTGATGCTAAGAAAAAGGCAATTTTCATATTGGGTGTGTAAGTGGTGTGGCTAGTTTTATGTTTGCATGAAATTCCGGCTAGGGGGCCTTGGAACTCTTTTCCTTGGTACCCGGGACAAAACCTAACCAAATTCCAAATTGGATCCCATCACTACAGTGGTTGGGCGGTTGGCTAACCCATGGGATCGGATGGGGTTAGGCTGGACTGATGGATCCATAAATCGAGACTCAACTTTGTTTTTACGATAGATAAAGTAAATCCCGGATAGAAATTGTTCTATGGATAGGAATCAACGGCTGTGCCTCTTGATGGGGAAAAAAAGCGTTGATCCCAATGATCCAAGTGCAAGTTTCTACCTTGATTTGACCAAGTACCGTTAAAGGTGCAGTCAGATCAGTTGATCCGTAATGATCTTGACTACGTTAGAGTAAAGAGTTATCCTGGTGGAATCGCCCATGCTTTCCGAGTAAAGGAAGTTTTTCCAGTTTCGGTAAGAATTCAGAAACAGCATTTTCATAATGTATTTTCATCCCGTAAGCTTCTTTAATGAAGAAATTTTAATCAAAGAAATTGTTTTTATAGATGGAAGTTCCACATTTATCTGGTATTCCCGACCTCACCCAGTCTCAAGATATGATTGCATTTGCCTTCGAGCATCTCATCTCTTCCGCTTCAACTCAAACAAGCTGAGTAAGACTTGCACGCCATTTCAAGGATTTATATTTTCCTACCCCAGTGGAGAGAATACAACATAAGTGGGTTGCAGGGCAATATGTCCACGCTCATTGCAACCGCCGTACAATGCTGTGGGGCAGAATCTCTCATTGACTATGATCCTGTTAAAGCTGAAAATGGTGCGTGGTGTCATTCTATATCATTCGACACCTCGAAATTTCAGACTTTCATGTCAAATTTATAGACTCCTTAGTCAATTTATCCCTAAGGAGAAAATAATAATTTCCTTCGCAGTTAGAGAACTTATGTAACAGGGCATGACTATGGCCCAGTACCGTCGTCTTATACGTCTCTCGAAGAGATTTTGAATTTTGGAGCCGAACCACTCTATGTAATTATTGCAACTTGTATATAAATATACAAATGTTTTTTTTACGGACGATCGGATAAAGAAAAATCTATTTATCAGACTTAAGTCATAGATCTCCAATAAGATCAACTGAGGAGCAAATTATGTCAAAAGTTTATCAAGACGCACAAAAAGGTTGTAATTGTTTGATATAATTCATACAAATTGTTAATTCAAATTGAAATTCGTAAATTAGTAATTGGGTCTTCAATTGGAAGTACCGCAATTGTATGGAACCCTGACTTGCTTGAGACCTAGACATGATGGTATTTACCTTATAGTTTCGAGTATCATGACTATCCGTATATACCGAGGGTATAACTGCAGCTCTTTACCGATAGTATATACGAGTAAATCTAAGACTTGAAATTATAAGCGTTAATGCTATCCAGATGATGATTTCGAATGTGGTTGATATGATTTTTAATTCTGTTTGAGAATTGATGAATTGAATTGGATTCTGATTGAAAATGACGATTTTCGAAATTTAGTTGAAATGTAATAAGCTGAGCGAAACCACAATGAGGATGAATGGGACGAGTCCCAGTGATGATATTCATAACTGGAATGATGATAATGATTTCAGCAAATCACTATGAGATTAGTGGATTGTGCTGTCAGATTGCTACTGTTAACACTTGAGACGGTAGATTAAGTTAAGGGATGACAAATTGAGAACTTGCTTAACTAAAATTCCTGTGGAGGAATGTTCAGAAGGAAAATTTTCAGACTAATGAACCATTATCGTGTTAAAGATATGAATGATATGATCTGAATGAATTGTTATTTAATGATGAGTTCTATATAAGGGATAATTATCCCCGTATTCTGTTGGGTTGACCAGAATATAAGGAACCCCAGAATAAATTGGATCTTAAGAAAAAGAGTTGTCCTCTACCTTGCGAGATGAGGACATCTCGCACTTTTCAAGTGGGGTAGAATGTAAGATTCTCCCCCAGCCTTCGAGGTATACAGGAGTAAGAATCTCCCTTTTTGATCTCTAAAATAAAAGAAAGATTCTGTTTAAGAAACAAAGACCCTTTCCCTAGAATACTTCTCAAGAGTTCCACCTGTTTTAAGGATTCAGAACAATGAGTTCAGAAGTAAAAATCGGTGTTTTGGATACCAAGGTTTTGGTCTTCATTCGAGTACGGCCCAAAAGAAGTTCTTTATCTATTGGGGAGTTTAAGAAGTTATCCCCCAGATATTGTGAGCCTTATCTGAGTTCAAAGAAAGTAAGCGACTTAGCTTACGAGCTTCTTTTATCTCCTCATCTCAAAGTTCTTAATGTATTTCATAGAAATATGTGCCAAACCCAAATCATGGAAAGACGGTAAAACTTCAGTGGCAAGATACCGTTGGCTTCTAAGTTACGCTAGCTCCTTCCTTTATATAAGTCGTAACTTTTACTTGTCGCTCACAGTAATCTTACTTCCATCGATCTCCCTTCTTCTTAATCTCCTTCATGGCTTGGCAACAGGAATTAGTTTTATCCATGATGATTTCTCATCTTCAAGACGCAAGAGAGTCTGTGAAGAAAGACTTTATAGAACAGTATGAGCGCTCACTTTTTCCTCACCTAGGAACTTCTGTAGCGCAGACCAAATGGCGGACCTATCAAGACATAACTAGGGTAACACCCTGGGGTCAGCAGCACTTTCGTAACAATGTCCGCTTGGCCATGGTTATCGAAGCCTTGGGTTTGGGTCCCCGATACTACTGCGTCATGAGATCAAGGCATCCTGGGTTTTCTGAGCGGGTCTTCTTACTGGCGTGTTTTCTTCCTCATGAGAAGATATGCCTTTACCCCGTTTTTGGCTTGCCTCTCAGAGGTCCTTTTCTTAGAACACCTCATACCACTGAGATAGGCGCAGCAATAACCCACAGAATCATTCCCATAGATGAGTTACCTTATACTTGTGCAGCTTGTGAGGACTGCTTTTGTGACCATATGATGGACGGGCTTATGGAAGTGTAAAGAGTTCCTCTATCTTTACTGTATAAGTTCCGAGAATGAATAAAGTTTAAATCTTGTTCGTATTTTGAATCTTACTCTCTTTAAGACTTATCTTGGTGGTTAATCTTGATTAAAATTTTTCTCTAAGTCTCATATTCGTGCATCTTGCGAAATTATCCCAGTTTGCGAGATGAGGACATCTCGCATTTTTTTAAGTGGGGTAGAATGTAAGATTCCTCCCCCACCCCCTTTTTGATGTCTAGTATCTTTCCCTGTAATCAATCCCTCTTCAGAAATATAAAGACCTTGTTTCTATCTGTTTTAGCCTAGAGAGAGAAAAATATTCTAGAGAGAGAATATTCAGATTTTGAATATTTTTGGATAGAAAAATATCTCTTCTAATTCAGATGAGTTCCCCTGAAACAGAAATTCAAAAAGAATTTTCCAATGTGCAATTGGAATTAATTGAAAATAGCTATAAAGAACCTTAGCCTAAGGGTCTAGATTTTCAGAAATCTTTAGACTATGGTCCAATTAAGGTTCCTATGGACCAATAGCATCAATCCATGTGTAGGGAGGAGATAAATCCAACTTGTAAAAAGAAAATACCCAAAAATGAGTAAATGCTCACATGAGGTGAAGAGTTGAAAATGTACAAGGTTTATTAGTAAAAAAACTATGAGCAATATTAAAAGTATGACATATGTAAGGAAGAGGAGTTCTTTAAAGGAGGTGCATATTTCACATAAGATGAAGAGTTGAAAATGTACAAGGTTTATTAATAAAAAATTATGAGCAATATTAAAAGTATGACATATGTAAGGAAGGGGAGTTTTTTAAAGGAGGTGCATATTTCACATAAGATGAAGAGTTGAAAATGTACAAGGTTTATTAGTAAAAAACTATGAGCAATATTAAAAATATGACATATGTAAGGAAGAGGAGTTCTTTAAAGGAGGTGCATATTTCACATAAGATGAAGAGTTGAAAATGTACAAGGTTTATTAATAAAAAATTATGAGCAATATTAAAAGTATGACATATGTAAGGAAGGGGAGTTCTTTAAAGGAGGTGCATATTTCACATAAGATGAAGAGTTGAAAATATACAAGGTTTATTAGTAAAAAAACTATGAGCAATATTAAAAATATGACATATGTAAGGAAGGGGAGTTCTTTAAAGGAGGTGCATATTTCACATGCTTGAATGAGTTTTAAACTCATAAAAATTGAGATATTTTATCTCTCCTCTCTCCTCATTCAAGTCTAGTTCCAAAAAGTTAGCTTAACTGACCTAAAAATGGTCAAATATTGACCAAACTGATTTAGAAAATTCTAGAATCAGTTTGTTTGGTTAGGAGCTCAATTTTTCCTATAAATAGAAGCCTCACCCTTGTTGAAAAATATATAGTGTTTATGCATCGTTACTCTACTCCACCTAAGCCAAGAACTGTGAATTCATTTAATAATTCACTAGTTTTTGGAGCTTCCCTCTTTCTTCAATCCCCATTAGTGACTCCATCAACATACTTAACCAATTGATTGGTTGGGGGCCTCTACCGTGAACAAAGAATCAAGCAAGTTGTAAGGTAATTAGTGAATATTCATCTTTCTATAATTTCTCAATGTTTCTCTCTTCTCAACCCCTCTCAAGCTTGAGAAGTTTAATTGGTATGGTTTTTTTTAAATGCTATTGAAGTTTGAATAGTAGTGAAGAGTTACATAATTTAATAAATGCTATTGAAGTTAATTTTCATTTATGTTTAAATTCTAATGATTCTTATGTAAATTCTCTCTCTCACTCAAGGAATGGTCATACTCATGACCCATTCTCAATCCAAATCAAGCTTTTCATAAAGCTTTTCCTTAACCCAAGATAAAGCTATGCTTGAGGCCAAATTAATGGCTTTTTCTTATGCTTTTAGTTTATGTATATTGATGATTCAATCCATTATGGATTAAGGATCCAATTAGAGAATCATTTTAATTATTTCCTTAATGATAAGCTTTATCCCTTAGAAAAATTGAGATTTATCAGTCATAGCAGCGGAGCTATGGCAAAAATTTTATAAAAATTATGCATAAAAAATTTTCATTCAAAGCATAAAAAGAGGACTTCCTACCATATTCTAGGAATCATCATCCTAGATTAATTGAAAGAATTTCATTATAATCATGGAGAAATTGAATTTTAATATTATGCATAAAGGATAAATTTTTATATCAAAAGTGTTATTTTTACCATTTTTATTTTCATGCATAGAAGTATGCATAATGGATAAATTTTTATATCAAAAGTGTTACTTTTATCATTTTTACTTTCATGCATAGAAGTATGCATAAAGGATAAATTTTTATATCAAAAGTGTTATTTTTACCATTTTTATTTTCATGCATAGAAGTATGCATAATGGATAAATTTTTATATCAAAAGTGTTACTTTTATCATTTTTATTTCATACATAAAAGTATGCATAAAAGAAAATTTTTATATCAAAAGTGTTACTTTTATCATTTTTAATTTTCATGCATAGAAGTATGCATAAAGGAAAATTTTTATATCAAAAGTGTTACTTTTATCATTTTTAATTTTCATGCATAGAAGTATGCATAAAGGAAAAATTTTTATATCAAAAGTGTTACTTTTATCATATTGGATTTCATGCATATAGGTATGCATAAAAGATATTCTTTTTATACTAAAAGTATGATTTTCCTCATAAATGGATTTTATGCTTAACTTAGATGCATAAGAGAAATTCTTTTATTCTAAAAGTATAATTCCCTACCAAATTGAAATCATGCATAAGAAGATGCATAAAAGATTGATTTTAATTTCGAAAGTGTTAGTCTCCTTAAATGGAATTTATGTATAAATAAATGTGTAGAGAAATCTTATATCAAATAAAAGAATTCTCTTTTTTTTAAAAAAAAGATATGAAATGTGATAAGATGTGATAAGAGGTGTATGAGATGTGATAAGAATTGATAAGATGCGTATGGAAAGTGATAGGATGTGATAAGAGGTGTGTTAAGAGGTGATAAGATGCTTATGAAATAAGTTAGGATGTGATAAGATGAATTAAGATGTGTATGGGGGGATGAGGTAAGAAGTGTATGTGATAGGATAAGATGTATATGGGTTGTGATAGGGCGAGAATGGATGTGATGTAAAAGATTAGATGTGAAGGTATATGGGGTTATATAAATGGGAATGTGAAAATGGATGTATGTATGTGGATGTATGTGAATGTGGATGTAGATGTGGATGTATAGATGTGAATGTGGAATGTGGATGTGGATGTATGTATGTATGTGGATGTAGATGTGGATGTATAGATGTGAATGGGAATGGGGATGTGGATGTATGTGAATGTGAATGTAGATGTGGATGTATGTGAATGTGAATGTAGATGTGAATGTGGAATGTGGATGTATAGATGTGGATGTATGGGAATGTGGATGTGGATGTATGTGAATGTGAATGTAGATGTGAATGTGGAATGTGGATGTATAGATGTGGATGTATGGGAATGTGGATGTGGATGTATGTGAATGTGAATGTAGATGTGGATATATAGATGTGAATGTGGAATGTGGATGTGGATGTATGTATGTATGTGGATGTAGATGTGGATGTATGGATGTGTATGTATGAATGTGGATATGGGATGTGGATGTATAAATGAGGATGTGAAAATGGAGGTAAGCATGTAGATGTGGATGCATGTATGTGAATGTGAATGTAGATGTGAATGTGGAATGTGGATGTATAGATGTGGATGTATGGGAATGTGGATGTGGATGTATGTGAATGTGAATGTAGATGTGGATGTATAGATGTGAATGTGGAATGTGGATGTGGATGTATGTATGTATGTGGATGTAGATGTGGATATATGGATGTGTATGTATGAATGTGGATATGGGATGTGGATGTATAAATGAGGATGTGAAAATGGAGATAAGCATGTAGATGTGGATGTATGGATGTGAATGTGGATGTGGATGTGGATGTATGGATGTGGATATGGATGTGAATATATGATATGTGATGTGAAGGAATCTGAAGTGAAGAGATGGAAAAGGAGGTGATTGGATGAGTACACATATACATGGAATGTGGAATAAGTAATGTGGATTAATGAGGGATAATGTGGAAAAATGAGAGTTAATATAGAAACTGTATTTGTAAACTGTTTGTAAATGCTGTTTGTAAATGGCTGTTTTATGTCAAGAATGCTGGGGAAGCATTTTGACCATCTTGTGATTAAGGTCGTGGAGACCTAACTGATAAAGTTGCAACTGCTGACGGAGAGTCAATGGAGGACGTCTCGCGTAGCAAGGTCGACCGAGGTCTTGACCAGCCTCGGTTCGATTAAAATGGTGAGCTTCCGGTACGGTGGATGAGGGACCAAGGAAGCGGCCTATGAGTGAAGCGCTAGGTCACCTGCGAAGGATCCTAGAGGGTGCTGACCATACGGTGCTCGGGCTCTGGGTCGCCTAGGATACCCACGCGTGCGTCGAGGAAGATATTGGAACAAGGAGTAAGAGTTGTTTTGTGAAACCGGGCATGGATCTGGTTGACTGACCTTGCTGGTCCTCAACGGATGAGTCCATGGCTCTTTTATATGGATCTGTTGGTTGATCTTGCTGATCTTCAACGAGAGTCCATCTTGATAAGTGATTATATTGCCGAGTATTATGGGCTAGGAACTATGGAAACGGCCTCTGTGTGGACAGGTGGTGAGCGTTCTAGTTGCCAATGATGCCATAGATACTCTGATGAAGGAATGATGGGAAATTATGAATCAACTGGATAAATTGGGAGATTGTGATCAGTGGTACTATGGTTTCATTAAAGGATTGTTTTAAAGTTAGCTGATGCTAAGAAAAAGGCAATTTTCATATTGGGTGTGTAAGTGGTGTGGCTAGTTTTATGTTTGCATGAAATTCCGGCTAGGGGGCCTTGGAACTCTTTTCCTTGGTACCCGGGACAAAACCTAACCAAATTCCAAATTGGATCCCATCACTACAGTGGTTGGGCGGTTGGCTAACCCATGGGATCGGATGGGGTTAGGCTGGACTGATGGATCCATAAATCGAGACTCAACTTTGTTTTTACGATAGATAAAGTAAATCCCGGATAGAAATTGTTCTATGGATAGGAATCAACGGCTGTGCCTCTTGATGGGGAAAAAAGCGTTGATCCCAATGATCCAAGTGCAAGTTTCTACCTTGATTTGACCAAGTACCGTTAAAGGTGCAGTCAGATCAGTTGATCCGTAATGATCTTGACTACGTTAGAGTAAAGAGTTATCCTGGTGGAATCGCCCATGCTTTCCGAGTAAAGGAAGTTTTTCCAGTTTCGGTTTTGGACAAACCGACGGATTAGTCTCTTGTCCGGATATCCGTGGGCGAGGCCCCGAGTGTGAGACCCCTGCCCGCGCATGATGTGCTACTTCCGCTGCTAGTACCCCGAATCCGTTGCGCGGTGGGAACAGGGATCTCTCAAAGGCAGTAGTAGAGGCTGTTCTCGGTCGATCGTGGTTAAGTTCTACCAATTGCGCATTAGATTGGAAGAATAGACAATACAAGTTGCAAATTGATTCTGATTGCATCTTAGGGTCTGCTACTCCACGAGCTTTATCATGTCAAAAGAGTGGTGTTTCTACCCTACATAACCCACTTTCAAAATCTGTTCTTGAAGCTCCAACACAAATGATGTGGATAATTGATGAGTACTCAAGTGAGGGCCATGGCTGGCATGTTCCAACTACTTTAGTCACTGCTCAAAGAAGACCAGGCAAGAAGGAATTATCAATTTGGCTACCCAAAGATGCGTACAAACTTGTACCATCTAGCCCAGTTGCTGAGCCTCCTAAAAAGCACATCTTTTCCAAGCCTAAACCTCAGATTGTTACTTGTTGGGTCCCAAAACATGTTCTTAAAGCACAAGGCTATTATGAGGGTGCAACAGCAATTTGGCTTTCAAAATGCCATGGTTTGCTAGGGGTAAAAGAGTGTATCAGAAAGATTCCAAAAGCCACCCTTGGTTTTCCATATCAGTGGGTGCAAAAGAAATCAACACAACCTCTTCAAGATAGGATAGGTGGCTACGATAGCACCTACAAATCTACTTGTGTTGGTCCTCCTAAAACATGTATTGAAACACCAGTTGTCCCAATTTCTCCTTGTTACACAATTCCACCATCAACTTGCGTACCTAAGACAAGTCCAAATGAGTATCATTTGAGCATAGATTCTAGCACTTCAATGCCTAAATCCTCTTATCTTGCTCAAATTTCAAGACAATTGCTAAAATTCCCACCTAAGAAGGACATACCCAAAACCAAAGATAAGGCATTAACACTACAATTGAAGCTCTTTGGTAGATCAGTGTTTGCATAATGTGGTTCCTTATGCCATTAGAAGATGTGTTCTTTTTGAGATAATCTTGTTTTTGATTGGAATTGTAATGATGGATATGAGTGTTTCTAAATTTCATTGTTCTACGTCCAGATAACTCATGATGGACATTTGGCGAGATACATGTCCACCATGCATTGACCCTGATAGTACTCGACCTGATCATCGCGGGGGTTATAGTGCTCCTCCGTTTCAAACTCATTCTAGGTACTTCTATGCTCCCTTAGGTGAAAATTGCTGTGGGCATCACTTTGTCACGTTATTCTATCAACAGCATCACCCATTTCCACATTGTTAAGTTATTCTATCAACAGCATCACCCATTTCCACATTGTCAAGAGTGTGCACGACTCGTATTAGGAGAAGCTTCACACATTTGTTGGATATGCCGCTCTTACTTTAGACGATATGGCACGGGCTTAATGAAACAAATTGTGGGAATTACACCCCCAATGCCATAATCTTCTTAATGTGAGAATACCAGAGAGAGGACCAAATCAACGTAGATTACCTGAGGAGGTTCAAGCACAACAATGGAGGGATACAAGCTTAAATGACTTGCAACCACCAATCTTGCAAGCCCTCCTTCCCCAAGCCTCAACATGTCAATATTAGATCAATATGAGTACCTATATTGCACAGAACCAATGCCATATTTTAGCGAGGAAGCACTCCTTCCTCTACCACCTTCTCCAGAGGCCGGTTTTTGTGAAGGGTTGTCCCTGCATCCTGAGGAAATTGATACCATCTTTCCAGCAGAAGTGGACACGGATCCACCACTAGCGCAAGGGTAAGCTCAGCGACTCCACAATAAGATCGACAAGCCAGGGTACTTTTCTCCCACTGGGTTTTTTCCCCTCGGGGGAAACACGCAACATGCCTATGGTCCATTGTGTACTCAAAACTCAAATGGTTTGGGTGGAGCTGCAAGTTCTAGGTTGTAAAACGATATGTTTCCTCTGTATCTCCTACATTCTAAACATATGACTTTCTTGCATTATGTGCTCTCTCTCTAGATTTCTTGTGTCAAGTGTAGGATGGTGGAGTTTGAGTACTCAAATGGTTTGGGTGGAGTTGCAAGTTGTAGGTTGTGAAACGATTTGCTTGCTCTGTATCTCCTACCCTCTGTACATATAACCATCTTGCATTATGTGCTCTCTCTCACCCACAATTCTAGCTTTCTTGTGTCAAGCAAGATGGTGGAGTTTGAGTAGCTCACATCGACCCTACACCACGGAGGCAGACAAGCATGGAGAGTGGATCAGCAAAGTTGGGGTCAAGAAGTTTGCATCTCTTGTGGGATGAGTTCCAACACAATTTCAGAAGCAGAGAAGCAGCTGGAGCAATTGAAGAGCTCGAGCACTATCACCCACCTATCATCACCACCCTCCTATTTTAGACAGAAGAAAAGTTCACATTTGCTTATACATGCTCCTTAATCACACATTAAAAGCATAGGTCTTCTTGCATCATGTTAAGTGACTCTTTGCTGTTTTAACACCCCAAAAATGAATACTTTTCCACCTAAGTTTTTTGACATCATCCTTTGAAGATTTGACATTCTTGGAGTCCTTTTAAATGGATTGTCTTGACCTTTTTTTTTGAACCAGCCTTGGGCATCCACTACGATGCATACAAGGCTATATTGAATGTCCTAGGTAGATTACATATACAAGTGCTCTACAATCATAGCTAAATTCATGAGATGGTGCAAAGTGTTATTAGGATATACTTCCCATCCTTTTTGGATGATGAGACGTAATGTTGATGCAAACATTTTCATCTATTCCACCTCCAAAATTTGCATATAAAAGTAGTAACCTTAACAAGTGTCTTCCTATACCAGAATCCGTTGACCCCTCTTCATCTCATGCAAGCCAATCTCACTCCATCACTCACTTTTTGAAGTCCACTAGCAATAGGTCTTGATAGAGTAACTTGTTAAACTCTTCCCAAGTTGATGCAATTGTCCACCAGTCTCATCACTAGAGTCTCTTTTAGGTGCATGGCAACATGTCTTAGCTTAGACTTCTTTGTGAAGTCCTCATCACAAAAGGTAGGGCTTTGTTGACATCCAACTTTCCACAAATGTTTTTAAACTTTACCTTTATTCCTTGTCTTGAATTCTTTGCTTTTCTTACTATGGTAAACTCTCTTCCATTATTTGCGACATGCCACGATTAGGAGAGGTCCTTGAACTCTTTTTGTACTCATTTTCTTCAACTATAAACCAAAATCATGAATCTTCAATTTAGCTAAAGTCCCATGCTTACTTCTTTTGTCATACCAATGGAAACTTTGAGATTACCTTAAAGAAGCTAAATATTCCTAGATTACAAGACTTTGTGTACCTGATTAAACTTATCTCCTAGAGATCTAGATTCCTAATAAGCAGATAAAAGCAATACTTAGCTCTCAAGAACAATCTCATGGCCTTGACATGAAATCAATACACAAGAGCCTCAAAACAACCGTGCTATCATGCGACCCTTGTGTTTGGCAAGGAGGTAATCACTCAATTGTTTTCTATTTATTTAAAAAATGAAACTTATTTTTGTGCCAACATACATTCTCGCTAAAACTACAGCAGTAACAATACAAACAAGGAACAATTCATAGAAGATGAATCATTATGCTTTTGTTTTTTAAAAATGACCTATCACAAATTGAATAATATAGTAAAAATGAATAACGAATTAGCTTGAGGTAACTTTAAATGATACATTACCTTAGTCAAACACCCTTGTGGTCTTTTGTAAGATGTTAATATGATTCTTAATCACACACAACCTTCTATAAGACATTCTTTTTGCTACTCCTTTCTGCTACAACAATCATAAGACCTTCTCAATAGCAGGAATATTGCATCCAACCCATACACCACACTGAAGCGTGTCATTCCCGTGGTGTTCTCTTAAGCTATTTTGAATGCCCATAGTGCAGAATGTAGATTTGTTACACTTTGTATACTAGACATCCATTCTTGTTTCAGATCTATTCTTTCCTACGTATCTCCAACAAGCTTGGATAGGGCAGCCTTTAATTCTTCTTGAACATCCATTGCCGACTTTCTACCTTTCTTCTTCGCTTTTGATGTTTGTCAATTTTGTAGTCTGAGCTGGAGTCAGTAGCATGTTCTCTCCAAACTTTGACACTGAAGACTCCTTTTCTTTGCCTTTTCCTTTCTCAGATGTCTTCTTAGTCTCTTTCTTACTTTTTCTTAGGATTCTCTTTGCTCTCAGTGCTCCTATACCACTTGCTCAAATGTGAGAGTTTTCAGGTCAACAAGGCCACATCTGTCTCTAAAGCATTGTCCAAAATTCTCCCACAAACCATTGGCTAGAGTAGGTATTGATGTTCTATTAGCTTGATTTAATGTCATCATCAATCTCATCTCATGAGTGCTCCAAACTGAGCAGCATAGTCTTTCATGGGCCTTTTCTTTTGGGTCAATCTTTGCATCTTTACCATCACTTTTGTGGTCATCTTATCTTTACAAAACTCTTCATTAAAGCACTCTAGCATCCATTTGTAAGGTTGGCCACCAAAGCCCAAACCACCTAATCAACTTAGCTGTGGTATTGCCCGAAAAGTGTCCACCCCCAACACCTGCATGTGCATGAGTTAAGATTTTCAAATAGTTAGCTTCACATACACACATGCGTAAGTTGCCATCCTTGCCCCTCTTGTAGAGTTGGTCCTCTATCAGCATATAGTTTGCTGCTTCAACTTTAATAGCACGCTTTCGATGTTTAGGAATTTTTTGATCCGTATGACCATGCTGAAGATAGTCCACAATATACTTACTCCAACTTGGTGTAGTTGAAATTTGGAATAATGTGATATTATGAATTGGCTGTTGAATTTGACATGAAGCACAGTTACGAACAAATGTTTCAGCATCTGCATGCATGGTAGGCCACCATTGCCCATCCTAAGATATACGTCGCACACAAGTAGTAGCTGATGCATGGATTCCATCGATACCTGCATGTGCCCATTCCAAGATTTCTTCATATTGGTCAGGGTTAGGTATAAGCTGCAACACTCCATCATTACCCTGACGATATAATCTCCCTGAGATTAACTTGAATGGTCGCCATAGGTCCACATTAGGACCCGCTAGTTGTATCTGCCCACTTGTCAAAATTTCTAAGATGGATTCAGACCATCTAGGAGCTGTCTCTACAAGGAAAAGTGTTGAATCTAACATATCATCATCTACACCCACAGGAGCTTCGCCAGAGGTGATTTGAGACAAATGATCTGCCCTAAGATGAGTTGTTCCTTTTCGAACTGCCACTTCAAAATCAAACTCAAGAAGGATGATAAACCACCTCACAATCCTTCCAGTTGCACAAGGCTTATTGACCAAATATAGCAATGCTTGATGGTCCACAAAAAATATGAATTTGTTTGCCAAAAGGTAATGGCGAAACTTTTTCACTGCATATATCATGGACAATCCTTCTCTTTCTGTTGTGGTGTAATTCTTCTCAGCATTGTTCAACTGTCGACTAGCATATGAGATTGGGAAATCCTTATTATGTTCTCCCGATTGAGCCAAAATACATCCAATTGCAAAGTTTGAAGCATCAATATGGACATGAAAGATTTGGTTCCAATCTGGTGCCCGTAAGATGGGTGCAGTCACTAATGCTTGCTTCAACTTTTCAAAGGATTCCTCACACTCATCAGTCCAATTAAACTTTACAAGAAGAGCATATAATGGTCTGGCTAGGACAGCGTACATGTAGATGAATCGACGATAATAACCACAATGTCCCATGAATGTTTGTACTCCTTTAGGATTGATAGGCCGAGGTAATGAGACAATGACATCAATTTTATCCATATCTGTTGCAATCATGTACCAACTTAGCCCCCCTCACAAGAGGTCTATCAAGTATGACATCATATAAATTAGGTTGGCACCAGAAGTTCATCACCACAAAGGTTTAATGATAATGGAACAAAAAGATTTATAATCTCAGTCGTAGACTTCCATGGGTCTTATGTCAAGCCTACTCTTATATTGGAGAAACCATTTTAAGTGGGAATTCCATAATTAAATGAGGTCCTTGGCAATGGAAACATTGTATCATGGGCCTCTAAAATGTTATATTAATCTCATGCGCCTCACATGGCTTCCTGCCATTCCAAGCTTTACAAGAGGTAAATGTTTGGCAAGGCCTAGGCCTTGGGTGGGTATGTGCTTTACATATAAGAAGCATACATAACTACCTCTAGCCAAAAACATATGAGGTAAATCCTAACCTTTAATCATGCAACGTGCCATTTTCATGAGAGATATGTTCTTCCTCTCAATCGCACCATTTTGTTGAGGTGTGTAAGGCACTATGCATTGATGTGTTGTGCCTCTTTTAGCCATATATACATAAAACCAAGAGCAAGTAGAAAACTCTCTCTCTCCACACACACACACACACAAAACAAGTAGCCAAGAGCAAGTAGAAAACTAGAGAATACATTTAGCACAAAGGGGGATTGTGTCCATTCATCATTATGAGATAATGTATTATATACGACCACTTGGGAACTCTTTACTTAACTAAATGAACTTGGGTGTGACCATATATCTCATAACTGTTATAACTTTTATAGTATTCACTCTCATATTTTGCAGAAATCATCTAGTTAAACCAAAATGGGGTTAGCATGCCCCCTACTTGATGATGCTATAGATTTCATCCTCGAAATTTGGTTATGGCTTGAAATCTTGATTTCGAGTTTATATCTATAATTATTATGATGTGACTGGAGCCTCTAGAGTGTACATCTGTGAAGTAAGGGTAGGGAATCCTAGAAAATTGTGTCCACTACACGTCTTCAAAGTTTTGGTGCATGTAGGATGGCTGACATATGAGGTAGGCGATGATAATAATATATTACCTTTTCTTCTGTTGGGTCTTTGTTCATGTCGAATCATAATATTCTAGGATTATATCCCTCTTTTTGTTGCTAGTTTATGAGTGCCATAATCAGCTTCATGAATATGTGTACCTATGACTATAGCTGGAGATCGGTTTCCTCTTCCAAGCTCTAATCAACAAAAAAAGTAGTTGCCTTTGTTTCTGTAAAGTGTCAAAGATTACTGGCTAGAGGAAATGAAAGTTATAGCAGATATGTGAGTCACGTACTCACCTTGAAACTCCAGTGCAAGGTAAATCGTCTTGTCATTGGCATTTATAATGGGTTTATCCTCAAGGTTAAGATCTCGTGTACATAGATTTTAGCATATCTTCAATATACAACTTGCATATTTCACTACAGGAATCACAATTGTTTTCACTTCTCGTGTCTCACGGAACAAATAAAAACATGCAACTATAAATAACGCTTCTACCAACTCCCACATGTTTAAGTGTCCACACCACTTCCAAAACCAATGGAGGCATGGCATGAAGAACCTCGACATCACCTATCACTTTCCATGCTGCCTTGACAAACTGCCTCCACAATTAGGGCTACCCAAAGCTTCCCACCACTTTGCCCTACATCTGATTGTGAAATCGGTCCTATGCTATACCACTTCACCTTGGCCACCAACTTCATGGCATATCTTATACCCCTTTCCACCTCGGAAGCTTTACCACCAACTTGGGTGATGCAAAGATGAAATCACCTTTAGGAAGGGAGGGATGTTTCGTTGATTAACATGGTTTTGCTTGCCTGACCTACCACAAGCCACTTTGCCATCTTACCCGATGAAATGGGCACTTAAATTGTATAAAATGACGTTGGTACATAGAAAGCAAACTTACCTTACATTAATGTTAAATAAAAAAAGTCGACGAACTTAGTGTACATAGTTCCTTAAGACTAGTAACAGAGGCTGGACCATTTTTAAGTTTGGCAGGCCTAGTATGAAAACCAATATAAGTCATTTATGACAATAAGCAAAACAAAATCATTCCCTTGCAATAGATTTCTTGTGAAATCCCCTTCTTTCCTCTTCTTTCTTGCTTGCATGCTATTAGATTCTTACATGCTTGTTTGAATAGATGTAATTGTAGGTTTCCCTCTTCCATTAGCTTCTTCATTCCCTGCCTTTTGTGAGAGAGAACCATTATGAAGGATCATCTTCTCTTTCCTCAGTCTAGGCATTGAGAGCTCTACCTTCACCCCATTGGCAAAGGATCATTTCGGTGTGACAATAGAGTGAGGACGTGATAGATAACACACCCACATTGGAAATTTGCATTTACGGCTCTAAAGCAAGGCCCGATGACACATGCTTCGATAAAGCTAGGGTAATCTCTTGACTTGAACAATGGTTTATCCCACTTCATGTCTTTGTATAGCATGTTTTAGAGTTGCCAATATACATAGAACGAAGACAATGTAGTTAGTCTTCTTAGAGTTCTTGGAGTAAAATATAGAAGGTCATTGTTAAGGGCAAGATCCAAGAAGTAGCTTGCTAGAAGAGAAATCCAAATGACTCCAATTCTGAGAGTCAAAGAAGAAATATACTCATGGCTGAACCAAAAAGGGAAGCCAAGAGGGTCATGGCCTAGAAAAAGAAGGAGAAGATGATGGGTCAAGCCTACAGCATTTCCTGGTCACACATAGACCTTTCTTAGGCCTTGTGATCTCAAAAGAGGGGCTATCCCCTTGACCTAGAGAAGCATTGTTATCCTTTGTCTACCATCTCCCACTAATTCCAAAGGGGTGTAGGAGCTTCTTCGGCAACCTTCATGAGGCATGTCTCCTCTTTGTCGGTGTGTCAACCTTCATGAGGTAAACTTAATGTGAAAGATTCCCATGAGGTCTAGGTGGTGGGCATTTTCTAGGGCACATCATTACAAGTACGATTATGTAGTCTAGGTTATGGTGTCCATCCCTTTTCATAGATTTTAATAACCATGTGCAACATTGTGATGTGTGCTAGAGGCCTGGGCCCAAGCCCACATGCAGTCATTTCTCTCTGTTGCATATCTCAACATATCTCAACCCTGTTGGAGCCCTTTGAGAGATGAGGCATAGAATTTGTGGGGCGGCCTATCTCACTCCCAAGGCTCACCTAGGCGATTGTGCATGCATTCTCATGCCCACTAATTATGCCACTAAATGGTGGGAGGAAAAGGCCACTAGGGAAACACAATGGCCAAATTCCTCTATGAGAATATTTTTACTAGATTTGGGTGTTCCCTAGAGATAGTCAATGAAAGAGGCTCCCATTTCATCAAAGTGAGGTGATGGATACCTTGTTTACCCAATACCAACTCTTTGTAGAAAGTCATGCAAGCCACTGGAGAGCACTAACAAGGTGCTATGCAAGATGACGCTCAAGGTAGGGAGTGAACACTTGTTAAAGTGAGACCAAGCCCTTATGGGGGTACTATGGGCTTACTGCAGCCCTGCCTTCAAGGCCCACCACCTTGTACACCCTATTTTCTTGCTTGGTCTAGATGTTGTCATGCCCTTTCAGATCGATGTGGGTGGTAGGCCTAGGGAAAAAGGATTTAGGGTGGTCTATTTGACTAGGCAGGTGTAGCTTGAGGTCCCAGAGCATTCAGCATATCTGGCTACATCTTGGGGGACACATCGTGTCCAAAAATGGTATTTCCATCGATGAGAAAAGTCAAAGTGATCTTGGAATTATTGCCCCCAAAAAATTACAAGGGTATACAAAGATTTATGGTTTTTTAATGGTTGAGGCAAGCCCATTGTCTCCTATAATGGTTGAGGCAAGCCCACCATTGTCTCCTATAATGGTTTTTTAATGGTTGAGGCAAGCCCATTGTCTCCTATAATTCCTTTGGATGATTAATGAGCAACACTATAAGCTTGAAGAATCTGTGACTTTGCAATATGTTGGAGTAAAGAGAAAGTTGGTAGCACACACAATTGTAGCAAGCAAGAAGAGATAGAGAGAATCATAACACTCAAAGTAATTAATAAGAATGAGTTAAGAGTACAAGTGAAGTGACATAATAAGGTCAATTACATACACTCATAAGAGTGTGTACACATGCTTAAGAGAAAAAGTGCCCCAACCCATTATTAGCCTATGTCCACACACCACTACCATATAAATGGCTACAGATCCCCCTTATTGTGATGATGTGAACATGTAAAGGCATCATGTGGCTAATTAATCCCCAAATGGAAATAAGCTTAAAGCTTTGCAAAAAGCTTTAAACAAGTCTCTCATGAGAGAGCCTTTGTGTATATATCTGCCACATTTTCGTGTGTAGCGATATAAGCCAACCTAATCTCTCCTACAATGAGGTTGTCCCTAGCATAATGATAATGCACCTGATGCAAGCATGAAACGGTGGGTTTTTCACAATTAATGCACTAAGAAGATGGAGATGGGAGACTGCTGCCTAACACCAAGATCTACCAAAAGGTGTCTGAGCCATACACACTCCATAACCGTCGTAAAAGTTGCCACGTACTTAGCTTCATAGCTCAAAGTGGCCCACTATCAAGGTTGCTTATTGAGCCATGATATACATGAATCACCAAGATGAAAGCAAAAGCCAATAGTCGATAGGTGTGTCATAACAACATCCAACCCAATCAAAATCACCAAAGATGAATCACCAAGATGAAAGCAAAGCCACTAGTGGATACAAGTGTCATAGCAACATCTAACCCAATCAAAATCACTAAGAGCATGTAGCTGAATATCACCCCCCTTAGCATAGAATAGGCCAAGGGACTTAGTACCCACCAGCAAGTATCAAAATACTCACTTGGCAACTTGCCAATGCCTACTTCTTCTAGGACTATGCTTAAACTAAACTTGCTCAACCAATAGCATGCTAATAAAGTGATGTATCAAATAATTCACTTACATACTAGAGACTAGTCCTAGCACCTATCACTACTAGTGTAGCAACAACGGGCTTACAATCTTCAAGACCAAATTGGTGTAAGCAATCTCTGTATATACTTTGACTACAACATCACAATACCATCATCACATTGCCTAAATTGTATGCCCAAATGATAATGCAAAGAGCCTAAATATGTCATCTCAAATGGCACATGTAATTTAGCCTTGAAGATTGAAATCTTCTCTTCACTAGGGCCTATGAGAACAAGTCATCAACGTATTAAATGATAACCAAAAATCATTCTTTACTCCTCTTTACATAGAGGGTATTCTAAAAAATCATTTTAAACCAAGTATGCGTTTATCTTCTCATACCATGCACCCTGGGAGTTTGCTTAAGGCTATATAAAGATTTTTTTAACATCTGTATGTCATTTCTTAAGAAAAACCTCTAGGGATACACAAACCTCTTTATACAAATCACCATTCAAGAAGGTAGTCTTGATATCCAACTGATGTACATTCCAACCATGATGTGTTGCCAATGCAATAATACACCTGATTATAGGTGTATTTATTCGAGAAGTGGGTGCAAAGGTCTCATCATAATGTATGCCCTTCTCCCAATCAAAGGTCTCATATAAGATGTGTGGCTCATTTGCGTGTTTTTGGTTATCTTCCTTATGCTCTTATTCATGAGAAACAATGCAATAATCTAGATGATAAGGCAGTAAAATGTATTTTTGTGGGATACACTCAAAAAAGCAAAATGTCTATACTATACCATCCACGCACAACACAGATGGAAGGAATCCTTGTGTGGCTCATTTGTGTGTTTTTGGTTGTCTTTCTTATGCTCTTGTGCATAAGCAATAATGCAATAAGCTATATGATAAGGCGGTAAAATGCATTTTTATGGGATACCCTCATAAAGAAAAATAAACTATACCATCCACCTATGATTTTGGTGTGAGTAGAATGTTGTCTTTGTTGACAACTCAGTTCATCCCATGTTTTTATGAAAAAAACAACAAAATGTATGCTCATAGGACATCTTTGATACACTCCTACCTTTTATACAATGTTGGGAAGCACCATATGTGAAGCAAATGAATACTTAACAAGGTGCTACAAATTAGCCCATATACTTGTTAAAAATCAGCCTTGTTTTTAGCCCCAAATCAAAATTTTGATGAGGAAATTGTGGATAAGGAAAAGCAGCCATACATGTGTCTAAGAGTAGTAATGGTGGCTAATGTAGACATTGTGAGATAGCAAACTAGCTACTCCTTTACCTAGTAGGACATGTGTGCAAGTTCTCATCATGCATCTTGTTCTTTTTTGTGGATCGCATTCTCATTGCTAGTATATGAAATGAAGAGGAACCTATTTCCTTTGAGTAAGCACATGAAATGATCATTGGATGCAAGCCATGCTAGATGCATACAACTCAATCCTCAAACATGACACTCGGTATTCGGTAAATTTGCCTTACAATAAATAGGCCATTGGTACGAAGTGTGTTTATAAGCTTAAGCATAAAGCTAATGCTCACTACCATTAGCTAAGGAAAGGCTTTTTACAAAGGATTATGCTTGGGAGAAGGGCATAGATTATGATGAGACCTTTGTACCTCTATTGGGTTGAGATCTAAAATATAAATGCATGCATAGTTCCTTGCATAACATAAAAGTTAGGCACTATATCTTGCAACTCCTCATAATAGTCATTATTAAGTTCAAACTCACGAGGACACTTTCCTCCTGTGTTCTTTGACCAAAACCTAGTTGATTAGGGTAACCTCTTTGGTGGGGGTGACTGTGGTAGTCTGGTGGAGGTAAGGGTACATCATGTACTCTAAACATGTTGTGTATAGTTTATCATTGTGTTTGTCTAGGTCCTATTATCACGTCCTTTACTATTTTCTTGTAGCATGACGACTAGACACGCGGTGCAACCAACAAGGGATTCTTATTATCATCTCATTATGTAGTTCAAACACATTATCCTTGAATTTTATGGCCACCTTGTAGCATGCATCCAGTGAAATCATCTTGGATAAAACTAAATAATCATGCATTTTAGGATCTCATACTCCCTTTCGGAAACATGGTAATAATTTCTCATTGGTCAATCTCTCTCAAAGGTTACATCAAGAGTTCAAATGCTTAAGTCAAGAGATACAATCCCTCATTGATTCATGTTCTTGTTGCTTGGATGTTGTAGAGTTGTGCCACATTGTACTCCACTTATATCACACCACATGGTGTGCTTTTCCACCTAACATCAGGGAAAAAGAATGGAACTTTGTAATATTATCAATGTGTCCACAAGTTTCATAAGTAGACTCAAAGATTTCCATGTGTTGGATGGGATCCCCATTTCCACAAGTTTCACAAGTAGACTCAAATATTTCCACGAGTTGGATGGGATCCCCATTTCCATCAAAGCTTTACATAAGCTTGGCTATATGATATGGCTTCATGGAATTATGTCTTGGGGGCATGGGAAGTTCTTAATTACCTTGCCAACCCCTACCTATTTCAACTTCCATTCTTAATAAATCAGTTTGGGTAGCTATGGTTGAGTCCGGACTCAATTACTACATAGGTCTCACTAGGAATGTGACTGTTCTTCCTCTTCCTACATTGACTCCTCGAAATGGGAGTGTACCTTTGGTCTCTAGAGAAAGAGGAGCAACAAAAATAACACATTTACCCACTTTTCTTCTATAACAAAAAACTTATCCACTCTTTTCTTCACATAAACTTCACAAAAAATAGATAACAAAATGAATGTAATCATGCAAGGAAGGAATCATGTGCTCAAAGAAGAGGGAAAAAGAGTAAGAATGCTTCCTGATAGCAGTGCCAAAAGTGTTATGGTTCGATTCTGCTCCCTAAAGAACTCTCACTCAGGGAAGAAATAGGCTATAACCATCGTATGATGCTTACCTTTGCTTTTGAGCTTGGAATCTCCATAGCCTCCAAGTTCCACCACTAGTTTCTAGCTCCATTCTCTCCTAAGCCTCACCTCTTGCTAGTGAATCTATTTTACCACCTTCACCTCTTGCACTCTCTACACTCTCTATCAACAACAAGTTAATCCTCTCAATTCTCTCTCTTTATCACACGCACATAAGAGCAAAGAGAAGGAAGGAATTGCATGCTCAAAGAAGAGGGAAAAAGAGAAAGTGTTGCCTGACGAGTGAAGATCAATGCAAGGATGCAACAAAAAAGACACTTAGGGCTCTTGTAAAGAGTTCCAAGTTGTAGATGAATGTGGGAGTGGGCTTAACAATAATCCCACATGGGAACTTTTGAGAGTTTTAGAGTTTTTGTATAAAAAGTGGCTCATTTGAGAGCTAGAGGGACTTTTTTGGTCATTTGGTTGAGAGGCTCATAGAGAGAGCTTGCTCCATAGCTCCTTCTCATGTGCTCTCCCAAGGCTCTCCATCTCCATTCTTGCTTCAATCTTGTACTCTCTATTCTCTACATATTCAATGATATGAGGTTGCGGTCTACACACTTGCTAATCTAGATTTCGTAATGATGTTTTGATGCTAAAATCTGATTTGTGAATTGTAGAGTGCATGTGATGAAGCTTGTGCATGAAATGATGTGTAGTTGAGGCTTGTGTGATAGCTCTTTGCATGTTAGATTCTTTGCATAAGTTGCATTTTTGTGCTTAAGTGTAGCCTAATCTTGATGCGTTGATTATGCTAGATTGAGAAGGAATCAACGATTGATTGCTTGATTGTTGAAGAAGGATTGAGTAGGATTAGAAGTCATTAGAGTGTGTGGTTACCTAATCTTCTCCCATTCGGGATAGCCTCTAGCGCTAACCGGGTTGCATTCACGGATTGACAATCTGTGTGGGTTGGAGTGTAGCCTCCGCTATGCTATGATGTCCCGAACAATGGCGCCGCACACCTAAGTTAGTGAAGGGTGTTAACCATTACTTCGTACTAAGTGCTCCATTGATTGTAAAATCGTGGATTAGGGTAGATTAGAGTAGAGTTTGCAAGGGCATTGAGTGTGTGATCTCAAGGGCGCCTTGTGTGTTTTCTGTTTTTTGATTGGAAGCAAAAAAATTAAAACCCCATTGCGGTTGAGTAATCCCGCCATTAATTAGGTTTAAGTGCTTTCTGTTTTTGTATTTTTTGGCATACCTTTTGTTACTAATCAACTAACACACTGCGACCAAGAGGGAGCAGTCGAGGCGGGCTGTAGCTGAGTATGGGCGAGCTGTAGCTGCAGTTGTGAAGGCGGTGGTCGGTGGTCTGGAGGCGACTGGCCGAAAGAGGAGGCCGTGTGGAAAGCAAGGTGTCAGCTGGGCAGCGAAGGATAAGCTGGAAGGCATCGTCACCTGTAGCAAACGAAGGCAGCCGCAAGCAACAAGATGTCGGTTGGCTGAAGCAAGTCGAAGCGACTAGCAGCAGAGGCGAACGCTAGAAAGGTGTAGCAGCTGGCAGTAGGCGGCAGCTGGAAGGTGACGAAGAGAAAAAAACCAACCGTTGCGAACGTGGCTGCAGAGCAGCTGGGAGGAACGAAGCATGAAAAGGGGTGACGTCAGCACACCCGCGGCGAGCGGCGCCGTTGCAGTCCAAAACGCCGCCGTAGTCCCCAGTTTTGGAGGACCCAAGGCCCGAGCTGGCGTCGAACGCACAACCAGTTCTGCCCCAGAGTCGGCCTGACCGTGCCCCATATTCGGCCTGACCGTGCGGCAGGTGAGTTGAGGACCGTGGTCTGACCAGGCATTAGGGCGAAGCTAAACCAGTGAAGCCGAAAGGCGCCTGAGGGCTGGCGTAGAAGACAGGCGCAAGCAAAAGGCTGTCGAAGCAGTGGAAGAAACGTGGAAGGCGGTTGCAGCTGTGAAGAATCCGGAGGAGATAACGTGGGTGCGGCGGTGAAGAATCCGGAGGAGATAACGATAAGGAGGTTAGTATTTTTTTTCTTTTTTTTTAATTTGTTATTGTTTTTTTAAATAAAATAAAAAAATACCATAAAATATTAAATTCAAAAAAAACATTAAATTCAAAAAATACCATAAAACATTAAATTCAAAAAAAAAGAGAAAAGAAAAAAAGACAATTTTTGTGTTTTTAGGAATCCATATTCTTTATCTATTCTGTAATTTTTTTATTTTTGTTAAAAAAAATTTGTAATTTTTTTGTGCATAATTAGAGGAGCTTGCATTTTTTTTAAAATTTTTGTAATTTTGTGCATAGTTAATTAGTAAGAAAAATAAAATTAAAAATTAAAAAAAGAAAAATTAAAAATTAAAAAAAACAAAAGAAAAGAAAAGAAAAGAAATAGAAATAGAATTTTTTTATAAATTATGTGTTTTTTTTAGGAGTCCATATTCTTTGCATATTTTGTAATTTTTTATTTTTTTTATTTTTTACATAATTAGGATAATTTGCATTGTTTTAAATTTTTGTAATTTTATGCATAATTAGTATTTGTTTAGTGTAATTCATATTTTTGTGTAATTAGTATGAAATTTATTAGTTTTTTTAAAAAAAAAGAAATTTTATAAATTATGTGTTTTTTTAGGAGTCCATATTCTTTGCATATTTTATAATTTTTATTTTTTTGCATAATTAGGGTAATTTACATTATTTTAAATTTTTGTAATTTTGTGCATAATTAGTATTTGTTTAGCGTAATTCATATTTTTGTGTAATTAGTACGAAATTTATTAGTTTTTTTAAAAAAATAAAAAAATAAAAAAATAAAAATAAAAAAAAGATAGGTATACACATATTCATTTTAGTTACATTTAGTGGTTAGGTAGGGTAAAATATATATATATATATATACATATATATATTTATTTATATTTAAAAAATAAAAAAATAAAAAACAAAACAAAAACAAAAACAAAACAAAAAAGAAAAAAAACACATAAAAAACCAAAAAAATTTGACCTTATGCACTTGCGGTCGGGACGTCTTATAGATTTTGCCATAGGGTCTAGGGCACCTTCTAGAGTACCTACGCAAGAAAGTGGGACCCAATCGGTAGGAAATTTGGCAGATATTGCTGAAACCCTTTCCGAATCCCAATCCGATACCCTTTCCTCCAGAACAACTAGTTCATTGTCCATGGACAATCTAGGGCCGTCAAATAGTCATCCCTTAGCCCCAAATAGGACACCCACAAGATCTTTTAATCCTTTTGAAGCTGACACCATGGGGTTAACACTCAATGTGAGACTCCAATATGTCTACACGAATGCTCAAGGAGCTGAGATCTTTAGGGATCCACAACAACGGTATCTTGTTAAGATCGCAGACATTTTCTCAGAACTTGATAGAGCACCTCTAGTCAATGACCAGGGTAACATGTACATGGGTGGAGATGGTGTTCGCTACGAAGTCACCTACCATCCAGAAAATGTAGACAAATTAGGGGAGCTCTCTAAAACTGAGTTCTTAGACTTATCAAAGCTTTCCAAAGCAAGGGAGTCTAGAGATGACTGGCTCATTGAGCCGGACATGCCTGGACCCTCCAATGCCCAGTCCTCAAAGCCATCCATAGATGATTTACTTCTTGTAGATCTAAATTTGAAAAGGGATAGGAAAGGCAAGAGCAAAATGGATCAGGGGGCTGAGAACCAATGGGAGTTTGTACGACAAATTCCAGTGACAAAGGTCTTACAGGATGACCCACTTCAAGAGGTCTATAAGGACTCGTTAGAGGGATATTATGCCACAACTAGATTGCCACAGCTCGATCTTCCTCTAGCACTGGTGGTGGTAGTTGAGAAGCTTGCAGGACACATGAACCAAATAATTGATAAATGGGCCAATGAATACCGAACCTTAGAATAAAAGGAGATTCGGGAGCTCACGTGGAAAGGACAACCATTATTCATGGAAGTGTTCTCAACAGATACAGCCAAACCAGAAGAGACAGCCTTTCCTGGAGAAATTGTTGCTCCTCCCCTACGAGAGTTCACTAGAGAGGGACCCTCAATATCAAAGTGGACCACTGCTAGTAGCCCAACTCTAGCACCAAGATATTATCCTACACCAAAAGTGCGACCACAGATCACACCACAACAACATTTTTCTCACTATAACAATCGGAGGGTAGGGGAGCCACATCGGCCTCCCATAAATGCACCTCCTGAAATGGGGGTGACAAGATCTTTGGAGGGGTTTAGGGGACCCACACCAATTTGGGATGCTTGTGGACCATCTTACCAAAGAGAGAAACAATTCCCACTGAGAGTGAGAGGCCGTAGGCCCTATGATGAGTATTCAAGACAAGTAAGGCCATCAACTCTTCAGAAACTGGTAAAGAAGTATGAAGGGTCGGGAGATCCATATGACCATGTAACAGCATTTAGGCAAGCAGTTCGAGCTGAGCAAGACAAGCATACTCAAATTGAAGGATTTGGACTCACTCTTGAGGGAAAGGCCCTTGCTTGGTTCCAAGCATTAGAGGCTTCAGACAAATCTTCTTTACGAGTTTTGGAAGAGAGATTCAGTACATTAATCGTTGCCCAGAAGATGAGAAACCCGCCCAGAGTCGATTAATTTCTCTCTTCTTAAAAGGACTCAAAAATTGAACACTGCATACACATCTCTATGCAAAGAAGCATACTAATTTCAATGAGTGTTGCCATGATGCTATGGATTTCACCGATAACTTCAAATTCCAAGATGGTTCTAGCCCTGAGGTGAAACCTAGAGATTAGTGGGGTGATGACCAAAGTTCAGGGTCTAGCGCTATAGTAAATCCAGACCAGATAGCTAACCTAGTACTAAGGAGATTGGGACAAACCTATCGCCCACCCATGCAGCCACAACAACAGTAGCAGAGAATGAGGAGTGTACTACCTATAGGTCCTCATCTTTGTGGAGCATGTGGCGGTAACCATAAAACCGAGGAATGTAATACCTTTTCTCCTCTAGTCACAAACCAACCCACAAAGAAGTGGTGCCAAGCCTGTGCTTGGAACTTTACCCACACCACACAGGAATGTACTCGCATTGCAAGAATGAGACAGGAACGTGAGCAGCCAAGGGGTGGAGTGACTCCACAAATGTATCAACAGTATACTAATTTTGAACGTAAGCCACCGATGGCACAAGAGCAAGCACGACCTGTTCTTGGTGCTCAACCTCCTGCTCCTGGGAGGAGGACTGCTCCTGTGAGGGTTGTTGACTATGACAATTCAAATATGTGTAGAGACTTGGTAAACCCAGGCTATGTGGAGGAGGAATATGCATCATATTCGTCCAAGGAAAATCTCTTTGAAAGTCCCGCATACCCAAGCCAAGCACTGGAGATTCAACCAGGGGAACAAAACTCTTTAATGTTGCTAGGCGGCTACCAACCTAGGACTCCAGGCCCCTCAGGTCAATGGCAGCAAAGGAAAGTAGAAGCCAAACTAATGGGCCCCTATTATGAGTGCGGAGGACCCCATTGGGCTCGTGATTGTCCACATCGCTCAAGGCAAACAGCTCGATCCAATACAACAGTACCACAGTTTCCACCAATTGAAAGATGTCTAGGTTGTTGTGTAGAACACTTCCCAAAGGATTGTTTGCTGAAACCACATGAGGAAGGCACCTCTCAACCAAAGGTCTCACTCAACCTTGTAGGGGTAGTTCCATCACCACCTTCATCTGAGAATGAGGATGTCGTGCCACTTAGAGTCATGACTAGATCACAGACACGAAATGCCGAAATACAGACTGATGAGACACCTTGAACTAGGGATGCAAAGGCAAATCTAGTGGATAAGACCCTACAGCCCAATAGAAAAAGGACCACTAGGAGGAAAAAGAACCGAAACAAGCGAACTAAAAGTGCATCCACTAGTTCTCAAGAAGCCTCTAAATGAAACAGGAAGGATCAAACTTTTGCATCCCGAGAAGTGCATGAGGAACATCAACCTCAACCTGGTCCTAGTGCTAAACAAGATGAGACTAGTACGACCGAGGATAGTTCTGGGGGTTCTGTTTTTGTGGATAAAGTGAATGAGACTTTAGATGCCATCATTGATGCTCATAGAAGTCGCATTGCAGCTTTATCTGAGCTACCCAAGAAGCTTCAAGAATACCCAAACCCTCGTGAGGAGAAGATCAATCTAGCTGTACATCAGCAACTCATTAGGGAAGCTCAGTCAATACTTGAGGGACCACCTCCACCTATTCCTCGGGGCCCAACCTCTCTTAAGCCAACATTAGAAACCATACCAGAAGTGTCATCAAGTCGGGAAATAAAAAGTGAGCTCATCTCACAAGCTCATAGCGAGAGGTCTGCACCAATTGACACCCCATTGAAAGAAGAAATTCTGCCACCCCCTAGCCTTGTCTTCCCCTGCAATGATGAAGTTGTTGATGCTAACGAGGACATGGCAAATGAGATGTGGGCAACAGTTCATGAGAAAGTTAAGGAGAACATGTCCTCTATTAGTTCGCCTCCATTCTCTGAGGTGGATTTTACCAGGGGCACAGAAAACAATTCTAGTCGCCCAAGCATCCAGGAGGAAGTTCAAACAATTGTTTCTCCTAGAAGTAAGCATACAATGAAAACCTTACCATCATATCTGGGAGAATATGAGAATTGTTCTCAAACCTTGAGGATACCCTCCATGCATAAAAGGTTGACAAAGGAGAAGGATATGAGTATCGTGCAAGCTATTTTGTCACAACCAGTGGCTTGTACCTTACCTTTGCTTGATTTGATAAAGCTTCCGACTTGAGTTGTGGAATGATATTGCCACATGTTTGTCAGAGCAGGTATTGCTACAAAAGGGTCACCATCATTGTACTATACACCCTGAGACAAAGCATGTTTTGCCAGTTCCGATCAACAAAGTAGGAAAATTTTGTGAGGACGATCAAGGAAATGCTACCCTCCCATTAGAAGTGCGAAAAGTAGCTTCAACTGCAATACTTGATAGTGGTGCAGGAGTGGGCATTGTGACAAGGTCCATTTGGGAAAAGTGGGGCAAACCAGCTATTAGGAGTACCAGGATGCGCTTGCAGCTAGCAGATGGAAGCTTAGAACATCCCCTTGGGCTGCTTGAGAACATATTGGTCACCACATGTGGGATTGAATATGAGCACACCTTTGCAGTAGTGGATTTTGGAAAACATCCAAACTATGAAGTGATATTGGGTAGACCATTCATGCGACAATTTCAAATGATTCAAGATTGGGGATACAATTATTTGTACCTCCGACATGATTCTGCCATCACAAGAGTCAACCTAAGGAATCACTCATATCATGATGTAACAAGGTCTCCAATAGATGAGTTTGATTCTGCTTCATCTGAGGGCTCAAGGGTTACATTGTCAGATGGGCGAGAAGATCTATGGATATGTGGAGCCTCATGTAGGGATTTCAACAATGAGAGACTTAAGGGTAATCGAAGTGTATCAGATGAGGCATACATTCCACAACCCTTCCCTGAAGCATTTAATTGATCCACTAGAATGGAGTCATGTCCTTGCAACATTATCGACATGTGCTTTACCTAAGCCAATTCAATTTTGTGACTCAGATGGATATGACGTTATTCCTATACGAATGGTACAACCACGTGACCTTCTAGATGATTTGTACTATAGGGATGCATCCACAACAGTTCTGCAAGTAGAGGAAGTCTCGATGGAGGATTTAACACTCGAATCTGCTAATGATGCTGATAAGGAAGATGGATGGGACTCTGATTTTGATAATAATGTGATAATCCCTGAAGAAGAGTTAGGAAAGGCATGCCTACTCTTGAGAGGAAGGGAGGTTCAAGTAGAGATCCCTCGAAGCCGACCTAAACGTAAATGCTGTAAGAGCCATAAAAGAATCCGTAAACAAGATGAGAGGGAACAACGTGAGAGACTACAAAAAGAAAAGGAGGAGTCTAAGAATGAACACTCTCGACCACCACCTCACTTCTCAGGAAAGAACAGATATCTATACTATATCCAAGCACAAGATAGTATCAAAGACCAAGTAAAACGATCAGATGGATTCCAAGCAGGAGAAAAGCTAAAAACTGTTAGCAAAAATCGTAAAAAAAAACAAAGAAACAAAAACCAAAACTCAAGTCTAAAACCGATTCAAAAGAGAGTATTGGAAGTGCAGAGACAACGGTTGAACAAAAAAATCTGATGCAAGATGGCAAAGGAGGGCTCAAAACCACATGGTCTTCAATGAGTGAAGACTCAAGTGGACAAGAACAGGGTCTCAATGTTCCCCCCAACTTCACACAGTACACTCTTCAAGATCGAAAGATTGTTCTTCAACAGCCCATGCGACAAAAACCAAGCGTGCGAGGGGTTTCATATGATGGTCCAGAAGATGCAAAAAAGATTGATATCGCTAAGCCAGGAGAAGACCCTCGCTATGTGTGGATTGCCACAGACTTGTCCTTAGATGAGGAGAAGTTATTAATTCAAACAATAAAGGAGTATCGCGATGTTTTTGCTTGGAGTTATAAAGACCTCAAAGGAGTTGATCCAAGCATATGTCAGCATACAATTCCATTGCGAGAGGATGCAAAGCCCTCCAAGCAACGTCCTTATACTTACAATGAAAATTTCGCACGGAAGATAAAGGAAGAAATAGACAAGCTCTTAGAGGCAGAATTTATCTATGAGATTGAACACGCTGAATGGGTCTCCCCTATTGTAGTGGTGCCTAAGAAAAATGGAAAACTGCGAGTATGTGTAAACCTCAAGAAGGTAAATGCAGCTACTGTACGTGATCATTACCCACTTCCAATCACGGATCATGTTCTGGAACGAGTTGTAGGGAAAAAGTCATATAGTTTCTTGGATGGATTCTCCGGTTACAATCAAGTGTCAATTGATCCAAAGGATCAACACAAGACAACCTTTGCTACTGAAGATGGCATCTTTGCCTATCGTGTTATGCCATTTGGTCTAACAAATGCACCAGCAACCTTTCAGCAGTTAATGAGTCATGTATTCAAGGAGTACCTTAGGCAATTTCTTGAGATCTTCATGGATGATTTATGTGTTCACTCACAAGAGCGTGATGATCATATAGAACACCTCAGACTTGTGTTCCAAAAGTGTCAACTTTATCGTATATGCCTGAATCCTGACAAGTGCAAATTCATGGTGAGACAAGGAAAAATCTTGGGCCATATTGTTTCTCGCAATGGGATTTGGCCTTGGTGGACCAAATTGAAAAGAATTCCAAATACTAAGTTGACCTACAAACATTGAAGACCTATCCAATAGAGGGAAATCTCTTTAGTAATGAATCTATCATGATGGAGCAAACCACTTCAATATAGGTGTGTGAGCTAACAAAAACCCCTACAAGCATAGAAGAGGGTGAACGCAGGATGTATGCATCCCTATCCCCTATATATTTTAATGAAAATCAGATGCACAAGCTATCTACCATCGATGCATTTCCAAATCGAGGTACAAAGTATTTGGACATGGATGTAAGAGAACAAGGTCCATTGACCACCAAGACTATTAAGAGTGATATAGAATATAAATCATCAAGTAGATATGGAGGCGCAACCTAAAGGAAGATGCCTCAAAAGATGGTTGGGGGTGTAAGCATTATGGTTCCAAGCGTAAAAATGAGTTACATAAGAAACCGACTGATGTGCTCAATGATTGAGATATGTCAAAGCCACTAAGGTTCATGATGAAATTCATCGATGACTAGGGAGAAGAGCTAAACAAGGTGATATCCTGAAGTGCTATCTTGAAGTGAAATGCTTACATTGACAAACCCTATATATGGGTCTAGAGTATAGGCAAACAAGGCTTGAGGATGTTGGTTTGCTAATACCAACATCCCGAGTTTGATTCAACAACTCTAGGGTTCTCTTGTCCAAATCCCAAGAGGATGTTTGTGAGTCCATAGAGTTATTTTTAGATGGCATGCCAAGTAACTCTAAATTTACAGTTGATGGAATTATTGTAGGAAGAAGGCCAAAAAGCACCTTCATTTGTATAAAATGTCTTTTCCCTATAACTTTTACATTTGAATCTTAATTTGATACATATTTTGCCAAAACAATTATGTTGTACTAGTCATGTTTAATAATATATGAACTTACTGGTTTGGTTTTTATTTTTATATAAATAGTATTTTTCCTAAAATAGAACATTTTTTTAGTATAAAAAGATCAAGATCACTTATAATCTCTCATTTCACTCATCTCTACTCAATGAGCACTCTTCCTAGTTTCATAGTCCTTACACCTTCACATCGTTTTCAAAGCCACCACCCACTATGGGCGTAATGCCACACATTTCATTTAACGAGTTCATCGCTAGCAATATACTTGTTGAGCTATTCCAAATCTTTATGCAAAGATTGATGTGCTTAGGACGACTGATAGGAATAGGGATGTGCTAGCTGGCCTAATTGAATATATGAACACACATGTTAGCCCACAAGTTCATTTTGATTATTCTAAGAAGGGATGGGTTCCATTTGACTTCCTATTCATCTTTATGGCAATGATGCCACCTTCAAGAAGCGCTTTATCAAGCACATTTTGACTCAGACAACTACTGTGAAATGGACAACCATTTCTTAGAGACCAAAGGAATTAAGGATGTGGGGATTAAGTTTCTCTTGTAGAAGAAACCTTCATCCTATTTCTAGAAGAGATAAAAGAAACCTTCATCCTATTTCTAGAAGAGATAGAAGTTGAGGATGGCACCAAAGCACAGCAACTTCAAGTGCTATAGCATTACCACTACCCGTATCCAAGCCACTATTATGATGAAGAAGAGGATGTGAGAGCCAGAGAGCTTTATCCACTAATGAGTATTCAAGAAGGCCTTTCAAGAGGAAGAGGTAGGGGCATGGGCATGTCATATTTAGAAAATTCCCTTATGCACTACATAGGGCTTCTTCCTCCCTTAGTGGTCATCATAATCCATGCAAAGATGACCCCAAATAGTGCAAAGAAACTCATGAAGTGAAAGGCTTTATTTGGCATCTTGGAGCTACAGCTAATTACAAAGAATGCAGACAAGTTCATTTTGCCATATATGGCATACATTTTGGCTAAAGTGGTGATGGGATTAGCGCAACTTCTACCCCTAGGGAAGTGTTTTAGACCATAGGAAGACCCTCTCTCCTAGGAGATGATAACCCCAACAAAGTCCTTGAATACTTTGATACAAAAGGCAAGAAGCCTATGTAAAAATCTATGTTTATTGTACCTCCATGTATATAATTAATTTCATCTTTGAAACAGAATTGCTTTATCAATGTTGATTTTGTACTATGGGTCACATCCTTTGAGGGGAGCCATGTGATACAATGGAATCAATAGCCATCATACATGGGGGATCCCAGGTATCAAGGGGAGGAACCATGCATGCCAAGTGGGCATGCAAGAAGGAATCTTACATTCCTGGTACCAAGGGGAGGCTCGAGGCGCTGCCAGGTACCAAGGGGAGGCTCCTACGCTCCTTGCATGCCTAGTGGGCATCAAATGTAAAACAATAAGCCCCTCCCTCCACCCCGCCAAATCCAGTGGGAGACCTTTTTCTAATGCCCACCAAATCCAAGGTCCGTCGAGGGTGGGAGACTTTTTCTAATGCCTAGTAGACATGCATTGGTGTTGGTGGAGGCTCCGAGCCAAACCATACATTAAAAAAGCCAGAGCCCTCCTAGCCACGTGGCACCAAGAGCAGTCTAACAACAACTTTATGGATATAAGGGTGAATTTTATGGATGTAAGGGTGCCATGATATTTTCCTTGCATGAATGCATGGGGCATTAGCAAGATCTGAAACAAGAGTATCATATAAACTAATGGTCCCCTTGAAACCCTTGCCTAGCAACCAACTTCATATTTTGTTTCAACCAGATTGGTGGGTGGTTAGCATGTGTGACAAAGTAGTATCGTCCACATCCTACAAGTAAAGAATAAGGTAAAACAAGCTTAAATCTTACAAATGAGGATCCAAACTGTATGCTCTAAATTTCCATGCTTTTCTTTAGTCTCAAGTTCACCCTTATATCCATAAAGCTCACCCCTACATCCATAGAACAAGTACTACTTACCCCAACAACGGGCGGGTCAGGGGGGGTTAATCTTCTCAAGTTTAAGACCTACAATGTCAAATTTAATGGAAAATGCTAGATTATCAAAATACTCAAGCCCAATTACTCGGCGATGAAGACTAATAGTAATAAACCTTGAGAATGACAACTCATCACATCACCCAAAGTATGTCATAAAGAATCAGCCATGCAAGAAAAAGGGTAGGAGATTACCCTCCCCCACTGCTACGAATGCTCATGGAGATACACATAATAAACAATTACTTACATTAAAAAAATGAGGTACAACAAGTTTTTGAGAGTGATATCCATAACTCAATGTGAGCGACACGTCGAACACCTCTCAATTAGAAGGTCAAGGATAGTGGATACGTGGCCAAAATGGCAAGCGCACAAGAAGAACATCCAAAACAGTGGACATGGTGTTACAACACCTTCATTTTATGGCATGAGAGTGGTCAAGAGGATAGAGGCATCGATTCCACGTGGTTTTGCAAACGACAACATGGATCACACTTGGAGGGTATGCAGTACTATTTGTCATCACCTTCAAGACCTCTAGTTATATATGGCCAGTTTGGAAGAGGAAACCTCACATGTGATGAGATTTGAGCACTTAAGGATAGAGGATTTATCTTGTGAAAGGGATCATTCCATGAATCAAATGATGCAACACAACGGTCAGCTATAGAAGGGGCATATCAAATATGGCAGCTAGAAAGGTAGATTCCACAATTTCCTTGACTACTACTTGAGCGTCTAGTCATATAAGGTAGGACATATGAAAGTGTTTGTAATTGAGACCGAGGAACCCATGGTAAGCGATAAAAACCATAGGGTGACAATGGGAAAGAACCCTTCATCCACATGTCCATATTAAGGTAATTTCTCAGAAAGGCCAAGAGTCCTATCGTTCAATACTTTATTTGTAATTGGATAATACATGCAAGTAAAATAAGAACCAGGTATTACTTGCATACTTGTGCATGTTGATGCATGAGAAAGGTTTGTATTGGTGGGTGTCATCAATAAGAGAAAGAAATGTGGGAAGGAAATGGAAATGAATTGTGTGTGGGAAGGAAATGGAAATGAATTGTGTGTGGGAGCCATGATCGCAGTACTGGCTTCAGATGGCGAGAATGATTATCCATTATGTATAGGAAAGATCACAAAGGTTTTTAAGGAGAACATAGTAAATGTAATTGAAGTTTGCAAATGATCCGCTCACATGAAAACATGATCTAGAGATGACTAAAAGCAACAAAAAAGGGAGAAAGGAAAAATAAGTCAACGACATACTGATAAATTAAATCTTGAGGATGTTGAAATTTTAGTATATGGATCTACTTTGAAGGTGTGTGATCATTATGCAAGTAAACAATGAGAATTCTCAAGCAAAAAGTGAAGGAACTCTCCTAGCCAAACATGATGGTGCTAAAAAGATAGTTTTTTTATCTTTGTAATTTTTTCATTATACCAACTTCTATTTTATAACTTGAAAACTCATGCATTTCTGGATTTAGAGCTTTTTTTGTTAATGGATTGTGATAAAATTTTTGAAAAATGATGTGTTTTTCAACTCACTTTTTTTTAAATACACTCAAAGCCTTAAAAGTTCAAAAAGGTGTTTTTGATGTTTTCTTTTTGTGAAAACAAAAATGGGTTGTGGTTTCCACAATTTAGTTGTCATTTTTTTTCGTAACTCGATGTGAAAATATCTTAAGTTATCGGACAACATGTTCATTACCACAACCTTCATCACTTATTGTGGCTTCTCGTCTTCATCTAACTATATTCGAGAGACCATGATACCTTTGCCATCATTGTCTCAAATTCTTGTCCATTCAAGTTGATGACAATGGATATCATATGAACTTCTTCTCCTGTATGGTCTAGGCATCTTAGTTCACCTTTATATTAGCTGCTTGGACTATAATGAAGCTCATTGGATCTTGTTTGCAGAAGGAAATGTTGGATACACCAAATTTAATGTCAGAAGACATAAAGTTATCACAATTATGATGCACAAAGAGCCAAGGGTCTTGGTGGAGAGTGGAAAACAAGCAAAAGCACATGAAGATGACTTCCAACAAGAGCAGTTAAAGGGGAGGTTGACTTGCTTGAGAAATCTCAACAAGAAGCACAAGTAATTAAGGCCTAAGTATAGAAAGTAAGAGAGGAGTTGAAATCTAAAAGACATAAAGACATCAAGCAATTGAACAAGGATAAGGAAGCATAAGCTTTAGAGAAGGCTCAAAAGGAGCCAAATGCACTTAAAGTAGTTGTGGATGGCCAAGTGCAATCTAGAAAGGCTCTAGATAAGCAAAGAAGAGAGCAATGAAGAATTAGCCAAGGCTAGAACATGAGAGATCAATGAGTACCCTTGTTCTCAAAGGTCGCCCTAACCCTCTATTTCAGTAGCACTAACCCTCTCCTTCCTTCAGCATAATAATATTAACTACACACACCCACTACCACCACATCATTTCAAACGAATCATTGCACACACTACACAATGCATCTATCCTTTAATGGCCATGGATTTCTTCCATGGTTTACATTGGAAACCTCAAGAAGCCCAATAGCTCTAAAGTTTAGCTCATGTTATCGCATACTTTGAGATGATGAAGAAGCAATCTTGGAGCTAGAATGCGCAGACGACCTCGCCCTGAACCAGCTTTTGAAAAACTCCCAACAACAATGATTACATTGCGCCCCTGAGGAAGAAACTTAATCGAAGAAGCTGAACATTTCTTTGAGAGTATAGAGCCGCCACCATCTCCTGAGGATGAACAAAACAAAGCCAAAGACTTAAGAAGCACTGACATCAAGGGAAGGCCATGGTCAGAAGGATACTCCTTCTCTTCTCTTACATTTTCTATATTGCCTGCTAAGCATTGGCAAAGTCTTCTCAACCCCAATCCAAGCATGTCTCTAAATAAAGGAATAGTAGCTGTTTTAAAGCCCAAACATGGACTTTCGAGAACACAATCTGTCTCCAACAAGGGGCATCTTAACACATTTTGTAATACATTTTAATGTTTATACTTTTTGATGTAATATATATGAAGGCAAAAAGCCTAGCCAAGAGTATTATCCCTCAAGTCCATGTAGAACTGATCCTATAAAGCCTCGTCCTGTCTTCTTGCATGAGTGTGAGAGAGCTTAAACCATCTTGTGTTACAAAACAATCGCTATGAGTGACACACCAGAGCTAAGGGAGAAAAGGAGCAACCAGACGAGAGTTGCACTCCATATACCAAGTAAGTTCTCAACAATAGTTGTTATTGCATTGTAGCCTAGGTCGGGGTGGGAAGTAATTGAGTGAACATCTTTGGCACCATTGTCAAGGATATTCACTACCATAAACTATCTAACCCAGGGTTATTAGGGGACATAACAATTAGCCCCTTGGCTCCAACCTTTGTGTGGTGAAAAGCTAGTAGTCCATTGCACTCCGTGATGTTGTTGGGGGCACAACTATTACAAGGCTCGTGAGGTGCGGAGGAGGTTGCCATGTGGAATGCAACCTATAGCAATATTTGACCATCATCTCTGAGCCAAGTTGTGAACACTGCAATGCATGTTTTGCTCGTGGTTATCAGCTCTTGGGAGCGACTAGCCGTACTGAGGAGCAAACTGGAAAGATTATATGCTCCAAAATGGAAGGGTAGTGGTTGTATGCTTGTCCATGATCTAATGGAGGGAGGTGTTGGGAGCACAATTCTTCCTAAGCTTTTGAGGTGCAAAAGGGGCTGCCAAGTGGCTAGTAGGCACAGATGATGCTATAAAGCCTAGAATGGTGCTTGGTCTTCAACATCTCCGACGGCCAGAGTTGTAGTTTCTAATTACTCAAACTTGCTTTATGTATTCAAGATATCCAAGGTGCTTTATTCTCTAGTCTAGGCTATGTGCATCCCAAAAGTCATCTTTCATTACGATTGTTTCATAAGCATGGCTACCCATTAATACAAAATTATCACTAGGAGCATAACTCAAGAACAAAATGAAAGATGACTATCCACTTATACATTATTACTCTTAGTGCATTACAAGAGGAGAAAATTAGAGTTGTTGGAGATGCACTACCAATGATGGTAGTTGTTCAACAAGCGGTGCTAATAATGCTAACAGTTGCCTTTGAGGGACAGATTATCATTGCTCATAGTTGAATGCTTGTATATTGCGCTGAGAGGTCTCATACAATGCACCCAATACAACAAAGATCTTTGCTTCAATTGTGGACATTCAATGCTAGCGCAGTTTTGATAACACACTCCACGACAGACCATCGCACAACCTGAATACAAGTGAGTGTTCTTCTTAAGTCCCTACCTTGACTCACTTTATCATTATTGACTCAACTTTTAGCAAATGAGTGCTAGGGCTCCTCCACTGTCATATTATGAACCAAAGCCCACTCCATAACATTTGCAACCTTAATGCATAAAAACCAATGGTATCTCATCGATAATTGACGGGGAGGTTTTTCCCCATCTAGAAGCTACTCGTGTACTCGGACATTGTGAAACTTTGGGAATTTTCTGTGTGTGTGATTAAGGGATGTAAAGATACTCCTCTTCTGTGTCTTAAATGATCTGTAACTTGGAATATCTCAATGTAGACCACGTCAATGGCCATGAAGAGCCCAATTGTGATAGCATTACTTAGTTAGTCTCTGGCACTAGCTCAACAAAATCCATGCTTTGACATGCATGAAATTGACATAGACAGAAGAAGGGTCAAGCAAGTCCATGTTTCTGGGCAACTCAACAAGGACCTAATGTGGGCCATTGATGAGATGCCATTAAGAAGAATCCAGCTTATTAAGCTTAAACTCTACTAAGCTCCTTTCTGACCACCAACAGTTGCTTCTTCAAGGTTCCCCTAGCTGGGGATAGCAAAAAAATAATGGAAACCAAGAGCCAACAACACGAAAAAATGAAGGCTCTGCATGCCCAGATCATGTCCAGAGGTAACCTTTATGCTCCAAACAGTAACAAGTTCTTCCAGATACCATGATGCTATGCTGAAGACCTAGAAATATTGAAAGAACTCATCACAAAAAAAAACCATTGGAGTTCTCATGCTAAAATTCTCCAACGCTCAAACCGAATCCAAACTTGTAGTCTTTCTTCCAATGATCAATCTGTACAGTAATAGGAACTCAAGTCAGCCTCAAGACAGCATTTTCCCTATATAGAAATCACCAGTTTTGGTACAGCTTTCCAGTCTGTACTGACCTCTGCTGACAACAGGAAATTGACCCCCAGGTTCAACCTCTCTTCCAAGTAGGCTGCCACGCACCCGCTTGAATCGATCCGTCCCCGTAATCGGCACTACAGGCATCTTGTTGATTAGTACAGCTTTCCACACGCATGGAATAAGATTGACACTGCAATATGCTCAGCAAGTAAAGCTCCCCTTAATTCCCAATTGAATCTGTGATTAAGAAATGAACCAAGCCACCTTCTTTTTGTCCCAGCAGAAGTAATTGCTCTTCCAGACTCTTTCATTTACCTGACGAAGTAAGTAGTCATAACCCAAACTTGCTGATGCCTCCTTATTTGCAAGATTATACATGAAATCGGAAGCGAGTGACACCTGCCCATACCCACCTCATAATAGGTAACCTGTAACATAAGTAGTTTCTATGCCATGAGCTTTGCATTGAAAAGTACCACCACACCTTCTCAGACACTCTCTGAACATAGCTTAAGGCAACCAACCCTGTACTTGCAACCTGGCCCGTCATTATCTGCAAGATCAGCATTTATGCAACAAAAGGTTAGATTTCGAGATTTTTGTCTCAAGGATCAGAAAACTGCTGAAAAGATGACCAAACAGAAATATGGTTTCATTCAGCTTGTATTATTAAAATAACTAGAGGAATGCCAGCAGTCACCGTTTTATCTGAGTTGTATCGTGCTGCTAAGCCAATGCCAGACTTCCGTTGATGGCCTAACCAGAAAACTTCACCTCCTAGAGCTAGGTGGGGAGAAACACTCTGCAAACAAGACAGCAAGATCAAAGCTATCGTTAATCCAAAGGTGAATATCTGTGAAAAATTACATGCCCATAGCTTGTCCTTATCGACCAACATGGAAAGAGTCTTATTAGAACTTCACACTAAAAAGCACTACAGCTGCCTTGAGAATGTGTGTAAAAATGTGCAGCACTGCATTATGGGAAAAAAATAGTTCCAGCTGGAACTTGTAACTAAGGCTTCTAAATAAGACCAATGCAAGTTCTTACACTATGGAATGCATCAATGCATGTACGTCATTCCGACTCATTACTCTATTCAAAAAATAGCCAAAACAAACCTGGATATAATTGGCACCATAAAAAGCATTATTTGCAAATTGGAACTGCGACCGAAAATCTTTACCCTGTCAAAAACAGAAACTAGAGGGATCAGAGAATGATAATGTTCTTTCTCAAGCAACATAATTATTGTAAATCACGGAATAAAGAGCCATTAAATGAAAGCACACCTTGTAATCGAAATTAAACATGCCTTGCGAGAAATGAGCCTCGTTTGTAAGCTGCAAACCATGGAAAGAAAACAACCTTGACTTTATCTTGAGCATATGGACAATCTTAATGGACTGAATCCTGATATGTACAAAATAAAAAGCTTGATAAATATCCTGCAAACTACGCTCGTCACCCCCAAAAAAAAAGCTCCAAAATGCAATCATATCTCCAGGTGTAAGGAGAGATCATTATATATGATTTGGATTGAAAATATTGAGCATGCTTAATACAGGTATATCAGCTAAGTTTTAAACTAAACAATACACACACTACAATGACTCTATGGTTATGAATGAAAACACTACTTGGAATCTTCAACTTTCTATAGGGGTCTGCATAACAATACTATAACCTAACAAGGTCCTTATAAACATTAAGAAATGATACTTTCATACTGAAACACCTCTCCCAATCGGTCCAGACTCCCAATCATACCCATTGCACACTTTCTGCATTCCCATCCACCAGCAGACAAGCATCCTCTTCTCTGACAGAGAATGCCTGGGACAACAAGATGGGAGCAGCAAGGACCAGTGCTGGGGGGACAGAATGGGTAGCATCGTCAGTGCCTGTGGGCACCTGCCAGACCAAACAGGCAGCCGGTAGCAATTGTTGGAGTATTCGCCTTATTCAACTGAAGCTAAACAAGCTCAATGTGCTTCATCTACTTCTAAATGACTCCATTCTGCTGCACAAGACTTGATCAAACAACGTGCCGTGCATGTGAGCTAGTATTAAACTGAAGCTTGCAGTAAGCCCCCAGTGACCCATGCACCTTTCTACACTTCATTTCCCCACGAAGTAAGCTTGGGTTAAACTGACGCTTGAATCAGGTCCCCCACAACCTATGCCCCTTTCTACTCTTCATCCCTTCCCCCCTCAGCCATCTCCAATAACATTGCATATGATAACAATTTGATCAGCAGAGGTGACATACTTGATTGATCAGCTAAGGAGGCATACTGTACATTACACCAGGCCGTCTGTTGTGGGTGCCCGCCCAGTTTTGGTGTTCCCCCATTTTTCCTCACTTTCCATGTATTATTCCCATTTTTTGCTAGGTGTGGGAGGCTGTTTTTTGCCTGCTGGCTCTATCAGTTGCTGGCCAATTGCACTGAGGTACCCGACTTGACCTGGAGCACTGGCCGACTGCTTTTTCACCCGGCCGACTGGCTTATTGCTGGTCGTGAGCATCTGGCTGCTGTCGGCCTGTTTTGAGCTGGCCGACCAGCAGCTTGGGGCCATATAAAATGGCCCCTGCCCCCCACACTTGTCATTGTACCATTCCGGGATTTTTCTAGTGTATATACAGAGTTTATCCAGCTTCTCTCTCCCTCTCTCATCTGCGTTGTTCTCTCTACAGCAATTGTCTTCATTTCCGCTGTGCATTCTGACATGGTATCAGAGCCCCAGGTGGCTTAAAGCTTGGAGATAGTGGGACCTTAAGGGTTTGCTGATTTGAGGTGCTGATTGGAGATTGCTTGGGCTGTTCGGGACTTGGAGATCGGGTGGAAGGCAGCCATCACCGTCGGACAGCCACGTTGCATATTATTTGCAGCCTCTTCTTCTTCTTTTTTCCCACCCACCCTCCCTTCACAAGACCTTGTGAACCCTTGAGATGGAAGACTTGCTTGAGATGGCTAAGAAGCACATGAAGATCCCTACACTCCCCATGTTCCTGAGGGACCAACAGTTGGGCGGGAACAACTACGCCATATGGAAGGTAATGATGGAGTCCGTTTTGGAGTCTTATCACTTGGCTGATTTCATTGTATATACCTAGATGAATCCAGGAACTTTTAGGAACGTGCATGTTATATACTCATGGTAGTCCACCCACAAGACTATATAACTATCAACTCCATTATGCATAGTATGGACTAGATACTACGACATCCCCACTAACGTCATCAGTGCCCAATAGTGGGTGTAGAACTCTGTGTCAAGATATGCTCTCACACGCACTCCACACACACACACACACACACACATAAGAGCATATATTCACACACAGCCCATCGTACTGAGTTTTTGCCAAACCTCCGGATGAAGGACTGATTTCATTGTAGTTGGTGTTCCACGGCCGGAGTTGAAAGACGGGAGCTACCCTCTACGGAAAGAACGGGAGGCTCAGGCACAATTACGGAATCGTGTCAATGCCCGTGTCCGTTCTTTCATCTTCCTAATTGCACACCAGAAGCCCTTTCTCGGGATACTTGGAGGAAAGCCATGCAAGTGGAACTGGATACCATAGAGAAGAATAGAACTTGAGAGTTGGTTCCGAGGCCATCGAAACGGTCTGTCATTGGTGTCAAGTGGGTCTTTAAGACCAAGTATACATCAAATGGGTCGGTGGACAAACACAAAGCCAGACTTGTGGCTAAGGATTATGCTCAACGGCCTGGCATCGACTATGAGGATACCTTTGCACCAACAGCGAGGATGACCACGATTCGGACTGTTCTTGCCCTTGCCTCTTCTCAACGGTGGCCCGTATATCAGATGGATGTGAAATCCGCGTTCCTTAATGGTGACTTGTAAGAGAAGGTGTATGTTGAGCAGCCTCCACGCTTTGAAGTTCCAAGATCAAAGGGGATGGTTTACAGGTTGCGGAAGGCCTTGTATGGTCTTAAGCAAGATTCCTTCTTTCTACGGATTAGATTTCAAAGATCAGTTGTAGATCCTAACTTGTATCTCTTTCGGGAACGCAGTTTGGCCATGTTAATCATCCTTTATGTGGATGACCTCATTCTCACCGGCGGTCATGTGGAGCACATTGTAGTGATGAAGGCTGCCTTGTCAAAGGAGTTTGAGATGACCGCCGACTTAGGCTTACTCCACTTCTTCTTCGGATTGGAGATCTAGCAAACCCAGAGGGGGTTCTTTGTCTCTCAGCAACGGTATGTTCATGAGTTGCTTAGACCTTTGGGATGGAGAACTACAAGCCTATCACGTCACCGATGGATCCGAACACGAAGCTTACAGTTAATGATCCTTGTGAGCCGGTTGATGCCTCTCTGTATCGGAAGCTAGTTGGTTCATTGATCTGGTTGCTGAACACCAGATTAGACTTGAGCTTTCCTATGGGGCTGTTGAGCTCATTCATGCAGACGCCTTTGAAGTCTCATTGGGACACAAGATTGCGAATCTTGCGGTATCTACAAGGTACGAAGGATCTCTTGGACTCTTCTACGACACTAGAGGGGAAACGAAGGACCGAGTCCGACTCCAAGGCTGGAGTGACTCAGATTGGGGAGAGATCCAGACAAAGGAGGAGATCTACATCAGACAATTTACCCTCAGCTCGGAAGCTATATCATGGAGCAGCAAGAGGCAGCCAACTATTGCCTTGTCATCTACAGAGGCAGAGTACCAGGCTGCTTGTGGTGCTGCTTGCGATTGTGTGGCTACGGAGGTTGCTTGGCGAGATTGGGTTTCCACAGAAGGAGCCCACGGTCATCCAATGCGATAACCAGAGCTGTATCACTATTGCTCGGGACCCAGTCTTCCATGCTCAGACCAAGCACATAAAGATACAATATCACTTTGTTCGTGAGAAGATTTTGGCTAGTGACATCTTGCTTGTTTATTGTTCGACGGAAGACAATGCAACGGACCTCTTCACGAAGTCTCTACCTCAAGCTATGCTCCGGCAACACTCTAGCTCACTGGGGTTGGTTCCACATCCAAGAGCTGAGAGGGTGTTAGCAGTCATCTCCTGTCTGTACATTACACCAGGGCCTCTGCTGTGGGTGTGTCTGCCCAGTTTTGGTGTTCCCCATTTTTCCTCACTTTCCATGTATTTTTCCCATTTTTTGCTAGGTGTGGTAGGCTGTTTTTTGCTTGTCGGCTGTATCAATTGCTGGCCGACTGCACTGTGCTACCCGACCTGACCTGGAGCACTAGCCGACTGCTTTTTCACCTGGCCAACTGGCTTATTGCTGGTCGTGAGCATCTGGCTGCTGTCGACCTGTTTTGGGCTAGCCGACTAGCAGCCTGGGGCCATATAAAATGGCCCCTCCCCCCCACACTTGTCATCGTACCATTCCGGGATTTTTCTAGTGTATGTACAGAGTTTATACAGCTTCTCTCTCCCTCTCTCATCTATGTTTTGCTCTCTACAGCAGTTGTCTTGATTTCTGCTGTGCATTCTGACACCTCCGTCTCTGGCTCTAGCTGACATAGCTGACATATACGCTGCTCTGTCGGTACTCTTTGTGGTCCATATCTACCTGTCTCAATCCTCAGCTGATGAGAGAGAGAGAGAGAGAGAGAGAGAGAGACTTGTTATAGAGAGAGAAAGACACTGTTTTGCACGACTCAATTATAAGCTTGATTAGAAGATTATTTTGAACTACTGTAGGTTGTAAACCTTATCTTTTGACCCACACAAATCATACACAACAATAAACTAATGCCACATGGTGTTCACACACACATACATATGAACAAGGTCACACACACACACACATAGCCCTTTTGGGGGCAGTTCACACACATACACAAGCGGGTACACATAGAAGATGGACACACATACGAGCTCCGAAATACCCGGCAAAGAGCCCTTTCTGTATCATCTTGTTATGTTATCAATCAAAGCAATAAATATAATCTACAAGCTGATTTTAGGATTAAAGCTGTATACTTATGAAATTGGGCTAAGAAATTATTGCTGATGTAAAAGAGCCTTGTGCCTAATACTTATCTGGCATGCTTGCAGCTCTCAATTCTCTCGTGCAAGTCTACCCAAGCTTTGTGCCAAGCATGAGTGATGACACTGTAATTTGACCCTCGGAGATCCAAAGTGCATGTGACTTCGACAACAGGGAAAAGGCAAAACGAAGCTAAGTACTGCCACTATACTTTGCACATAAGCCTCACACAAAACTCACTTTATTTGCAGCGAGGGGTTGTCGGACACAGCAAAATTACCAAGCCAATGCAATACTCGCAATCGCTACTGCCCAAACAGGCTCTTGTGGTAAATCTGAGTTAGACAGGATATGGAGGGTATGTTCCATGGGTTCAAAAGAATAATAACACTCTACATGAGATGGGCAATCATGCACATGGATGGGTTGTGATGTCGGTCTCAATGCACAGGAAACTGAGCAGCAAAACACATGGTTATAGCTAGGACTCATGCAAACACTCTAGCTCTCTACTGAGTCCTGACTGTGTGCTATCTGTAATCATGTTCTCACCCCCTATCCTGGACATATTATAGTTCATTTCCCTGTATTATGTTTTAGCTATTCTTTGGTATGTAGATGGCATTTTTGATATTTCAATCTTAGACGTCATTGCATGATGGATGAGTACTTTAAAAACATGTGTGAAACCCCTCTCACCACAATGCTAGACACTCTGATCAAAACAGAAAGGCATGACTAGAAAGCCAAGTCAGCATTTCCCATTTGCTTGAGAGAAGAGAAAGGACCTGTGCATTGATTTTCATTGTGAAGTTGTCACTGATGTCATATTTCACTCGCGCACTCATACGGCCATCCGTTAGTATCCGCCCAATAAGCATGCACTGTAGAGAGACATCTTTTTAATGACCATCCCTGTAATAGTGGCATTTTAGAAAGGGAATTTTTTTTATTAAAAAAAAACCCTCACCCTTGGATCTAAGAAGTTTGCACCGAATTCGTAGTGTGCAGTAGGAACCTTGAAGGTCTCAGGGGACTGAGAAGGCATTTCCAAGGACCCCATGTAGACACTATAACCGCCATCACAACAGATCAGAGTTTAAAAAAAAACACTAAAAGCATACAAAAGGATGTATGTAGGTACTTGCCTGTGACTTAGAGAGAATTTCGGACTCAGCGGCTTGGTAAAATCAAAACGCAATCCCTCAAAAAGCTCTGGCTTGAGTGACACTGAGAACACCAGCAGTAGATTCATAAGTGATATCTTTCGAAATCTTTAGGCATCAAGAAATGCTGGTTCAGTTGACCTAAAAATAGAATGCAGTTCACCTAAAAATAGAATGCATGCATCCTCACGCCCTCTCTCGGAGCTGCTGATGCTGCTCTCATGTTTCTATGTTCTTAGTATTTCCATGATGAGTTTCCATTGACAGTTTTGTATCACCCAAGTGAGATAGCTATGTTTATGTTTTATTTTCCATTCCATGATGAGATATGCCATGGACATTATTGTATCACTTTGGTCTCATAGGCCCATTGGGTCTTTAGTAGACGCTTAATCTCTCTCTCTCTCTCTCTCTCTCTCTCTCTCTCTCTCTCTCATGAGGCGATTACAGGAGATGGGGGTACCCACAGAGCTCATATGGGGGATTATGGCTTTATATAGATCAGTTGCAGGACAGGTACGCACCCCAGAGGGGGTCTCTACTTTGGTTCACTCCACTATGGGAGTGAAGCATGGTTGCCCATTATCTCCTTCATTGTTTGGTATGTATGTGGATGAGGCTTCTGACTACATTGAGAGATTGGGGGACAGAGGAGCCCAGCTAGCAGGTATATGGATCCCACTATTGTTATATGCTGATGATATTGTGTTGATCTCTGACTCCCCTGAGGGTATGCAGCGTCATCTGGATGCTTTACATGAGTTTGCACATGATAGTGGATTGTCTGTCAACCTTGGCAAAACCAAGGTTATGGTGTTTAACACCACGCCACAGTGGGTTAGGCGATCAGCTCCCACATTTACATATGGGCAGGAGATTGTGGAGTGTACAGATGCATATACATATCTTGGGGTAGTATTCAGTGGGCCAGGGTTTTCGATGAGGAGAGCAGCAGAGACTAGATTGACTAGAGCACATGCAGCCCTGGGTGGTTTGGAGAGGATGTGTTCGCAGGTTCAGTTTCAGGAACCTCGAACGAAACTTTGGCTTTTTGACACTCTAGTGACATCAGCTATGCTTTATGGAGTGAAGATATGGGGACCTTCAGTGGGCCATCACAACGCAAGCGGGTGGAGAGGTATGGAGAGGCCTTTGGTATCTATGATTGCTAGGATTATTAGAGCCAAGGCCGTGGTACCTCATGAGATTATTCGAGCAGAGCTGGCGGCTGCCCCTGTGGTGATTGAGGCTCTTACGAGATCAGTCTCCTACATACATGGCTTGTGGGATCTCCCCCGAGACAGATATGCACGCCTTGCCCTTGAGTCCTCCCGACAGTTAGCTTTACAGGGAGACACGGCTTGTTGGTATGGACAGATGACATCTTGGTTCCAGGCACATGGTTTTAGCATGGACAGATTGCCTCCCTTCCAGTATTCTCTGGAGGCACCCCCTCTCACTCTCACACGGACAGAGATTACCAGACTCATCCGTCAGGATTTAGTTCAGCTAGACATTAGGAGGACATGGATACAGCCGACTGAGGAGCTGGGCACGAAGATGGCTTTCTACAGAGAGCATTTTCTTCAGCTCACAGCAGATGGCTTTGTGATCAGACCCAGTTACATGGATGTACACTTGTCTCATGCAGTACGATGTGCTATTGGTCAAATTCGCACATCCTCACACCAGCTTGAGATTGAGATTGGCCAATATAGAGGTATACCAGCTGAGGCCAGGATATGTCGAGTATGCCATGGGGAGCCAGAGACAGAGCTGCATTATATATGCCATTGTACTGCATACTATGAGATACGTGGTCGTTTCCACTGTTTATTCAGAGAGGGTTTTGGACCACTTTCCAGAGTCATGGGGTACCAAGACCAGAGGTGTTTGGGATTGTTCTTGCTTGAGCTGCGGAGATATAGAGATAGCCTGCTTAGGCGCACAGAGAGCCAGACTCAGAGGCACATTACAGACTTCCTTAGTCCAGCCATCACTGCCCCAGATGGACCACAGCAGCAGCAAGACATGCATACCGCCCACACCAGCGGTACACTGATTGATCGTGCGATTGAGCTTGGGTGGTCCAGACGCCCACGACTACGGAGGAGGGCATCCCAGCATAGACGGAGGTTGCAGCGGCGGATTCGGATTATTCTTGCGAGACATGCGGGACACCCAGTCAGGGTGCTGACCACAGAGGATATTGAGGAGATCCGCCAGCGTCCGATGCGGCACATACTATGAGATGGAGGCACCTCCATAGTGTACCCCCCCGTCCCACGTGATATTGTATCCCCTCACTGTACTCCGCTCACCTCCATAGCGTACCCCCCCCCCCTCACTATATTCACACCCTATAAGGGTTTCTGTTTACCTTCCAGTTCCAGTTTCATTTTCTAGGTGCCAGTAGTATCATCTTTATTTTTCATTTTCTGGTTTTTTATCCAGACTTTGTATCAGATCCACCATGATGTAACTTTTTGGTCTCATAGGTCATTATGGCCTTTTGAAGACGTTACTATAACATTTCATTTCATTTCATTTCTCTCTCTCTCAGGCCGGCCCATGGGAGTCACATCAGACCAGGCACGCACACTCCAGAGAGCGAGACGCCCTCGTCCACCCCCAGCTCATCAACCCCGGATTCAGGAGATCCTGGCCCACCATCGAGCAGCCTCATCCTGACAACAGACTATCAACATCTCTAGCCTTCTTGTATGCTTATTGTACAATATACTTGGCATAGTAGGATCTAGACTTCTCATCTTGTATTATCTTAAGAGTCTGAGATCTTAGCTTTTGGTTTTCAGTTTTAGTTTACTATTGATTTTTCTCATTTCATCCATGACGAGATTTCCTGGATGCTATGTACACATCAATTTGGTCTCACAGACCCTTTGGGTCTTTTGAAGACGTTAATATAACTCTCTCTCTATCTCTCTCTCCCTCTCTCTCTCTCTCTTACATTGTACTACCTTTTGGTCTCATAGACCCTCTAGGTCTTTTGAAGCTCTCTCTCTCTCTCTCTCTCTCTCTCTCTCTCTCTCTCACACACACACACACACACACCACAAACATCATTGTTCCCATCCATAACACAGGAGACCCCATGGATCCAATTAATTACAGGACTATCATGATTGGTCATACAATGGTGAAGATTTATGGGGTTATGCCCATACTATTATATCCAGATGGCATTGTTCTGATCTGAGCCTCTGCATAGGGGTTGCAGAGACACTTCGATGCACTGCAAAGGTTTTGAGACCTCACAGTCAGCGTCGGCAAAACCAAGGTCATGATCTTCAAGACATCATATTGGGTTACATCTAGCATATCTTTCTCATACATGGGAGCCTAAGTGGAGATTGTTTCATCTTACGTGTACCTTGGGTTTACTCTTACAAGCCCAATCTTTTCCATGAGACCAACTTCTGCCGATGCACGTTTGATGAGGGGATATGCATCCCTAGCCCGCCGACAAGAGACAAGCCCGTTTCCAAGCACCCCGCACCAAATGTTGGCTATTTAATACCGTGGTGCATCCAGCAGCAATGTATGGGACCGGACCTCAATGAGACGACTTGAAAGAGCATAGAGAGACTCCAGACTTGAAAGAGCATAGAGAGACTCCATATGATAATGCTCTCACATATGATCAAGAGTAAGCCATCTCAATCATCTATGCCCCATGAAATTGTGCTAGCAGAGTTTGAAGCAGCCCCTTTGGTCATCAATGCCCTCTCTCATACCATTACTTGTATTCCTTGTCACCATTTGGCCACCCAACTAGTCCACCTGTACTTTCTCATTATGTGTGACCAAAACTCACTTATAAATTATGACCAACCTTGTGTTCGCACACACTAATGTCCCAAGTTGGACAATGCTCACTCCCCAAACCTTATCCCCTTTGTTCAAAGAGCGCAACCAGCCAAGTGTCAGTCCTAGCTTGGACCCCAACTAGCTTTCCCTCTCTACCTGACACCCAAGGTGGACATCTCATCATCTCTCTTCTTCCTCTCTACAAGTTGGCGCCTCCCTTCATGAGGCCTTATGGCTGTATTTTTTGCACTTTCTCCTTCCCTACTCCATATCCAAGCTTGTAAGAATGTTTTCCAAGCTCCCAAGAGTGATTCCAAGCCATATTCACTCTCCTACACACTCCCAATGGCTGAAATTCAGTAAAACAATCCTTTTCTTGGCTATAATTTCTGGTCTTTTGGCTGAAATTTCACCCTTCCATTCTCAACTTGAATCATAAGGAAAGCTTTTCCAAGGTTCTCTGCATCCACTTGAAGACTTTTGTCAAGAAGGATCGTGATAAACTAAAGATTTCAACACTCCAAACGCCTCCATTGCGAAGACTTCCGCTAACATCGACTCTACTTGCCATGGGTAAGCTTTAATGCTCAATTCTCTTTCACTTCCATCGTGAAAACTATCTCTACACTTAGAACACTATGGATAGCCGTGCAATGAATGTTGAATATGCCAACACAAGAGGCGAAGACAATGATATGCATGCATCCAATGCTTTACAGCAAGAACATACTCGTGTGGTGCATACTAGGGAACAGGAACATGTGGGACAGCCATCCCATGGTAGAGAGAAAATGTAAGAAGGAGAGTCCAAAGCCTTAAGAACTGAACTTACCCGTATGCAAGCTCATGCACAAGAAGAAGAATTGAAGCTCTACCGCCAGGATCCATTGGTACATAATCGTTTGAAGGCCAAGAAAGCTGAATCATTTATGGCAATGAAAGCTCAAGAGTTGCACATGCAACCGAGGGATGCAACACATGCATACTTGGCTCATACTGAGGATGCTTATGGAGAAAATGCAGCTATCCCACATGTCTTGGTATCCCCACAGGTGGTTGAACAAGAGCACACGTCTAGGAGCATGAACCCTCATATAATTAGAGAGGAACCATCGGTGGCTTCACGCCTTGGAGGTGTAACTTAGTAACCCGTGAAGGATGCAATGTTTATAAATGTATGTCAAATGCCATTGCCACTTGAAAATGTGCATGCACAACACATGCAACATGAGCTATTGGTGTAGGTATTCTGCGTATCTCTCATGCGACTCATGCCCTCGAGTGTGCTAAGTTTGATATTGCTTTTAGTGATGAGGATTTCACTCAAAAATTCTACTCATTGGTGGCTTATTGAGAAGCTCTCTCCAAATCCAGTTAGATCATGGGAAGAGTTCAAGTAGAGGTTTTATACCCCGTTCTTGCCTCCCAATGCTTTAAACGAGATAACAATGAAGTGGGATTGGGTAAAGCAAAATAAAGGAGAAATGTGAATGCATATATGCACAAGTTTTGAAAAGTGCTTTCAGAGGTATCTCCATTTATGCATGTCCCAAAGGTGGAAAGGAAGAGAAGCTTTCAATCGGGATTACAGCCCATGTACAAAGCGGGGTTACAAATGTATCTTGGTCACACCTTACAGCAACTAATCACAGTCGCCACTGCCACAAGAAATTGAAACTCAAGTTGAGTCGATCCAACAAGACTAAACCCTCATTCTAAGACAAAGAGAGGACTATCCAAAACCTGCAAAATAGTGGACAGCCACCTAAAAAGAACCAAAACGATAAAATGGTCCAAAGACTAAAAATAAGTCTACCCAACACCATCTCTTCAAAGTGAAAGACTACGGTCTTAATGTTGAGCCAAAAGAGCAGTATGTGAGTGAGAGAAAATGCTTTACTTGTGGTAGCACTGAGCTTATAGCAAAATCATGTCAAAACAAAAAGAAGCGTGATAATGTGAATGCACCAAAGCCCAATGTGCATTGGATTGGCATCCATGGCAGTTGCATATGCCGGGGATTATGCTACTCATGTGATATTGTGGACTCGGCTTTCCGTTGGGACTTGTGCTTGTGAGTACATGCCCAGAGGATTGGTGTTCCATTGGATCTGGTACCTCGTGTACTTGCCTGGAACACGTCTATTTTGGTATAGTCTCATGAATAGGGATTATCCATACCAATGCTGCATAATGCATTAAATAGCATCTTTATGCACTTGCCTACAAATGCTGTTTTCATGTCTATGACTAATGTGTTCTGGGTAAGGGGACGCCCGCCCATGAACTGTGCATATGAAATTGTCTACTGACATGGCTGTGGCATGTGACAAGTGGTAAGTATTGGTCAAAATCTAGCCTTAGGAACTAGCAATAATTTATAAGTGAGTGTGTACACACTTCATTAAGTTTTGGGTGGCCAAAACTCACTTATAAATATGACCAGCCCTGTGTTTGCACACACTGATGTCCCGAGGTGGACAAGGCTCAATGCCCACCGCCCATACCTTATCCCCTTTGTTCAAAGAGAGCAATCAACCATGTGTCTATCCCAGCTTGCACCACAAGTCACTTGTCCTCTCTGCCTGACACCTAGGGTGTCTACCTTTATGCATGTTCCAAAGGCGGAAAGGAAGGGGTTTCAATCGGGATTAATGTATCCTGGTTACACCTTACAGCAACTAATCGCAGCCACCACTCCCACCGAGCAAAAAATATGCTGCATCGCTATTGCTCAGAACCCGGTCTTCCATGCCCGGACCAAGTACATAGAGATACAATTCACTTTGTTCGTGAGAAGATCTTGGCTAGTGACATCTTGCTTCTTTATTGTTCGACGGAGGACAATGCGGCGGACCTCTTCACGAAGTCTCTACCTCAGGCTATGCTCCGGCGGCACTCCAGCTCACTAGGGTTGGTTCCACATCCCGGAGCTGAGAGAGGGTGTTGGCAATCATCTCCTGTCTGTATACTATGTCAGGGCCTCTGTTGTGGGTGTGCCCACCCGTATTTAGTGTCTTTTCATTTTTCCTCACTCTCCGTATTTTTTCCCATTTATCTAGAGGTGTGTATGGGCTGTCAGCTGCCCCCAGTTGTTGCTGGCCGACTATGTTTTCTTGCTGCTCGACCCATTCCTGCGTGCTGGCCGACTGGGTTTTCACTGGCCGACTATCAAGTTGCTGGTCATGGGCAGCTGTCAGCTGATTTTGGGCTGGCCGACCAGCAACCAAGGGCCATATAAAATGGCCCCTTGCCCCCACACTCCCACTTGTATATTTTCCGAGATTTATTGGTGTATATAGCAAAGTTACACAGCTTCTCTCTCTCTCTCTTTCATCTCTGTATTGCTCTCTACAGCAGTTGTCTTCATTTCCGCTGTGCATTCTAACATAAGCGCCCCGTAGCTGGTGAGTATTCATTAAAGTTTTGTGCTCATGTCAGATGTGCTATCACTTGTGTCATGAATGATGAATCATGATTCATGACTCACCCATGAATTTTGGTATTTGAATTTTGGCAGAGGAGGCTTGCTATGAGAGGTGCTCTCACAGGACTGCAGCTCAAGTCCTTGTAAGGGAAATTGGAGTACATGGGCCCTTTTCCACACAAAGAAAAGGAACAAATTTACCACTGCACAATTAGAGTGGTTGGTTTACTGTCACTGCAACCTCCGTCTACTTGAGCAGAGAGGTAATTCCATAGAGCCCATACAAGTGAATGTCGACAAAATCAACATCGAGAAAGTGAAAGATCCCACCTGATGAACAGGACATTTACACCATGTTATATGAGGAGGCGATGCAGGGATCTAGGCAAACCCGTAGGCACTCTCAAGCCATGGTCGGAGTTCGAGTGGGCACTGGGTACACATGGTGCTAGTACAAGTGTTGCACCTAGCACAGATGGTGCTAGCACGAGTGTTGCAGCTGAGGCAGCAGGGACAGAGGATGCCGATGACTCATCCGACTGGATTACAACTTAGTACTTAGTCATTCTCAGTTTTTTTACAACCTACAGGTTCATTTATGGGCATGTCACATGTTGACATTGGATATTGTTGTAGCTATTAGCCCATAGCCTTCAGTTTTTTTTTATGTATTATGTCACATGTGCCAGACTGTCAGCTGCCTTGGCCAATGGCCATGGCCCATGTCACATTTCTAATTTTATCGATTGCTACTCTTAGTCTTTAGACAAATTTTTGGTTACTTGTAAGTTGTGCTACGTGGGCTGGTGAAACTTGAGCGTTAAGTTTTAACATGTCTCAGACTTCAATTTGACATATGAAAATTGCAATGTCTTGCTTTTATTTACAATTTTGTAAGTCTGTAAGGTCAAGTTGACATGTTGTTTATTGAAAGTCTTATAAAGTTGTGTAAAACTTGTTGAAGGTCCTTGTTTTTGGGTACTATACCCCTCCCTATTATGAAACCTTTTTTATACTTTTGGGCCTGGCAATCAAACGTTTTGAAACACGTTTCAAAAACTTTTTTTATGAAACTCCTGGCTACTATGAAAGACACCGAGGAACTCACCATCCACACCTGAAAGGGGCACATCCAACACCAAAGAAGTCTCCCTTATGCTTCCAAGCAAATTGGCCTCATTGAAATCTCTAAGCAGTTCAAGGCCTTCCTCCTAATTGAGCAACTCCCATCTCAGCTCACCCCCCCCCCTTATTAGCCTTGAACCCCCCCTCTTGAATCCACCGTTCACATGCAGTGCATGGTGGGGAGTCTATAGGGTCTTTAAGTAAGAGCACTGCTCCCTGTTCTGGGGATGGGGTGTCTCCCTCTTCTCAGGATGGACCTCCCTTGATGGATGCTGAGGAGGTTGCTCCATCTTGTACATTAAAACTCAGCATCCATTTTGATCCTATTCTTCAGAAGTTTAGAGTTCCTGCTAAGTTGGTCGACAACGAGGGAGTTGAAACACTGTTTTTTTTAATGGAGTTGTCATTAAGGAAGATTTTTACCTTACTCGAAGCAAGCTGCAAAGGGCTCAACTCTTTCATGATTCTTCTACCAAAAGTTGCAACAAGGAGCACCCCAAGAAGAAAAAGTGATTTTCTTCTGGACAAGGTTGCTGATGAAGTAATTCCGTTGTTCTTCCTAAAACTATAATGTGCAAACCAATGGGTGCGTAGCCCTGGGCCCAGCAGTGAGGGCTTGTGACTCCGGGAGGGGATGTCCAGAGTTCAAATCCCCACAGCACCCAGTTGGTATTTTTGCCGCTTTGCAGACACAGGTTGTGTAACACCTCCGAGAAGGGAGACCAAGTCGCATCCAGGCAGGTACCGAATTGTGACTACATAGGATCTACTCAGAGAGGGGGGGGGGGGGATAAATACAATATAGTTATTCTCTCAACCAAAAAAGAATCACAGCCTCTGGAAAAAATCAAAACGTTATTAAAGGCCAACAAATATACACGTCAACCATATGCCAAACACATGTGACCATGGATGCTAACAACATGCAATAAACATGAATCTAAAACGCATCCACAAATGTCCATTCTTTTGCATGACGACTGCAAGTCCAGATAACATTCTAGACTAGCAAAACAGGAGTCTGGAACTTAAATGTTTACTCTATCGATTACCTTACATTCTTAAAACAAACCAACAACAACAACAGTGAGCCAGGGCCCAGAACAGCTTACTGATAGCTTCGCGCTGTAATTCATCATAGCTGATGGGACAAGGGAGATTTAGCCAATCCGCTTCCCCTTTCTCTTTTTGCAGCTTCTCGTCACTCTCCTCTGCTTTCTGATCAGAATTCCCTTGCAGCAGAGGATCCACTGGAAGGGGAGGAGGGGGCGCCGCAGCAAAGCTCATTACTCCTCCCATTACAGATGATGATTGAGAGTGATTTTCTCAAGCAGGGCGATCACAAGTCAGGCGCAGATCATTTCTGAGACAAACAAAATCCATAAAATGTTCAGAAAAACCAAACAAGGCAGAGAAAAACCCTATGTGTCATGACCATAAGGAGACCAGCATCTATGAGAAACCGCAATATAACCTAATATCTGCTCCCTGAAACAGTTATGATACCCTAAAATGTCAAAGAGAACCATTCCACTTCTGAGGCAATTGGTAAACCCTCAAACGCTCGAAAATGCGGCAAGCAAACCTTAGGAGTTATGGCGCGCTTCTGAGACAGTCGAAAAACCCTATAAAACAAAAACTTGATCAAAAATATCTAAACCTAATCAATGTAGCTTGCACAGAGCATGAGAATTACAAGTGTACCAGGAGAAATCACAGTGCCAATCGCGATGGAGAGTTTCGCGCAGAACAGATTGAACTCTGCAGAAGGGCATGAAACCCTAGAAAAGCTGTAGCTAAAACCCTACTAGGAGTTGGTGGTCTGATCAAACGAACATGTGTTTCCTGTTAAAAACCCCAAAACCCACACGCCGTTCATGACACATTTATAGTATAAAATCGTGGTTTCACAACTGGGTCGAATTCTGTAAGTCCAATGTTTAATGAAGAAAAAACTACCCCAAAATGTATTAAAATAAGACATATAGAGGGATTGGTGCACATCCAAATAAAAACACACTCTAGAAGAAAAAACTACCCCAAAATGTATTAACATAAGACATATAGAGGGATTGGTGCGGTTGAGGAGTGACAAGGATGGCGCCTAGTATGGTGATATGAATTTTTGATGGCCGACAAAAAGCAAGAGTTCTTTACTACGCATGACTCGCCCTCAATAGTGGTTGTTGAATTAGAAGATATGTCATATGGAGAGACAGTAACAAATTTGGCAAATTTGTACTCCATGCCAGATGGCCATGTATTCTCAAGAGGTTCACTTGCATGATTATGAGTTATGTCATATACTTCATGTCTCGCATGATGATATTGAGCCTATCAGCCGCCGTCACCGCCACATGAGTTATGTCATATGCTTCATGTCTTGCATGATGATATTGAGCCTATTGGCACTCAACTCCACATCAGTCATTGTAACCTACTTTGAATTGGTGATCTTGGCAAGCCACACAACTAACAACTTGGAGGCCTCATGAGGAGTAGAAGAAATACCAGAGGGTCCTCAATAAGTCCTATTTGGAGGCCTCGTGGGAGGAGTAGAAGAAATACGAGAGGGTCCTCAACAAGTCCTTCAAATCAGTGATGTTGGCAAGCCACACACCTAACAACTTGGAGGCCTCATGAGGAGTAGAAGAAATACGAGAGGATCCCCTCAAGAAGGGCCTCCTAAAAAAATTATTAAAAAAAGGGTTGGGCTTCTTTGCTTCAAGCCTTGAAACTATGTGCAAGAGCTTGTGTATGTTCATGCTTTAGTGTAGTGGTGAGATCTCGAATTCTTGCATAGCGACGTATTGGGTTTATTGTATCCAAAAATGCACAAGATGCTATTTAGATGTGCATTATGCATTATACATATCTGAATTGATGGCAACAAAGGCACGCTCAGATATTTCCATGTATGTTGTGACGGATGTTGGGCCACTTTACTGCATGACACTAAGCTCATATTTTTATCAGAGGAGCTATAAGTATGTTAACCCCATTTCGGGTTAGCTTATAATAAGTGTCATGAACGGCACTATAAAATGTTGTATTATGAGAAAAGTTGGCCAATGACCGAGCTTACAATGCGTTTTTGGGCACCCAAGTTTGAGTAAGAGCCAAATGTATATAAGTAACTTTTTCACATAATTAAAGACACAATCCCCCTTTGTGCCAATCGAGTCTTGCTTGTCTACTTGCTTTCTTGTGCACTAGTCTTGTGTGAGAGAGAGAATTGAGAGTAGTATGTATGATTCTTGGTGCATGTGCCTCTTATTCACTATGTGAGAGTGAGCAAGAGTGAGAGCCCTTGTGGGTGTACACAAAGCTCCTTGAGGAGACACTAGGGAGAGGGATTCAGAGGAGAAGAAGGTAGCACCAACTAGTGGAGCTTGGAATCTTTAAGAGATACGAGCTCGGGAATTGGGAAGTCCCCACGACAAGTTAAGGTAGCATTGCTTATTGTTTGAGAAATCTTGCAAAAGGGGCTGTGACAGCCATAACATTTTTGGTGCCATCGCCAGGGGAGACAACCGATTAAGGTTGGAGAGCATAGGAGAAAAAGAAGGGAAAATTTGAGGCATTTAAACAAGCAAAGAAAAACCACACAAAAAAAATATCATTTGCATGCATTTTTGCATTGCTTGACCTACGAAATCACACTATGATTATGCATGTTTTGCCTCATATTCTACATTTTCTATATATATAAAAAGAAAAAATAGGAGCTATTGGATCCCATTGCATCATTCCTCGTAAAATTCAATGTGCAAGAGTCCATTATGGAATATCTAAGCAAGAAACACTCAGATTTGCACCCTAATTGTGCAGGAACATGATGATTTCTTATAGAATCATGCTCGTGATTCACGATCGTGAGCAGGATTTTTTTTTTTAAATCACGGTGCCCGAAGATTACACCTAGATTTTTTGATCAAGTGATTGCATTATCTTATCATATCCAAAGCACGTCATGATCGGGAGATGTGATCACATCCCGTGATTGTTAGTCATGCCCCTTGATTGAACTTTATGATCCCATTCCCTGATCACGATTGTGATTTGTAGTCATGCTTGTTAAAAATCAATTGAGAAGGCAATAACATGGATCAATATAGCTGGGATTATTACTCTTGAGTACTCAAACATATCATCAGATAAAAATTATAATCACGGTAGTGATTATTGCATTGCATAATCACAATGGTTATAGAGAGCCAAAAAGGGCAGTTTAAGCCTTCAATTGTGGTGGTACTTGCTTCCAAATTACTGTTAGTAACATCTTAAGGTGTGGAGAACCCAAAGCTTTGATAGAGCTCCATTTGTGTGCAGTGTGAGATTTCACATGCTATACAATTACATGCACTTGAGATCAAGGTGAGTGGTTGGGGGAACATCTCCAGAAATGATAGTGCATCTAATTACCAAGGATCCTCTCATCAATTTAGTTTTGGGTCTATCCCTGATCATATGCAAGCACTTATTTGAGCACCAATGCTAGAGTAGGAGGAGTTGATGCAAGCACTTATTTGAGCACCAATGCTAGAGTAGGAGGAGTTGATGCCAATGGCAAGGGAGGGAACCTTATGGGAGAATGTAGCAAAGAGAACAAAGCTAGCCAAACTTGAGATTCATGTCTAGAAATGGATAAGGGTGTGTAGAAATGGATTAGAATCAACATCTTGACATAGTAGAAATGCAAGAAATAGATTAAGACTAATGATAAAAATAGAGCATAATGATAAGGCAAGAGGTCTAACAAAAAGCTCATATGGTGGTCCATCATAGTAAAAATGGATTAGAATCAACATCTTGACATAGTACAAATGGATTAGAATCAACATCTTGACATAGTACAAATGTAAGAAATGGATTAGAATCAATATCTTGACATAGTAGAAATGGATTAGAATCAAGAATTTGATATATTATAAATGCAAGAAAGAGGTTAAGACTAATGACAAAAACAGAGCATAATGACAAGGCAAGAGGTTTAGCATAGTGCTCATACATTAATCCATTAGATAGAGGGATTTTTTATAGGCTTGAGTACATCTCCATTAGCCACTAATTATAGCCTATAAGCTTTATTAAGTTTCCACTACTCTTTCTTAGATTTGAGCAGTATCTCCCTTGAAGTGAGCACCCACCCACTCGACCTCTTTCCCACCTTCTTCTAAGATGCCTATACTTGGCCTCTTTCACACCTTCTAAGGTGCCTTGTTTTGGCCTCCACAAGGGTTGGACATTCCACACTTTCCTTCATATTTGGGCTCCCTTTGAGCCTTTGAACCATAGTCCATGATGTACGCAACTTGTACAATTGATTCAGGGTCACATGCCACTCCCCATTGCTCTTAACATTTACCCAACATCACTTGCTATTTAAACAACCATATTTAAATAGCCAGCACGCAACTGCAAAATCACACTTAAGGTCTTATAGATACCTTGTAGAATCTAGATCGTTCTCCAATGCATAAGGTGAATGGCACTAAGTGGGTTTACAAAAAAGCAAAATACAGATCTGATGGCACTTTAGAAAAGTACAAGTCACCAAAGGTTTTGTACAATTTGAAGGTATTGACTTTCAAGAAACTTTTGCTCCTATAGCTAGGTTAACCATAATCTGCACCATTCTTGCATTGGCAGTGCAAAGGGGAGGGCTTGTAAAATCTACTTTCCTTTTAATGGGAACCACAAGAAGAGGAGGTATACATGGAACAACCACTTAGGTTTGTGGTTCCTGATTTCAAAAGCAAAGCTTACAAGTTATGGAAGGTGTCTATATGGGCTAAAACATGCACCTCACGAGCCAAAGGATTGATGCTTACTTTGTGACTATTGGTCTCTTATGCAACCCTTCATATTATATGTCTTTTGTGAGCAAGGGAAGTATATGGTCATTGTTCTCTATATAGAAAACCTCACCTTAATAGGGTATCACTAGAAAAAGATCTCACAAACACAATAGATGCTTAGTGCAGAGTTTGAGATGACAGATCTTAGGCTCATGCATTATTGTTTGGGGATTGAGATCTAGGAGAAACCAAATAGCGTTTTATCTCTCAGCATAAATATGCATGTGAGATAAGGCATTTGGCATAACTAAATGCAAGGCAATTGGCACCCCAATGGAGGTTGATCTAAAGTTGTCCATTGAAGACATTTTAGACCTTGTGTATGATACCTTATATAGGAAACTACTTGGTAGTCTTATCTTCTTATGTAGTAATAGACCATGCATCAGTTTTGTTGTTGGTGTTTTAAGTTGGTTCTTCAACAAGCTCTGAAAGAATCATTGGAAAAAAGCAGGTATGTAGGTGTTGTGATACATCTAAGGTACTCCGAAGTATGGCATCACTGTGAGGGTCTTGCCCGCATCACCTATGCTACGGGCAAGATCCTCAGTGGCTTTTGTTGTGACGTAGATTGGGTGACTCTAACACCAGGCGCTCACTAATTGGGTATTATTTTTCTCGTGGTTTGGGATACATTGCTTAGATCAGTAAAAAGAAATAGCCCATAGTTGCACTCTCATCGATAGAGGCTAAGTACAAAACCTACAATGTGGTTGAAGAGGATTCTACAGGATATGGAGTGCAAAAGTAGCCTACAATGCTACAATGTAACACCCATAGTTGCATGGCCATTGCTCAAAATATTATGTTTCATGCTCGCACAAAACATATTAAGATTCTTTATCACTTTATGTGTGAGCTCATTATGTTCAAGAGGTCGAGATGGTTTACTACCTGATGACGAAATTATGCAAACATTTTCACAAAGGCTCTTAGTAGGGATCATATGGAGCAGCATTTTTATTGACTTGGGATCAAACCATAGAGGGGGTGTTAGATATCAATGCTCCGCCCCCATATTGAATTGTCTAAGAACTAACTAGCTCATGTTTGTATAGCTCCAATTATGAGGAGTAGTCATAGTTGAGCAGCCCATGCATGGCATCCCCATATTCATACGAGAAGGTGGCCTATCATGATGTCACTATCACCAGCAATAATTAAGCCATTTAGTAAATGACTAAGTGCATGATCCCTCTATCTATCTTTTTCACATAAAGTGAAAAATTTGAAATGGATATCTGAAATCCAATGGTAACAAGATACTCTCCGACCTTGTTTGACCATGCTTTGGGAGCCTACTTCAAGCCATACAAGGCTTTGCATAACTTGCACACAAAATCTAGATGTGCACTACTCTCATAACCTGGTGGCTGCATCATGGTAACAAGATACTCCTCGATCTTGTTTAACCATGCTCTAGAGCCTGCTTTAAACCAAACAAAGTGTAAGATCCCCCTGTTCCCACCGAGCAACGGATTCACGATACTGGCAGCGGAAGTAGCACTTCTCGCGCGGGACAGGGGTCCCACATTCGGGGCCTCACCCACGGATATCCAGATAAGAGACTAATCCGTCGGTTGTTCCAAAACCAAACCCGGAAAAACTTCCTTTACCGGAAAGCACGGGCGATTCCACCTGGATAACTTTTTACTCTAACGTAGTCAAGAACATTTCTGTTCGAGCTGATCCAATTGCATCTATAAGATACATGGTTAGATTAAGGAAGAAACTTGCACTTGGATCATTGGGATCAACGCTTTTTTCCCCATTCAAGAGGCACAGCCGTTGATTCCTATCCATAGAACAGTTACTGTCCGGGATTTATTTTATCTATCGTAAAAACAAAAGTTTGAGTCTCGATTTACGGATCCATCAGTCCAGCCTAACCCCATCCGATCCCATGGGTTAGCCAACCGCCCAACCACTGTAGTGATGGGATCCAATTTGGAATTTGGTTAGGTTTGTCCCGGGTACCAAGGAAAAGAGTTCCAAGGCCCCCTAGCCGGAAGTTCATGCAAACATAAAACTAGCCACACCACTTACACACCCAATATGAAATTGCCTTTTTCTTAGCATCAGCTAACTTTAAAACAATCCTTTAATGAAACCATAGTACCACTGATCACAATCTTCCAATTTATCCGGTTGATTCATAATTTCCCATCATTCCTTCATCAGAGTATCTATGGCATCATTGGCAACTAGAACGCTCACCACCTGTCCACACAGGGGCCGTTTCAATAGTTCCTAGCCCATAATACTCAACAATATAATCACTTATCAAGATGGACTCTCGTTGAAGATCAGCAAGATCAACCAACAGATCCATATAAAAGAGCCATGGACTCATCCGTTGAGGACCAGCAAGGTCAGTCAACCAGATCCATGCCCGGTTCCAGAAAACAACTCTTACTCCTTGTTCCAATATCTTCCTCGACGCACGCGTGGGTATCCTGGGCGACCCAGAGCCCGAGCACCGTATGGTCAGCACCCTCTAGGATCCTTCGCAGGTGACCTAGCGCTTCACTCATAGGCCGCTTCCTTGGTCCCTCATCCACCGTACCGGAAGCTCACCATTTTAATCGAACCGAGGCTGGTCAAGACCTCGGCCGACCTTGCTACGCGAGACGTCCTCCATTGACTCTCCGTCAGCAGTTGCAACTTTATCAGTTAGGTCTCCACGACCTTAATCACAAGACGGTCAAAATGCTTTCCCAGCATTCTTGACATAAAACAGCCATTTACAAACAGCATTTACAAACAGTTTACAAATACAATTTCTATATTAACTCTAATTTTTCCACATTATCCCTCATATAATCCACATTACTTATTCCTCATTCCATTTATATGTGTACTCATCCAATCACATCATTTTCCATCTCTTCACTTCAGATTCCTTCACATCACATATCATATATTCACATCCACATCCACATCCACATTCACATCCATACATCCACATCTACATGTTTACCTCCATTTTCACATCCTCATTTATACATCCACATCTCATATCCACATTCATACATACACATCCATATCCACATCCATACATCCACATCCACATGCATACATCCACTATCACGTCCTCATTCATACATCCACATCCACATCCACATGCATACATCCACTATCACGTCCTCATTCATACATCCATATCCACATACATACATACATCCACATCCACATTCCCATTCACATCTATACATCCACATCTACATCCATATCTACATCTACATGCATACATCCACTATCACGTCCTCATTCATACATCCATATCCACATACATACATCCACTATCACGTCCTCATTCATACATCCATATCCACATATATACATACATCCACATCCACATTCCCATTCACATCTATACATACACATCTACATCCACATACATACATACATCCACATCCACGTTCCACATTCACATCTATACAACCACATCTACATCCACATTCACATACATCCACATCTACATTCACATTCACATCTATATCCACATCTATATTCCCATTCACATCTATACATCCACATCTACATCCACATACATACATACATCCATATCCACATTCCACATTCACTTCTATACAACCACGTCTACATCCACATTCACATCTATACATATACATCTTCATGCATACATCCATTTTCACATGCATACATCCACACTACCATCTCCACATCCACACATCCACATACATACATCCATTTTCACATTCCCATTCATATAACCCCATATGCCTTCATATCTAATCTTTTATATCACATCCATTCTCACCCTATCACAACCCATATACATCTTATCTCATCTCATACACTTCTTATCTCATCCCATACACATCTTATCACCTCTTGTCACATCTTATACACCTCTTATCACATCCTATCACATCTCATATCTATTTATAGAATACAAGAGAATTCTTATATTTGATATAAGATTTCTTTACACATTTATTTATGCATAAATTCTATTTAAGGAGATTAATACTTTCGAAGTAAAAATCAATCTTTTATGTATCTTCTTATGCATAAATTCAATTTGGTAGGAATTACACTTTTAGAATAAAAGAATTTCTCTTATGCATCTAAGTTATGCATAAAATCCATTTATGATGAAAATCACACTTTTAGTATAAAAGAATATCTTTTATGCATACCTCTATGCATGAATTTTAATTATTGTAAAAGTAACACTTTTATAATAAAATATTCATCTATTATGCATACCTCTATGCATGAATTTCAATTATTGTAAAAGTAACACTTTTATAATAAAATATTCATCTCTTATGCATACCTCTATGCATGAAATTCAATTATGCTAAAAGTAACACTTTTGATATAAAAATTTATCCATTATGCATACTTCTATGCATGAAAATAAAAATGATAAAAGTAACACTTTTGATATAAAAATCTATCCATTATGCATACTTCTATGCATGAAAATAAAAATGATAAAAGTAACACTTTTGATATAAAAATTTATCCATTATGCATACTTCTATGCATGTAAATAAAAATGATAAAAGTAACACTTTTGATATAAAAATTTATCCATTATGCATACTTCTATGCATGTAAATAAAAATGATAAAAGTAACACTTTTGATATAAAAATTTATCCATTATGCATACTTCTATGCAAGTAAATAAAAATGATAAAAGTAACACTTTTGATATAAAAATTTATCCATTATGCATACTTCTATGCATGTAAATAAAAATGATAAAAGTAGCACTTTTGATATAAAAAAATTTTCCTTTATGCATACTTCTATGCATGAAAATTAAAAATGATAAAAGTAACACTTTTAATATAAAAAAATTATCCTTTATGCATACTTCTATGCATGAAAATTAAAAATGATAAAAGTAACACTTTTGATATAAAAAAATTTTCCCTTATGCATACTTCTATGCATGAAAATTAAAAATGATAAAAGTAACACTTTTGATATAAAAAAATTATCCTTTATGCATGATATTAAAATTTAATTTCTCCATGATTATAATGAAATTCTTTCAATTTATCTAGGATGATAATTCCTAGAATATGGTAGGAAGTCCTCTTTTTATGCTTTGAATGAAATTATTTTATGCATAATTTTTATAAAAATTTTGCCATAGCTCCGCTGCTATGACTGATAAATCTCAATTTTTTCTAAGGGATAAAGCTTATCATTAAGGAAATAATTAAAATGATCTCTAATTGGATCATTAATCTATAATGGATTGAATCATCAATATGCATAAACTAAAAGCATAGAAAAAAGCCATTAATTTGGCCTCAAGCATAGCTTAATCTTGGATTAAGGAAAAGCTTTATGAAAAGCTTCATTTGGATTGAGAATGGGTCATGAGTATGAGAGAAGTTACATAAAAACCATTAGAATTTAAACATAAATAAAAATTAACTTCAATAGCATTTATTAAATTATGTAACTCTTCACTACTATTCACCAATTGACTTTAATAGCATTTAAAAAAACCATACCAATTAAGCTTCTCAAGCTTGAGAGGGGTTGAGAAGAGAGAGACATTGAGAAATTATAGAAAAGAGCAATATTCACTAATTACCTTACAAATTGCTTGATTCTTTGTTCACGGTAGAGGCCCCCAACCAATCAATTGGTTAAGTATGTTGATGGAGCCACTAATGGGGATTGAAGAAAGAGGGAAGCTCCAAAAACTAGTGAATTATTAAATGAATTCACAGTTCTTGGCTTAGGTGGAGTAGAGTAACGATGCATAAACACTATATATTTTTCAACAAGGGGGAGGCTTCTATTTATAGGAAAATTTGAGCTCCTAACCAAACAAACTGATTCTAGAATTTTCCAAATCAGTTTGGTCAATTTTTGACCATTTTTAGGTCAGTTAAGCTAATTTTTTGGAACTAGACTTGAATGAGGAGAGAGGAGAGATGAAATATCTCAATTTTTATGAGTTTAAAACTCATTCAAGCATGTGAAATATGCACCTCCTTTAAAGAACTCCCCTTCCTTACATATGTCATATTTTTAATATTGCTCATAGTTTTTTACTAATAAACTTTGTACATTTTCAACTCTTCATCTTATGTGAAATATGCATCTCCTTTAAAGAATTCCCCTTCCTTACATATGTGTCATAATGGAATCATTTTAATATTGCTCATAGTTTTTTTACTAATAAACCTTGTACATTTTCAACTCTTCATCTTATGTGAGCATTTACTCATTTTTGGATACCCAAAATATCTCATATTTTTAATATTGCTCATAGTTTTTTACTAATAAACCTTGTACATTTTCAACTCTTCACCTTATGTGAGCATTTACTCATTTTTGGGTATCTTCTTTTTACAAATTGGATTTATCTCCTCCCTACACATGGATTGATGCTATTGGCCCATAGGAACCTTAATTGGACCATAGTCTAAAGATTTCTGAAAATCTAGAACCTTAGACTAAGGTTCTTTATACTTATTTCCAATTAATTCCAATTGCACATTGGAAAATTCTTTTTGAATTTCTGTTTCAGGGGAACTCATCTAAATTATAAGAGATATTTTTCTATCCAAAAATATTCAAAATCTGAATATTCTCTCTCTAGAATAATTTTTCTCTCTCTAGGCTAAAATAGTTAGCAACAAGGTCTTTATATTTCTGAAGAGGGTTTATTACAGGGGAAGATACTAGACATCAAAAAGGGGTTGGGGGAGGAATCTTACATTCTACCCCACTTAAAAAACGCGAGATGTCCTCATCTCGCAACTTGTGATAATTTCGCAAGATTCACGAATATGAGACTTAGAGAAAAATTTTAATCAAGATTAACCACCAAGATAAGTCTTAAAGAGAGCAAGATTCAAAATACGAACAAGATTTAAACTTTATTCATTCTCGGAACTTATACAGTAAAGATAGAGGAACTCTTTACACTTCCATAAGCCCGTCCATCATATGGTCACAAAAGCAGTCCTCACAAGCTGCACAAGTATAAGGTAACTCATCTATGGGAATGATTCTATGGGTTATTGCTGCGCCTATCTCAGTGGTATGAGGTGTTCTAACAAAAGGACCTCTGAGAGGCAAGCCAAAAACGGGGTAAAGGCATATCTTCTCATGAGGAAGAAAACACGCCAGTAAGAAGACCCGCTCAGAAAACCCAGCATGCCTTGATCTCATGACGCAGTAGTATCGGGGACCCAAACCCAAGGCTTCAATAACCATGGCCAAGCGGACATTGTTGCGAAAGTGCTGCTGACCCCAGGGTGTTACCCTAGTTATGTCTTGATAGGTCCGCCATTTTGTCTGCGCTACAGAAGTTCCCAAGTGAGGGAAAAGTGAGCGCTCATACTGCTCTATAAAATCCTTCTTCACAGACTCACTTGCATCTTGAAGGTGAGGAATCATTATGGATAAAACTAGTTCTTGTTGCCAAGCCATGAAGGAGATTAAGAAAGAAAGGAGATCGATGGAAGTAAGATTACTGTGAGCGACAAGTAAAAGTTACGACTTATATAAAGGAAGGAGCTAGCGTAACTTAGAAGCCAACGGTAGCTTGCCACTGAAGTTTTACCGTCTTTCCATGATTTGGGTTTGGCACAATTTTCTATAGAAGGCATTAAGAACTTTGAGATGAGGAGATAAAAGAAGTTCGTAAGTTAAATCACCTACTTTCTTTGGTCCACAATATCTGGGAGATAACTTCTTATACTTCCCAAGAGATAAAGAACTTCTTTTGGGTCGTACTCGAATGAAGACCAAAACCTTGGTATCCAAAACACCGATTTTCACTTCTGAACTCATTGTTCTGAATCCTTAAAACAGCGTGACTCCTGAGAAGTATTCTAGGGAAAGGGTCTTCCTTTTTTTTTAAACAGAATCTTTCTTTTATTTTTGAGAGGGAATAATTTTAAGATCAAAAAGGGAGATTCTTACTCCTGTATGCCTCGAAGGCTGGGGAGGAATCTTACATTCTACCCCACTTAAAAAAGTGCGAGATGTCCTCATCTCGCCAAGTAGAGGACAACTCTTTTTCTTAAGATCCAATTTATTCTAGGGTTCCTTATATTCTGGTCAACCCAACAGAATACGGGGATAAATATCCCTTATATAAAACTCATCATTAAATAAATTCATTTCAGATCATATCATTCATATCTTTAACACGATAATGGTCCATTAGATCGAAATTTTTTCTTTCTGAACATTCCTCCACAGGAATTTCAGTCAAGCAAGTTTTCAATTTGTCATTCCTTAACTTGATATACCGAGTCAAGTGTTAACAGTAGCACTTTGACAGCACAATCCACTAATCTCATAGTGATTTGCTGAATCATTTTCATCATTTATCATTACAGGGACTCGTCCCAATCATCCACATTGTGGTTTCGCTCAGCTTATTACATTTCAACCCATTTTCAAGGATCATCATTTTTCAATCAGAATCCAAATCAATTCATCAGTTCCCAAACAGAATTAAAAATCATATCAACCACATTCAAAATCATCATCTGGATAGCATTAACGCTTATAATTTCAAGTCTTAGATTTACTCGTATATACTGTCAGTAAAGAGCTGCAGTATACTCTCGGTATATACGGGTAGTCACGGCCCTTGGAATTATAAGGTAAATACCATCATGTCTAGGCCTCAAGCAAGTCACGGATTCTATATAATTGCGGTACTTCCATCTGAAGACCCAATTACCAAATTACGAATTTCAGTTTGAATATCAAATTGTATGAATTATATCACACAATTACAACCTTTTTGATTCTTGAAAATTTTTTGATATATTTGGCTTCTCGGTTGATCCTCATTTAACCAAAATGCTCTGATACCAACTGTAAGATCCCCCTGTTCCCACCGAGCAACGGATTCACGATACTGGCAGCGGAAGTAGCACTTCTCGCGCGGGACAGGGGTCCCACATTCGGGGCCTCACCCACGGATATCCAGATAAGAGACTAATCCGTCGGTTGTTCCAAAACCGAACCCGGAAAAACTTCCTTTACCGGAAAGCACGGGCGATTCCACCTGGATAACTTTTTACTCTAACGTAGTCAAGAACATTTCTGTTCGAGCTGATCCAATTGCATCTATAAGATACATGGTTAGATTAAGGAAGAAACTTGCACTTGGATCATTGGGATCAACGCTTTTTTCCCCATTCAAGAGGCACAGCCGTTGATTCCTATCCATAGAACAGTTACTGTCCGGGATTTATTTTATCTATCGTAAAAACAAAAGTTTGAGTCTCGATTTACGGATCCATCAGTCCAGCCTAACCCCATCCGATCCCATGGGTTAGCCAACCGCCCAACCACTGTAGTGATGGGATCCAATTTGGAATTTGGTTAGGTTTGTCCCGGGTACCAAGGAAAAGAGTTCCAAGGCCCCCTAGCCGGAAGTTCATGCAAACATAAAACTAGCCACACCACTTACACACCCAATATGAAATTGCCTTTTTCTTAGCATCAGCTAACTTTAAAACAATCCTTTAATGAAACCATAGTACCACTGATCACAATCTTCCAATTTATCCGGTTGATTCATAATTTCCCATCATTCCTTCATCAGAGTATCTATGGCATCATTGGCAACTAGAACGCTCACCACCTGTCCACACAGGGGCCGTTTCAATAGTTCCTAGCCCATAATACTCAACAATATAATCACTTATCAAGATGGACTCTCGTTGAAGATCAGCAAGATCAACCAACAGATCCATATAAAAGAGCCATGGACTCATCCGTTGAGGACCAGCAAGGTCAGTCAACCAGATCCATGCCCGGTTCCAGAAAACAACTCTTACTCCTTGTTCCAATATCTTCCTCGACGCACGCGTGGGTATCCTGGGCGACCCAGAGCCCGAGCACCGTATGGTCAGCACCCTCTAGGATCCTTCGCAGGTGACCTAGCGCTTCACTCATAGGCCGCTTCCTTGGTCCCTCATCCACCGTACCGGAAGCTCACCATTTTAATCGAACCGAGGCTGGTCAAGACCTCGGCCGACCTTGCTACGCGAGACGTCCTCCATTGACTCTCCGTCAGCAGTTGCAACTTTATCAGTTAGGTCTCCACGACCTTAATCACAAGACGGTCAAAATGCTTTCCCAGCATTCTTGACATAAAACAGCCATTTACAAACAGCATTTACAAACAGTTTACAAATACAATTTCTATATTAACTCTAATTTTTCCACATTATCCCTCATATAATCCACATTACTTATTCCTCATTCCATTTATATGTGTACTCATCCAATCACATCATTTTCCATCTCTTCACTTCAGATTCCTTCACATCACATATCATATATTCACATCCACATCCACATCCACATTCACATCCATACATCCACATCTACATGTTTACCTCCATTTTCACATCCTCATTTATACATCCACATCTCATATCCACATTCATACATACACATCCATATCCACATCCATACATCCACATCCACATGCATACATCCACTATCACGTCCTCATTCATACATCCACATCCACATCCACATGCATACATCCACTATCACGTCCTCATTCATACATCCATATCCACATACATACATACATCCACATCCACATTCCCATTCACATCTATACATCCACATCTACATCCATATCTACATCTACATGCATACATCCACTATCATGTCCTCATTCATACATCCATATCCACATACATACATCCACTATCACGTCCTCATTCATACATCCATATCCACATATATACATACATCCACATCCACATTCCCATTCACATCTATACATACACATCTACATCTACATCCACATACATACATACATCCACATCCACGTTCCACATTCACATCTATACAACCACATCTACATCCACATTCACATACATCCACATCTACATTCACATTCACATCTATATCCACATCTATATTCCCATTCACATCTATACATCCACATCTACATCCACATACATACATACATCCATATCCACATTCCACATTCACTTCTATACAACCACGTCTACATCCACATTCACATCTATACATATACATCTTCATGCATACATCCATTTTCACATGCATACATCCACACTACCATCTCCACATCCACACATCCACATACATACATCCATTTTCACATTCCCATTCATATAACCCCATATGCCTTCATATCTAATCTTTTATATCACATCCATTCTCACCCTATCACAACCCATATACATCTTATCTCATCTCATACACTTCTTATCTCATCCCATACACATCTTATCACCTCTTGTCACATCTTATACACCTCTTATCACATCCTATCACATCTCATATCTATTTATAGAATACAAGAGAATTCTTATATTTGATATAAGATTTCTTTACACATTTATTTATGCATAAATTCTATTTAAGGAGATTAATACTTTCGAAGTAAAAATCAATCTTTTATGTATCTTCTTATGCATAAATTCAATTTGGTAGGAATTACACTTTTAGAATAAAAGAATTTCTCTTATGCATCTAAGTTATGCATAAAATCCATTTATGATGAAAATCACACTTTTAGTATAAAAGAATATCTTTTATGCATACCTCTATGCATGAATTTTAATTATTGTAAAAGTAACACTTTTATAATAAAATATTCATCTATTATGCATACCTCTATGCATGAATTTCAATTATTGTAAAAGTAACACTTTTATAATAAAATATTCATCTCTTATGCATACCTCTATGCATGAAATTCAATTATGCTAAAAGTAACACTTTTGATATAAAAATTTATCCATTATGCATACTTCTATGCATGAAAATAAAAATGATAAAAGTAACACTTTTGATATAAAAATCTATCCATTATGCATACTTCTATGCATGAAAATAAAAATGATAAAAGTAACACTTTTGATATAAAAATTTATCCATTATGCATACTTCTATGCATGTAAATAAAAATGATAAAAGTAACACTTTTGATATAAAAATTTATCCATTATGCATACTTCTATGCATGTAAATAAAAATGATAAAAGTAACACTTTTGATATAAAAATTTATCCATTATGCATACTTCTATGCAAGTAAATAAAAATGATAAAAGTAACACTTTTGATATAAAAATTTATCCATTATGCATACTTCTATGCATGTAAATAAAAATGATAAAAGTAGCACTTTTGATATAAAAAAATTTTTCCTTTATGCATACTTCTATGCATGAAAATTAAAAATGATAAAAGTAACACTTTTAATATAAAAAAATTATCCTTTATGCATACTTCTATGCATGAAAATTAAAAATGATAAAAGTAACACTTTTGATATAAAAAAATTTTCCCTTATGCATACTTCTATGCATGAAAATTAAAAATGATAAAAGTAACACTTTTGATATAAAAAAATTATCCTTTATGCATGATATTAAAATTTAATTTCTCCATGATTATAATGAAATTCTTTCAATTTATCTAGGATGATAATTCCTAGAATATGGTAGGAAGTCCTCTTTTTATGCTTTGAATGAAATTATTTTATGCATAATTTTTATAAAAATTTTGCCATAGCTCCGCTGCTATGACTGATAAATCTCAATTTTTTCTAAGGGATAAAGCTTATCATTAAGGAAATAATTAAAATGATCTCTAATTGGATCATTAATCTATAATGGATTGAATCATCAATATGCATAAACTAAAAGCATAGAAAAAAGCCATTAATTTGGCCTCAAGCATAGCTTAATCTTGGATTAAGGAAAAGCTTTATGAAAAGCTTCATTTGGATTGAGAATGGGTCATGAGTATGAGAGAAGTTACATAAAAACCATTAGAATTTAAACATAAATAAAAATTAACTTCAATAGCATTTATTAAATTATGTAACTCTTCACTACTATTCACCAATTGACTTTAATAGCATTTAAAAAAACCATACCAATTAAGCTTCTCAAGCTTGAGAGGGGTTGAGAAGAGAGAGACATTGAGAAATTATAGAAAAGAGCAATATTCACTAATTACCTTACAAATTGCTTGATTCTTTGTTCACGGTAGAGGCCCCCAACCAATCAATTGGTTAAGTATGTTGATGGAGCCACTAATGGGGATTGAAGAAAGAGGGAAGCTCCAAAAACTAGTGAATTATTAAATGAATTCACAGTTCTTGGCTTAGGTGGAGTAGAGTAACGATGCATAAACACTATATATTTTTCAACAAGGGGGAGGCTTCTATTTATAGGAAAATTTGAGCTCCTAACCAAACAAACTGATTCTAGAATTTTCCAAATCAGTTTGGTCAATTTTTGACCATTTTTAGGTCAGTTAAGCTAATTTTTTGGAACTAGACTTGAATGAGGAGAGAGGAGAGATGAAATATCTCAATTTTTATGAGTTTAAAACTCATTCAAGCATGTGAAATATGCACCTCCTTTAAAGAACTCCCCTTCCTTACATATGTCATATTTTTAATATTGCTCATAGTTTTTTACTAATAAACTTTGTACATTTTCAACTCTTCATCTTATGTGAAATATGCACCTCCTTTAAAGAATTCCCCTTCCTTACATATGTGTCATAATGGAATCATTTTAATATTGCTCATAGTTTTTTTACTAATAAACCTTGTACATTTTCAACTCTTCATCTTATGTGAGCATTTACTCATTTTTGGATACCCAAAATATCTCATATTTTTAATATTGCTCATAGTTTTTTACTAATAAACCTTGTACATTTTCAACTCTTCACCTTATGTGAGCATTTACTCATTTTTGGGTATCTTCTTTTTACAAATTGGATTTATCTCCTCCCTACACATGGATTGATGCTATTGGCCCATAGGAACCTTAATTGGACCATAGTCTAAAGATTTCTGAAAATCTAGAACCTTAGACTAAGGTTCTTTATACTTATTTCCAATTAATTCCAATTGCACATTGGAAAATTCTTTTTGAATTTCTGTTTCAGGGGAACTCATCTAAATTATAAGAGATATTTTTCTATCCAAAAATATTCAAAATCTGAATATTCTCTCTCTAGAATAATTTTTCTCTCTCTAGGCTAAAATAGTTAGCAACAAGGTCTTTATATTTCTGAAGAGGGTTTATTACAGGGGAAGATACTAGACATCAAAAAGGGGTTGGGGGAGGAATCTTACACAAAGCTTTGCGTAACGTGCACACAAAATCTAGATAAGCATCACCGCTTTCTCATAACTTGATGGCTACGTTGTGTAAACTTCTTCTTGCAAATCACCATGCTAAAATGTATTCTTTACATCTATGTGATATAAAGACCAACCCAATTATTGCCATTCTCACAAACTAGGCTCAATGTCTCCTCATAGTCAATGCCATATGTCTTTGCATAACCCTTGGCACAACCAATCTAGTCTTATGCTTATGAAATCATAGATCCATATGAATTATGCTTGACCCTGTACACCCATTTACCTCTAATTGCCTTCTTATCATTAGGTAAAGGCGCTTATTCCCATGTTGCATTTGTATCCAATGTTGCCATCTCCTCATCCATGGCATCTTCCCCTTTTTTATTTCTAAGTGCTTGCTCAAAATAAGTGGGCTATATCTCTTGTATTGCTTTAACCATGTAACCATAGTGATAGTCTATATATCGATCATATCTCAACTTGTCAATAGGGTATCTAACTCGAGTAGACCTATATCGTACACATGGATCACTGGATAGGTGTCCTTAAAATAGCCCTAGTCCTCTATGCACTAAAAATAACCACTAACAGAATGCCGAGCTCCTCCTCAAGGCTCTGCTTAGAGCCACTAGAGTCACCATCCACATAAGAGTAATTTACTGACAAATTATACATGAAAAGTTGATATACCTTTCTTCCCTTTGCATGATACATGTGTAGCAATGCCTTTACTACCATGGAATGATGCATTTACATTTCTTCTCAACCTGTTGAACCATGGACTAACATTGGATCCACTGCTAGAGGACTCTCTAGGTCCACTAAGAACCTATGATTGCTGCTTTACATATGGGACATCATCATTACTTATTACATCTACATCTTCATTTACCTTCACTGGTGCATACAAGCTACTCATCTCATCAAAGAGAGCATCTGTACTGACTTGTATCTCACGAGTGGTAGGGTTATAACATCTATAACATTTTTGCTCCAAAGCATAACCAATGAAGATGCATTTCTCTACCTTTGGATCCAACTTGGTTCTCACTTCATCGGGAACATACACATATATAATACATCCATACACTTTCAAGTGATACGCATCTGGTTTTATGCATATAAACTTATGTTTAGGCTATAACAATGGGGGTCCTTTTCATCATGTAAACATCTAGTTGCTATTGTTTTCAGGCATCAAAGATCGAGCAACTTTTGTAATGTGCACGTTTTTCCTTTTGTAACACCATTATGTAAATTGCCTCTTGATTCATTACTTTCTCAAGAAATCACTAAACTCATTTGTATAAATATTATCCCCTACCACCCAATCTTAGGTATTTGATATGTATACCTTTTTCCTTCTCATCCAAGGCTTTAAATCTTTAAAAGTGAGAAAACACCTCACTTTTATCCTTCATGAAGTAAACCCACACTTTCCTAGTGTGATCATCAATAAATGTAACATTGTATTTGTAACCTACAATTGTTGCAGGCTTGGGTGGTCCCTATACATCAGAATGTATAACATCCAATGGCCTTGCATTGACATGCTTTTCATGCGAGAAAGCATGTTTGGCCTGCTTTTACCAAGCTGGCATGCTTCACATACTTTGTACATACCATCAATCTTAAAATTAGATAAACCTGCAACAATATTTTAGGCTTGCATAGACATGAGCCACTGTAAGTTCACATGACCAACACACGTGTCATTTGCCAATGTCTACAAGATGACACATGTCCTATGCGCGCAAACATGGTTGCCTTCACCTCAGACATATTAACATTCTATCATTTTTGTTACCCTTTGTAACCAAGTAGTGCTGATTTTTTAAGTCTTTCACAAAGCACCCTTAAGGATTGAACCTCGCTTGTAGACCCTACTCAACCATATGTTCAACACAAACCAGGTCTTTCATAATATTAGAAACATGAAGTATATATGTGAGGTTCTTCATTTTTCTATCATGTATAACTAATGGAACTATACATAATATCATCACCTATTCCACATACCCTGATTTTTCCATTATCTAGGTGACAGAATCCACATACCAAAAATCTCCCAATCCTAACACATCTCCTATCATGAAACTAAGCATGTGATGCATCACAAATAAGCGCTCACTTATGTCATCACTATGTCTACTTGATGATGCATAAGTGCCTTGTTGTAACTTTTCACTTTTGATATCATTCTGCTTTTTAGCAATCCTTTACTATGTGCCCTGCTTTGCCACAGTAATAGTTTACTTAATGATGCATAGTTGTCTTGTTTTGTTGTTGAGAAATGTGATGCTATTGAACATAAGAGTTGGTAGGGAGTGAGTATGAGTAGTTCAAATGAAGTACAAACCTAGCAAGCAACCACATGAGCAAACCTAGCAAGCAACCACATGAGCAAAGGTGAAATCGTCCCACATGAGCTAGCAAAGTCAATGTTGTATCCACCCATATAAAAAGGGGTAATTTCAAGCAATGAAAGATGAAACAAGCTTTCAAACCTCTTTATGAGTACAAGTCTCAATCTTGTAACCTAATTGTACTTGAGTCTAAGCTTAATTAGTTTAGCATTAATCATCATGTCTATGCTTAGGCATCACCCACCTTAGATTAGCTTAATTACTAAATTAGTACTAATCACCATAGCCATGCACATGTTCGAGGTACCCATGTTTCTCAACATGGTATAGAGCCTCCCCCCTCTCCATAGTCTCTTTACATTAACCCTTGTTTACATCATTCTAATCACCATTATTAAGCTTCACTAGCCTCATCTTATCCACTCACTCTACTAGTGGCTCAATTTGTGGAGCTTGGAATTGCTAGTTCCCTCAACCATTGCCAATATCCTTTTAAGGGAAGGTTCCTTAGCTCGTTGCTAAGTGATTCACCATAGGAATTAGATGGAAATGCTATCTACTGCCGAATTTTTGAGTTGCAAGCTGCGCTGTTATTTTTGGTCATTCTCTCTCTATACTTGCAATTGAGCCAAGCCTCTTATGGGCTTGTTAATCACCATTCAAGCAACCCAAAGTCCAAATTTGAGCCAATTTGATCCATTATAATAGCTATGAGAAGCGAAAAACTAGTCGACCGAAATTCGCCATATATTCATGGTTCGATGTCTGAGCTATTGATTTTTTGGCTTGGGGATCTTCAACTAAGTTAGAGTAACATTACCATGTAAAAAGCCCCATCAACAATCTCTTCGATTTGCTCAATTTTGGCCTCCAAATTTTGTTATCCTTAATCATATTGATTAAGTACTAGCCAACGTTGTATCCACCCATATAAAAAGGGGTCATTTCAAGCAATGAAAGATGAATAAATCTCTCAAGCCTCTTTATGAGTACAAGTCTCAATCTTGTAACCTAATTGTGCTTGAGTTTAAGCTTAATTAGATTAGTAATTAATCATCATGTCTATGCTAAGGCATCACCCACCTTAGATTAGCTTAATAAATAAATTAGTACTAATCACCATAGCCATGCTCATGTCTAGGATACCCATGTTTCTTAATAGCTGTAGCTTTCCACTTTTGATATCATTCCTCTTTTTATAACAATCCTTTGTAATGTGCCCTAGTTTGCTTAGTAATAGTACTCCATACTATCTGTATTTTGATTTCTTTCCAACCACCTTGGCCTCTTTGGCTCCCCCTGCCTCTATAGTGGTTGACTATGATCGCATCCTTTTGGCGATGATGTGCCTCTACCTTTACCTATATCTGAGTAGAAGGCTTGCTCATGTTAATTTTTAGAGGATGAACCTCCCCCAATCTTCATCTCCTCATGAATGAGGAGAGCAATCACTTCCTGAATATCATGAAATTTCTCTCGAACTCTAATGCATGTCTAAAATTAATTGTATTCCTTGGTAAGGCCATTCAAGGTCATTGACACCATATCAACTGGTGATCCAATAGAAGCAAGGGCATCTGCAAGCTCTTTAACCTTCACCAAGTAATAATTTAACTTAGCTTCCCTCTATTTTAGTTGCATCCTTTGAGCTTGAGTGTTTGTATTATTCTACATATTCACTAAGGTGTCCCAGGTGTTTAAACATGTATCATGTATATGCAAGATCATATAATCTACACACTCACATACACCTTTCTGGCTCTTTCACCTATATATGCAAGATCATAGAATTTGTCACACTCACATACACCTTTCTAGCTCTTTCATGCCATGCTTTATATGTATGCACCTGTTATGGGGTGGGATTTTCCTCATCAATCTTTGACTCACCTACTCTTAATATCCTTTTCCCATAAGGAAATTGATCATCCCAAATTCCCAAGCCTAGGAATATTCTTTTCAAGCTTCTTGCTCGTGATTTGTGTGACAAGCTATTAGACATCTTTACCCAAAATAGTGCTTGTAAAAGCTTATGCACTTACATTAAACTTGTAATCTCCAACACAGTGGTACTATAAACATATTATAGTTGGATATGGAACAATCACACAAACATATATCCACCAACTTGCAAATATGAGATTCTCTATACATACTATCCTACAACCATAGTCAAAATTGACACTTTCATACTTACAAAGCTTAAAAACGGGGCTCGAAATGGCCTCGAATCCAAATTTTGAAATCAATGAGGTCCTATGGACTATACCTATATAATATAATATCCCTTTGCTTCGCTTCAAAGGGTGCCTCAAGATGTGATAGTACACCTTACGGTTGTGCTTGCCTAGTAGCTACTGCAAAGATTTACTTCCAAATCAAATGGAAAGAGGTGAAGTTATCCTAACCTATGTATCGCTTCCTTTTCTTACCTATTGAGCTCTTCACACACGAACCGATACTCTAGTACCATGAGAAGAATGTATGGGAGAGAATGAGCTTGATCTAAGAGATAAGAGTGCATAGTATAAGGGAAAGTACCACTAGATATTTGGTACTACACTATGAGGTCATGCACTTATGGTATGGGCACTTTTATCCCACTAGTCCTCTAGGTGTGAATGGGCAACTTAGGGTTAGCTAGTATATAAGTAACCTCGTTCTCAGTTTAGGGTTTGTTCATTTTATACTTCATCGAGATCTTGCTCCCAGTGAACTAGCCTTCTACATTGTCTCTCTTCCTTGTGTTCTCTTTGATGTGTGAACATTGAATGAGTGAGTGTTTATAGCTTTGCTTTCATCAAAGCTAATAGTGGTATTAGAGCCAAGATCTCCATTGCTTGGTTTTTTGGTATGTAAGCTTCAATTTTTTGTTAAAGCAAACTTTCCATATCTTCCATTCTGTTGCAAAAATAAGCATGCTGATGCCAATTCATCGGGCATGTTTGATAGGTTATTACTTGTGCCAATTTCTATTGATTCTCCAATAGATTTTACCTACTGATCCTTGTTTGTTGCAAGGAGGGAATGCTCAAGGAATTGATGCACCAACTTTAGATAAGCTAGAAGATATAGTAAATGATGATCATCAATCATCAATGAATCTAGGGTTATGCCTAGATGGGTTAGAAGCACCTTGTCGGATAGAAAATTGTTTGCTCCTTTGCATAGTTGAGCTATATCCGGTGCTCAAACTTCTTCATTTTACCGAGTTTGAATTTCTTAGTTCTCTACATGATGTAGATGAACTAGAGTCTTTTGAAAAGAGGCTCAAGAATATCTAAATTGGGTGAAATCCATGCAAAATAAAATTTATTCCATTTATAAAAATGGTACTTGGGATTTAGTGTCTGTCACTTAATAAGAAAGCTATTAGTTTTCAAAGTTAAGAGAAAGGCATATGGATCCGTTGATAGATTTAAGACCAGACTTGTTACAAAAAAATGTTATGCTAGTAGAAAGGGATTGATTAAATGATGAACTTTTACTCCCACTTCCCATTTGACCACTATCTAATTTATTATTTCTTTAATATCCCGTTATGGATGGAAAGTAACACCAAAACATCGTTTTTGAATGGTGACTTGTAGGAAGAAGTTTATGTGAGTTAATCCGTTGGATTTGCCCAACCTAGTCAAGAATAGAAGGTATGAAAGCTTAATTAAGCTTTAGATGGTTTGGAACAAGCTCCTAGAGTTTGGTACCAGAAGATTCATGCCTATTTAATTAGACATGGATTTCAAAACATCGTTCTTGAATGGTGACTTGTAGGAAGAAGTTTATGTGAGTCAATCAGCTAGATTTTCCCAACCTAGTCAAGAACAGAAGGTATGCAAGCTTAATAAAGCTTTAGATGGTTTGGAACAAGCTCCTAGAGTTTGGTACCAGAAGATTCGTGCCTATTTAACTAGACATGGATTTCAAAATATTCCTACGTAAATCACTTTATATGTGAAAAAGGACAAGTAGAATTTGCTTGTTATCATTCTATATATAGATAAAAGGAAGTTGAACTTACAAACTAACCAAGTTATGCAAAGTATATCACCACACCTAAGCGTGAATGCAGGCCATGAGCATGCAAAAAATCTTTAAGTGATATAATGACAGAAATCAAAATCATTTTACTAGTCGTGTGAGACTATCCATTTATTCAACTAGCATACTGAAAGTGTGTGTCACATGCTCGAGAAGGGGTTGCACTATTAAGAACATAATGAAATGAAAATGGTTTTTGTTTTCACAAGAATAAGCAACTGTTATTTATACCAAATGTTGTGCTATACGTGTTTGCAAGTTCTTTTCATCCACTTCCTTCGCACCCTAAATCCTTGGGTGTGATTGTTGTTGATTGCATGTTTCTCTCATCTTTCGGCGGATGGAGGATTCCACCAAGAAGTAAATCAAAGTAGTGGGATGTTGAATCTCCACCCCCATTTTTAGAGAAGAAGAATGAGGAGGTTTGATAAGTACCTCCTCAAACTAAAGAAAATTGATGCACAGTTAAGGCTATGGATAGTACATCCCTCCAACATTATAATTTTGCTTAGTAATTATCTTAGTAAACTGCCAATGTTACATTCCCGCCCCCTGCCCCAAGACATGTACTGCCCCACTATACAACATGAGAAAAGGAGGGCTAGTTTCCTAGATCTAAAAGGTGTGCTTATTTAGATTATTGCATTCTTCCATAATAATCATATGTCTCCATATGTAAACCAAATGAAGAGGGTCTAAGAGTCACAAGGGTGTAGTGTTCTTATTCATAGGGATGCACACCATTTTCTTGAATTCTTCTTGGAATGGTTTGATGCGTTTATATGGAGTACTTATCGTTTGAAAAAGGTACACAGAATATTGTAGAAATTCTTTTTGGATCAATATGATAGGCTTTCAGGTGTCTTCGGCTAATATGATAGGCTTTCAGGTGTCTTCGGCTAATAAGAGTCATGCACAGAGGTACCCTATTTTATATATGAGAAACTTATTTTTTTCAAAAACCTCCCCAATATTTGGCAGTGATATGTGTGGATAAAAGTAACTGTTTGATACTGGATGACTCATTGTACAAGGTGTGGCTGAATCCACTAGGCACAACCTTGATCATCCACGAGTTTGACGATCAAACACTAGAATCATTTTACCTTGACACTTTGATGCCTTGGTTATGGATTTGCCTTCAGTGTGTCCAGATCGGCAACTGTTGTAGTAATTGAGTCTTCATCGATTTGATACTTTTAGGGATAATGAATCCATGGAGGTAATGGAATGCTAGATTATATAGATTAAGGTTAACAGGGTAGACATAAGATAAAGGTACAAGGGCTACAAAAGAAGACATTGAAAGAGTTGAAGAAGCCACTAAGAAGGCTGAAGAAGATGCTTGCTAGGTTGAAGAAGAATTTGGCCAAGCTAAAATGCTTGTCAAGCTGAATAGACTAAATAGGAGCATTACCTAAAAAGTCTTTGACTTGTTCATTTTGTAAGTAGATTATGTAAGTAGGCATCTTTGTACACATTTATATACTCTAAATGTAATGTTATCAATGCAATATTCAGTCTTAGTATTTTTTCAGTTGAGAAAATAAGTGCATTAAATATTTCTTTAGGTAATAGGAAAAGGAACCAATTGTAAAATCATGTCTTAGAACTATAAGTGCTTAGTTATAAGCTTGTGCTGATCTACTAACACTTTTACTTATAGAGCTAGCATTTCTATTAGCATCACTAGTAGCAGTTATGGGTGGAAGACATTCATAGATTTTCGTCATTAAGCCTAGGTGACCATCCTTACAATGTATAGCAAATGTATTTTTAACATGTGGACAATAATCAAACGGGTTGGGACAAAAACACAGAGTGTCTTCTCCTTAGGTCCTATGTTGTCTTCTCCTCTAGCACTCCTAGTAGAGCTAGCTTTGTTGCTAATACTCATATGATGTCTTCTACTCTATAGCACTCCTACTCTAACAGAGATAGCTTTGGTAGTAATGGTCTTAGCATTATAGTTGGTCTACACGTAAAATTTCACATTTGAGAATGCATCAAGGTATTAGATTTTTGCCTTCTCCAAAAAATTACTGGGTTGAGATTTGTGCAATGCCTCTTTTACATCATTTTCTAACACTTCTTCAATTACACGACCATACATGATTCCTTTCCTATGAAAATTTAAGCGATTATCCAACTCTTTCTTTAATTACTCTTTAATTACACGACAAGGCATGACTCCTTTCTTGTGAAAATTTAAGTGATTGTCCAACACTTTCTTTGATTACATGACAAGGCATGATTCCTTTCCTATGATTTTTTTGTCATTATCTAAGGAAGGACAATCTCTCTAAAAGATATTTCTAATACTTTGAAAATTATTACATCAATTTAGAGCTTAACTTTGGGATCCAAATACACTAAAGCTTCTCGCCACTCTACAATTACACTCCAAGGGAGATATAAACTAAGATGATTTAGCCTAGACATATATTCATCTAGGGAATACTGGCTTTAGCCTCTACTTCTATATTCTCAAACTAACCAAGCTTCTCCATGATCATAGGTAAGCTCATATTTGAGGCATGAAATGGAAGGAAATATTTATCCATCAAGTGATATGGCCACATAACAAGCTCCTGATATACGATTGGCCAAAATAGTACTCTTTAAACTCAAGATAATGGGATTCTTTCCTTGTCTCTTAACCTTTGTGTGCAAACTTAGAATCCTCCCAAGAATGACAATTATATTGGGTGGTATGTAATCTCTAATTATCCTATTACATTAAAGTACACAATTTGGGATTAAGGTAGTGTATTATCCTATTACATTAAAGTACACGGTTTGGGATTAAGGTAGTGTATAATACTATCTCACAAACAACTACAAGTCATATAAGTACCATTGTCAGAGTATGTTATGGGCTACCACACCTCCCAAGAAGGAACTCTAAGCATTTACCATTAGAAGAAGCAATAGATCACAACCGTTGTAGGGAACTTACCAATGCTTCGAGCTCATTTCCCTTGAGGTCTCCAAGCTCACTTTGAGAAGCTCCAATCCTCCAAGCTTCACCTCCATGCTGTCACCATAGAGTCGCTCACACCACCACACAAGGAAATCTCTCTCTCTCTCTCTCTCTCTCTCTCTCTCTCTCTCTCTACACAAGCATAGAGAATGTACATGTACTAGAGTACACTCTCCCACACTCTCTCAAAACAAGGCAAGAGCTCTCATAGCACACAGGGGGATTGTGCCCATTCATTTATGAGAAAATACCTTATATACAATTAGCCCTTAGTCACACTTGGGCGCCCAAAAATTACTAACTAAGGCCTTGGGTGGCTAGTATCTCATAATGTTACAACTTTTATAGTGCCTTTGCATGACACTTATTAATGTACTCAAATGGAGAAGCATAATTGTTAATCCTAACTGGGATTAACATCCCCCCTACCTGATGTAGGTTATGTCCTCAGAACCTATCATCACAGAGGCCTAAAGACTTGGTCGTTGAACTCATGAGACGATAGAAGTTGCTGCGTGACTGAAGCTTTTTCAGGGTTCTTCTGAATGTAGAGTGTGATCTCCAGAACCCAATGTCTACCATATCTTCAAGTGTTACATGCATGTAAGCTGGTAGACACCTGAGGCGATGGTAGTATAACATCATGCCTCTATCAGTGGGGCCTTGGTTCATGTGTCGAATAGTAGTTTATCTGCTTCATATCCATCATATCTCTCTTTGGGCTGGTCAATTAGTACCATGATCAACTAAAAAAATCAGAAAGTAGCCACAATAGCGGGATCCGAGATGCGGCACCATGTACGTATCCACGTCAACAATTGCTATCTTTGCTGTCCTATATCTGAAAATGTTGATGGCAAAAATAAAGGAAAGTTGTAGCATATATGTGAATCCCACTCCTTTGCATCATGGAATTTCAGTGGCATCCGTCTTCATTTCAATGGCATATACAATGGATGTAAGATTCCTCCCTCCAGCTTTTGAGGTGTACAGGTGTAAGAACCTCTCCTAGAGAGAGAAAATATCTAGAGAGAGAAAATCCAAAATTGAGATATTTTTGGATATAAAAATCCTCCTAGTGTCTAAAATGGTTTCCCCTGAAACAAAAATTCAAAAAGAACTTTCCAATGTGCATTTGGAATTAATTGAAAATAAGTATAAAGGACCTTAGTCTAAGGGTCTAGATTTTCAAAAAATTTTGAATTAGGCTCCAATTAAGGTTCCTATGGGCCAATAGGATCAATCCAAGTGTGGGGAGGAGATAAATCCAATTTATAAAAGAAAAACACCCAAAAATGAGTAAATGCTCACATAAGATGAAGAGTTGACTAAGGACAAGGTTTATTAGTAAAAAACTATGAGTATTACTAACAATGAGATATTTTGGGTATAATGATTCAATTTTGACACCTTGGTAAGGAGAAGGGGGCTCTTCAAGGAGGCGCCTATTTCACATGTGTGGTGGAGTTTTAAACTCAAAAATATTGTGATATTTTTATCTCTCCTCTCTCCTAGATCAAACCAAATCAAAAGGGAGCCAAACTAGGTCCAAATCTTGTCCAAATTCAGCCAAACTGAACTTGGAAAATTCTAGAAACTAGTTGGACTTGGTTAGAGGCCTCCCTCACCTATAAATAGATCCTTAGCCCTTTGTAAAAAAATATGAGAACTATACTATGCCAGTATTATACTGAAATAATGATATTTTCTATTATCCTCTACTACAAATTGAAGAGATTGGAACTTCTCTCTCTCTCTCTCTCTTCAATCTTCCTTGCTGACTCCAACAACATACCAAACCAATTGATTGGTTGGGGGCCTCTACTGTGATCAAAGAATCAAGTAATTTAGGAGAGGTAAAGTGTGGATTATGGAGGCCTTTTAATACTTTTATGCTATTTAATTTATGGTAAAATTAAGAATCAATCCATAATTGGATAATGATCTAATTAGTGGTTATTCTAGTTACATGAATAATACTGAACTTTATTCTTTCAAATTTATTGAGAATTATCAGTAATAGCAGCAGAGTTATGGTAAAATTTTTGAAAAATAAACACAAATCATTTTCATTTATATTATGAAAAGAGGACTTCCTACCATATTCTAGGATTAATCATCCTAGATTAATTGAATGATTCTCATTATAATCATGGAAAATTTAATTTTTATGTTTATGCATAAATAGTAATAAGCAAAAGAGAAATTTCTAGTAATTTATTTTTATGTTAAAAGAGGAATTCCTATGACATTTGAAATTCCATCATTGAGATGGGAAAAGAGAAATTCCTAGCATATTGGAATTAATGAATATTTTAATTAAATTTAAAGATAAAATTTGGATAAAATTATTTTATCTATGAGAAATATTTTTATGTTAAAAGAGGAATTCCTATAACATTTGAAATTCCATCATTGAGATGGGAAAAGAGAAATTCCTAGCATATTGGAATTAATGAGTATTTTAATTAAATTTAAAGATGAAATTTAGATAAATTTATTTTATCTATGAGAAATATTTTTATGTTAAAAGAGGAATTCCTATGACATTTGGAATTCCATCATTTATATGGGAAAAGAGAAATTCCTAGCATATTGAATTAATGGGTATTTTATTTTAGATAAAATTACTTTATGAGAAATATTTGATGACAAAAGAGGAATACCCATGACATTGGAATGCAATTAATTAAATGTAAAAAGAGGAATTCCCATGGTATTTGAGATCCAAGAAATTAAATGAGAAGTAGAGGAATTTTTAGTATAATTCAATTTATGATTATTTATCAAAAGTGAAAATATGGGTAGAATTGATTTCTGTAAATCCCATGAATCCTTTTTATTCAAAAGAGGAATATTGAATATAATTCAATTAAGAAATTGAGAATGAATATGGAAATAGTCGTTGAGAAAAATAACCTTTAATTAGGCCAAGGAATTGGCAGAAATTTAGAAAAAGTCCCATTATCGGTATCAACCTAGAAAAAGCTATTAAATGGGAATAACATGTGAATGGATGAGATAAGGTGAAAATAGGATGCGATAAGATGTGTATGGGATGTGATAGAATGTGAATGGATGTGATAAGATATGTAGGGGATGTGATAGGATGTGATAAGATGAAAATAGGATGTGATAAGATTTAATGTAATGAGAATGAATGTGGATGTGTATGTGGAAGAATGGATGTGAATGTGTATGTGGAAGAATGGATGTGGATGTGTATGTGGAAGAATGGATGTGAATGTATGGATGTGGATGTATGGATATGGATGTGTAAGTGAAAGAATGGATGTGGATGATGTATGGATGTGGATGTGTATGTGGATGTATGGATGTGGATGTGTATGTGGAAGAATAAATGTGGATGTGTATGTGGAAGAATGGATGTGGATGTGTATGTGGAAGAATGGATGTGGATGTGTATGTGGATGTATGGATGTGGATGTGTATGTGGAAGAATGAATGTGGAAGAATGAATGTGGATGTATGGATGTGGATGTGTATGTGAAAGAATGGATATGGATGGGCATGTGAGAGAATGTGATGTCGATGTGAGTAAATGGATGAGATGTAATGTGATGAGAATCGGGATGGTCGGCTGAGGTCTTGACCAGCCTCAATTCAAATGGTGAGCTTCCGGTACGGTGGATGAGGGACCAAGGAAGTGACCTATGAGTGAAGCGCTAGGTCACCAGTGAAGGATCCTAGAGGGTGCTGACCATACGGTGCTCGAGCTCTGGGTCGCCGAAGATACCCACACGTGCATCGTGGAAGATATTGGAACAAGGAGTAAGAGTTGTTTTCTGAAACCGGGCATGGATCTGGTTGATTGACCTTGCTGGTTCTCAACGAATGAGTCCATGGCTCTTTTATATGGATCTGTTGGTTGATCTTGCTGATCTTCAACGAAGATTTCATCTTGATTTTTATAAGTGAATATATTGCCGATTACTATGAGCTAAGAACTATTGAAAAGGCCCAAAATTGAATTGGAAATTTATAGATGGATACCCCAAATCTATCTGGCATTCTTGAACTCTCCCAGAGTCAGGATATGATAGCCTTTCCGAATCCTCTAACCGATGACGAAGAGTTAGATCCGGATGTTCGAAAAGCCTTGCACAGATCCCAACTTGGTCCCTTCAAGGGTGAAGGGGAGCAGTTAGGTGAAGTAGTGGAGAAGTGGATTGAGGCTATGGAAAAATACTTTGATGTAACTGGCTACAATGAGAGAAGCAAGATGGCTCTCACTAGGTTAAAGATTGTGGAAATGGCCAGGGTCGCTTGGAGGAATCACTACGAGACTAACCGTCTTGACCGGAATACCCAGACCTGGACCGATCTTAAAGCTTACCTCCTCAGAAAGAGGTATTGTCCCTCCGAGCTTCCTTGAAACTAAATGAATGAGTTCTTGGAACTAAAGTAGGATAGCCGGACAATTGAAGAGTACCATTAAGCTTTTGCCCTTCTCCTCAAATATCCCCGCAATTGGATGAAGAGCAGCTGATGGCCAGATTCATTCGAGGAATGAACGAGCCATTGGACACCTTAGTGAAGAATGCCAAACGTGTCTCAATGGCCGAAGTTGTAAGACTGGCGAAGGACTTTGCCATTTCTAATTTTTGTTTTATTTAAAATGAAAAAAATGATGTTATGCCTTGTTGGAAAGGCTTTCTCCCTCTCTTCATTCTTAAATTCAGCCTTTCTTTATCCTAGATAAGGAATCAAATTGTTAGAATTAAACTTTTCATATTGTTTCTCTTTTAAAAGTGGAATTTGATAAGTTTAGATTACCTTAAACCATTTGGGATAATTTTTAAGTAACTTGAGGATATAAAAAATTGAAAAATGGTTAGCCATACAAAGGAGGTTATGGCAAAAAGTTTTATCTTTTATTATTCAAAAAGAGTAATCCCCACCATTTGTGTATTCTAAAAGTGTTATTTTCATTCTAGGCATAGAAAAATGCATAGTAAAAATATTTTTATTATAAAAGTGTTATTTCCATTAAATTTAAATTCTATGCATATAGAAAGATGCATATTGGTTATCTTTTTTATTATTATAAAAGAGTGATTTTCATTAGATTTAAATTCTATGCATAGAAAGATGCATATTGGTTATTTTTATTATTATAAAAGAGTGATTTTTATTAGATTTAAATTATATGCATAGAAAGATGCATATTGGTTATTTTTTTATTATAAAAGAGTGATTTCCATCAAAATTTAAATTCTATGCATAGAAAGATGCATATTGGTTATTTTTTTATTATAAAAGAGTGAATTTTATTAGATTTAAATTCTATGCATAGAAAGATACATATTGGTTATTTTTTTATTATAAAAGAGTGATTTCCATTAAAAGTTAAATTCTATGCATAGAAAGATGTATATTGGTTATTTTTTTTAATTATAAAAGAGTGATTTTCATTAGATTTAAATTCTATGCATAGAAAGATGCGTATTGGAAATAATTTTTTTATTATAAAAGTGTTACTTTCACTAATATTGATTTTTATGCATAAAATGATGTATAAAAGGATTTTTTTATTATAAAAGTGTTACTTTCATCAAAATTGATTTTTATGCGTAAATAGATGCATAGAAGAAGTTTTTTTAATTATAAAAGTGTTACTTTCATCAAAATTTATTTTTATGCATAAATAGATGCATAAAAGAATTTTAATTATTATATTAAAAGTGTTACTTTCATCAAAATTGATTTTTTTACATAAATATATGCATAAAAGGATTTTCTTTTATATAAAAATATTATTTCCATAGAAGTTGGATTTTATGCATAAACAGATGCATACATAATTTTTATATCAAAATAAGAGTTCTCTTTAATCCTATGTTTAAATCCCATGAATATTGGTAAATGAATAAGTAAATGCTCTGTGAGAGAAAATTCTACCGTTCATATTCTCTAGAATGGTAATGAGAAAATTCAAAAAAACTATCGAAGTTGGAATTTTAGATAAATGATTAATTTATTCCTCATAGGAATTCATGATTAGTTTTAAATTCAGTTAAGCAAAATACTCAATGATTGAAATTCAGTAAAGTAGTAATTGAAATATTACCCTTCGAGGAGAAAGTTAGTTCAGGGAGAACCTTTCCAGACTCAAACCCTGAATTAGACTATGACTAAGACTTAATCTCCTTCATTAGTTTCAAGAAAAGACGATGTGACCAGTTCAAGAAAATTTCACTCAAATCACCCACCGAATCTGAAATCAAGTTAAGACCCTTGATTCTGATCTGAGGATCAAGGTTACAAAATTCAAGAAATTCTGTTGGAATTTTAGACCTGTGATCTAGAAGTATTGGGATACGGATTTAAGTTATACCCATTGTATTCAAGAGAAAATCAAAACTAAAAACTTGCATAGAAATCGTGTTTTCTTAAAGGACTGTCTTACACGAGAATGCTGGGGTATATGTGTTTTTCTAAGGGAAGTTTGGTTGCAACAGCTGGCGGGGAGTGTTCAAAGGATGGCTCACGTGGTAAAAACTTGCCCAGGTCTTGACTAGCCTAGGTATGGTGAAAAATGGTGTGCTTCCGGTACGATGGGCAAGGGCCAACGAAGCGGTCCCTGAGTGAAGTGCCAGGACACCTAAGGAGGATCCTAGAGGGTTCTGACCAGGCGATGCATGGGCTCGCGGTGCTTAGGACACCCATGCGTATGTCGTGGAAGATATATATATGTATGATGACGAGAAAATTATTGTAATCTATTACTGGATCTCGTTGTGGCTGACCTGCTGGTCTCAATGGAGACCAGAATGATATTGTTTTGTGAGAAACAAGGATTGAATGGAAATTTTGAGTTATGACATCTGTAACCAATAATTGTTTGTCAATGGATTGTTTTAAAACTTAAAGTTTAAAGAGGAGTGTTTGCGTATCTGTATTCTAAAGCAAAAGTTAAGAAATTCAATTATGGGTGGGTGAGTACTTGTCTGGTTCTACCAATTCCAGTGGTTGGCGGTGGCTAACCCATGGGCCGGATGGGGTTAGGCTGGAATCAGTAGAGTTTTAATAATAAAATTGATTAATAGGAATACGTTTAGAACTCGAGCAGTTAAATAAAAGCCTGGGGACTTCTCTAATGAATAGATCAACGGCTGTGCCTGATTCAATTAGAAAAAAAGCGTTGATCCCTTCAAGTTAAGTCTATAGAAGTTTCCCCTCTATCTGGTTTATTCAGATGAAGGTTAGTTCAGTATCTTTATCTCGTTAGAAAAGTTCATTTAAGAAATTCAAAATGATGGAATCGTCCCCGTTTTTCGGGCATGGAAAATTTGTCCGATTTCGGATTTCGGAATGACCACCAGCCTAGTCTCGTGCCCAGACATTCGAGGGCGAGGCCCCGAGTGGGAAACCTTGCCCCGTGCATGAGGGAGCTGCTTCCGTTGCCAGCTACCGGGAATCCGGTGTGCGGAGGGGGCAGTGGGATCCTACACTATCCAAATAAATATTCTCAGCCTTATTTCTCAGGCTTTCTATCCAAATCAATATTCTTATGGGTGTTCCTCTTTTGACCCCTACTTTTTAACCTTTTTCTCTTAAAATAAATGATGAAGAGAGCTCTAACCCTGTACCTACTGCTATCATTATAGTTTCCCATTTGTTGCTAGCTGGCCAAAAATGATGGAGGAAGCTCTATTACAAGGTTGCCCCTCCCTCTCCTTTTTTTAGAAGAAGGCTTTATTTTTTTGCCACTTTTAGTTGCCAACCACCATCCGCTCTGCTTCCCCTCTGTGCTGTATATCAACATCCCCTTTTTTCTTTTGGTGGCATCAATCACTACCTCATCAAGAAATGCCACCACCATTAGGGGAGATTTGGGCTAAAAAAGGGCTCATATTAAGGGAAAAATCATTAGCATTAATCTTAAAAATGGACCACTGCTAGGAGGGGTGTTGGACACACATTGGTGCTTCTTTTTCATTCAATAGAGAATTAACCTCTCCATCACCATATCTAGGCTTTTAGCCCACTACTGATCCACTTTGTTACACACCTCTTACACAATTATCCCCACTTTATTACACACCTCTAACACAATTATCCCCAACTTTTTTAGCACTTTGTAAACCCATTTTTCAAAAAAAAAAAACACTTTTTTGTTCCTTTATGAAATGAAATTTGTATTACTCAAATCCTCCCCCATTCCATTCTTATTTGAAATATTCTTTGCTTCTCACATTCACATTGTTTGAACCTTTAATAGTTTTATTCTTTCCACAAGGTTCACCCTTATGGCTTTACCTTGTTTCTTTTTTTGGGAGGGAGAATATATATATATATATATAAAACTGAGTACAACATAAACTCTCAGCAATTCAATCCCTCAATTATGCAAGTTGTACCCCAGCAGGAAAGTTAACCCAACTAAAATTCCAACTCTTTGCAACAAGACTCTTTTAGGATAAATTTTGTAGTATGGAAGGACATCCCTCCAGAATCTTCTCTCTTTCTTTGCTATTAGACATGCCCCTTGACCTTTAGGATTGGATTCCACCAGCATCCTACACCCATGCTGTAAGATTCCTCCCTCCAACTTTTGAGGTGTACAGATGTAAGAACCTCCCCTTTTGATCTTGTAATTATTTCCCTCTCTGAAATAGAAGAAAGATCCTGTTTTACCCTGTTTTGGCCTGGAGAGAGAAAATGTTTAGAGAGAGGTAATCCAAAATTGAGATATTTTTTGATATAAAAATCCTCCTAGTGTCTAAAATGGTTTCCCCTGAAACAAAAATTCAAAAAGAACTTTCCAATGTGCAATTTGAATTAATTGAAAATGTGTATAAAGGACCTTAGCCTAAGGGTCTAGATTTTCAAAAAAATGGATTATGGTCCAATTAAGGTTCCTATGGGCCAATAGGATCAATCCAAGTGTGGGGAGGAGATAAATCCAATGAATAAAAGAAAATACCAAAAAATGAGTAAATGTCGACATAAGATGAAGAGTTGACTGAGTACAAGGTTAATTAGTTAAAAACTATGAGATATTACTAAAAAAATGAGATATTTTGGTATAATGATACATTTTTGACACCTTGGTAAGGAGGGGGGGAGACTTCAAGGAGGCACCTATTTCACACATGTGGTGGAGTTTTTAACTCAAAAAATTGTGATATTTTTATCTCTCCTCTCTCCTAGATCAAACCAAATCAAAAGGGAGAAACTAGGTCCAAATCTTGTCCAAATTCAGCCAAATTGAACCTGGAAAATTCTAGAGCCTAGTTAGACTGTTAGAGGCCTCCCTCACCTATAAATAGATCCTTAGTCTTTTGTAAAAAAAAACTGTGAACTATACCATGCCAGTATTACATTAAAATAATGATATTTTTTTATTATCCCTTAAAAATCCTCTACTTTTGGAGAGAGTGCCTCTCTATCTCTTCAACCATCCTCGAAGCTTTCCTTTCAACACACTAACCAATTGATTGGTTGGGGGCTTCTTCTAAGATAGAGAAGCAAGCAAAAATAAGAGGTAAAGTGTAATTTTATGGTTTTTCTCTACTATTCTCAATGTTTTCACTTCTTGACCCCTCTCAAGCTTGAGAAGTTTCTAAATTAAGTGTTTATAATGCAAAACAAGCTTTTCTTAAGAGTTGTAATGATTAATTAAGAAAAGTTTGTACATTTATGCTTAATTAGGATGCTTTTTTATGTTTATCTCTCTCTCCCCCAAAGAATGGTCATTCCTATGACCAATTCTCTATTCAATTGATGATTCTCATGGAGAAATTCTTAATTCACAAATCAAACGCTAGGCTTGTGAAGTTAGAGGTTAAGAAAATGGCTTTTTATACTTTTATGCTAGTAAATTATGGTAATCTTATGAGTTAAATCCATAAATTGGATTTAAGGTTAAAAGATAGTTATACTAAATGATTGAATTCCAAATGTCATGGAAATTCCTCTTTCATCATTTAAATATTTCTCATACATAAGATAAATTTATCTAAAATTTATCTTTGAATTTAAATAAAATATCGATTAATTCCAATATGCTAGGAATTCCACTCTTCCTATTTAAATGATTGAATTCCAAATGTCATAGAAATTCCTCTTTTATCATTTAAATATTTCTCATGTATGAAATAAATTTATCTAAAACTCATCTTTAAATTTAAATAAAATATCCATTAATTCCAATATGCTAGAAATTTCACTTTTCCTATTTAAATGATTGAATTCCAAATGTCATGGGAATTCCTCTTTTATCATTTAAATAAAATTACCATAATTTTCTCTTTTCTTAATTATTTAATTATATATAAACCTTAAAAATTAGTTTTCCCTTGAATGTGATGAAAATCATTCTTTTAACCTAGGATATTCATCCCTAGAATATGGTAGGAAGTCCTCTTTTCACGTTATGCATAAGAATGAATTATGTATCAATATGAATTTTAGATAGATTTATTTTATGATAAAATAGAATTCCCATGACATTGGAATGCAATTAATTAAATTCAAAAAGAGGAATTTCCATGGTATTTGAGATCCAAGAAATTAAATGGGAAAAAGAGAAATTTTTAGTATAATTCAATTTATGAATATTTATCAAAAGTAGAAACATGGGTAGAATTGATTTTTGTAAATCCCATGAATTCTTTTATTCAAAAGAAGAATATTGAATATAATTCATTTGAGAAATTGAGAAAGAATATGGAAACAGTCTTCGAGAAAAAGAACCTTTATCTAGGCCAAGTAATTGGCAGAAAATTTAGAAAAAGTCCCATTATCGGTATCGAAGTAGGAAAAGCTACTAAATGAGAATAAGATGTGAATGGGATGTGAAAGGATGTGAATGGATGTGATAAGATGTAAATGGGATGTGATAGGATGTGAATGAATGTGATAAGATGTAAATGGGATGTGAATAGATGTGATAAGATGTAAATGGGATGTGATAGGATGTGAATGGATGTGATAAGATGTAAATGGGATGTGAATAGATGTGATAAGATGTAAATAGGATGTGATAGGATGTGAATGGATGTGATAAGATGTAAATGGGATGTGAATAGATGTGATAAGATGTAGATGGGATGTGATAAGATGTAAATGGATGTGAATAGATGTGATAAGATATAAATGGGATGTGATAAGATGTGAATGGGATGTGATAGGATGTGGTGTGATGAAAATGAATGTGGATGAGATGTGAAGTAAATGGATGTGGATGTGAATAATGAGATAAGAATAAGATGAGAGGATATGTGAAAGGATGAGATGGGAAGTAAATGGATGTGGATGTGTATGAGAAAGAATGTGATGTAAATGAATGTGGATGTGTATGTGAAAGAATGTGATATAAATGGATATGGATGTGTATGTGAAAGAATGTGATGTAAATGGATGTGGATGTGTATGTGAAAGAATGTGATGTAAATGGATGTGGATGTGTATGTGAAATAATGTGATGTAAATGGATGTGGATGTGTATGTGAAAGAATGTGATGTAAAGGGATGTGGATGTGAAGGTGATGTGGATGTGGATGAGATGTGATGTGATGAAAAGAGATGTGAAGGTGATGTGGATGTGGATGAGATGTGATGTGATGAAAAGAGATGTGAATGTGATGTGGATGTGGATAAGATGTGATGTGATGTAAGGGAATGTGGATGTGAATGTGATGTGGATGTAGATGAGATGTGATAGAGATGTGGATGTAAGTGTGATGTGGATGTGGATGTGGATGAGATGTGATGTGATAAGAGATGTGGATGAAATGTGATGTGATGTGAATATATGTGGATGTGAATGAGATGTGAATATATGTGGATGTGAATGTAATGAGATGTGAAGTGATAAATGTGAATGTAAGTGAATGGATGGATGTGAATAGACGTGCATGTGAATGAATGAATATGGATGCTATGAGATGTGAATGGATGTGATGTTATATGATGTAAATTGGGATAGATGTGAATGGACGTGATGTGATGTGAATGGATGAGATGTGATGTGATGTGAGTGGATGAGATGTGATGGGATGTGTGTGAATGGATGAGATGTGATGTGATGTGAATGGATGAGATGTGATGGGATGGATGAGATGTGAATGGATTAGATGTGATGGGATATGAATCGGGATAGATGTGAATGAATGGATGAGATGTGAATGAATGTGATGTGAGAGGATGAGATGTGATGAGAATCGATGTGATGTGATGTGAATGGATGGGATGTGGATCGGGTAGATGTGAATGGATGAGATGAGATGTGAACAGATGAGATGAGATGTGAACGGATGTAATGTGATGTGGATGGATGTAATGTGATGTGATGTGGATATGGGTAGATGAGAATGGCTAAGATGTGATGAGGATAGATGTGGATAGATATGATGAGATGTAAAATGATGGGATTGGATGAGAATGGATGAAGGACGATGAGAATACATATGATTGAATGTGGATTGATGTAATGTGATGTGAATGGATGTAATGTGATCTGGATGGATGTAATGTGATCTGATGTGGATATGGGTAGATGAGAATGGCTAAGATGTGACGAGGATAGATGTGGATAGATATGATGAGATGTAAAATGATGGGATTGGATGAGAATGGATGAAGGACGATGAGAATACATATGATTGGATGTGTTAGAAGTTTTCTAGTGCAACTACTTAAAGCATATTGCTATCTAGTGCAACTGCGTAAAGCATATTTCTTTTGAGAATTATAGGGAAGACATGTACTAAGAGAAGGCACACTCTTTTCCTAGTTTGAGGAGTTTTCTAGTGCAAAAGTGCATAAAGCATGTTGCTAGATAGCCGAATGCTAGGCCATTGTTGTATGAAGCCCCCAGGTGAGATTTTTTGTGAAGGGTAAAGGTCCTCACAGCTAATATCAAAGCCTAGCTAGAAAGAGAGCTTTCAAGCCGAATGCTAGGCCATTGTTGTATGAAGCCCCCAGGTGAGATTTTTGTGAAGGGTAAAGGTCCTCACAGCTAATATCAAAGCCTAGCTAGAAAGAGAGCTTTCAAGTTGGACAAGACAAAGAGTTTGAAAATTTTTGTGAAGGGTAAATGTCCTCACAGCTAATATCAAAGCCTAGCTAGAAAGAGAGCTTTCAAGTTGGACAAGACAAAGAGTTTGAAAATTTTAGACATTAAAAGAGAAATCTTTGTCATATAATGACCTTTGAGAACTAGATATTATGTATTTTTAGCCACATAATGACCTTTGAGAACTAGATATTATGTATTTTTAGCCATAGAAAAACCCAAAAAGGGACATGAATTACTTTAAAGTTAACCCTGGACTCAATTTCCTTGAGATAAAGTAATGACCTGGAGTTTTGAACATATAAATTAGGATATTGGTAGATATCTTATTCTAGATTGAATGTCTCTGATATGTCAAAAGTATGGCTTGGGTTAATGTAGAAACCTTCGACTACGGTATTGTGAAAATGTGAAATTTAATCAACAGCAAGAGCTACTCAAGGATCTCCTTAACCGCTTATCACACGAGGATGGATTAATCATCTCTCTACTGGCTATAGAGGTGGTTTGGATATTCTCAAGTGTTGAGATAGTCATCTCAAGAGTTGCGCATGTATCTTGTGGGTGCTCACGCAAGATATCTGTACAACAAATGTGAGAAATAAGATTGGAGGTAATCTTTTGATGAGAAACACATAACAAAATCTTATTAGGAAATCAATGACATGAATGTTGAGAATCATGGTAATATGTGCAAGAGAGTGCTAAGTGGAAGCTATGGTGGTTCAAACATGAAGAATGCTATAATTAATTAAAGAAGTTAATACTAATTACTATAATTAAGAAATGGAGAGATACTAATCACACAATCATGATTTGCATTATTGAGAATGAGCTTCATACATCAATTTGTAGCCATGTGATATATATCTACAAGATAAGACTTTCCATTTAGAACGCATGAGATGTCCACATGCTACATGCCTATATCCTCCTTAATGCTACACATGAACTTGATTGCCCATTTATTGCTCCTACCCACATGGTTCCTGCATGACCTTAACCATACATATTTTCTCATATCCTAATGTTGCTACCCACACATAAATCATAATGCAAATGACATAAACCTACATGGCTTAACATGCACACGTACATTTGTACACCACATTTTCAATACCCCCTTGGTGCCCAAATGGGTCTCATCCCAAGAGAATAATGTGACATGACATGACATTTTTCGGCCCCCCTTGATGGATATAGATATATATTCATTTAGCCTACATCATTGGTGGCTAGAGGTGATTACATCAACATGACATGAGACATAACTTGTTCATAGACATAGAACATAGACATCATCATTTCTATAAAAGATGTTCTTTTGGAGCATTATTAAGAGTTGATTCTACCATTACATTTTATTGTTGCTTTTCCTTTGACAAAAAATTCTTCTCAAGTCACATGCATCACATACAAGCTTGGTCTTGTTTCCATGATGACATCGGGCCATTACATGCCCCATTTCTCCCACAATGGTTACATTTAACATTGGATTTGTTAAAGAAAGCAATCTCCCTATTGTTTGTTGAGCTTTGTTGTGTACCTTTTAGCTTTGTTGTGTACCTTTTAGCTTCTTATCCTCTTCAAACAAGGAGGATTCAACACCTTCAAGAGTAGGATTTAGAAGATTAGCAAGAGTTGTCCACTAAAGAAAACTCTTGAGGCATGCTTTTGATTAAGATTACTATTGCATCCTTCTCATCCACGGGTGCCTTGATACCTGCAAGTTGCATCATAATATTCTTCATCACTTACATGATCCACAAATGAGTATTTGAACTCCATATCAAGCCCATAGAACTGAATTTTTAGATTTATTTCTGAATTTTTTGCCCTAGCTCCAAACACTTTCTCTAGCTCATCCCAAGCTTCTTTGGCATGCTCTTTACATTGTTAATGAATGATATTATCCCTAAGGCTTAATCCATTGATGGCAATGTCTTTTCTATCTTTATTTGATCAATTCTTTGACCTCAGCCTCACTCCCTTGATTGATGTGATGAATGATATTATCCCTAAGGCTTAATCCAATGATGGCAATGGCTTCTCTATCTTTATTTATCAATGCTTTGACCTCAGCTTCACTCCCTTCATTGAGCGCATCTCCATTTACTACCCTCCAAACCTCCTTTTCCATGAGTAAATACATGGCTTTTGCCATGTATGGAATCCTTCACCACTAACTTTATCCATTAATATTTAGGTAGCCATAGCTCAATGAGGAGGGTCTTACTGAGATTTATAGTCATCTCAACAATGTCTACTTCCCTACAATGATTTGGGTAGCCATGGCTCAGTGAGGAGGGTCTTACTGAGATTTATAGTCGTATCTCAGTAGTGTCTACTCCCTTACAATGATTTAGATAAGATTTGGCTTAGATTTAGATGCTAATTAAGATTAAGATCACTAATCCCAAGAAAATGTAGGTAACTTTTGAATAGACAAATGCTTTGAGAGAGTAGTGTAGCAATAAATGAAGAAGAGGTTAAGCTACTAATACTTGGGTAACTTTTGAATAGATAATTGGGATAGATGTACTCAAGTTGTACTCACACTTGAGTCAAATGCTTTGAGAGAGTAGTGTAGCAATAAATGAAGAAGAGGTTAAGCTACTAATACTTGGGTAACTTTTGAATAGATAATTGGGATAGATGTACTCAAGTTTTACTCACACTTGAGTCAGCTTTGAGGGAGTAGTGTAGCAACCAATAAATGAAGAAGAGGTTAAGCTACTAATACTTAAGATTAACACACATTAATCAAAGATTTAAGAGATTTAATGAAACCTCACTCTACAAAGAGGGATGCAGGCTTGGATCTCCCTCTGCATGTGACCATTCAAAAATATAAGGCCACTAATGTGTTCAGCACACTGTCGAAAACCCCCAAGGATGGTTGGAATTTGCTAGATTTTGCATGAGCTCAACGAACTTCGAGTTTCCCCCAATTTTTCAAGTGCCAGCAGCATCAAATTCACCCATCTCTTTGGCTATCTGCTCAATTTCTCTAGTGTGCATGGATGCCATGAGGTGTTCCTTGCTCTCCTTGAAGGGTTTGCCTAATGGTGGAGAGAATAAGAAGAATGAAAGGGACCAATTACAACCGCTATTTGAGCTTTGTGTGGATAAGGTTAATTAAAGCTTAATAGGATGGTGATTAACAATAATGGAGGATTTGATGGATTTGATGGATTTGATGGATTTGATGCATATGAGTGGAGGAATGGCACATTAGCTCTGATACCATGATGTTAAGAATCATGGTAATCATGTGCAAGAGAATGCTAAGTGGAAGCTACGGTGGTTCAAACAAGAGGCATTCCATAGTTAATGAAAGTAATTAATTCTCTTTACTGTAATTAAGAAAGGGAGAGATACTAATCACGACTTCACAACTTATGTTATTAAGAATGAGCTTTGTACATCGATTTGTAGCCATTTGATACATATCCACAAGATAAGACTTTCCATTTGGACCGCATGAGGTGTCCACATACTACATGCCTATATCCTCTTTAATGCTACACATGAATTTGGTTTCCCATTCATTGCTCCTACCCACATGGTTCCCATATGACTTCAACCATATATATTTTCTCATATCCTAAGGTTTCTACCCACACATTAATCATAATGGAAATGACAAACCTACATGGCTTGACATACATGTACACATACATTTGCGCACCACATTTTCAACAATGAATGACTAGAAAGATGGATTGAAGCTCTATTTAGAGAAATTTTTAGAATATATCTCATTTTTTTATGCTATAAATTATCACTAAAGATATGAGAAAGAACAATACCTCTATTAGGAGAGACTTGTGTAAGGTACCAACATAGGTTTGAATAGTTGATGTGCGAACATTTATTCACCCAGATGTTTCACACTAGCCCCATCACGGATGAACTTGGGTCTAAACCCATATATGTAATTCTCATGAGATGTTTTACCTTGTATGTGTAATTCCCAAGGGTGAATAAGCCCTCGTATGTGTAATTCCTGAGATGCCTAGGAATTGGTATCCCCCAGATGTTTGGATATTGTATCCTAGATGCTTGGGTGTTGGTATCCTAGACTCTTGAGTGTTGTATCACAAATGCATGGGCATTGGTATCCTAGATGCCTGGGTGTTGGTATCCTAGATGATGTGATCAATGATTTACATTACGTAAAAAGTAACAAGTCTCGAGAATTATATGACAAACTATGATAGGTAATTAATGGTTTTGAATTGTACATGCATGATAGTTTTTTGGTAAATGGATTAAGCTTTAAATTATTATTTTTAAATTATTAACAAGTTAATTGATACTTGAGTTTCAATCCCTTTTTAAAGTTTGTATAATCCTCTTGAATCTTTCTTATTGAAACAAAAATAAATTGAGAATCCAAAGAAGAAAGAAGGTCAAAGTTTTTAAGGGTGTGCCATGAAAGGAAAGTGACTCAAGTACCCCAAAAAAATAGTTGAACAAAAAGATCCCAAGTATTACTATAACCATGGGAGACTTGAAATTTTACCCTTTTATGATTTTTTTGAGATGGTGATTTTAGATTGAGATATCCCCATGATCAAGAGAATAAGTTAAGTTAGTCCGGTCCACTAGTAAAGATGATTACACATTATTGCTTACTTTAGTCCACTAGAGTAGTTTAAAAGGAGTATTATTCTCCCATAAAATATGAGACAAGGTCTTTAGAGGAGTTGGTTCTAAGAATTAGAATTATCAATGGAGGGAGAGTACCCAGTTAATAATGTTAAGCGCTATATTTGATAGGAGACCTCATAAAGTTACTATACTTATGTGTATGAGAATAGACCAACTGAATAAAAATATTTTCCTTTTCTTAAGAGAGAGTCTAAGTCAAAGAGATTTTTTTAATATTTTTCAGACAAGAGGAAATGTCTCGCCAAGAAAACTTGGATAATGAAATTAAAGATGTCCTAAAAGCTTAATCTTCCTTTGAATAACCTAGTCAAGAATGCAAAACCATCTTTCATTTCTAAAGCCTTGGTTATGGCATGAGGATTTGCCAAAATTATTTTGGTAGAAGTTGTTCAGACAAACATAACCCCTTCTTTTAAAAAAGGTCCCCCATCTCGGGTAGTATGTCTATAACACTCGTGTGACTAAGAGGAACAATGAACCAAAATGAAGTTAAAAGGTCCCTCGTCTCAGGTTGTATGTCTATAACACTCGTTGACTAAGAGGAATAGTGAACTAAAACGAAGATAAAATCAAGAATCATGGACAACTAGATCAGAGAGGAGGATTTTTTCTCAAGCATCTATTATAAGTGTGCCCTCTTTGCCTCCTGACACTTCTGAATAATGCATCAAACTTTTTAGAGAAAATAGATGTTTTAAATACCAACAATGTGACCATCAAGATGAAGAATTGCCCAAAAAACTAGGATCATTCCTAAGAGGGAGACCATTCTCTCATATAATCAGATTTGAAAGAAGAACTTACCCCCAACAAGGATCATCCCGAAGAGGGAGACCATTCTGTTATATAACCAGACTTGAAAAGAAGAACTCACACCCAATAAGTATCCTTCAAGGGTAGGCTTGGGGAGTTGCATCGCATACTTTATCAACAAAGGTAAGTGCTTTAAGTGCTAATAACGGGGCTATCTAAGGGAAGATTGCCCATATCAACAAAGGACCTCTCCCCAAGTTTGGGAAAGGAAAACTTAAAGGGATGGACCCAAATCCTTCATTGTATATATAAGTAGTGATAGAATAAAAAGAAGTTTTATTTTCCAAAAATAAGCTGAATTATATATTCTATTAATAGAGAAATACACCACACGAGTGTCACGCTGCGCCACAAGGTGCAAAGATCTCAAGATGAGGACGTCTTCATTTTTTGTAAGGGGGGGAGGATGTAACATACTTCCTATTATTTCAAGAAATAAATAAAAACTTAGTTAGAGTCAAAATATAGGGCTTAATGCCTATAAAAGGGCATTGTATTTGATGGTTTATTCATCTCAATCGTAATACAATCATCTTGTGTTGTGCCCAATTTGCTCCCTTTTGTGTGCTCAAGCTTCCTCTTCTCTCTCTTCTTCATACTCTACAATCATGGAGATATTTCATCCTCGATAGCTCCGTGATCTTTGGCATCTCATCTTTTCTATTCCTAAGTGGTAAGAGCATGTGCTATATGCAACCACTTTGCATCCACTGCGAAGGCTCACATCACATCAGCACACAAAGACCTGTAAAGAAACCTGTGAATGACCAATTTTTGCTCTATTCAACTCTTTTCATTTGTTCAACCATCCATGAAAAAAACACTATAGAACACCAAGTATCCTTTGGTAATCCATGGGAAGAACTCTCCAGAGAATGTCCTGACAAAACTTTGCTATCTAAACTCTAGTCACAAATTTAATGCATTAGCTCAGATGGAGCATAAGAATTCCTTGCACCGGGTCTAATGCACACACAGAAGGAAGAAAGCAAAGCTAATAACAATCCTCTTTAGAAATGCAGCACCAAATTTGTATCCAATAGTATTGCTTGGCACCTGTTTTTCTAAACCACCCATGTCCTATGGAACATACTCTAAGTAATAGATCTGCTGATACACCAAAGTCAACACCCCAACTACTGTTGGTATAGTCTCTAAGAAATCTATGTACTAGGAAGATACACTCACTTGCCTATCCTCCTAAGACGAAGACAAATATGATGTCCTCTTGTGGTGCCTCCATGATATCAAACACTGAAGATACTCTACCAAATGCAAATGAAAGTGAGAAGGGTCCTTTAGAGCAGCCCGAGAAACTAAAGTGGCCACCATTAAAGCAAAAGATTCTCCACTGTGTGAAAGTAGAAAATGTGAAGACAATTTTCCTCAGAGACCTGCCTAAGAACTTTCAACCATGTCCCAATTGCCAAGTGCAAGGCAAACCTAGGTTCAGGACACAGCTTCTAGTAAAGACTTTTTACAACTGATTCATTAGATGATGATTTTAAGGATTGATGTAAACATATATCATTACCCGCTATTACACCATATGTGCCAAGTGGGTACCTCAGTAATTAGGGAGTTTGAAGCTATGCATAAAGAAGAAAGATTGACCCCGACTCTGATTATGGACCTTCCATAGCCTTAATGTGGAGGATGTAACTAAGTTTATGAGACCACCTATTTTCTTGGCAGAAGTAATTGATATAGACAAGTCTACAATCTATCTATATAGACTCAACATTAGGCAATGATTTGCGGGCTGATCTAAACATATATCACTACCCAAGACCCCACACTTGCCAAGTAGGGAGCTCAGCTATTAGGGAGTTCAAAGTTGTATACAAAGATGCAAATTCGATCCCAGCTCCTATACCTTCCATAGACCTCTAAGAATCCTCACCTAAAAGGAAAAAGTGATTATTTTTTGTTGTTGATTGAACTAAGATAGTGTGTTCTTTAAGAGAAGCGGAGGCATTTCAGCCAATCAAAGTGTGCATGGTTGGAAAAATTTAATTTGATATGGGGTGCAAAGCTAACACTAAACCTTTGCTATGCTGAGACAATTGCATCAGCAAGCATGTTTGTCTAGATTTTTAGCAAAAAGTTACCAAGGAAACTTTGTAGTATAAAGGCTTAAGAGAAGAGGAATCATAGTGTTAACACAAAAATCTACCAATGAATTTTTGTAGTATAAGAGCTCAAAAGATGAGGACTCATAGTGTCAACACAAGCTCAAGATGGAGAGGTATGTGACATAATAAAAACTAATCCATGGCAAGGCAGTTTGATGCAATGATGATGAGGATATTATTTTTGTGGCTTTACTAACGGCTTGTGCCACCAAAAAAGGATATATATACAAAGGCATGAATCAGAGTCATGATAAGATTGAAAAGGCTAGCTAATGAGGGGGAATGAATTTATGATGGGATTGGTGGACTGAGCTATACAAAGCACAACCATCTCTCAACCATCTTACTAGATTTTTAGCACAAAGTCACCAAATAATCTTTGTGGATTAATGGAAGAGCTCAAAAGAAAAGAACTCACACTATCAACACAAGCTCGAGTTCTTTGCAATGATAAGAGTTTTGCTTTTGTGGCCTTGCTTTGGGGTTGTGCCGCCAACCAAGAACTCATACAAAGACATTAAAGATTTTAAGACCATTGGAGATTGTTACCTAATTCTTATGAAGTCTTGGTAGATTAATGAGATGTTTGGGCCTCACGTATGGTAGAGAGAATCCTTGATTAGCCTACGTGAGAAAACTAAAGGTAGAGAAATACTTTAACAAAGCAAAAAATTACTATCAGAACCCTTGATTAGTCTATGAGAGAAAAGTAAAGCAAAGAAATACTATAATAAAGATGAGAAATTACTATCACTAGAGGAAAACACACTTAAAATACATTGCACACTGCATAGGATGGACTGAAAACTTACATGGAAAAAAGAGGGAAGGAGCACACTAGAGATACAAGAAATATAGAGAATTTGATTGAGGAAAAAAACATAGATAATAGCTTTCATGGAGGTAAGGAGGGAAAGAGTTGGTTAGCATTAATAGAGCTATCTTGAAAGAAGAAACAAACAACAATTCACTAAGATTTTCAAAAAAAAAATAATTTTTATAACTTCCAAAAAGCGTTTTTGAATTTTGGAACCTTTTGAACTATGGGACTTGAACCAAGGACTTGGATGCTTATAAAAAGTTATCTTACCACTAAAATACACGTTAACTTCTGACTAATTTGGAATAAACATATCTTATATGTTTATTTTACCCAAGAGAATGCCTATTTTTACTTTCTACAACACCATTCTGTTGCACATAGTACCTACATGTGAACTATCTCTTGATTCTCTACTTTCTCAAGAAATCACCAAACTCATTGGAGAAATAATTTCTTATCCATATAATCTCAAGAATTTTATTTGCATGCCTTACCAAGGCTTTAAATATTTGAAAGTGAGCAAACACCTCACTTTTCTCCTTCATGAAATAAACCCACACTTTCCTAGTGTGGTCACATCAATAAATATAACATTATACCTATAAGCTGCAATTGTTATAGTCTTGGTTAGTCCCCATACGTTTAAATGTATAACATCCAATGACCTTGCACTGACATGATTTTCATGTGGAAAAGGATGTTTGGCCTGCTTACCAAGTTGGCATGCTTCATATTCTTTATGCATACCATCTAGTTCACACTCTTGGGTGACCAAAGTTAAAAGTTTGGTCCTCGGCTCATTTGGCCACTCTAGCTAGTGTCTCATTTGGCCACTCTAGCTAGTGTAAACACCTATTCTAAAGCTAGCACTCTCAACCAAGGATCCTGTGGTGTGCCTTCAATAGACAAATGGTGAGCATATATGTTAAATATACAATGCATGGTTTTCTAGTGAATTCCAACCATTTCAATGCTTGTGGCCCAAAGGAAGTGAAAATAATACGGTGGTGGCTGACATCGATGCCATAGAGGGTTAACATAACTCCTTCCCAATATAGATTCCATCCTCGAAATATGTCGATGAAGATGCGTCGAGGTTGTATGGATGTTGGCATTGGAAATGTTGGAGATCTTGTAAGTTCTGCATGGTATAACTAGTAATGTGTCGTTAATCCCACTTTGGATTAACAAAGATGCTCCTCCATTTGAGGACATTAATAAGTGTTATGTAATGACACTATAAAGGTTGTACATTATAAGATACTGGCCAGCCAAGGCTTTAGTTAGTAAGTTTTGGGTGCCCAAGTGTGAATAAGGGCCAGTTGTATATAAGGAAATGTCTCATAATAATGGAAAGACACAATCCCCCTTTGTGTTATGAGAGCTCTTATCTTGTCTTGTGTATGAGAGAGAGAGAGAGAGAGAGAGAGAGAGAAAGAAAGAAAGAAAGAAAGATTTTATTAACGTCTTCCAAAAGACCAAACTCGGCCTATGAGACAAATCGGAGTACCTGTATGGGGTATCCTCTGTCATCCCAACAAAATAAAAAAGTACTGAATAAAAAGCTGAATTTGGGTGTGCAGGGGATGGAGCTCTATTACTAGGAGAATGCAAAGCTATATGCATGGAGTATACAATCATGATATGCAACCTAGCTAGCTCCATCCTGTACCATACTGGGGGTATAAAATGGTATACATCAGTGAAGGGGGTGTCCACAGCTCCCTGAAGAACATGCCTGGGTGTGCTCTGAAGCAAGCCAGTCGCTTCACACCCTCTCTGTGAAACTGAGCTCTGATCTCTGTCATCTCTCTCTGGTATAGGCGTGGTGTCCGAAAGCCAGGTGTCCTCTGTCTCCTGCGGGCTCTAAGTGTCTCTGCTCTCTGGAGAGTAATTCCCTGCCGTGTAGGGGCTGGGAGGGGTATGGATCTCTGAAAAAATGTAGTAATCTGTGTCTGTCGTCCCCCCTCTGAAGCTGTCTGAGCCTGTAATAATGTCTCTCTGTGGCGCTGTATGTCTAGGATGTATCTCCCCAGTATGCGCTGGTTTGCTGTCTCAAAGATCTCGCGTAGGGAATGTGGATCTCTGAATAAAATGGGATATCTCTCTCTGATGGCTGTATATGCTCTGCATCTGCATACATAATGCTCCTCACTCTCCACCTCCTCTCTGCACAATCTGCATACCCTCTCCTCTCGTCGGGGGATCCGTGCTGCTCTGCCAATCTCAATCTCCAATCGGTGTGATGAAACTCTGAGCTGACCAATAGCCACTCGGGAGCCGTGTGGTAAAAAGCCCTCCATGTATCTAGGCCTCTCTATAAATCCATCAACAGTGATACTCATGAAGTGATCTCTGTAGTATAGCATCTTCGGTGGAAGAGGCTGTGTAGGCGATATCCATGTCTCTCCTGTATAGAGCTGCCATAGATCCTGTCTCAATACTCTGTTCCTCTCACTATGAGAGAGACGGATATGTGGTGCATCCCTGTCATACTGGAATGGTGGTAGATGATCCATGTCTAGGCCATGCTGTGAGAACCAATGTGTGACCTGTGCATACCATGATCCTCTATCTCCTGCCTCAGCCAACTATCTAGATGCCTGAAAAGCTCTGTATGATAATCTGTCTTGTGGCATCTCTCTGAATCTGTCTAGCAGGCATATAGTCTGAAATATGGCCTCTACCATCATAGGAGGCGCAGCAAACTCTGCTCGGATAATGTCATGAGGTACTGACGGTTTGCTGTGTATCATGCGTGCCATCATGAGGGCCTGTGGTCTCTCTATCTGTGTCCACCAATGGGTAGCAAGGCTTGGCGCCCATACTGCTGCTCCATACATCAATGCCGGTGTGACTAATGTGTCAAATAGCCACCCCTTCGTCCGGGGCTCCTGAAAATGCGCCTGGTGGCACTGTCTCTCTAGCATAGCCAATGCTGCATATCCCCGTGTCAATCTAGCTCTGGCTGCTGAACCCATGGTAAAGCGTGTGGCTGCTGCAGAGAAGGTAACCCCTAGGTACACATATGATGTCACCACCTCCACCTGGCATCCTGCGAGAGTGAATGTCAGCTGACTCCTGCCCTGTCTCGATGTATGAAAGACCAGAGAGAGAGAGAGAGAGAGAGAGAGAGAGAGAGAGAGAGAGAGAGAGAGAGAGAGAGAGAGAGAGAGAGAGAGAGAGAGAGAGAGAGAGAGAGAGAGAGAGAGAGAGAGAGAACTCTAGTGTATGTGCCTCTTCCATGTTTGTGTGTAGGAGAGTGAGAGGACGATTGCCTTGCATTGTGGTGTGAGCGACTCCGCGCTGTGACATAGTGGAGGTGGAGATTGGAGGATTGGAGCTTCTATAAGGGATCTTGGAGAGCCTCAAGGGACGTGAGCTTGGAAAATTGGTAAGTACCCTACGATGGTTGTTGTCTATTACTTCTTCCATTTGTGAATGTGTGGAGTTCTCTTGGGAGGTGTAGCAGCCCATAACATTTTTGGTGTCGTTGCTGGGGAAACAACCATTATTTCTTCCATCTTCTTAGAGCTCCAACTCCCATTATGCAAAATTCATTATTGCCTTTGCATTCTGAAAGTGCATTGTTAAAAACTGTGTAGATAAGGTTTGTGTGGAAGGGAAGAAATTAAAGTAGTTGTGGAAAATTGTGTGTGGAAGCGTGGGTGAGTACTTGGTATTGCCTAAAGGAAAGCTACACTTAGATTTTCTTTCAATTTTGTTGCTTTCGTTACCAATTTTGCTATTGTGAGATAGCAGTTTTGGTAACACTCTTTTTCCTGTTTTTCTTTTTAAAAAATCACAAAAACAAGGAGCCATTGGTTGTGTTGGTGACTTGCATAACATTCCTTTTGCTAGGCACAATCTTTTTGGATCTTTTGGGGACAGGAAATTATACTTTAAGTCAATCAAAACATTATTTTGTTGACTCGACTCGCAACGTGTGAAAGTGTAGGAAAGCATCACAGCATGAAATGCATTGCATTTCACGACGTGAAACAATGCCTGCCATTAGTGCTGAAAATTTTGGGATTGCCTTACTAAAGTTAGTGTGTCTTATCCTGACATGACTAACACAAGGAAAACGAAAAAGTCTTATCTCGTGAAAGTGCAGCGTAAAAATTCATGACATGAAATGCATTGGATTCCACGACGTGAAACACAGTCTGCCATTACACGGCGTGAAACGTAGTCTAATATTTCACAGAGACTTGCTATTTCACAATGTGAAAAGAGTTGTTCACAGAGTAAAGGATTATTAGACTAGAGGTAAGAGAGGGTCATGAGTGCACTATAGGAGTGTTCCTGACTCGAATCAATGCAATTCTAGACTAAAATTTTGAAGCGTGAAACACAAGTTGTTCACGGCGTGATATACATTTCATGACGTGAGAACCATTTCATAACGTGAAACACAATCCACCATTTCACGATGTGAAACGTAGTTTGCTATTTTACGATGTGAAACATAAGTGAAATCTGAGCATAACACTTGGAGTAGTGAGTTAGCTTGTTGAATTGTATTCTCATGCACTTGAGGTCAGGGAAACTTATTGGAGATGAACTTACCCCTGAGGAAAGTGCATCTAATCACCCAAGTTCTTCCTACCAAAGAAATGTTGGTTCAGGTTGCTCGATGAGCACTCAATTAAGTGTTGTAGCTTGGAGAAACCTGACCACTGTAGATACTAGTAGCAAAGAATCCATATAGAAGAAGGATTAAGGCTCTCCAGACTTGGAGAGGAAGGGAAACCAGCTTCTCTTGCAAAGTCCAATGGAATCTTTGATATGGCAAGGGGATTTTTTGGTCTCCAACACGACACAGAAGATGAAGTGCAATCTATGGGCATGGGCCCATCAACAAGCATGGGACACAATCCAAAGCCGAACTTACCAACACATACAGCCCTAACGTCTGGAACTAGGAACACTAACCCTTTGAGACTTAGTGGAATGACTCCTAGGGTTAAGAGGGACAAGGAAAATGCTACCAAGACTGGTCAAATCTTCTTCCCCACATCTGAGGAATTAGAAGTTGATATAAAGATGCCAGAAGCAGAGCATTAATTGTGGCTTCTAAGCTTACAAAGGCAAGATCTCAATACACAAAGAATGATGGTAGAACAGAGGAAAATTAGTAATTTGAATTTGTTATGACCATGTGGCAAGGAGCCATGGATAACATGGGGATAGGAATGGAAGAAGGAGAGATACTAGCCCTAGAATCCATAAATGAGGAGCGCAAGGTTGAGGAAGACCTCGAATTGCAAGAAGAAGTGGACAATCTACCTAGGGCATTTGCCGCCGGAGGAGAGGATTGGCTCTACACAAGAAAGAAGATAAATGAAATGATTAATAATCCCACATTCTTGCAAAGCATGGAACTGCCTAGACCTACCCATAGAGCTCGATTGGATAGATGGAACTAGGTAGGGTAGATGAGCTCTAGGTAGGGGGATAGCTCCTCGAAGGTCAATAATAGATCCCCACACAGATCCAAATACAACCACAAGGGTAGATTTATTGTATGGCTGTAGAAATGGGCAGAGGCATGGTTAGGAAACTAGGCACAACCCTTGAATCCCCAGACCATCTCAGATGAAGCCCCACATCATTTTGAAACTTGTGCAAAAGTTGTCAGGAGATGGGGACCAGATCCAACACATAGAGATCTTTGAGTCAACATGTGAAACATGTGGGCCGGTGAGCTTGTGACCATGATACATGCATTTTCTCTAACTTTATAAGGGAAAGCCCACCAATGGTATCGAACCTTAAAGCCTAAAGATAAAGTAAATTTCACGTGGCTTAAGAATGTGTTCATACTGAGCTTTGCTTGAAGTGGTGATAGATGGAGTCGTGTGGCTCAACTCCCTAACATCAAGCAAAAAGAAAATGAATCCATGCGAGATTATGTTTCTTGACTCAAGTACCTAAACTCAAGATGCAAAGTGAGGGAAAGGCTGTGATCAGTTATTACCTTGCTTCCGGAGAGGAGTCCAAGATCATAAGATGCATGATTATCTTGTGTTAGCTCGACCGACTACTCTAGATACGTGCTGTAAGTTGGCTATTAAATATGAAGATAACATGCTTTAGTTGCCACAACCAAAAGATGTCAAGGAGGTCGCTTCAGTAGTAGTAGCCTTTAGCACAATTGCCAGCACCTAGAGTGCCTCTAGCTTTACTAGCACCACCAATGCAACCCAATGTGGCTGTAAGACAACCAAATACGTCCTACTTACCAAGAGGAATGTTCAGGATGTGGGACATGTTGCCATTACCGCCACCTACTCTACTACCACAGCCACCACCGGCCAAGATCAACTAGGTGTTGATTGAAGGACCCTTGGAAGAGGGGGAAGCTATGTGCGAAGTAGAAGTGAATAATAACTACTATGAGGAACCAACTGAGATTACACCGGAGTATTATGTCTTACAAAATAGCACGCTAACTTACCAATGTTTCAAATGACGGTACAGTGGAAGGGAAAAGACATAAACTCGACTATGAGAAGGGGACCCATGCAGTGTTATAAAAATGAATTTTTATAATTAATTTACTAATTATGTTCAGCTCCTCTAAGACTTTGAAGTAAATTTCCAATGGAGATCTCGAAAAATCTACCCTTTTAGAATGAAATTTGACTATATATGGTCACATTTTCCTCATAATTGTCTATCCTTGGATCATTCAAGATCAAGAAAAAATACATAATTTTTTATATAAAGATGTGCTGTATAAAAAATTAGTCTTTTTGTATACTTTTAAAACATATAATAATTAATTTAAAATAAAAATTACATGCAAAAATTACTCAATAAATCAAGTTAATATCTCTATTATATGCTTATCTTGTATGCAAAGTGGGGATGGAATTGGAATTAAAACAAGGAAGTTATTAACATTTTATGATCGTACTATCTACTTGTCTAAGTTTGGGACATGCCAAATGTACTATCTACTTGTCTAAGTTTGGGACATGCCACATGTACTATATTTGTGACGCATAAAATTTGGCATTTAAAATTTTTTATTTTTGATCAGACTATATGTTCAAGTGCATGACTAAGAGTGTGATGTTTCATTAGACGAGCTCAATATCAAATTCCTTTACTAAGTGGGTGAGATTAGCCAGTTTTAATGAAAAAATGATTGTTTTTTGCTTTAAAAAACTTGGAAGGTGATCCAAAGTGAGAACCCTTATTATATGAAACCCCCCTCCCCTCCCTCCCCCCCCTTGCTCCACCTGAGAATTATGATGAGATCCCAAACCTTAGACTTGTAGAGTGAAAAGTGCTAGAAATTCAAAAAAAGCCAAGCTTATAATTTTGATGCCTGGGCCTTGCAACTCATCGTAGCCCAGAGCTTAGAATTGAACCATTGGTTACCTTGGTTCACCTTTTGATGAGATAGAAAAAACACAAAGATTTTCTCACAAAAAACATAAAGAATTTCTTACAAAAAACACAGAATTTTGATGAGATACAAAAAAAACACAAATCTATTTTCTCACAAAAACCTCAAAGGCCTACTGAAACTGAAAATGCAGAGAGACTTTCCCACATAAATATACCTCAAAAGGCTCAGAGCTTTTATTGACTCAGATTGAAAAAACATAAAGATTAAATCCCCATAAATAGTTGAAGTTTGACATATACTGTGACACAAAGTTGGGGTTTTGACTTCGGTCACTTCTTAGAATCAAAACACACTTGTATGAAACCTCACAACCTCCTCACCTCCCTTTCTCTCCCTAGGTTAAGATAAAGATAAACACATCAAAGGTGAGATTATAATTCATGGAAGGAAAGATGAAAGGCTCAGGAGAAGCAAGAATTTCTGCCAGTCTTGCAGCTCCAAACAAGAGGGCAATTCTTTGTTGGAAGAAAATCTTCCGACTCAGGATTATGTGAACGGAAACATACGGGGAATGTTGGTAAGGTTCATCCGTATTGGGTGATTTGGACGGAACATCTTAAATTAAAAGAATATAGCAATCACTTACAAGAGGATAAGATACATGGGATTTGCTTTTTTGATAAGAGATTAAGAGGAATCAATCATTATTAAGAAGAAATAATGGCCAAAAGTTTATAAAAACAGAGATACACAGAATTACAGTTTTAAATCCATATAGACTGTACAAAAGAGGATTACATAGGTACGTAGAGATTAAGAGGAATTAATCATTATTAAGAAGAAATAATGGCCAAAAGTCTATAAAAACAGAGATACACAGAGAATTGCAGTTTTAAATCCATATAGACTGTACAAAAGAGGATAACATAGGTACGTAGAGCTTGAAGAGAGCTTTGCGCCTATATAAAAACTTTCGAAAATGGGCAACCGAAGCGAAAAGTTATGTGCATTTTACTACAAGACTATAAAACTACCAAAATTCACCTAAAAGTTAGCAACTTTGGGAGAAATTCTGATCATCAATGAAGTAAAGGATTAAGAAATTAGTTACATGAGTAGAAAGAGTATATAAAGAGCTTCCTAGCCATATGATCACTTTTAGAAATTGATACCCGAGTGATGAGTAATTACCGGTTGAAATTTGGGTATTAGACCACAAAAACTGCACTTCCCTCTCTTTGCAGCATAAAACCTCAATTTTCACATAGACTCTTGCCTTTCATCTCCTTCATGATTTAAGCTAGAGGGTAAGGGTTAACATTGCTCAGCGGACAATCGTAAAGATTTACCTATGGTCCCCAAAGTCTTTCCACATGCTCATTACCACTAAAACCATTGGTACCTCCAAAGGAGGGCGGCAATAAGGCAAGGGCTACCTTGAGAAGTCATAGGCCCACCAAGATAATAACTCCTTATCCCACTTATCATCATGAATCATCAAAGAGGTCCAAAATTGGGTTAAGCATGAGGAGCTAATGCTAAATGAGACATTCACATGTAAAGAGAGTGTTTGAATAAGGGTTTGAAGATAAGAGAATGGCAATGACACAAAATGCTCAATTGAGGAGGCTTCATTCATTGATTTGAAAGGGAGAGGAGAGCTTCTTTTATAGGTAGAGAATCACCCTCTCTTCCACTGTTACAAATTACAACATAAAAATCTTCAACCCTTCTGACATAAGGGTAAATGTCACCATCAATTGTCCTCTTAGGCTAAGTCTTCTATTGATTATTAAATTGAAGACTTTTTGACTTTGAAAGTGTGATGAGATAATAGCCAAGTCTAAGTGGCATGTAGGTGGAGATCCCACTTACACATGGCATAATTCTCCTCTTCCATATAGGCATTCTAGAAGAATCTTTCCCAATTATGCACCTACACACACTCCTCCACATGCCTTCCACACTCCCCAATTTATAGCCTTATGGTGGTGAATACTATATTAATAATATAATTAAAATCCATGTGAGCATGAAGGCCCACTTTTATTTTCCACATCACTAGCCTATCTACCATACCAAAGTATTTATCAAGCATACTTGTGGTATTTACAATCTGTGCACCCTAAATCAAGTAAAACCATTATATTTGAAGATAGAATGCTGTTATCTGAGTAGCCGCCAAGCCGCCGTACCACCACACCGTTATTCCATTGTGGGCACCGCAATCTTCTTGGACAATCTTCCACCTTATTACCATTAAGAAACCATCAAAATATGTACAAAATTGAAAATGAAAGATATCAATTTTTCATGTCACATCTTTCCTCCCCCCCAGTAGATCCTCCATGCTTGTCTTGGGGGTCTGCTGGCCATGGTGCTCGAGGGTAAAATATCTTTAGCTGGTACTCATTGGCACGTCCGGGAACCTCCTAAAAAGATAGGTGTTATTTTTGAACTTTTGCTTTATCCTGAAGGGGCCTTCCCAGCGTCCAAGAAGCTTCTTATCTAGCCGTTTCTCCACACGGCCATCATACCTAGATCATGACTAAGCTTCCTTGCTTGAGTTCTGGCTTCTTCTTCTTCTTCGTGAGGGTTTCATGCCTTGCCTTGTGCTGTTGTTGTGCAGCCTCCAAATTTTGAAGTGCCTGAAGTCACCTCTCATCCAAGGTCTCCAGTTGTACTAGACATTGGGCATGTGTTTCTTCTTCATTATTCAAGCATGCAAAAGATGTGCGAAGGCTTGTGATTTTCAATTCTATTAGCAAAATAGCCTCCATTCCATAAACTAACTAAAAAGGTGTGAAACCAAGAGAGAGTTTATGAGTTGTCTTATAGGCCCATAGGACCTCTGGCAAATGCACATCCCACTTTCTCTTCATAGTATCCACTAGCTTAGACAAAGATCCACAAAGCAGTCCATTAGTTTTTTCTACTAAACCATTACGTTGGGGAGGATAATAGGGAGTTGACATAGCATGCTTTATTTTTAATTTCTGCCACCAAAGCTTCAATGAAAGACCTCTCCCCATCCGTAAGGATTTCTAATGGGCACCCAAATCAGGCATATATGTATTCCCTGAGAAAGGATGCCATAGCCACTGCTTTATTATTGACCATGGCCTTTGCTTTTGCCCACCTTGTTGCATAATCTGTGGCCACCAATATGTAATACTTCCCATGTGAGGAACGAGGAAGTGGGCCCACAAAATCTAATCCCCACCTTTCAAACGGACCATATGCTGGGATAGGGTTTAAGGATCCGGGATCCAATTGCTTATGCCCATATGCCTGGCATACTTCACAGCTTCTGCACCACTCATAGAAATCCTTGCTGAGTCAAGGCCAATAATAACTTGTGTTAAGGATCCTCCGAGTTGTGCTAGCTGAGGCAAAGTGACCTTGCTTGTAAAGAACATCCCCTAGAATTGTGTAAGGATGAGCTTTCCTTGTAAGCCTTTGCTTCTGTTGAGGATTCAATCTAGGAGGGAAGTATCCTGTACCTAAATAGTGTTGAACATCTTGGAGCTCAGGCCCAACTTGTATCCATTAATGCAAGAATAGCTACTTTGAAAGAAGCCAAAGTTTTAGTAGCCAACTCATCAGCCTTTTGATTATCCTTCTTGTTAACATGCACAAATTCACAAAACTCAAAAGCTTCTTTTAACTCCATTGCCCTTTTATACAATTCTTGGAGATTAGGACTCCTTGCCTTATATTCTCCTTTCATTTGTTCGATGACTAATTGCGAATCTCCTTTAACCTCTACCTCTTTAATTCCATCTTTTATGCAATCTTCTAATCCCCAAATTAATGCATTGTACTCAACCACATTATTTGATATAGCCTTTGGAAATTCCCTACCCTTGGTCCATACCTCTTTTCCTTCTGAATCAAATAAAACTATCCCCCCAGCCCCACATTGCCTGGAAGGGCTAAAGGCTCCATCAAAATGCATAGTGAAAGCAGTTGGTGGTGTCTCCAAATCTTCATATACTTCTTTCTTTGTTCTTGTTCCTTCTTCCTCTTTCTTTCTTGTAAGCAAATCTGCAAGAGAGGCCCTAGTGGTGTAAAGAAGGTTGAGATGTGAGGAAGAAAAAAGGGCGAGGTAACAAGTATGACCTGAACTTCTTTACTGCAAAAACAAGAGACGAACCATCTTTCTCCATTTCACCATATCTCTCCTTGGCATCAATGAGTTGTCGGCTTGCATAATCCACTGGTTACATATGCCCTTGCTCTCCCTTTTGTAAGAGTATAGCACCCACTGAATGTGACGAGACACTTGGGTTCACATAAAAATTCTCCCCCCACCTAGGAGGCTGCACAATTGGACTTTGACTCATGCATTCCTTGAGCAAACAAAAAGATTGAATTTGATCGGGTTCCCATTGGAAAGAAACATTCTTCTTTGTCAACAGATTTATAGGATACATCTTCTCAGAGAACATGCCAACAAAGCGTTGGTAATACTTTGTTTTACCCAAAATCCTCCTTACCTCCCTTACATTGGTAGGTGGTGGGAGGGCCACAATTGCCTGCACCTTCTCAGGATCCATCTCTATGCCTTCTTCTAAGATAACATGTCCCAAGAGAACCACCTTCCTTCGTGCCAAGCGGCATTTTCTAGGATTAAGACACCCTTTTGCATCATCAATACTTTGCAAGGCCAACCTCAACTTTTCCAAGTGATCCATGTGGCTTGAATAAATGCAAAAATCATCCAAAAAGACCCTTATAAACTTTCCCAAGTAAGTGCAAATACCTAACTCATGAAGCGTTGAAAAGTTGCTGGTGCATTGGTCAAGCCAAATGGCATCACCCTATAGGCATACACTCCCCAAGGGGTGATAAATGAGGTTTTCCTTTGATCTTCTTCACAAATCCGGATTTGAAAGTATCCAGAGTATCCATCACACACTAAATACAACTCATGACCTGCAACTTGATCCAAAATCTCATCCTGAAAGGGTGGAGGATAATAATCTCTCTTTGTGCATGTATTCAGAGGGTGAAAGTCCACACACACACGCCATTTTCCACCCTTTTTGGGAGTGACTACAACTGGGAAAATCCACTCTGAATTCTCTACTGGAAAAATAAATCCAGCTTCAAGCAAATTAGTTACCTTATTCTTAAGCACCTTCACTTGCACTACTCCCAAACGCCTTAGCTGCTATGCCACTGGCTTACTTCGGGGCTTGAGATCAATCTTGTGCTCTACTAGGGTAACTTGGCGTACTTGTGAGTAGCTGTTTGCAAAAAGGTTAAGAAATCTATCCAACATTTTTAAGTAATTTCCCTTTCATCAGTAGTACCTGGTATGGACTCATCAAGAAGAAGTTCATTCTGTTGGTGAAGACTAGTGAGGTCCACATCTCCTTTCTTGAACATGGTTGAAGAAGCTTCCCCTTCCAAGGCTCCATTGTCTTTAGCATCCCCTCGATCCCTTCCTAGGGAAAGACCAAATGCAACTCCCTCCACCTCCCCTTTTGAGATGGAATACTTGGAGCTACCACTTGTCTCCTCTTCATCGGATTGACTCTGACTGAACTTTCGAAAGTTGAAGGTTCACCTCTTATCACTTTCTTGCGAGACGACTCTTGATGTTGTAGTGGACCTTCTTATTCTCACCTTGTAGAATAAGATCACCTGTCTCCCACTTTTGAATTGCCTTCACTTGGCGAAGCCATGGCCTATCCAATATCAATGGGTAAGCCCTAGCATCAGGCTTTGCGAGACGACTCTTGATGTTGTAGTGGACCTTCTTATTCTCACCTTGTAGAATAAGATCACCTGTCTCCCACTTTTGAATTGCCTTCACTTGGCGAAGCCATGGCCTATCCAATATCAATGGGTAAGCCCTAGCATTAGGCTTTGTAGGAATGTCCTGGAAAGTTGAAGGCACAGAAATGCCACATACATCCACTCCCAAATTCCTGACAATTCCTAAGGTTTTCACCCTAGTATTATCATCACAGCAAGTTTGATGCAATAGGGAGAGTTAGTAGAAGACAACTTTAAATCGGCATCTTTCATTGTTTTTTCACTCATGACATTGATTGATGCACCTCCATCAATGTATGCATTAGAAATTGTTTGCCCCTCAATGATGACATCAATCATAGGCACATCATCTCCTACATCAATATCCACCTTTTGAGCCATAGGAGTCCCATTATCCCTCTTCTTCTTTTTCTCAGATTCCCTTGTGCTAGCCAGCTTACCCCATTCCTTTATGAGCTTTGGAGAGAGTGCCAAAAGCTGCCCAAATGTGATTTGTTCCGTTTTCTCCCTAAGATCTATTAAGAGGTCATAACTAAGAGATTCTTGTCTAAGAGGAAAGTCAGATTGTCCAATTTTTCTCTTAGACGACTTCTTATTCTTCTTATTTTTCTCCTCTTCTTCAGATTTATGTTCTTGTTCTTCTTCTTCTTGGCTCCTAGTTTTATGACCCCTTTTTGCCATTAATGGTATCAATGTTTCCTCTTCTTCTTCTGAGCATGTTTCCTGTAAAAGTGCTAAACTTTTATCCTCTCTTTTTCTCAATTTTGGACACTCAGTGCGATCGTGCCCCTTCTCTTGACATTCTTGTTCTTCTTCTTCTTGGCTCCTAGTTTTACGACCCCTTTTTGCCATTAATGGTATCAATGTTTCCTCTTCTTCTTCTGAGCATGTTTCCTGTAAAAGTGCTAAACTTTTATCCTCTCTTTTTCTCAATTTTGGACACTCAGTGCGATCGTGCCCCTTCTCTTGACATTCATAGCATGTGACACTACTTTTATCCCTAGGTTTATCCTCAACTCGTGGAACCCTAGGTGGCCTTGCGTTGACTAAGTGTAACTTCAAATCAGCAAATTCTGCCATAAGTTATGCAATGTTATGATCCAAGGATGGAGCTTGTACCTGAGATGTTGAGGCTATCTCTACTCGTGGTGGGGTCGGCACACTCGGAGAAGGTTGGAATGTGGACTCAATATGAAGAGTGGCCTCCTTCTTCAAAGCAATACGAAGAGCCTCTTTAAAATTAGTGGAATCTTTGCTAAGAACTTTTCCATGCAAGCGAGGATCCAAACCCATGATAAACTTCTCATCTTAAGGTGCTCCATTGCTAAAGAACTCTTTGAATCTCACATAGAAGGTGAAAAAGAAGAAGCAACAAAATGTAAAGCAGCTTGTTGATATTTGATGAACAAGGCTTCATATCTCACTGAAAAGGTAGAAACTGACTCTCCTTCCTTTTGGAAAATCTGATCCAATTGCAATAGTAAAGCATTTGGTGACTCCACTGTCCCAAATCTCTCCTTCATTGCTTTGGTCAACCTTTCCCAATCATTCGTGGACTCCTCTGGCAAAGCCTCATGCCAAGGCCACACCCTCCAAGAAATCTGAAAGTATTTCTGTCCTCTCCTTCATAGACCAATCCGTCAAGCGGCATGCTCGATTAAACTCTCGGAGATAACTCCCTGGGTCTTCTCTTTCCGATCATTGAAACACCAGAATGTTGAACATCTTGCACCAAAAGATGAGTAGCAACAAGAAAAATTTACTTATTTCATCTTTTCTTTAATCATGCGGGACCTTGAGGTTAAAATAGAATAATTCCAAGTAAACCTGCCCATCGTCTCCACCAAAAGATGTGACACAAAGTTGGGCTTTTGACTTCGGTCATGAAACCTCACAGCCTCCTCACCTCCCTTTCTCTCCCTAGGTTAAGATAAAGATAAACACATCAAAGGTAAGATCATAATTCATGGAAGGAAAGATGAAAGGCTCGAGAGAAGTAAGAATTTCTGCCAGTCTTCTTGCAGCTCCAAACAAGAGGGTAATTCTTTGTTGGAAGAAAATCTTTCGACTCAGGATTTTGTGAACGGAAACATACGGGGAATGTTGGTAAGGTTTATCCATTCGAATTGGGCAATTTGGACAGAACATCTTAAAGTAAAAGAATATAGCAATCACTTACAAGAGGATAAGATACATGGGATTTGCTTTTTGGTAAGAGATTAAGAGAATTAATCATTATTAAGAAGAAATAATGGTCAAAAGTCTATAAAAACAGAGAAACACAGAGAATTGTAGTTTTAAATCTATATAGATTGTACAAAAGAGAACTATATAGGTATGTAGAGCTTGAAGAGAGCTTCGTGCCTATATAAAAACTTTCGAAAACGGGCAACCGAATGAAAAGTTATGAGCATTTTATTACAAGACTATAAACAAAATTCGCTTAAAAGTTAGCGACTTTGGAAGAAATTCTGATCATCAATGAAGTAAAGGATTAAGAAATTAGTTACATGAGTGGAAAGAGCAGATAAAGATATTCCTAGCCATATGATCACTTTTAGAAACCAATACCCGAGTGATGAGTAATTACCGGTTGAAATTTGGGTATTAGACCACAAAAACTGCACTTCCCTCTCTTTGCATGAAACGTCAATTTTCACATAGCCTCTTGCCTTTCATCTCCTTCATGATTCAAGCTAGAGGAGGGTAAGGGTTAACATTACTCAGCAGATAAAGATTTACCTATGGTCTCCAAAGTCTTTCCACATACTCATTATCGCTAAAACCATTGGTACCTCCAAAGGAGGGCGACAATAAGGTAAGGGCTACCTTGAGAAGTCACAGGCCCACCAAGATAATAACTCCTTATCCCACTTATCATGAATCATCAAAGAGGTCACAGGCTCACCAAGATAATAACTCCTTATCCCACTTATCAAAGAGGTCCAAAATTGGGTTAAGCATGAGGAGCTAATGCTAAATGAGACATTCACATGTAAAGAGAGTGTTTGAATAAGGGTTTGAAGATAAGAGAATGGCAATGACACAAAATGCTCAATTGAGGAGGCTTCATTCATTGATTTGAAAGGGAGAGAAGGGCTCCTTTTATAGATGGAGAATCACCCTCTCTTCCATTGTTACAAATTACAACATAAAAATCTTCAACCCTTCAGTGACATAAGGGTAGATGTCACCATCAATTGTCCTCTTAGGCTAAGTCTTCTATTGATTATTAAATTGAAGACTTTTTGACTTTGAAAGTGTGATGAGATAATAGCCAAGTCTAAGTGGCATGTAGGTGGAGATCCCACTTACACATGGCGGAATTCTCCTCTTCTATGTAGGCATTCTAGAAGAATCTTTTCCAATTATGCACCTACACACACTCCTCCACATGCCTTCCACACTCCCCAGCTTGTAGCCTTATGGTGAGTACTATATTAATAATACAATTAAAATCCATGTGAGCATGAAGGCCCACTTTTATTTTTCACATCACTAGTCTATCTACCATACCAAAGTATTTATCAAGCATACTTGTGGCATTTACAATATGTGCACTCTAAAATCAAGTAAAACCATTATATTTGAAGATAGAATGCTGTTATCCGAGTAGCCGCCAAGCTATCGCATCACCACGCCGTTATTTCATTGTGAGCGTTGCAATCTTCTTGGCCAAGCTTCCACCTTATTACCATTGAGAAACCATCAAAATATGTATAAAATTGAAAATAAAAGATATCAATTTTTCATGTCACAATACTACCATGGGCTTCTTTGCAAAAGCATGCCTTTGAGTGTGTTTACAAGGAGGTTAAGAAGATTTACAACTATGCAAACGGCTTGAATCCGAAGACAGGTTCTGGGCGAGGGTTGTGTTGAACGAGCTGCCAAGCCCTGGGGAGGTCTTGGCAATGGTGAAGGTGGGCTTCCAACCATGCCTTGTGCTCTAGAGAGAGACTCTTCATTCTCTCTCCTTCCAGGCAGCGAGGCACTTGTGGGTTGTGCGTGCACGGGTCTACAGAACGGGCCACACGTGTGCAAATGGCGCCCTTGCGGAGCTCTCCGAAGTCGAGAATCAATGGCAGCACGTTGCCCCAGGCTTGGGCTGTGTAGCCAAACGTGGACGCAGCACTGGTCGCCAGATTATCACTGAAACTCAGCAGCAGGATCTCCACATACGCTAGCTGCGACTGCAGGAAGCTGTGATCTTCTGCACGTAAATCGCAGAGCGTGTGCACTCTCACCACCTTGCCGTCAACAGTGCCCGGATGCTGGCTGTAGAGGGCCTTTATCCTCTCGTAGTATCGTCCCTGCAAGGATGCCACCTGAACCCCAACGTCCACTAAGTGCCCCTGATCAGTACCCCCTGACTGCAGCAGTTTCTCGCTGTTCGCCATCGCTGCTGCAGTATACGTACTGTCACCTCTGTCGTGATCAAGTAGTCTGGGCAGGAAACTGTGGTTCATCAAACACTCTATTATCATGTCGCTTGCATTGTTATCAAACGCTGCAGGATCCCACCCATATGTCAGTAGCCGCACCTGAACGCCCACCTTGGTTATGGAGCTTGAGAAGTGGCCTCTGTACTCCTGAAGCACGAGTGCCCATATCTCATTAGATGGGTTGAGCAAGAGCCTGCTAATGAGAGCAAAGCTGAGGTCCGGGGATGGGAAAAGCAGCGCCATTTTGAGCCAGAATGAGGGCACTAAGAAGAGGGTAGGGACGAGGTACTGGTTAGAGGACCAGGAGGCCCAGGTGACCTTCTGCAAGGAGCTAGAGAATTGGATGTTTTCACAGAAGAACTGAGAGTCCCCAGGTGTTTGGTCATGTCTGAGGTTAAGGATGAGAGAGTTGTAGGTGGTGTTTTCTCTGATGAAGGGGCCAAGGTAAGGGCCGAGGGGATGGTAAGGGAAGTCAGGGGGCAGAAGCCAGCTTGAGTGAGGGAAGGGCTCACAGAGAAGCTCCTGCATGCTCCTTCTTGTGTCTATGAGAAGCACTCTGTCAGTGAGCATTGCATAAGCCCAAGCTGATGCCAAGGACAGAAACCTGTTTCCAAGGCCCTCAACTCCATCCAAGTAGATCAGATACTTGCACCCACCTTCCACCACCCTCTCTCCCACTTGTTGATCATAGCTTGATATGATGAAAAGATGGGTTATATTCTTGCCTTCTGTGCACTTCCTATGGAGCTCCCCATACCTTCTCCACTCCTGTTGGAGCTCAGCTGGTATGGCTAAACGCTTTGTGGGCTTCCTCAACTTCAACTGCTGAGTCCTGCTCAGGCATTTAGCATCATCTTCGACTTCTGCAGTTCTAGTCTCTGCATTATGTGCCCCGATTGGCTTCACTGCATTGAAAGCATGATCCGCTCTGTAATCTTGCTTTGCAACCAGGAGGAGGACAACCAGCACAACCACTAATACAAGAGCAGAGCAGAAAGGCGAGAACAGCTTAGCCATGCACCAAAAAACCTTAGCCATGGATTAACTCCTTAACAAACACACTAATACAAGACCACAGCGACATCAATTAAGCAGCTTATAAGCCATTAATTAGCCATGAGCATTGTAATTAAGGATAACAGCAATTGATGCGTACTCTTTGATTCGTAGACTTCGGGGTCTTCCTCCATAGCTGTGGGTACTGTGCTTGATTGAGAGTTTCTACGGCGTCGTGCGGCCTTCATGGAGTTTCTACGACGTCGTGCGGCCTTCGTGCTTCAATTTACTAAGTTTTTCTCTTAAGTTTATTTTCCCCAAACGAGTGATCGGAAATCTACCCATTTTCAAAGGTTTATATATCCCTTTCTCATGTTTAAGGTCAATATTGGTGCCTTGAGATTGAGTTCTCAAAAGAAATACAAAAAAATGCCCATTTTTAAGTGTGCACCTTGCAAGGAGTAAGGCTTCACTCCCCTCTAATATGGGTTCGTCTCCTTCCCTCTCCCTTCCCCTTGATTCATCACATTACTCATCTCTCTCCTCTTCCCTAAGACCCCTCTCCCTTATGCACCTCTGTCCTCCTTCCCTCTCATAGCCATCAAGCCTCGTATGAATTTTCTTGTTCCCTCTTCTTCCCATGCAGTTCTCTCAACTTTTCTCTAGACGATGAACCCTATCCTTGAGAATATTTCCTCATTCTTCTTTATGTTCATACATGCAAAACCATAGTAAGTTTCTATGTACTTTTTGGAGCATTTTGTTGCTTATTTCAATAGATTTTATCACTAGTCTAGCTTTTGGCACACCATTTTTGTTGTTTTAATGTCTAATTGTTGAGGAATACAAGAGAATAATTCATTTTAACCTACATGCCTAGAAGGATCAGTATTAACAAGAGTAAGCATCATTTGATAGGACTCTCGATAGGATTTCACTTCCCTATAATTGGGTTTGATTACATTTCTTCTTCTTCTTCCCTCTCCCTTATGCCTAGGTTTTGCATGATACACATATTTCTCCTCCTTCTTCCCTCTTTCTCCTTCTCTCTTCCTCTCAACTAACAAGATCCTCTCATGAGATTCTTTCCTTGTTCTTCTTTATGTTTATAGTTCCAAATCCTTGTTGATTCTCTATGTGTTTTTGGAGCATAATGGTGCTTGCTTCAATAAATTTATTACCACACTAGCTTTTGGTATTGTTTTTAAATGTCTAATTATAAGGAATACAAGAGAGTACTCCCTTTTAACCTACACACCTACAAGGTTCATTATTAGGCATCTATTAATAAAACTTTACTTCTCTATAACCAGGGTTAATTATGCTTCTTACTCTTGCCTCTCCTTCATCCATAGGTTTTAGCATACTAATAGCAATTCTTTGCAATGGCCATGGTGTTTTCCATAATAATAGCACCCCATGCTATTTGCATTTTGATTTCTTTGCCAACGACCTCTGCCCCTCTAGCTCCCCTTACTTGTAGAGTGGACTCTTCCACATGTTTGTACATTACATTTGTTGTTATTGCCCTCCATGACTTCTATTTTCAAAATAGCACCATACACCTCAGCCTCTAGATATGATGATGTGCCTACCTCTATCTCTACTTGTATTGGAGTAGAAGTCCTGCTCATGTGAATTTTTGGAGGATGAACCTCCCCCGATATTTATCTCCTCATGAACAATGTTTCCATGTGGAGCAGATTCAAGTGATAAGAACAAACTACGATGAGAAGTAATCTGCTTACTAGCACCACTATCAAAACACCTGGCATGTACATATGTAACAACCATATGTACCTCCTGTGAAGGGTCAAAACTGCATTGCACAATGCAAGTCCAATCATCATGTGCATAGTTTCCAGATTCTTTGTATTCTACATTAGATTCTGATACATCAGCTAGCCATACCTGAGTCTTTGTTTTTCTCCTTCTCCAGCCACTTTTTTCACTCATTAATGTAGTGACCAGGTTTCGTGCAATAGTTATATTTTTCCTTTTTCTTAGCTTGTCACCTTCCTTATATGTAGGCTTTCTCAATGACTCTGATTTTGGCTTGTAACTACCCTAAGAAAAGGATTTACCTTTGCCTCTTTGTTAACTGGTAACAAAAGCCTCATCTCCTGTACGCATGACATATCTGTTTTTCCTAGATTGCTCTTCTTGCAAGAGCACAAAAACCAACTCCTCAAACTTTAAGGCATTTAGATTGCCTTTCATCATGAGTTTGATGGTAGAAGAAAACCTCTAACATGAGTTTGATAATACATTCAAGATGGTAGGCACCAATGAAGTGTCAAGATATACTTCATCAATCAACACTTGCCAATTGCTCCTTAAAATCCTTGATTTTTATAAGGAAATTGCCCATGGAGTCTCCCTCATTCATATGCTTTGACTATAATTTCTTGCATAGATAAGCAATACATGATTTATTACGTACCTGGTGTGAGGTGAAAAAAAGAAAGAAAACCCTGCCTCTATAGCCCTTCCACCTCGCAAACTTGGAAAACAACACACGAACGGAGGCACCACCAGCCACCACCGGCTGGAAACACTTGCCAAACTTCACCACCCAACCCATGCCAGACAAACAGCATCAAACAGGGGCACCATAGACCAAAGCAAACACCCAGTAATATATTTCTAGTGACAACATTTCATACAAGCTTCTCCCGACACAGAAGCCTTACTCACACAACCATAAAAACTCACTCAGGCCTGTCTCACTGCCGAGGATACACCACATCCCCAATCACCACATGATCCCCTCGCCTGCGTGCTGTGCCAATCACACCAGAATGAACCCGGCCACTCTCTCTTCAGAAGGCACCCACACCAGCTAACCTTCAACTCTCTGCAGCCCATCACTTCTGCATGTGTCACCAGCAGCAGCATTCCAAATGCATTCTCTCTCTCTGTCACTCTGGGCTGATCCTCTGCCAGCTTCACAACAAACCCAAGCAGCTTATCTGCCCTGCTCCCGGCCCACCACCAAGCAGCAACACCTATCTTCTCTTCTCTGCTTCACTCGGCACCCACTCTACTGTCCACAGCCCTGTCTCCTAGGCGGCCCACACCAGCCCTCGTAGATCACCTGTCCACAGCCACACGTTGTCCACTATCACTAACCGAACCAAGGCCACACCACCTCAGTCCGTCCACGCTCCAGCCTTTGCTTACGCGGCCCACGAACTTCAGCTCTCGCATGTGCAGCAGCCAGGCCACCAACTTCAAGGCAGCCTCCCTGCGTTTTGCCTTCAGCTGCGCTCCACACTCCCAGCGCCTCTGCTCTGCCTCGATCACCCTTGACAGTTACCTTGCGCCAACCATAGCTGCGCCCACTTCATCCATCGCCAGCCTGTTGCTAAGGCTTAAGTGCTTCCACTAGCTCCCACACGACCCACACCTTGACCTGTCGGCTTTTCACCAGCAGCCTGTCCACACCTCAAAGGCGGCCTCCCTCTCTGTGCCAGCCTGTTCCCTTTAACACCAGCCACTCGCCATGCATACCCAAAACCAAGGCGATTCTGGCCCGCTCCAGCTGCTCTGTCACCTTTGACGCTAGTCACACACGCTCCTTGACAACTGTCGCCAGCCTGAACCTTCAACGCCTGCAGCTTCCACACACTGTAGACCTGCACAGCAGCTGCGCCCTCCTAGCGCTAGTCAGCTCACGCCCAAGAGTCCCCCATAACAACAAGGCGGCCTCACTTTATCTGCATCTCCCACATCTCCCGCCAGCTCCACGCTTTCCACAAGTTTCTGGACTCCTTCGCTGGCGCCCACTCAAAGCTCCGTGCCAACGTTACCAGCCGGCCACATCATCCTTATTTTTTTTATTTTATTTATTATGAAAAATGGCCACCATGTTATTCCTTTTATTGTTCAATGCTACCTTGGCCCTTTTATCATCAATTATCCCCCAGATTTTCCACACACATTTCACATATAACTTCGTGTGCCCACTGTACTTCAGGACGCCCACACACTTCAAGACGACCGAGGAATAGCTGAAACCATCTCCAACGAACTACATTCCGGACAGGCCTGCAAGAGCCCAAGACAAATCCGTCCACCCTGTACACCTGGCAACGCCCTCAAAAGCCAAGCTCTTCACAACTGCCATGCACCCATATGTACACAAGCTCAGAATACCTCTCAAAAAAATGCCTGACACCTGGTACAATGATGCAAGTTCATCCCAAGCATGTTTAACAGTCTTGCATGACCGAAAGTGAGGAATGGTACTCCTCTTGATTGACAAAGCAAGCAAGACATGTGCCTATGTGTAAGATCCCTGTCCCCACCGCGCAACGAATTCAGGGGTGCTAGCAGCGAAAGTAGCACTTCTTGCCCGGGGCAGGGTCCCACACTCGGGGCCTCATATCCGGACAAGAGACTAATCCATCGGTTCTTCCAAAACCGAACCCGAAAAAACTTCCCTTGCCCGGAAAGCACGGGCGATTCCTCCAGGATAATTTTTCTCCAACGTAGTCAAAAGCCTTAACTAACTGAACTGATCTGACTAAACCCGTAAGTCCCATAGTCAGATTAGGGAAAAGATTGCACTTGGATCATAGAGACCAACGCTTTTTTCCTCATTGAGAGGCACATCCGTTGATTCTTTTCCATAGAACAATTTTAGTTCGGATTTACTTCATCTATTGTATCATAACAGAATTGAGTCTCAATTTAGGGATCCATCAGTCCAGCTTAACCCCATCCAGTCCCGTGGGTTAGCCAACCACCCAACCACTGTAGTGATGGGATCCAATTAGGAATTTGGTTAGGTTTTTTCTCGGGTACCAGGGAAAAGAGTTCCAAGGTCCCCTAGCCGGCGGATATTCATGCAAACTTAAAACTAGTCACACCACTTACACACCAAATATGAAATTGCCTTTTTCACAGCTTCAGTTGTCTTTAAAATAATCATTTAATGAAATCATAGTGTCACTGATCCTAAACCTCAAAATCTCCGGTTGAATCCTTATTTCCAATCATTCCTTCATCGATGTACCTATGGCATCATTGGCAACCAGAACGCTTACCACCTGTCCACTCAGGGGGCCTTTTCGATAGTTCCTAGCTCATAGTAACCGGCAATATATTCACATATCAAAATGGAATCTCCGTTTTGAAGATCAGCAAGATTTAACCAACGGATCCATATATAAAAGAGCCATGGACTCATCCGTTGAGGGGACCAGCAAGGTCAATCAACCAAATCCATGCCCGAATTCAGAAAACAACTCTTACTCCTTGTTCCAATATCTTCCACGACGCACGTGTGGGTATCGTCGGTGACCCAGAGCCCGAGCACTGTATGGTCAGCACCCTCTATCCTTCGCAGGGACCTAGCGCTTCACTCATAGGCCGCTTCCTTGGTCCCTCATCCACCGTACCGGAAGCTCACCATTTTAATCGAACCGAGGCTGGTCTTGCTACGCGAGATGTCCTCCATTGACTCTCCATCAGATGTTGCAACTTTATCAGATTAGGTCTCCACACGACCTCATTCACAAGACGGTCAAAATGCTTCCCTAGCATTCTTGACATAAAACAGTCATTTAAAAAAACAGTTCAAAAATACAGTTTCTATAACGAACTCCTGTCTTTCCACATTGCTCCACATCAAACCACATTTTTTAATTCCACAATCATTTCATAAGTATTCCTACTCTCATCCAATCTTATCATTTTCATCTCATCACATCTTTCCTCAATTTATCCTCATCAGATCTCATTCACTCACATCTACCCAAATTCACATCTCATCACATCACATTCATACACATCTCATCCATTCAGACCACATCACATTCACTCACATCTCATCCATTCAGACCACATCACATTCACTCACATCACATCTCATTCATTCACATCTATCCTGATTCACATCCCTTCACATCACATTCATTCATATCCATCACATTCACATTCATTCATATCCATCACATTCATTCTCATCACCATTATATCACATCACTTCTATCCATATCATATCTCATTCATACACATCTCATCTCATTAATCCACATCCATCTCATTCATACACATCTCATCTCATTCATCCACATCCATCCAATCGTTCACATGTATGACTACTCACATCTATCCATACATTCATATCTATCACTTCACATCCACATATATTCATGTCACATCTCATCTCTTTACATCACATCACATTCCTTCACATACACATCTATATCCATTCTTTCACATACATCCACATCCATTCTTTCACATACTCATTCACATCCATTCTTCACATACACATTCACATCATTCCTCACATACACTGATTTACATCCATTCCTCACATACACATTCACATTCATTCTTTACATACACATTCACATCCATTATCATCACATACATTCACTCACATCCCATATCATTCATTTACATTTTGATTCACATGACATCACATCTCATCCATTCAATCTCATTTATCTGATTCACAGCTTATCTCATCACATCTATTCACCTCACATTCTCATCACCTCTATTCACATCACATCCATCCATCCATTCATTCACATCTATCTAATTCACATCACATCTATTCACCTCAAATTCTCATCACTTCTATTCACATCACATCCATCCATCCATTCATTCCCATCTATCTCATTCACATCTTATCTCATCACATCTATTCACCTCACATTCTCATCACCTCTATTCACATCACATCCATCCATCCATCCATTCATTCACATCTATCTAATTCACATCACATCTCATCACATCTATTCACCTCATATTCTCATCACTTCTATTCACATCATATCCATTCATCCATTCATTCCCATCTATCTGATTCACATCTTATCTCATCACATCTATTCATAGAATTTAAACATAGAATTTAAGAGAATTCTAATTTTTTATATAAAGATTCTTTACGCATCTATTTATGCATAAAAATCAACTTCAGTGGGAATAACACTTTTATAAAAATCCTTTTATGCATCTATTTAAGCATAAATTCAAATTTAAGAAAAATAACACTTTTGAAATAAAAATAAATCCTTTATGCATCTTTCTATGCATAAATTCAATTTTTAATGAAAGCAACACCTTTGAAATAAAAATAAATCTTTTATGTATCTTTCTATGCATAAATCAATTTTAATGAGAATGACACTTTTGAAATAAAAATAAATCTTTTATGCATCTTTCTATGCATCAATTCAATTTTGATGAAAGCAACACTTTTGAAATGAAAATAAATCTTTTATGTATCTTTCTATGCATAAATTCAATTTTAATGAGAATAACACTTTTGAAATAAAAATAAATCTTTTATGCATCTTTCTATGCATAAATTCAATTTTTAATGAAATCAACACTTTTGAAATAAAAATAAATCTTTTATGCACCTTTCTATGCATAAATCAATTTTAATGAGAATGACACTTTTGAAATAAAAATAAATCTTTTATGCATCTTTCTATGCATAAACTCAATTTTAATGAAAGCAACACTTTTGAAATAAAATTAAATCTTTTATGCATCTTTCTATGCATAAATCAATTTTAATGAAAATGACACTTTTGAAATAAAATTAAATCTTTTATGCATCTTTCTATGCATAAATTCAATTTTTAATGAAAGCAACACTTTTGAAATAAAAATAAATCTTTTATGCATCTTTCTATGCATAAATCAATTTTAATGAGAATGACACTTTTGAAATAAAAATAAATCTTTTATGCATCTTTCTATGCATAAATTCAATTTTAATGAGAATAACGCTTTTGAAATAAAAATAAATCTTTTATGCATCTTTCTATGCATAAAAATTAAATCTAATGAAAATAACACTTTTGTAATAAAAAAATTTCTTTTAGAATGCAAAAACGGTGGGGATTACTCTTTTAGAATAACATAAAGATAAACTTTATTTCCACAAAATTTAAGAAAATTTTGCCATAACCTCCTTTGTATGGCTGACCATTTCTCAATTTTTACATTCTAATATTGCTTTAAATTAATCCCAAGTTGAAGTAAAGCACTCTAATCTACTCAATTTTTCATTTTCTAAAGAGTAAACAATAAGAAAAGTTTAAATCAATTTATTTGTTACTCATTTTAGGATAAAGAAAGGCTGAATTCTTAACGAAGAGAAGGAGGTGGCCTTTTCATCAAGGCATAACATCCATATTCACATTAAAAAAGCAAGAAATCAGAAAATCATAGATTAGAATTTTTTTTAAAAAGTAGAATTATTAACTTACATAGAGTTTTGTGAGATTTCCTTTAGCCTGAGGGATTGAGGGTTCTACTCTTGTTTGGATCAAGAGTGGCCACCAATTCTTTGTAGAGGATTTAGTCAAAAAACAATTGAATTATCAAGTGAATTCAATGTTTTTGGCTCTGGGGGAGGAGTAGAGTAACAGTGCATAAACACTATTAACCTTTTACAAAGGGGGAGGCTTCTATTTATAGGAAAAAAATGAGCCTCTAACCAAGCAAACTGATTCTAGAATTTTCCAGATCAGTTTGGTCAATTTTTGACCATTTTTAGGTCAGTTTAGCTTACTTTTTAGATCTAATTGAAATAGAAAAGAGAAGAAATAAAAATATCTCATTATTTATGAGTTTAAAACTCCTCCACACATGTGAAATAGGCGCCTCCTTCTTCCCCACACTGAGGTGTCAAAAATGCATCATTTTCTCTAAATATCTCTTCTTTTTTAACTAATAAACCTTGTCCTTAGTCAACTCTTCATCTTATGTGAGTATTTACTCATTTTTGGGGGAGTTTCTTTTATTCTTCAATTTGTCTCCTCGCTACATTTGGATTAATCTTATTGGTCCATAGGAACCTTAATTGGAGCATAATTCAAAAAATTTTAAAAATCTGGACCCTTAGGCTAAGGTCCTTTTTACCTATTTTCAATTAATTCCAATTGCACATTGGAAAGTTCTTTTTGAATTTCTGTTTCAAGGGAAACCATTTTAGACACTAGGAGGATTTTTATATCCAAAAATATCTCAATTTTGAATTATCTCTCTCTAGATATTTTCTCTCTCTAGGCCAAAACAGGGTAAAACAAGATCTTTCTTTTATTTCAGAGAGGTGAATAATTATAAGATCAGAAGTGGAGGTTCTTACACCTGCACACCTCAAAAGCCAGAGGGAGGAATCTTACACTATGCATCTCTTCAATCCCACTTTATTTATTCTTGAGTAGGAGGTATGCTATCTTGTGGTAATCTACTGTGAAATTGAGTTCATGCTTGCAGATGTGCTTTCTACATCATGTTTGTAAGAGGAATCATGACGCTTCTTTGTATTAACTACAACATTCTATAGCCCTTTGGCTACCAATACATGCCGCATCATATAGGGTCATAATGGGTAGTTGGTCCCGTCAAGCATATCCTCAACGGGCGGATAACATCTGAAATACACCATTGTCTGCCATTTATGATAATACCCAAGCAAGTAATCACACAACCTATAAGTACTAAGTGATCACTACGGTGGCTACTAAATAATAAGGCCAGTGAAAATGGGGACCTGCAAGGTGTATGAAAGAAATGCAGTGTGGTGAGTGTTTGATGATGCTTTCACTTGTATCTGCACACCCATCTGTAGTAGATATCACAATACTACTTTAGAATCTGATGAAGAACAACAAAATTTGGACCCCGAAGATGTTTGCAAAAATTTGAAAACCACAGAATGCCCCCAAAATGCACTCGAAACAAAAACTTGTGTGATCAAAAAATTGCAACATGAAGTATTGCACACTTCATGATCCTCTTTCTTCTCCCAAAAGGGCTCCTTGATCCGATTCAAGAAGACAAGTGACTCAGGATGAAGGGTAGGCAGTAGCATAGGGACGAGGAGCATATGTTCTGATACTAAATGTTGGAAATAGGGTTGCAGGTATGCACACACATACCCACACATGCGCACAGTGGAAACGCTTCAGGGAGAACACAATGAGATGATAGATAGATCACGAATTTGTGTTGTACAAAGATGATAAGTATACCCCATGATGGGTGTATACTAGCACGAAGAAAAAACCTCCTAAAGAGGGAAAAAATACCCCGACTGTTTCTAGTGTATTCACCCACATCACTACCAAATACCGCTATAGTGACTTGAGATCAAAGTCAATTCCAGAACTTTGAAGGTAGGTTTCATCACACGGGTTCTCAAAGCAAGGCCATTGGTAGTGTGCATCCCATGAACTTTACTCAACTGAGCATAAAACATATGAAACCATACATGATTTTATCCTCTAGATAAAAACACTCAAATAGCCTCTTTGCCAACACTGAAACTTGAAAATGGGTCGAGCAAAATGTTGTAACATATCATACCAGCAAGGATCCAAAGTTTAGGGATAAATCCTAAAGGTCAAAACTGTAAGATCCCTTTCCCCACCGCGCAACGAATTCAAGCGTGCTAGTAGCAGAAGTGGCACTTCTTGCATGGGGTAGGGTTCCACACTCGGGGCCTCGCCCACGGATATCTAGACAAGAGACTAATCCATCCGTTCTTCTAAGACCGAACCCAGAAAAACTTCCCTTGCCTGGAAAGCACGGGCGATTCCTCCAGGGATAAATTTTTCTCTAACGCAGTCAAAAGCCTTAACTAACTGAACTGGTCTGACCGAACCCGTAGTATCAAAGTCAGATCAAAGAAAAGATTGCACTTAGATCATAGAAACCAATGCTTTTTTCCTCATTGAGAGGCACAGCCGTTGACATAGAACAGTTTTTATCCGAGATTTACTTCATCTATCGTACCATAACAGAATTGAGTCTTATTTTAGGGATCCATCAGTCTAGCCTAACCCCATCTAGTCCCGTGGGTTAGCCAACCACCCAACCACTATAGTGATGGGATCCAATTAAGAATTTGGTTAGGTTTTTTCCCAGGTACTAGGGAAAAGAGTTCCCAGGCCCCCTAGCCGGATATTCATGCAAACTTAAAACTAGTCACACCACTTACACACCCAATATGAAATTACCTTTTTTCACAGAATCAGCATCTTCTAAAAACAATCTTTTAATGAAACCATTGTGTTATTGATCATAATCCTCAAAATCTCTGGTTGAATTCTTATTTCCAATCATTCCTTCATCGGTGTATCTATGGCATCATTGGCAACCAGAACGCTCACCACCTGTCCACTCAGGGGCCTTTTCGATAGTTCCTAGCTCATAGTAACCGGCAATATATTCACATATCAAAAATGGAATCTCCGTTGAAGATCAGCAAGATCAACCAATGGATCCATATAAAAGAGCCATGGAAGCATCAGTTGAGAACCAGCAAGGTCAATCAACCAGATCCATGCCCGAATTCAGAAAACAACTCTTACTCCTTGTTCCAATATCTTCCCCGACCTATGTGTGGGTATCTTCGGCGACCCAGAGCCCAAGCATCGTACAGTCAGCACCCTCTAGGATCCTTCGCCTAGCGCTTCACTCATAGGCCGCTTCCTTGGTCCCTCATCCACCGTACCAGAAGCTCACCATTTAAATCAAACCGAGGCTGGTCAAGACCTCGGTCGTGACCTTGCTACGCGAGATGTCCTCCGTTGACTCTCCGTCACAACAGTTGCAACTTTAACAAATAGGTCTCCACGACCTCATTCACAAGACGGTCAAAATGCTTCCCTAGCATTTGACATAAAACAGTCATTTAAAAACAGATTTCACATACAAATGCAGTTCCAACAATATTTCCATTTTTTCTCATCACTCCACATCCTTTCACATTAGTCCCCATCTTTTCTCATCTTCTCACAAATTTTTTTTTCTTCATCGATCCCTATCACATCACATCATTCCCACATCAAATCACATCCAATGGCATCATCCACACATCAATCCACATCCAGCCACATCAATCCACATTATCTACTCATCCATCCTCATCAATCCACATTGCCCACACATCAATCCACATCATCCCTACATCCATCCACATCATCCACGTCAATCCACATTATCCACTCATCCATCCACATCAATCCACATTACCCACATATCAATCCACATCATCCCTACATCCATCCACATCAATCCACATTATCCACTCATCCATCCACATCAATCCACATTACCCACACATCAATCCACATCATCCCTAAATCCATCCACATCATCCACATCAATCCACATTATCCACTCATCCATCCACATCAATCCACATTACCCACACATCCATCCACATCTTCCATACATCCATCCACATCAATCTATACGTCAATCCACATTACCCACACATCAATCCATATCATCCATACATCCATCCACATCAATCCACATTATCCACTCATCCATCCACATCAATCCACATCATTCCACATTCATTTCATAAGTATTCCCATTCTCATCTAATCACATCTTTTTCTATCTCATCACTTATTTCCTCATTTATCCTCATTAGATCACATCTACTTGCATCTACCCATACATCTCATCACTTCACATACATTAATATCTATCCAGTTTACATCGCATCTTATCACATCCATTTCACATCACATCTCATTCATTCACATCCCGATTCACATGCTAACACATTCATTCACGTCTCGTATCGTTCATTCACATCTCGATTCACATGTTTTCACATTCATTCACATCCTATATCATTCATTTACATCCTGATTCACATGACATCACATCTCATCTATTCATTCACATTTATCTGATTCGCATCACATATCATCATATCTATTTACCTTTCATTCTCATCACATCCATCCATCCATTCTTTCCCATCTATCTGATTTGCATTACATCTCATCACATCTATTCACCTCACATTCTCATCACTCCTATTTTCATTGCATCCATCCATCCATTCATTCCCATCTATCTGATCCGCATCACATATCATCACATCTATTTACCTTTCATTCTCAACACTTCTATTCTCATCACATCCATCAATCCATTCTTTCCCATCTATCTGATTCGCATCACATATCATCACATCTATTTACCTCTCATTCTCATCATTTCTATTCTCATCACGTCCATCCATCCATTCTTTCCCATCTATCTGATTTGCATCACATATCATCACATCTATTTACCTCTTATTCTTATCACTTCTATTCTCATCACATCCATCCATCCATTCTTTCCCATCTATCTGATTTGCATCCCATTTCATTACATCTATTTACCTCTTATTCTCATCACATCCATCCATCCATTCTTTCCCATCTATCTGATTCGCATCCCATCTCATCACATCTATTTACCTCTCATTCTCATCACTTCTATTCTCATCACATCCATCCATCCATTCATTCCCATCTATCAGATTCATATCACATCTTATCACATCTATTTATAGAATGTAAGAGAATTCTTATTTTTAATATAAAGATTCTTTACACATCTATTTATGCATAAGAACAACTTCAGTGGAAAATAAGACTTTTATAAAAATCCGTTTATGCATCTATTTATGCATAAATTCAATTTTAAGGAGAATAACACTTTTGAAATAAAAATAAATTTTTTATGCATCTTTCTATGCATAAATTCAATTTTAATGAGAATAACTCTTTTGAAATAAAAATAAATTTCTTTACGCATCTTTCTATGCATAAAATCAAAATTAATGAGAATAACTCTTTTGAAATAAAAATAAATTTCTTTATGCATCTTTCTATGCATAAAATCAAAATTTGATGAAAGTAACACTTTTATAATACAAAAATTCTTTTATGCATCTATTTATGCATAAATTTAATTTTAATGAAAGTAACACTTTTATAATAAAAAAATTCTTTTATGCATCTTTTTATGCATAAAAATCAATTTTGATAAAAGTAACACTTTTATAATTAAAATATTTCCAATATGCATCCTTCTTATGTATAGAAATTAATTCTAATGAAAATAATACTTTTATTATAAAAATATTTCTAATATGCAGTTTTCTATGCATAGAATAAAAATAACACTTTTAGAATACACAAGCGGTGGGGATTACTCTTTTTGAATAATAAAAGATAAAACTTATTTCACAAAATTTAAGAAAATTTTGCCATAACCTCCTTTGTATGGCTCACCATTTTTTATTTTTTTTCATTCTCAAGTTACTTAGAAATTATCCCAAATTGTTTTGAAGCATTCTAAACTAATCAAATTACACTTTTTAAAGAGAAACAATATGAAAAGTTTAATTCTAACAATTTGATTACACATCTAGGATAAAGAAAGGCTGAATTCAATAATGAAGAGAGGGGGAAAGCCTTTCCAACAAGGCATAGCACCATTTTTCATTTTAAAGAAAACAAAAATTAGAAAACCATTATATGGAATAAAGAAAAGTAGGATTTCTAGCTTACATGAATTTTTGTGAGCTTTCCTTTGGCTTGATGGTTTGAGGGATCTACTCTTGTTTACAACAAGAGTGGCCACCAATTCTTTTGAAGAGAAAATGGTCAAAAATTAATGAATTATCAATAAATTCACTGTTTTTGGCTCTGGGGAGATGTAGAGTAACAGTGCGTAAAACACTATTAACCATTTACAAAGGGGGAGGCTTCATTTATAGGAAAAAGTGAGCCTCTAACCAAGCAAACTGATTCTAAAATTTTCCAGATCAATTTGGTCAAATTTTGACTATTTTTAGGTTAGTTTAGCTTACTTTTTGGATCTAGTTGAAGCAGGAGAGAGAAGAGATGAAAATATCTCATTTTTTGTGAGTTTAAAACTCAACCACACATGTGAAATAGGTGCCTCCTTCATGAGGGGAATTCCCCCACATTGAGGTGTCAAAAATGCATCATTTCTTCTAAATATCTCTTCTTTTTTAACTAATAACCTTGTCCTTAGTCAACTCTTCATTTTATGTGAGTATTTACTCATTTTTGGGGGGATTTCCTTTTATTCTTCAATTTATCTCCTCCCTACATTTGGATTAATCTAATTGGTCCTCCATAGGAACTTTAATTCAAGAATTTCAGAAAATCTGGACTCTTAGGCTAAGGTCCGTTTTACCTGATTTCAATTTATTCCAATTGCACATTGGAAATTTCTTTTTGAATATCTGTTTCAAGGGAAACCATTTTAGATACTAGGAGGATTTTTATATCCAAAAATATCTCAATTTTGAATTACCTCCTTCTCTCTCTAGGCCAAAATACGAAAAAACAGGATCTTTCTTTTATTTCAGAGGAGGGAATAAATATAAGATCAGAAGGGGAGGCTTTTACACCTGCACACCTCAAAAGCCGGAGGGAGGAATCCTACATCCTACCCCACTTCAAAAACCGGAGATGTCCTCATCTCGCAAAATTAGAGAAGAACTTTTTTCCAACCGATTCTGGGGTTCCTCTTATAGTCTGGTGAACCCAACAGAATCTTGGGATAAAGATACCTTATATAAAACTCATTATCAGATAATAATTCACTCAGATCGTATCATTCAAATCCTTATCACAATAATGGTCCATTAGATCGAATTTTCTATCTGAACAGTCCTTCATGGAAATTTTCAATTATACAGATTTTTAATTTGACATCCCTTAACTTGATCCACTGGGTCAAGTGTTAACAGTAGCAAATCTGTCAGCATAATCCACTAATCTCATATTGATTTGCTGAAGTCATTAACGTCATTCGAGTTATGAACATCATCACAGGGACTCGTCTCCCATTCATCCTCATTGTGGTTTAGCTTAGTTTAATACATTTCAACCAAAATTCAAGAATCTTCATTTTTCAATCAGAATCCAAATCAACTCATCAGTTCTTAACCAGAATTTAAAATCATATCAACCACATTCGAATTCATCATCTGCATAGTATTAATGCTTATAATTTCAAGTCTTTGATTTACTCGTATATACTGCCAGTAAAGAGCTGTAGTTATATCCTCGGTATATACGGGTAGTTATGGTCCTTGGAACTATAAGGTAAATACCATCATGTCTAGGCCTCAAGCAAGTCAGGGATTCCATACAATTGCGGTACTTCCATCTGAAGACCCAATTACCAATTTACGAATTTCAGTTTGAATATCAATTCGTATGAATTTTTTCACACAATTATAACCTTTTATTGCTTCATAAATTTTTGACGTTTTTGGGTTCTCGGTTGATCCTCATTAGCCAATTCGCTTTGATACCAGCTGTAAGATCCCTGTCCCCACCGCGTAACGAATTCAGGGGTGCTTGCAGCGGAAGTAGCACTTCTTGCAGGGGGTAGGGTGTCCCACACTCGGGGCCTCGCCCACGGATGTCTCAACAAGAGACTAATCCATCGGTTCTTCCAAAACCGAACTCGAAAAAACTACCCTTGCCCAGAAAGCACGGGCGATTCCTCCAGGATAAATTTTTCTCTAACGTAGTCAAAAGCCTTAACTAACTAAACTGGTCTGACCGAACCCATAGTATCAAAGTCAGATCAACGAAAAGATTGCACTTGGATCATAGAGACCAACGCTTTTTTCCTCATTGAGAGGCACAACCGTTGATTCTTTTCCATAGAACAATTTTTTATCCGGGATTTACTTCATCTATCATACCATAACAGAATTGAGTCTCATTTTAGGGATCCATCAGTCCAGCCTAACCCCATCCAGTCCCGTGGGTTAGCCAACTGCCCAACCATTGTAGTGATGGGATCCAATTAAGAATTTGGTTAGGTTTTGTCCCGGGTAGTACCAGGGAAAAGAGTTCCCAGGCTCCCTAGCCGGATGTTCATGCAAACTTAAAACTAGTCACACCACTTACACACCCAATATGAAATCGTCTTTTTCACAGAATCAGCATCTTCTAAAAACAATCTTTTAATGAAACCATTGTGTCATTGATCATAATCCTCAAAAGCTCTGGTTGAATCCTTATTTCTAATCATTTCTTCATCGGTGTACCTGTGGCATCATTGGCAACCAGAACGCTCACCACTTGTCCACTCATCAGGGGCCGTTTCAATAGTTCCTAGCTCATAGTAACCGGCAATATATTCACATATCAAAAATGGAATCTTCGTTGAAGATCAGCAAGATCAACTAACGGATCCATATAAAAGAGCCATGGACTCATCCGTTGGAGGACCAGCAAGATCAACTAACGGATCCATATAAAAGAGCCATGGACTCATCCGTTGGAGGACCAGCAAGGTCAATCAACCAGATCCATGTCCGAATTCAGAAAACAACTCTTACTCCTTGTTCCAATATCTTCCCCGACGTACGTGTGGGTATCTTCGGCGACCCAGAGCCCGAGCACCGTACGGTCAGCACCCTCTAGGATCCTTCGCAGGTCACCTAGCGCTTTACTCATAGGCCGCTTCCTTGGTCCCTCATCCACTGTACCGGAAGCTCACCGTTTAAATCAAACCGAGGCTGGTCAAGACCTCGGTCGACCTTGTTACGCAAGACGTCCTCCGTTGACTCTCGGTCAATAGTTGCAACTTTAACAGATAGGTCTCCACGACCTCATTCACAAGACGGTCAAAATGCTTCCCCAGCATTCTTGACATAAAACAGTCATTTAAAAACAGATTTCACATACAAATACAGTTCCAACAATATTTCCATTTTTTCTCATCACTCCACATCCTTTCACACATTAGTCCCCATCTTTTCTCATCTTCTCACAAATTTTTTTTCTTCATCGATCCCTATCACATCACATCATTCCCACATCAAATCACATCCAATGGCATCATCCACACATCAATCCACATCATCCATACATCCATCCACATCATCCACATCAATCCACATTATCCACTCATCCATCCACATCAATCCACATTACCCACACATCAATCCACATCATCCCTACATCCATCCACATTATCCACTCATCCATCCACATCAATCCACATTACCCACACATCAATCCACATCATCCTCCCTACATCCATCCACATCATCCACATCAATCCACATTATCCACTCATCCATCCACATCAATCCACATTACCCACACATCAATCCACATCATCCTTACATCCATCCACATCATCCACATCAATCCACATTATCCACTCATCCATCCACATCAATCCACATTACCCACACATCCATCCACATCTTCCATACATCCATCCACATCAATTCATACGTCAATCCACATTATCCACACATCAATCCATATCATCCTTACATCCATCCTTATCAATCCACATTATCCACTCATCCATCCGCATCAATCCACACGTCAATCCACATTACCCACACATCAATCCACATCATTCCACATTCATTTCATAAGTATTCCCATTCTCATCTAATCACATCTTTTTCTATCTCATCACATCTTTTTCTATCTCATCTAATCACATCTTTTTCTATCTCATCACTTATTTCGTCATTTATCCTCATCAGATCACATCTACTTGCATCTACCCATACATCTCATCACTTCACATACATTAACATCTATCCACCAGTTTATATCGCATCTTATCAAATCCATTTCACATCACATCTCATTCATTCACATCCCGATTCACATGCTAACACATTCATTCACGTCTCGTATCGCTCATTCACATCCCGATTCACATGTTATCACATTCATTCACATCCTATATCATTCATTTACATCCTGATTCACATGACATGACATCTCATCTATTCATTCACATTTATCTGATTCGCATCACATATCATCATATCTATTTACCTTTCATTCGCATCACTTCTATTCTCATCACATCCATCCATCCATTCTTTCCCATCTATCTGATTCGCATTACATCTCATCACATCTATTCATCTCACATTCTCGTCACTCCTATTCTCATCGCATCCATCCATCCATTCATTCTCGTCTATTTGATTCGCATCACATATCATCACATCTATTTACCTTTCATTCTCATCACTTCTATTCTCATCACATCCATCCATCCATTATTTTCCATCTATCTGATTCGCATAACATATCATCACATCTATTTACCTCTCATTCTCATCATTTCTATTCTCATCACATCCATCCATCCATTCTTTCCTATCTATCTGATTCGCATCACATATCATCACATCTATTTACCTCTCATTCTCATCACTTCTATTCTCATCACATCCATCCATCCATTCTTTCCCATCTATCTAATTCGCATCCCATCTCATCACATCTATTTACCTCTCATTCTCGTCACTTCTATTCTCATCACATCCATCCATCCATTCATTCCCATCTATCTGATTCATATCACATCTTATCACATCTATTTATAGAATGTAAGAGATTTCTTATTTTTGATATAAAGATTCTTTACGTATCTATTTATGCATAAGAACAACTTCAGTGGGAAATAAGACTTTTATAAAAATCCGTTTATGCATCTATTTATGCATAAATTCAATTTTAAGGAGAATAACACTTTCAAAATAAAAATAAAATTTTTATACATCTTTCTATGTATAAATTTAATTTTTTATGCATCTTTCTATGCATAAAATCAAAATTTGATAAAAGTAACGCTTTTATAATAAAAAAATCTTTTATGCATAAATTCAATTTTAATGAAAGTAACACTTTTATAATAAAAAAATTCTCTTATGCATCTATTTATGCATAAAAATCAATTTAGATGAAAGTAACACTTTATAATTAAAATATTCCCAATTGCATCCTTCTTATGCATAGAAATTAATTCTAATGAAAATAACACTTTCATTTTAAAAATATTTCTAATATGCATTTTTCTATGCATAGAATAAAAATAACACTTTTAGAATACACAAGCGGTGGGGATTACTCTTTTTGAATAATAAAAGATAAAACTTATTTCACAAAATTTAAGAAAATTTTGCCATAACCTCCTTTGTATGGCTCACCATTTTTCAATTTTTTTCATTCTCAAGTTACTTAGAAATTATCCCAAATGGTTTAAAGCATTCTAAACTAATCAAATTTCACTTTTTAAAGAAAAATAATATGAAAAGTTTAATTCTAACAATTTGATAAAGAAAGGCTGAATTCAATAATGAAGAGAGGGGAAAGCCTTTCCAACAAGGTCCAACAAGGCACAGCACCATTTTTCATTTTAAAGAAAACAAAAATTAGAAAACCATTAAATGGAATAAAGAAAAAGTAGGATTTCTAACTTACATGAATTTTTGTGAGCTTTCCTTTGGCTTGATGGTTTGAGGGATCTACTCTTGTTTGCAACAAGAGTGGCCACCAATTCTTTTGAAGAGGAAATGGTCAAAATGAATTATCAATAAATTCACTGTTTTTGGCTCTAGGGAGGAGTAGAGTAACAGTGCATAAAACACTATTAATCATTTACAAAGAGAGAGGCTTCATTTATAGTAAAAAGTGAGCCTCTAACCAAGCAAACTGATTCTAGAATTTTTCAGATCAGTTTGTTCAGTTTTTGACCATTTTTATGTCAGTTTAGCTTACTTTTTGGATCTAGTTGAAGCAGGAGAGAGGAGAGATGAAAATGTCTCATTATTTGTGAGTTTAAAATCAACCACACATGTGAAATAGGCTCCTCCTTCATGAGGGGAATTCCCCCACACTGTGGTGTAAAAAATGCATCATTTCTTCTAAATATCTCTTCTTTTTTAACTAATAACCTTGTCCTTAGTCAACTCTTCATCTTATGTTAGTATTATCTCATTTTTGGGGGGATTTCCTTTTATTCTTCAATTTATCTCCTCTCTACGTTTGGATTAATCTAATTGGTCCATAGGAACCTTAATTCAAAAATTTCAGAAAATCTGGACCCTTAGGCTAAGGTCCTTTTTACCTGATTTCAATTTATTCCAATTGTACATTGGAAATTTCTTTTTGAATGTCTGTTTTAAGGGAAACCATTTTAGACACTAAGAGGGTTTTTATATCCAAAAATATCTCAATTTTGAATTACCTCTCTCTAGATATTTTCTCTCTCTAGGCCAAAATAGGGAAAAACAAGATCTTTCTTTTATTTCAGAGGGGGGAATAATTATAAGATCAAAAGGGGAGGTTTTTACACCTGCACACCTCAAAAGCCGGAGGGAGGAATCCTACATCCTACCCCACTTTAAAAACGCAAGATGTCCTCATCTCGCGAGGAGAACTTTTTTCCTTAAGATCCAACTAACTATGGGGTTCCTTATAGTTTGGTGAACCCAACAGAATCCTGGGATAAAGATCCCTTATATAAAACTCATAATCAGATAATAATTCACTCAGATCATATCATTCAAATCCTTATCACAATAATGGTCCATTAGATCGAATTTTCTATCTGAACAGTCCTTCATGGAAATTTTCAATTATATAGATTTTTAATTTGACATCCCTTAACTTGATCCACTAGGTCAAGTGTTAACAGTAAAAAATCTGTCAGCACAATCCACTAATCTCATATTGATTTGCTGAAGTCATTAACGTCATTCGAGTTATGAACATCATCACAGGGACTCGTCCCATTCATCCTCATTGTGGTTTAGCTTAGTTTAATACATTTCAACCAAAATTCAAGAATCTTCATTTTTGAATCAAAATCCAAATCAACTCATCAGTTCTCAACCAGAATTTAAAATCATATCAACCACGTTCGAATTCATCATCTGCATAGTATTAATGCTTATAATTTCAAGTCTTTGATTTACTCGTATATACTGTCAATAAAGAGCTGCTGTTATACCCTCGGATAATATGGGTAGTCACGGTCCCTGGAACTCTAAGGTAAATACCATCATGTCTAGGCCTCAAGCAAGTCAGGGATTCCATACAATTGCGGTACTTCCATCTGAAGACTCAATTACCAATTTACGAATTTCAGTTTGAATATCAATTCGTATGAATTTTTTCACACAATTATAACCTTTTACTGCTTCTTCATAAATTTTTGACATTTTTGACTTCTCGGTTGATCCTCATTAGCCAATTCGCTCTGATACCAGCTCTAAGATCCCTGTCCCCACCACGCAACGAATTCAGGGGTGCTAGCAGCGGAAGTAGCACTTCTTGCGTGGGGTAGGGTCCCACACTCGGGGCCTCGCCCACGGATATCCGGACAAGAGACTAATCCATCGGTTCTTCCAAAACCGAACCCGAAAAAACTTCCCTTGCCCGGAAAGCATGGGCGATTCCTCCAGGATAAATTTTTCTCTAACGTAGTCAAAAGCCTTAACTAACTGAACTGGTCTGACGGAACCCATAGTATCAAAGTCAGATCAACGAAAAGATTGCACTTGGATCATAGAGACCAACGCTTTTTTCCTCTTTGAGAGGCACAGTCGTTGATTCTTTTCCATAGAACAATTTTTATCCGGGATTTACTTCATCTATCATACCATAACAGTCCAGCCTAACCCCATCCAGTCCCGTGGGTTAGCCAACCGCCCAACCAGTGTAGTGATGGGATCCAATTAAGAATTTGGTTAGATTTTGTCCCGGGTACCAAGAAAAAGAATTCCCAGGCCCCCTAGCTAGATATTCATGCAAACTTAAAACTAGTCACACCACTTACACACCCAATATGAAATTGCCTTTTTCACAGAATCAGCATCTTCTACTAAAAATAATCTTTTAATGAAACCATTGTGTCACTGATCATAATCCTCAAAATCTATGGTTGAATCCTTATTTCCAATCATTCCTTCATCGGTGTACCTATCGCATCATTGGCAACCAGAACGCTCACCACTTGTCCACTAAGGGGCCTTTTCAGCTCATAGTAACCGGCAATATATTCACATATCAAAAATGGAATCTCCGTTGAAGATCAGCAAGATCAACCAACCGATCCATATAAAAGAGCCATGGACTCATCCGTTGAGGACCAGCAAGGTGAATTAACCAGATCCATGCCTGAATTCAGAAAACAACTCTTACTCCTTGTTCCAATATCTTCCCCGACATACGTGTGGGTATCTTCGGCGACCCAAAGCCCGAGCACCGTATGGTCAGCACCCTCTAGGATCCTTCGCAGGTCACCTAGCGCTTCACTCATAGACCGCTTCCTTGGTCCCTCATCCACTGTACCGCAAGCTCACCATTAAAATCAAACCGAGACTGGTCAAGACCTCGGTCGACCTTGCTACGCGAGACGTCCTCCATTGACTCTCCGTCAGCAGTTGCAACTTTAACAAGAAGGTCTCCACGATCTCATTCACAAGACAGTCAAAATGCTTCCCCAGCATTCTTGACATAAAACAGTCATTTAAAAACAGATTTCACATACAAATACAGTTTCAACAATATTTCCATTTTTTCTCATCACTCCACATCCTTTCACATTAGTCCCCATCTTCTCACAATTTTTTTCTTCTTCATCGATCCCTATCATATCACATCATTCCCACATCAAATCACATCCAATCGCATCATCCACACATCAATCCACATCATCCCTACATCCATCCACATCATCCACATCAATCCACATTATCCACTCATCCATCCACATCAATCCACATTACCCACACATTAATCCACATCATCCCTACATCCATCCACATCAATCCACATTATCCACTCATCCATCCACATCAATCCACATTACCCACACATCAATCCACATCATCCCTACATCCATCCACATCAATCTATACGTCAATCCACATTACCCACACATCAATCCATATCATCCATACATCCATCCACATCAATCCACATTATCCACTCATCCATCCACATCAATCCACACGTCAATCCACATTACCCACACATCAATCCACATCATTCCACATTTATTTCATAAGTATTCCCATTCTCATCTAATCATATCTTTTTCTATCTCATCACTTATTTCCTCATTTATCCTCATCAGATCACATCTACTTGCATCTACCCATACATCTTATCACTTCACATACATTAACATCTATCCAGTTTACATCGCATCTTATCACATCCATTTCACATCACATCTCATTCATTCACATTCCGATTCACATGCTAACACATTCATTCACGTCCCTTATCGTTCATTCATATCCCGATTCACATGTTATCACATTCATTCACATATTATATCATTCATTTACATCTTGATTCACATGACATCACATCTCATCTATTCATTCACATTTATCTGATTCGCATCACATATTATCATATCTATTTACCTTTCATTCTCATCACTTCTATTCTCATCACATCCATCCATCCATTCTTTCCCATCTATCTGATTCGCATTACATCTCATCACATCTATTCACCTCTTATTCTCGTCACTCCTATTCTCATCGCATCCATCCATCCATTCATTCCCATCTATCTGATTCGCATGACATATCAACACATCTATTTACCTTTCATTCTCATCACTTCTATTCTCATCACATCCATCCATCCATTCTTTCCCATCTATCTGATTCGCATCACATATCATCACATCTTTTTACCTCTCATTCTCATCATTTCTATTTTCATCACATCCATCCATCCATTCTTTCCCATCACATCTATTTACCTCTCATTCTCATCACTTCTATTCTCATCACATCCATCCATCCATTCTTTCCCATCTATCTTATTCACATCCCATCTCATCACATCTATTTACCTCTCATTCTCATCACTTCTATTCTCATCACATCCATCCATCCATTCTTTCCCATCTATCTGATTTGCATCCCATCTCATCACATCTATTTACCTCTCATTCTCATCACTTCTATTCTCATCACATCCATCCATCCATCCATTCCTATCTATCTGATTCATATCACATCTATTTATAGAATGTAAGAGAATTCTTATTTTTGATATAAAGATTCTTTACGCATCTATTTATGCATAAGAACAACTTCAGTGGGAAATAAGACTTTTATGAAAATCCGTTCATGCATCTATTTTATGCATAAATTCAATTTTAAGGAGAATAACACTTTTGAAATAAAAATAAATTTTTTATGCATCTTTCTATGCATAAATTCAATTTTAATGAGAATAACTCTTTTGAAATAAAAATAAATTTCTTTATGCATCTTTCTATGCATAAAATCAAAATTAATGAGCATAACTCTTTTGAAATAAAAATAAATTTATTTATGCATCTTTCTATGCATAAAATCAAAATTTGATGAAAGTAACGCTTTTATAATAAAAAAATTCTTTTATGCATCTATTTATGCATAAATTCAACTTTAATGAAAGTAACACTTTTATAATAAAAAAATTCTCTTATGTATCTATTTATGCATAAAAATTAATTTTGATGAAAGTAACACTTTTATAATCAAAATATTCCCAACAAGGCACAGCACCATTTTTCATTTTAAAGAAAATAAAAATTAGAAAACCATTAAATGGAATAAAGAAAAAGTAGGATTTCTAGCTTACATGAATTTTTGTGAGCTTTCCTTTGGCTTGATGCTTTGAGGGATCTACTCTTGTTTGCAACAAGAGTGGCCACCAATTCTTTTGAAGAGAAAATGGTCAAAAATTAATGAATTATCAATAAATTCACTGTTTTTGGCTCTGGGGAGATGTAGAGTAACAGTGCATAAAACACTATTAACCATTTACAAAGGGGGAGGCTTCATTTATAGGAAAAAGTGAGCCTCTAACCAAGCAAACGGATTCTAAAATTTTCCAGATCAATTTGGTCAATTTTTGACCATTTTTAGGTCAGTTTAGCTTACTTTTTGGATCTAGTTGAAGCAGGAGAGAGGAGAGATGAAAATATCTCATTATTTGTGAGTTTAAAACTCAACCACACATGTGAAATAGGTGCCTCCTTCATGAGGGGAATTCCCCCACATTGAGGTATCAAAAATGCATCATTTCTTCTAAATATCTCTTCTTTTTTAACTAATAACCTTGTCCTTAGTCAACTCTTCATTTTATGTGAGTATTTACTCATTTTTGGGGGGATTTCCTTTTATTCTTCAATTTATCTCCTCCCTACGTTTGGATTAATCTAATTGGTCCTCCATAGGAACCTTAATTCAAAAATTTCAAAAAATCTGGACCCTTAGGCTAAGGTCCTTTTTACCTGATTTCAATTTATTCCAATTGCACATTGGAAATTTCTTTTTGAATATCTGTTTCAAGGGAAACCATTTTAGATACTAGGAGGATTTTTATATCCAAAAATATCTCAATTTTGAATTACCTCCTTCTCTCTCTAGGCCAAAACAGGAAAAAATAGGATCTTTCTTTTATTTCAGAGGGGGGAATAATTATAAGATCAGAAGGGGAGGTTTTTACACCTACACACCTCAAAAGCCGGAGGGAGGAATCCTACATCCTACCCCACTTTAAAAACCCGAGATGTCCTCATCTCGCAAAATTAGAGGAGAACTCTTTTCCAACTGATTCTGGGGTTCCTTATAGTCTGGTGAACCCAAAAGAATCCTGGGATAAAGATCCCTTATATAAAACTCATCATCGGATAATAATTCACTCAGATCGTATAATTCAAATCCTTATCACAATAATGGTCCATTAAATCGATTTTTCTATCTGAACAGTCCTTCATGTAAATTTTCAATTATACAGATTTTTAATTTGACATCCCTTAACTTGATCCACTGGGTTGTGTTAACAGTAGCAAATCTGTCAGCATAATCCACTAATCTCATATTGATTTGCTGAAGTCATTGACGTCATTCGAGTTATGAACATCATCACAAGGACTCGTCCCATTCATCCTCATTATGGTTTAGCTTAGTTTAATACATTTCAACCAAAATTCAAGAATCTTCATTTTTCAATCAGAATCCAAATCAACTCATCAGTTCTCAACCAGAATTTAAAATCATATCAACTGCATTCGAAGAGTCATCATCTGCATAGTATTAATGCTTATAATTTCAAGTCTTTGATTTACTCGTATATACTGCCAGTAAAGAGCTGCAGTTATATCCTCGGTATATACGGGTAGTTACGGTCCCTGGAACTATAAGGTAAATACCATCATGTCTAGGCCTCAAGCAAGTCAGGGATTCCATACAATTGCGGTACTTCCATCTGAAGACCCAATTACCAATTTACGAATTTTAGTTTGAATATCAATTCGTATGTGTTGCTGCCTATTATGTATAGGCAGTGATGTGTGTGAACACACTTAGGACCGTCGGGGCACTTTTTTCCTCTTTAGGAGGTTTTTTCCCCCGGCTTGTATATACGCCCATCCTTCTAGGGCTAACTTATCTTTTGTACATTGACACAATCTAATACACTGTGTGTTGTGTGCTTTCTTGCTTCTTCTTCTCCAAGCTTTGTGTGCTTTCCTACAGCCCTAATTCCAACAATTGGTATCAGAGCAGGCATCGGCTCCTAGGGCTACGCTGCCAGCACCCTTCGACTCACGTTCTCCGATTGAGGTGATTTTTCACGAGCGCTTGCAGGTCTCTTTACTCTCCGTTCACAGAATTTGCATCTGAGGTCGTTTCGGGCTCCGTTTTTGCATTTCAAGTTCTGCACAGGTGTCTTCGTCAATTTCTGCAGAAATTTCGACAGTGCAGTTTTCTACAAAACAGGCATACGTGTTCTATTATGGACCGTGCTACATAGCACAAGTTGTCTTCTGTTCAGTCTTTACTTCATTACAGGTAGCTTTTGCATCAGTTTCAGTCAGTGGCCATGGCTGATAATAGCAATGATGTATTTCGCATGTTGTCTGCTGAAACTGGATGGAGACAGCAACTACCCACTTTGGGCATACATGATGCAGCATGTTTTGGTTGCAAAAGGAGTGTGGAACATTGTGCAGGGTATGGATGTACGTCCAGGTTCTATGGATGTAGGATCTGTTGAGGATGTTGCAGGATCTAGCAGCTCTACTGTTGCTGCTGTTTTACCCACTGCTGAACAAGCTCGTTGGGATGGTAAAGATGCGTAGGCTCATGCCTTGATTGCACTTTCTGTCAAACATAACATCACCCCACATATTCGTTCAGCTAAAACAGCAAAACAAGCTTGGGATATTCTAGCTGGTTTGTATGCAGGTCGTAATAACGAGGCAAAAATCTCTTACCTGCGTAAAGAGCTAGAATTGAAGATTATGCAGGAAGATGATGACATGAATGTTTTTCTTGCTGAGATTAAAGATCTCAAAGAACAATTGATTTCTACAGGTGAGATTATTCCTGATCATTCTCTTGTGCAGACTGTTCTTGATGCTTTACCTGAGACATATCAGACTTTTGCTTCCATGTGGAGACTTCTTGCTGAGGACAGACCTGATGCTGTCAAGTATGATACTTTAGTCAACAAGCTCTTGCAAGAAGCGCAGTCCAAGCAAAACAGGGCGAGGCAGCGTGCAGTTGATCAAGCATTTATTGCTGCTCAGCAGCAGAGAAGAAGTGGTAAGGCAGCCCCTTCCACTGTTTCTTCTCCTATTAGTAGCTCTGCAACTTCTTCTCCTTCCACAGGTAGCAACAATAAGTCTGAGAAGGCTCTTGATAAAGGCAAGAAAAAGACCAGGTGCAACTATTGTAAGGCAAATGATCATGTCATTAAGAATTGCCCTAAGCTAAAGGCTAAAGAGGCAAAGAAGAAAGAGTCAAATGCAGCCACAATAGCGGATGCTTCTACAAATGCAGATTCTGCAAATGTTGTGCAGGATATAGAATGGGCGTTTAGCGTGTATTGCCAGTATGACCCATCTGTACATGATGCATGTTTGGCAGTTTCTGTTGACTCTCATGTATGGTATTTTGACAGTGGTGCTACAAAGCACATTACCTCACATCGTGATATGCTCACTTCTCTTGAGGCTGTCCCTAATGGGAATACTGTCATATGTGCCAATAATGCTTCTTACCCAGTGAAGGGCATTGGTAAAATTATCCTTAGTGCTGCAAATGGCAGCGCTTTCACACTTTCAGATGCTTTGTATGTGCCAGGGATAAAGAAGAATCTATTGTCTGTCTCTGCGCTTGCTAGACTTGGACTTGTAGTCAAATTTGTGGATGACAGATGTACTGTTCATGATTTGACTTCTGGTGATACGATTATTGTATCTGGCACCTTGTTTCGTGGGCTGTATAGGCTCAATTCTTAGTGTGTGGAAGATTCAGCAAATGCAGTTTCTGATGAAAAGGCAGTTTCAGATGCAAAACTATGGCATGCTCGTTTTGGTCATCTGAACTTTGCTAGTTTGCTGCGTTTGTAGAAATTTGATATGGTTGCTTCATTGCCCCCTCTTGAGGCACCATTGAAACATGTTTGTGAAGGCTGTATTTTGGGCAAAATGCAGCGTTCTGCGTTTCCAAAGGATGGTTTTGTGCGGGCCACGAGCGCAAAGTGCAACTTGTACATAGTGATGTATGTGGGCCTATGCAAACTCCGTCATTTGGTAAACACTTGTACTTCGTGACTTTCATTGATGATTACTCAAGGCATGCATGGGTATATCCACTGAAGGCAAAGTCCGAAGTGTTTTTGTGCTTCAAACAGTTTTTACTTATGGTTGAAAATGTATCCAATTGTAATGTGGGCACCCTCCGTTCTAATCGAGGGGGGGGTACATGTCTAAAGAGTTTGATACATTTCTGGCTAGTCGTGGAATAAAACACCAATGTACAGTGCCGTATACCCCTCAGCAAAATGGTGTTGCTGAGAGGAAAAACAGGTCACTTATGGAGATGGCACGATGTATGGTCAAGAGCCAAGCTTTGCCACATGCGTTTTGGCTTGAGGCTGTCATGTGTGCTGCATATGTACTCAACAGGTGTCCCACTAAGGCCTTGCAGTCTATTACTCCATACGAAGCTTGGCATGGCAGGAAGCCTTCTATTAGTCACTTGCGTGTCTTTGGTTGCTTGGCCTATGCTTTAGTGCCTGTGCAACAACGCAGAAAATTGGATGATAAGGCTGTCAAATGCATTTTTGTTGGTTATAGTGCTGAGAGCAAGGGTTACAGATTGTATCATCCGCAGTCAAAGCGTATCTTGATTAGTCGAGATGTTGTTTTTGTGGAAGATGCTGTGCAGCCTTTGTTATCATGTACCAAAGAGACAAGTGTGAGCTCACGGGATGTATTTGATACGTTATTACCTCTATTTACAGGTGGGAATTCAAATGTAAGTCCTAATGAGGCAAATATTCAGCCTATGCAGATTTCAAGCGACATCATAGATCAGCCTATTTCTGATGCAGATTTACAGGATATAATTCATGAGGATAGGGCTGAAAATGAGCAGGCTAGAGGTATGCCTAAATGGCTGGTGCAAACCTTGCGTGATAGTAAAATTGATGCACCTATATCTAGTCGTACTCGTTCAGGTTTTCAGCATGCCTCTTATGCATCAGATTGTTATGCTTTGGCTGTGTCTAGTATGTGTGAAGAGGAAGAACCTCTTTCATTTGATGAGGCACAAAAATCAGAAAATTGGTTGGCTGCAATGCAAAGTGAATATGATGCTATAATCAAGAATGGTACATGGTCTTTGTGTGATTTGCCTATTGGTAAAAAGGCCATTGGATGTAAGTGGGTTTTTAAGTTGAAACGAAAGCCAGATGGCAGTGTTGATCGCTATAAGGCGAGACTTGTTGCAAAGGGTTATGCTCAAGAAAAGGGCATTGATTTTGATGAGACCTTTGCTCCCACTTGTCGTATGACTACCATTCGTAGCATTTGTGCATTGGCAGCTCATAATGGTTGGAATGTACATCAGCTGGACATAAGACTGGGTTCTTGAATGGAGATTTGCATGAGGAGGTGTATGTATTGCAGCCTCGTGGTTTTGTTCAAAGAGGGCAGGAAAACAAAGTGTGCAGGTTGAAAAAGGCTTTATATGGTTTAAAGCAAGCTCCACGAGCTTGGTATAAGAAGATACATGCATATTTGACTGCACATGGATTTCAGAATAGTCCAACAGAAAGCACTTTGTATGTTAAACGTGTGGATGGTGTACATCTAATCATTGCTCTCTATGTCGATGACATGCTGCTCACAGGACCAAATGAGAGTCATATTGCTGATTTTAGTGCTGATTTGAATGCCTCTTTTGAGATGTCAGATTTGGGGCATTTGCATCATTATTTGGGGATACAATTTAAGCAGTGTGATGGAGGTATTGCTTTGTGTCAGACAAAGTATATTGAGACATTGTTGCGGGGAGATTTGGCCTTGAAGACTGCAAGCCTATTGCTACTCCAATGGAGACAGGTTTGAAGTTGAGTCTTCATGATGCTAGAGATCACTTTGATGTCACACTCTATCAGACAGCTGTTGGTTGCCTCATTTATGTATGCATTACGAGGCCGGACATTCAGTTTGCAGTCTCACAGGTGAACAGGTTTATGCATAGCCTAGGGTCTCAGCATTGGAAGGCAGTTAAACGCATCTTTCGCTACTTGAGTGGCACCATACATCTTGGGTTATTTTATCCCAAGGGGGGATCGTTGCCTCCAGATTTACATGCTTTTTCGGACTCAGATTGGGCTGGTTGCTATGACACAAGAGTGTCCACAAGTGGTTTTTGTTTCATGCTCGGTAGCTCATGCATATCTTGGTTGAGCAAGAAGCAACCTACTGTGGCCACTTCTAGTTGTGTAGCTGAGTACAGGGCAGCTTTCACAGCTACGGTTGAGTGTGTGTGGCTCAGACGGCTTATGGCTGCTGACTTGGGTGTTGGACAGGAGTCTGCCACCTCTATCTTCACTGACAGTCAGAGCGCATTGGCAGTAGCGAGAAACCCAGTTTTTCATACTCGCACAAAGCACATTGAGGTGCATTATCACTATGTCAGGGAGAGACTCTCAGCAGGAGAGATCAGCTTGGCCTATGTGCCAACACAGGACAACCTCGCCGATCTTTTCACAAAGGCGCTTCCTCGTGAGAAGTTTGAAGCTTTCCGCAAAGCTTTGGGCTTGCTCCCCTTTGTGGATTGATCTACTTCGGGCATGGCACTCCCCTATACATGAGTGCCAGCTCTCGTTCACACCATCACTCCCAAGGGGGATTTGTTGTCATATACGTATAGGCAGTGACGTGTGTGAACACACTTAGGATCGCCGGGGCACTTTTTCCCTCTTTAGGAGGTTTTTTCCCCCGGCTTGTATATACGCCCATCCTTCTAGGGCTAACTTATCTTTTGTACATTGACACAATCTAATACACTGTGTGTTGTGTGCTTTCTTGCTTCTTCTTCTCCAAGCTTTGTGTGCTTTCCTGCAACCCTAATTCCAACAGTATGAATTTTTTCACACAATTATAACCTTTTACTGCTTCATAAATTTTTGACGTTTTTGGGTTCTCGGTTCATCCTCATTAGCCAATTTGCTTTGATACCAGCTGTAAGATCCCTATCCGCGTAACGAATTCAAGGGTGCTAGCAGCAGAAGTAGCACTTCTTGCATGGGGTAGGGTCCCACACTTGGGGCCTCGCCCACGGATGTCCCAACAAGAGACTAATCCATCGATTCTTCCAAAACCGAACCCGAAAAAACTTCCCTTGCCCGGAAAGCACAGGCGATTCCTCCAAGATAAATTTTTCTCTAACGTAGTCAAAAGCCTTAACTAACTGAATTGGTCTGACCGAACCCATAGTATCAAAGTCAGATCAACGAAAAGATTGCACTTGGAACATAGAGACCAACGCTTTTTTCCTCATTGAGAGGCACAACCGTTGATTCTTTTCCATAGAACAATTTTTATCCGGGATTTACTTCATCTATCATACCATAACAGAATTGAGTCTCATTTTAGGGATCCATTAGTCCAGCCTAACCCCATCCAGTCCCATGCCACTGTAGTGATGGGATCCAATTAAGAATTTGGTTAGGTTTTATCCCGAGTACCAAGGAAAAGAGTTCCCAGGCCCCCTAGCCGAATATTCATGCAAACTTAAAACTAGTCACACCACTTACACACCCAATATGAAATTGCCTTTTTCACAGAATCAGCATCTTCTAAAAATAATCTTTTAATGAAACCATTGTGTCACTGATCATAATCCTCAAAATCTCCGGTTGAATCCTTATTTCCAATCATTCCTTCATCGGTGTACCTATGGCATCATTGACAGAACGCTCACCACTTGTCCACTCAGGGGCCGTTTCAATAGTTCCTAGCTCATAGTAACTGACAATATATTCACATATCAAAAATGGAATCTCCATTGAAGATCAGCAAGATCAACTAACGGATCCATATAAAAGAGCCATGGACTCATCCGTTGAGGACCAGCAAGGTCAATCAACCAGATCCATGCCCGAATTCATAAAACAACTCTTACTCCTTGTTCCAATATCTTCCCCGACGTACGTGTGGGTATCTTCGGCGACCCAGAGCCCGAGCACCGTATGGTCAGCACCCTCTAGGATCCTGCAGGTCACCTAGCGCTTCACTCATAGGCCGCTTCCTTGGTCCCTCATCCACTGTACCGGAAGCTCACCATTTAAATCAAACCGAGGCTGGTCAAGACCTCGGTCGACCTTGTTACGCAAGACGTCCTCCGTTGACTCTCCGTCAGCAGTTGCAACTTTAATAGATAGGTCTCCACGACCTCATTCACAAGACGGTCAAAATGCTTTCCCAGCATTCTTGACATAAAACAGTCATTTAAAAACAGATTTCACATACAAATACAGTTCCAACAATATTTCCATTTTTTCTCATCACTCCACATCCTTTTACATTAGTCCCCATCTTTTCTCATCTTCTCACAAATTTTTTTTTCTTCATCGATCCCTATCACATCACATCATTCCCACATCAAATCACATCCAATGGCATGATCCACACATCAATCCACATCATCCATACATCCATCCACATCAATCCACATTATCCACTCATCCATCCACATCAATCCACATTATCCACTCATCCATCCACATCAATCCACATTACCCACACATCAATCCACATCATCCCTACATCCATCCACATTTTCCACTCATCCATCCACATTACCCACATATCAATCCACATCATCCTCCCTACATCCATCCACATCATCCACATTATCCACTCATCCATCCACATCAATCCACGTTACCCACACATCAATCCACATCATCCCTACATCCATCCACATCTTCCATACATCGATCCACATCAATCCATACATCAATCCACATTATCCACACATCAATCCATATCATCCTTACATCCATCCTTATCAATCCACATTATCCACTCATCCATCCGCGTCAATCCACACGTCAATCCACATTACCCACACATCAATCCACATCATTCCACATTCATTTCATAAGTATTCCCATTCTCATCTAATCACATCTTTTTCTATCTCATCACTTATTTCCTCATTTATCCTCATCAGATCACATCTACTTGCATCTGCCCATACATCTCATCACTTCACATACATTAACATCTATCCACCAGTTTACATCGTATCTTATCACATCCATTTCACATCACATCTCATTCATTCACATCTCGATTCACATGCTAACACATTCATTCACGTCCCTTATCGTTCATTCACATCCCGATTCACATGTTATCACATTCATTCACATCCTATATCATTCATTTACATCCTGATTCACATGACATCACATCTCATCTATTCATTCACATTTATCTGATTTGCATCACATATCATCATATCTATTTATCTTTCATTCTCATCACTTCTATTCTCATCACATCCATCCATTCATTCTTTCCCATCTATCTGATTCGCATTACATCTCATCACATCTATTCACCTCACATTCTCGTCACTCCTATTCTCATCGCATCCATCCATCCATTCATTCTCATCTATTTGATTCGCATCACATATCATCACATCTATTTACCTTTCATTCTCATCACTTCTATTCTCATCACATCTATCCATCCATTATTTCCCATCTATCAAATTCGCATAACATGTCATCACATCTATTTACCTCTCATTCTCATCATTTCTATTCTCATCACATCCATCCATCCATTCTTTCCCATCTATCTGATTCGCATCACATATCATCACATCTATTTACCTCTCATTCTCATCACTTCTATTCTTATCACATCCATCCATCCATTCTTTCCCATCTATCTGATTTGCATCCCATCTCATCACATCTATTTACCTCTCATTCTCATCACTTCCATTTTTATCACATCCATCCATCCATTATTTCCCATCTATCTGATTCGCATCCCATCTCATCACATCTATTTACCTATCATTCTCGTCACTTCTATTCTCATCACATCCATCCATCCATTCATTCCCATCTATCTGATTCATATCACATCTTATCACATCTATTTATAGAATGTAAGAGATTTCTTATTTTTGATATAAAGATTCTTCACGCATCTATTTATGCATAAGAACAACTTCAGTGGAAAATAAGACTTTTATAAAAATCAGTTTATGCATCTATTTATGCATAAATTTAATTTTAAGGAGAATAACACTTTCAAAATTAAAAAAAAATTATACATCTTTCTATGTATAAATTTAATTTTTTATGCATCTTTCTATGCATAAAATCAAAATTTAATGAAAGTAACACTTTTATAATAAAAAAAATCTCTTATGCATCTATTTATGCATAAAAATCAATTTTGATGAAAGTAACACTTTTATAATTAAAATATTCCCAATATGCATCCTTCTTATGCATAGAAGTTAATTCTAATGAAAATAACACTTTTATTATAAAAATATTTCTAATATGCATTTTTCTATGCATAGAATAAAAATAACACTTTTAGAATACACAAGCGGTGGGGATTACTCTTTTTGAATAATAAAAGATAAAACTTATTTCACAAAATTTAAGAAAATTTTGCCATAACCTCCTTTGTATGGCTCAGCATTTTTTATTTTTTTTCATTCTCAAGTTACTTAGAAATTGTCCCAAATGGTTTAAAGCATTCCAAACTAATCAAATTTCACTTTTTAAAAAAAAATAATATGAAAAGTTTAATTCTAACAATTTGATAAAGAAAGGCTGAATTCAATAATGAAGAGAGGGGAAAGCCTTTCCAACAAGGCACGGCACCATTTTTCATTTTAAAGAAAACAAAAATTAGAAAACCATTAAATGGAATAAAGAAAAAGTAGGATTTCTAACTTACATGAATTTTTGTGAGCTTTCCTTTGGCTTGATGGTTTGAGGAATCTACTCTTATTTGCAACAAGAGTGGCCACCAATTGTTTTGAAGAGGAAATGATCAAAATGAATTATCAATAAATTCACTGTTTTTGGCTCTAGGGAGGAGTAGAGTAACAGTGCATAAAAAACTATTAATCATTTACAAAGAGAGAGGCTTCATTTATAGGAAAAAGTGAGCCTCTAACCAAGCAAACTGATTCTAAAATTTTTCAGATCAGTTTGGTCAGTTTTTGACCATTTTTAGGTCAGTTTAGCTTACTTTTTGGATCTAGTTGAAGCAAGAGAGAAGAGAGATGAAAATATCTCATTATTTGTGAGTTTAGAATCAACCACATGTGAAATAGGCTCCTCCTTCATGAGGGGAATTCCCCCACACTGAGGTGTCAAAAATGCATCATTTCTTCTAAATATCTCTTCTTTTTTAACTAATAACCTTGTCCTTAGCCAACTCTTCATCTTATGTGAGTATTTACTCATTTTTGGGGGGATTTCCTTTTATTCTTCAATTTATCTCCTCTCTACATTTGGATTAATCTAATTGGTCCATAGGAAACTTAATTCAAAAATTTCAGAAAATCTGGACCCTTAGACTAAGGTCCTTTTTACCTGATTTCAATTTATCCCAATTGCACATTGGAAATTTCTTTTTGAATATCTATTTCAAGGGAAACCATTTTAGACACTAAGAGGGTTTTTATATCCAAAAATATCTCAATTTTGAATTACCTCCCTCTAGACATTTTCTCTCTCTAGACCAAAATAGGAAAAAACAGGATCTTTCTTTTATTTTAGAGAGGGGAATAATTATGAGATCCAAAGGGAAGGTTTTTACACCTGCACACCTCAAAAGCCGGAGGGAGGAATCCTACATCCTACCCCACTTAAAAAACGCAAGATGTCCTCATCTCGCAAAATTAGAGGAGAACTTTTTTCCTTAAGATCCAACTAATTATGGGGTTCCTTATAGTCTAGTGAACCCAACAGAATCCTGGGATAAAGATCCCTTATATAAAACTCATAATCAGATAATAATTCACTCAGATCATATCATTCAAATCCTTATCACAATAATGGTCCATTATCTAATTGAATTTTCTATCTGAATAGTCCTTCATGGAAATTTTCAATTATATAGATTTTTAATTTGACATCTCTTAACTTGATCCACTGGGTCAAGTGTTAACAGTAGCAAATCTGTCAGCACAATCCACTAATCTCATATTGATTTGCTGAAGTCATTAACGTCATTCGAGTTATGAACATCATCACAGGGACTCGTCCCATTCATCCTCATTGTGGTTTAGCTTAGTTTAATACATTTCAACCAAAATTCAAGAATCTTCATTTTTCAATCAGAATCCAAATCAACTCATCAGTTCTCAACCAAAATTTAAAATCATACAACCACATTCGAATTCATCATCTGCATAGTATTAATGCTTATAATTTCAAGTCTTTGATTTACTCGTATATACTGCCAGTAAAGAGCTGCAGTTATACCCTCGGATAATACGGGTAGTCACGGTCCCTCGAACTATAAGGTAAATACCATCATGTCTAGGCCTCAAGCAAGTTAGGGATTCCATACAATTGCGGTACTTCCATCTGAAGACCCAATTACCAATTTACGAATTTCAGTTTGAATATCAATTCGTATGAATTTTTTCACACAATTATAACCTTTTACTGCTTCTTCATAAATTTTTGACATTTTTGACTTCTCGGTTGATCCTCATTAGCCAATTCGCTCTGATACCAGCTGTAAGATCCCTGTCCCCACCACGCAACGAATTCAGGGGTGCTAGCAGCGGAAGTAGCACTTCTTGCATGGGGTAGGGTCCCACACTCGGGGCCTCGCCCACCACGGATATCCGGACAAGAGACTAATCCATCGGTTCTTCCAAAACCGAACCCGAAAAAACTTCCAAAACTTTCCTTGCCCGGAAAGCATAGGCGAATCCCCAGGATAAAATTTTCTCTAACGTAGTCAAAAGCCTTAACTAACTGAACTGGTCTGACCGAACCCATAGTATCAAAGTCAAATCAACGAAAAGATTGCACTTGAATCATAGAGACCAACTTTTTTCCTCATTGAGAGGTACAATCGTTGATTCTTTTCCATAGAACAATTTTTATCCGGGATTTACTTCATCTATCATACCATAACAGTCCAACCTAACTCCATCCAGTCCCGTGGGTTAGCCAACCGCCCAACCAGTGTAGTGATGGGATCCAATTAAGAATTTGGTTAGATTTTGTCCTGGGTACCAGGGAAAAGAGTTCCCAGGCCCCCTAGCCAGATATTCATGCAAACTTAAAACTAGTCACACCACTTACACACCCAATATGAAATTGCCTTTTTCACAGAATCAGCATCTTCTAAAAATAATCTTTTAATGAAACAATTGTGTCACTGATCATAATCCTCAAAATCTCTGGTTGAATCCTTATTTCCAATCATTCCTTCATCGGTGTACCTATCGCATCATTAGCAACCAGAACGCTCACCACTTGTCCACTCAGGGGCCGTTTCAATAGTTCCTAGCTCATAGTAACCGGCAATATATTCACATATCAAAAATGGAATCTCCGTTGAAGATCAGCAAGATCAACCTACAGATCCATATAAAAGAGCCATGGACTCATCCGTTGAGGACCAGCAAGGTGAATTAACCAGATCCATGCCTGAATTCAGAAAACAACTCTTACTTCTTGTTCCAATATCTTCCCCGACATACGTGTGGGTATCTTCGGCGACCCAAAGCCCGGGCACCGTATGGTCAGCACCCTCTAGGATCCTTCGCAGGTCACCTAGCGCTTCACTCATAGGGCGCTTCCTTGGTCCCTCATCCACTGTACCGCAAGCTCACCATTTAAATCAAGACCTCGGTCGACCTTGCTACGCGAGACGTTCTCCATTAACTCTCCGTCTCACAGCAGTTGCAACTTTAAAAAAAAGGTCTCCACAATCTCATTCACAAGATGGTCAAAATGCTTCCCCAGCATTCTTGACATAAAACAGTCATTTAAAAACAGATTTCACATACAAATATAGTTCCAACAATATTTCCATTTTTTCTCATCACTCCACATCCTTTCACATTAGTCCCCATCTTCTCACAAATTTTTTTTCCTTCACCGATCCCTATCCTATCACATCATTCCCACATCAAATCACATCCAATCGCATCATCCACACATCAATCCACATCATCCCTACATCCATCCACATCATCCACGTCAATCCACATTATCCACTTATCCATCCACATCGATCCACATTACCCACACATCAATCCACATCATCCCTACATCCATCCACATCATCCACATCAATCCACATTATCCACTCATCCATCCACATCAATCCACATTACCCACACATCAATCCACATCATCCCTACATCCATCCACATCAATCCATATGTCAATCCACATTACCCACACATCAATCCATATCATCCATACATCCATCCACATCAATCCACATTATCCACTCATCCATCCACATCAATCCACACATCAATCCACATTACCAACACATCAATCCACATCATTCCACATTCATTTCATAAGTATTCCCATTCTAATCACATCTTTTTCTCTCTCATCATTTATTTCCTCATTTATCCTCATCAGATCACATCTACTTGCATCTACCCATACATCTCATCACTTCACATATATTAACATCTATCCACCAGTTTACATCGCATCTTATCACATCCATTTCACATCACATCTCATTCATTCACATCCCGATTCACATGCTAACACATTCATTCACGTCCCTTATCGTTCATTCACATCCCGATTCACATGTTATCACATTCATTCACATCCTATATCATTCATTTACGTCTTGATTCACATGACATCACATCTCATCTATTCATTCACATTTATCTGATTTGCATCACATATCATTACCTTTCATTCTCATCACTTCTATTCTCATCACATCCATCCATCCATTCTTTCCCATTTATCTGATTCGCATTACATCTCATCACATCTCTTCACCTCTTATTCTCGTCACTCCTATTCTCATCGCATCCATCCATCCATTCATTCCCATCTATCTGATTCGCATGACATATCAACACATCTATTTACCTTTCATTCTCATCACTTCTATTCTCATCACATCCATCCATCCATTCTTTCCCATCTATCTGATTCACATCACATATCATCACATCTTTTTACCTCTCATTCTCATCATTTCTATTTTCATCACATCCATCCATCCATTCTTTCCCATATCTATTTGATTCGCATCACATATCATCACATCTATTTACCTCTCATTCTCATCACTTCTATTCTCATCACATCCATCCATCCATTCTTTCCCATCTATCTTATTCGCATCCCATCTCATCACATCTATTTACCTCTCATTCTCATCACATCTATTTACCTCTCATTCTCATCACTTCTATTCTCATCACATCCATCCATCCATTCTTTCCCATCTATCTGATTTGCATCCCATCTCATCACATCTATTTACCTCTCATTCTCATCACTTCTATTCTCATCACATCCATCCATCCATTCATTCCTATCTATCTGATTCATATCACATCTATTTATAGAATGTAAGAGAATTCTTATTTTTGATATAAAGATTCTTTACGCATCTATTTATGCATAAGAACAACTTCAGTGGGAAATAAGACTTTTATAAAAATCCGTTTATGCATCTATTTATGCATAAATTCAATTTTAAGGAGAATAACACTTTTGAAATAAAAATAAATTTTTTATGCATCTTTCTATGCATAAATTCAATTTTAATGAGAATAACTCTTTTGAAATAAAAATAAATTTCTTTATGCATCTTTCTATGCATAAATTAATGAGCATAACTCTTTTGAAATAAAAATAAATTTATTTATGCATCTTTCTATGCATAAAATCAAAATTTGATGAAAGTAACGCTTTTATAATAAGAAAAATCTTTTATGCATCTATTTATGCTTAAATTCAATTTTAATGAAAGTAACACTTTTATAATAAAAAAATTCTCTTATGCATCTATTTATGCATAAAAACTAATTTTCATGAAAGTAACACTTTTATAATCAAAATATTCCCAATATGCATCCTTCTTATACATAGAAATTAATTCTAATGAAAATAACACTTTTATTATAAAAATATTTCTAATATGTAGTTTTCTATGCATAGAATAAAAATAACACTTTAGAATATACAAGCGGTGGGGATTACTCTTTTTGAATAATAAAAGATAAAACTTATTTCACAAAATTTAAGAAAATTTTGCCATAACCTCCTTTGTATGGCTCACCATTTTTTAATTTTTTTCATTCTCAAGTTACTTAGAAATTATCCCAAATGGTTTAAAGCATTCTAAACTAATCAAATTCCACTTTTTAAAGAGAAACAATATGAAAAGTTTAATTCTAACAATTTGATTACACATCTAGGATAAAGAAAGGCTAAATTCAATAATGAAGAGAGGGGGAAAGCCTTTTCAACAAGGCACAGCACCATTTTTCATTTTAAAGAAAACAAAAATGAGAAATCCATTAAATGGAATAAAGAAAAAGTAGGATTTCTAGCTTACATGAATTTTTGTGAGCTTTCCTTTGGCTTGATGGTTTGAGGGATCTAGTCTTGTTTGTAACAAGAGTGGCCACCAATTCTTTTGAAGAGAAAATGGTCAAAAACTAATGAATTATCAATAAATTCACTGTTTTTAGCTCTGGGGAGAAGTAGAGTAACAGTGCAAAAAACACTATTAACCATTTACAAATGGGGAGGCTTCATTTATAGGAAAAAGTGAGCCTCTAACCAAGCAAACTGATTCTAAAATTTTCCAGATCAATTTGGTTACTTTTTGACCATTTTTAGGTCAGTTTAGCTTACTTTTTGGATCTAGTTCAAGCAGGAGAGAGGAGAGATGAAAATATCTCATTATTTGTGAGTTTAAAACTCAACCACACATGTGAAATAGGTGCCTCCTTCATGAGGGGAATTCCCCCACATTGAGGTATCAAAAATGCATCATTTCTTCTAAATATCTCTTCTTTTTTAACTAATAACCTTGTCCTTACTAGGAGGATTTTTATATCCAAAAATATCTCAATTTTGAATTACCTCCTTCTCTCTCTAGGCCAAAACAGGAAAAAACAGGATCTTTCTTTTATTTTAGAGGGGGGAATAATTATAAGATCAGAAGGGGAGGTTTTTACACCTGCACACCTCAAAAGTCAGAGGGAGGAATCCTACATCCTACCCCACTTTAAAAACCCGAGATGTCCTCATCTCGCAAAATTAGAGGAGAACTTTTTTCCAACTGATTCTGGGGTTCCTTATAGTTTGGTGAACCCAACAGAATCCTGGGATAAAGATCCTTTATATAAAACTCATCATCAGATAATAATTCACTCAGATCATATCATTCAAATCCTTATCACAATAATGGTCCATTAGATCGAATTTTCTATCTGAACAGTCCTTCATGGAAATTTTCAATTATACAGATTTTTAATTTGACATCCCTTAACTTGATCCACTGGGTCAAGTGTTAACGGTAGCAAATCTGTCAGCATAATCCACTAATCTCATATTGATTTGCTGAAGTCATTAACGTCATTTGAGTTATGAACATCATCACAGGGACTCGTCCCATTCATCCTCATTGTGGTTTAGCTTAGTTTAATACATTTCAACCAAAATTCAAGAATCTTCATTTTTCAATCAGAATCCAAATCAACTCATCAGTTCTCAACCAAAATTTAAAATCATATCAACCACATTCGAAGAGTCATCATCTGCATAGTATTAATGCTTATAATTTCAAGTCTTTGATTTACTCGTATATACTGCCAGTAAAGAGCTGCAGTTATATCCTCGGTATATACGGGTAGTTACGGTCCTTGGAACTATAAGGTAAGTACCATCATGTCTAGGCCTCAAGCAAGTCAAGGATTCCATACAATTGCGGTACTTCCATTTGAAGACCCAATTACCAATTTACGAATTTCAGTTTGAATATCAATTCGTATGAATTTTTTCACACAATTATAACCTTTTACTATTTCATAAATTTTTGACGTTTTTGGGTTCTTGGTTGATCCTCATTAGCTAATTCGCTTTGATACCAACTGTAAGATCCCTGTCCGCGTAACGAATTCAGGGGTGCTAGCAGCGGAAGTAGCACTTCTTGCACGGGGTAGGGTCCCACAGTCGGGGCCTTGCCCACGGATGTCCCAACAAGAGACTAATCCATCGGTTCTTCCAAAACTGAACCCGAAAAAACTTCCCTTGCCCGGAAAGCACGGGCGATTCCTCCAGGATAAATTTTTCTCTAACGTAGTCAAAAGCCTTAACTAACTGAACTGGTCTGACCGAACCCATAGTATCAAAGTCAGATCAACGATAAGATTGCACTTGGATCATAGAGACCAACGCTTTTTTTCTCATTGAGAGGCACAACCGTTAATTCTTTTCCATAGAACAATTTTTATCCGAGATTTACTTCATCTATCATACCATAACAGAATTGAGTCTCATTTTAGGGATCCATCCAATCCCGTGGGTTAGCCAACTGCTCAACCACTGTAGTGACGGGATCCAATTAAGAATTTGGTTAGGTTTTGTCCCGGGTACCAGGGAAAAGAGTTCCGAGGCCCCCTAGCCGGATATTTATGCAAACTTAAAACTAGTCACACCACTTGAAATTGCCTTTTTCACACCCAATATGAAATTGCCGGATATTTATGCAAACTTAAAACTAGTCACACCACACCCAATATGAAATTGCCTTTTTCACAGAATCAGCATCTTCTAAAAACAATCTTTTAATGAAACCATTGTGTCACTGATCATAATCCTCAAAATCTCCGGTTGAATCCTTATTTTCAATCATTCCTTCATCGGTGTACCTATGGCATCATTGGACCAGAACGCTCACCACTTGTCCACTCAGGGGCCGTTTCAATAGTTCCTAGCTCATAGTAGCCGGCAATATATTCACATATCAAAAATGGAATCTCCGTTGAAGATCAGCAAGATCAACTAACGGATCCATATAAAAGAGCCATGGACTCGTTCGTTGAGGACCAGCAAGGTCAATCAACCAGATCCATGCCCGAATTCAGAAAACAATTCTTACTCCTTGTTCCAATATCTTTCCCGACGTACGTATGGCTATCTTCGACGACCCATAGCCCAAGCACCGTATAGTCAGCACCCTCTAGGATCCTTCACAGGTCACCTAGCGCTTCACTCATAGGCCACTTCCTCGGTCCCTCATCCACTGTACCGGAAGCTCACCATTTAAATCAAACCGAGGATGGTCAAGACCTCAGTCGACCTTGTTACGCAACACGTCCTCTGTTGACTCTATAGGTCTCCACGACCTCATTCACAAGACGGTCAAAATGCTTCCCCAGCATTCTTGACATAAAATAGTCATTTAAAAATAGATTTCACATACAAATACAGTTCCAACAATATTTCCATTTTTTCTCATCACTCCACATCCTTTCACATTAGTCCCCATCTTTTCTCATCTTCTCACAAATTTTTTTTTCTTCATCGATCCCTATCACATCACATCATTCCCACATCAAATCACATCCAATGGCATCATCCACACATCATCCAAACATCCATCCACATCATCCACATCAATCCACATTATCCATTCATCCATCCACATCAATCCACATTATCCACTCATCCATCCACATCAATCCACATTACCCACACATCAATCCACATCATCCCTACATCCATCCACATTATCCACTCATCCATCCACATCAATCCACATTACCCACACATCAATCCACATCATCCTCCCTACATCCATCCACATCATCCACATCAATCCACATTATCCACTCATCCATCCACATCAATCCACATTACCCACACATCAATCCACATCATCCCTACATCCATCCACATCAATCCACATTATCCACTCATCCATCCACATCAATCCACATTACCCACACATCCATCCATATCTTCCATACATCCATCCACATCAATCCATACGTCAATCCACATTATCCACACATAAATCCATATCATCCTTACATCCATCCTTATCAATCCACGTTATCCACTCATCCATCCGCATCAATCCACATTACCCACACATCAATCCACATCATTCCACATTCATTTCATAAGTATTCCTCATTTATTTCCTCATCAGATCACATCTACTTGCATCTACCCATACATCTACATCCTGATTCACATACACAACATCTCATCTATTCATTCACATTTATCTGATTCGCATCACATATCATCATATCTATTTACCTTTCATTCTCATCACATATCATCATATCTATTTACCTTTCATTCTCATCACTTCTATTCTCATCACATCCATCCATCCATTCTTTCCCATCTATCTGATTCGCATTACATCTCATCACATCTATTCACCTCACATTCTCGTCACTCCTATTCTCATCGCATCCATCCATCCATTCATTCTCATCTATTTGATTCACATCACATATCATCACATCTATTTACCTTTCATTCTCATCACTTCTACTCTCATCACATCCATCCATCCATTATTTCCCATCTATCTGATTCGCATAACATATCATCACATCTATTTACCTCTCATTCTCATCATTTCTATTCTCATCACATCTATCCATCCATTCTTTCCCATCTATCTGATTCACATCACATATCATCACATCTATTTACCTCTCATTCTCATCACTTCTATTCTTATCACATCCATCCATCCATTCTTTCCCATCTATCTGATTTGCATCCCATCTCATCACATCTATTTACCTCTCATTCTCATCACTTCCATTTTTATCACATCCATCCATCCATTATTTCCCATCTATCTGATTCGCATCCCATCTCATCACATCTATTTACCTCTCATTCTCGTCACTTCTATTCTCATCACATCCATCCATCCATTCATTCCCATCTATATGATTCATATCACATCTTATCACATCTATTTATAGAATGTAAGAGATTTCTTATTTTTTATATAAAGATTCTTCACGCATTTATTTATGCATAAGAACAACTTCAGTGGGAAATAAGACTTTTATAAAAATCCGTTTATGCATCTATTTATGCATAAATTCAATTTTAAGGAGAATAACACTTTCAAAATAAAAATAATTTTTTTATACATCTTTCTATGCATAAATTTAATTTTTTATGCATCTTTCTATGCATAAAATCAAAATTTGATGAAAGTAACGCTTTTATAATAAAAAAATTCTTTTATGCATCTATTTATGGCATGAATTCAATTTTAATGAAAGTAACACTTTTATAATAAAAAAATTCTCTTATGCATCTATTTATGCATAAAAATCAATTTTGATGAAAGTAACACTTTTATAATTAAAATATTCCCAATATGCATCCTTCTTATGCATAGAAATTAATTCTAATGAAAATAACACTTTTATTATAAAAATATTTCTAATATGCATTTTTCTATGCATAGAATAAAAATAACACTTTTAGAATACACAAGCGGTGGGGATTACTCTTTTTGAATAATAAAAGATAAAACTTATTTCACAAAATTTAAGAAAATTTTTCCATAACCTCCTTTGTATGGCTCACCATTTTTCAATTTTTTTCATTCTCAAGTTACTTAGAAATTATCCCAAATGGTTTAAAGCATTCTAAACTAATCAAATTCCACTTTTTAAAGAAAAATAATATGAAAAGTTTAATTCTAACAATTTGATAAAGAAAGGCTGAATTCAATAATGAAGAGAGGGGAAAGCCTTTCCAACAAGGCACAGCACCATTTTTCATTTTAAAGAAAATAAAAATTAGAAAACCATTAAATGGAATAAAGAAAAAGTAGGATTTGTAACTTACATGAATTTTTGTGAGCTTTCCTTTGGTTTGATGGTTTGAGGGATCTACTCTTATTTGCAACAAGAGTGGCCACCAATTGTTTTGAAGAGGAAATGGTCAAAATGAATTATCAATAAATTCACTATTTTTGGCTCTAGGGAGGAGTAGAGTAACAGTGCATAAAACAGTATTAATCATTTACAAAGAGAGAGGCTTCATTTATAGGAAAAAGTGAGCCTCTAACCAGGCAAACTGATTCTAGAATTTTTCAGATCAGTTTGGTCAGTTTTTGACTATTTTTAGGTCAGTTTAGCTTACTTTTTGGATCTAGTTGAAGCAGGAGAGAGGAGAGATGAAAATATCTCATTATTTGTGAGTCTAAAATCAACCACACATGTGAAATAGGCTCCTCCTTCATGAGGGGAATTTCCCCACACTGAGGTGTCAAAAAATAGACTCATGAGGGGAATTCCCCCACACTGAGGTGTCAAAAATGTATCATTTCTTCTAAATATCTCTTCTTTTTTAACTAATAATCTTGTCCTTAGTCAACTCTTCATCTTATGTGAGTATTTACTCATTTTTGGGGGGATTTTCTTTTATTCTTCAATTTATCTCCTCTCTACATTTGGATTAATCTAATTGGTCCATAGGAACCTTAATTCAAAAATTTCAGAAAATCTGGACTCTTAGGCTAAGGTCCTTTTTACCTGATTTCAATTTATTCCAATTGCACATTGGAAATTTCTTTTTGAATATCTGTTTCAAGGGAAACCATTTTAGACACTAAGAGGATTTTTATATCCAAAAATATCTCAATTTTGAATTACCTCCCTCTAGAGATTTTCTCTCTCTAGGCCAAGGGAAAACAGGATCTTTCTTTTATTTCAGAGGGGGGAATAATTATAAGATCAGAAGCCGGAGGGAGGAATCCTACATCCTACCCCACTTAAAAAACGCAAGATGTCCTCATCTCGCAAAATTAGAGGAGAACTTTTTTCCTTAAGATCCAACTAATTATGGGGTTCCTTATAGTCTGGTGAACCCAACAGAATCCTGGGATAAAGATCCCTTATATAAAACTCATAATAAGATAATAATTCACTCAGATCATATTATTCAAATCCTTATCACAATAATGGTCCATTAGATCGAATTTTCTATCTGAACAGTCCTTCATGGAAATTTTGAATTATATAGATTTTTAATTTGACATCCCTTCACTTGATCCACTGGGTCAAGTGTTAACAGTAGCAAATCTGTCAGCACAATCCACTAATCTCATATTGATTTGCTGAAGTCATTAACGTCATTCAAGTTATGAACATCATCATAGGGACTCGTCCCATTCATCCTTATTGTGGTTTAGCTTAGTTTAATACATTTCAACCAAAAATCAAGAATCTTCATTTTTCAATCAGAATCCAAATCAACTCATCAGTTCTCAACCCAAATTTAAAATCATATCAACCACATTCAAATTCATCATCTCCATAGTATTAATGCTTATAATTTCAAGTCTTTGATTTACTCATATATGCTGCCAGTAATAAAGAGCTGCAGTTATACCCTCGGATAATACGGGTAGTCAGGGTCCCTGGAACTATAAGGTAAATACCATCATGTCTAGGCCTCAAGCAAGTCAGGGATTCCATACAATTGCGGTACTTCCATCTGAAGACCCAATTATCAATTTACAAATTTCAGTTTGAATATCAATTCGTATGAATTTTTTCACACAATTATAATCTTTTACTGCTTCTTCATAAATTTTTGACATTTTTGACTTCTCGGTTGATCCTCATTAGCCAATTCGCTCTGATACCAGCTGTAAGATCCCTGTCCCCACCACGCAACGAATTCAGGGGTGCTAGCAGCGGAAGTAGCACTTCTTGCGTGGGGTAGGGTCCCACACTCGGGGCCTCGCCCATGGATATCTGGACAAGAGACTTATCCATCGGTTCTTCCAAAACCGAACCCGAAAAAACTTCCCTTGCCCGGAAAGCATGGGCGATTCCTCCAAGATAAATTTTTCTCTAATGTAGTCAAAAGCCTTAACTAATTGAACTGGTCTGACCGAACCCATAGTATCAAAGTCAGATCAACAAAAAGATTGCACTTGGATCATAGAGACCAACGCTTTTTTCCTCATTGAGAGGCACAGTCGTTGATTCTTTTCCATAGAACAATTTTTATCCGGGATTTACTTCATCTATCATACCATAACAGTCCAGCCTAACCCCATCCAGTCCCGTGGGTTAGCCAACCGCCCAACCACTGTAGTGATGGGATCCAATTAAGAATTTGGTTAGATTTTGTCCCGAGTACCAAGGAAAAGAATTCCCAGGCCCCCTAGCCAGATATTCATGCAAACTTAAAACTATTCACACCACTTACACACCCAATATGAAATTGCCTTTTTCACAGAATCGGCATCTTCTAAAAACAATCTTTTAATGAAACCATTGTGTCACACTGATCATAATCCTCAAAATCTCTGGTTGAATCCTTATTTCCAATCATTCCTTCATCGGTGTACCTATCGCATCATTGGAACCCAGAACGCTCACCACTTGTCCACTAAGGGGCCTTTTCAGCTCATAGTAACTGGCAATATATTCACATATCAAAAATAGAATCTCCGTTGAAGATCAGCAAGATCAACTAACAGATCCATATAAAAGAGCCATGGACTCATCCGTTGAGGACCAGCAAGGTGAATTAACCAGATCCATGCCTGAATTCACAAAACAACTCTTACTCCTTGTTCCAATATCTTCTCCGACATACGTGTGGGTATCTTCGGTGACCCAAAGCCCGAGCACCGTATGGTCAGCACCCTCTAGGATCCTTCGCAGGTCACCTAGCGCTTCACTCATAGGCCGCTTCCTTGGTCCCTCATCCACTGTACCGCAAGCTCAAGACCTCGGTCGACCTTGCTACGCGAGACGTCCTCCATTGACTCTCCGTCTCTCAGCAGTTGCAACTTTAACAAAAAGGTCTCCACGATCTCATTCACAAGACGGTCAAAATGCTTCCCCAGCATTCTTGACATAAAACAGTCATTTAAAAACAGATTTCACATACAAATATAGTTCCAACAATATTTTCATTTTTTCTCATCCCTCCACATCCTTTCACATTAGCCCCCATCTTCTCACAAATTTTTTTTTCTTCATCAATCCCTATCATATCACATCATTCCCACATCAAATCACAACCAATCGCATCATCCACACATCAATCCACATCATCCCTACATCCATCCACATCATCCACATCAATCCACATTATCCACTCATCCATCCACATCAATCCACATTACCCACACATCAATCAACATCATCCCTACATCCATCCACATCATCCACATCAATCCACATTATCCACTCATCCATCCACATCAATCCACATTACCCACACATCCACCCACATCTTCCATACATCCATCCACATCAATCCATACGTCAATCCACATTACCCACACATCAATCCATATCATCCATACATCCATCCACATCAATCCATATTATCCACTCATCCATCCACATCAATCCACACGTCAATCCACATTACCCACACATCAATCCACATCATTCCACATTCATTTCATAAGTATTCCCATTCTCATCTAATCACATCTTTTTCTATCTCATCACTTATTTCCTCATTTATTCTCATCAGATCACATTTACTTGCATCTACCCATACATCTTATCACTTCACATACATTAACATCTATCCAGTTTACATCGCATCTTATCACATCCATTACACATCACGTCTCGTTCATTCACATCCCGATTCACATGCTAACACATTCATTCACGTCCCTTATCATTCATTCACATCCTGATTCACATGTTATCACATTCATTCACATCCTATCATCCTCATTCACATGACATCACATCTCATCTATTCATTCACATTTATCTGATTCGCATCACATATCATCATATCTATTTACCTTTCATTCTCATCACTTCTATTCTCATCACATCCATCCATCCATTCTTTCCCATCTATCTGATTCGCATTACATCTCATCACATTTATTCACCTCACATTCTCGTCACTCCTATTCTCATCGCATCCATCCATCCATTCATTCCCATCTATCTGATTCGCATCACATATCAACACATCTATTTACCTTTCATTCTCATCACTTCTATTCTCATCACATCCTTCCATCCATTCTTTCCCATCTATCTGATTCGCATCACATATCATCACATCTTTTTACCTCTCATTCTCATCATTTCTATTTTCATCACATCCATCCATCCATTCTTTCCCATATCTATTTGATTCGCATCACATATCATCACATCTATTTACCTCTCATTCTCATCACTTCTATTCTCATCACATCCATCCATCCATTCTTTCCCATCTATCTTATTCGTATCCCATCTCATCACATCTATTTACCTCTCATTCTCATCACATCCATCCATCCATTCTTTCCCATCTATCTGATTTGCATCCCATCTCGTCACATCTATTTACCTCTCATTCTCATCACTTCTATTCTCATCACATCCATCCATCCATTCATTCCTATCTATCTGATTCATATCACATCTATTTATAGAATGTAAGAGAATTCTTATTTTTGATATAAAGATTCTTTACGCATCTATTTATGCATAAGAACAACTTCAGTGGGAAATAAGACTTTTATAAAAATCCGTTTATGCATCTATTTATGCATAAATTCAATTTTAAGGAGAATAACACTTTTGAAATAAAAATAAATTTTTTATGCAACTTTCTATGCATAAATTCAATTTTAATGAGAATAACTCTTTTGAAATAGAAATAAATTTCTTTATGCATCTTTCTATGCATAAAATCAAAATTAATGAGAATAACTCTTTTGAAATAAAAATAAATTTCTTTTTGCATCTTTCTATGCATAAAATCAAAATTTTATGAAAGTAACGCTTTTATAATAAAAAAATTCTTTTATGCATCTATTTATGCATAAATTCAATTTTAATGAAAGTAACACTTTTATAATAAAAATTTTCTCTTATGCATCTATTTATGCATAAAAATTAATTTTGATGAAAGTAACACTTTTATAATCAAAATATTCCCAATATGCATCCTTCTTATGCATAGAAATTAATTCTAATGAAAATAACACTTTTATTATAAAAATATTTCTAATATGCATTTTTCTATGCATAGAATAAAAATAACACTTTTAGAATACACAAGCGGTGGGGATTACTCTTTTTGAATAATAAAAGATAAAACTTATTTCAAAAAATTTAAGAAAATTTTGCCATAACCTCCTTTGTATGGCTCACCATTTTTTAATTTTTTTCATTCTCAAGTTACTTAGAAATTATCCCAAATGGTTTAAAGCATTCTAAACTAATCAAATTTCACTTTTTAAAGAGAAAAATATGAAAAGTTTAATTCTAACAATTTGATTACACATCTAGGATAAAGAAAGGCTGAATTCAATAATGAAGAGAGGGGGAAAGCCTTTCCAACAAGGCATAGCACCATTTTTTATTTTAAAGAAAACAAAAATGAGAAAACCATTAAATGGAATAAAGAAAAAGTAGGATTTCTAGCTTACATGAATTTTTGTGAGCTTTCCTTTGGCTTGATGGTTTGAGGGAACTACTCTTGTTTGCAACGAGAGTGGCCACCAATTCTTTTGAAGAGGAAATGGTAAAAAAATAAATAAATTATCAATAAATTCACTGTTTTTTGCTTTGGGGAGAAGTAGAGTAACAGTGCATAAAACACTATTAACCATGTACAAAGGGGGAGGCTTCATTTATAGGAAAAAGTGTGCCTCTAACCAAGCAAACTGATTCTAGAATTTTCCAGATCAGTTTGGTCAAATTTTAACCATTTTTAGGTGAGTTTAGCTTACTTTTTGAATCTAGTTGAAGCAGGAGAGAGGAGAGATGAAAATATCTCATTATTTGTGAGTTTAAAACTCAACCACACATGTGAAATAGGTGCCTCCTTCATGAGGGGAATTCCCCCACACACTGAGGTGTCAAAAATGCATCATTTCTCTAAATATCTCTTCTTTTTTAACTAATAACCTTGTCCTTAGTCAACTCTTCATCTTATGTGAGTATTTACTCATTTTTGGGGGGATTTCCTTTTATTCTTTAATTTATCTCTTCTCTACATTTGGATTAATCTAATTGATCCATAGGAACCTTAAGTCAAAAATTTCAAAAAATCTGGACCCTTAGGCTAAGGTCCTTTTTGTTGCCATATATATATAGGCAGTGATGTGTGTGAACACACTTAGGACCGCCGGGGCACTTTTTCCCTCTTTAGGAGGTTTTTTCCCCCGGCTTGAATATATGCCCATCACTCTAGGGCTAACTTATCTTTTGTACATTGACACAATCTAATACACTTTGTGTTGTGTGCATTCTTGCTTCTTCTTCTCCAAGCTTTGTGTGCTTTCCTGCAACCCTAAATCCAACAATTGGTATCAGAGCAGGCATATCGGCTCCTAGGGCTACGCCGCCAGCACCCTCCGACTCACGTTCTCCGATTGAGGTGAGCTTTCACGAGCACTTGCAGGTCCCTATACTCTGCAAATAAGGCCATAGGGCTTTGCGTTCTCAGAATTTGCATCTGAGGTCGTTTTGGGCTCCGTTTTTGCATTTCAAGTTCTGCACAGGTGTTTTCGTCATTTTCTACAGAATTTCGACAGTGCAGTTTTCTGCAAAACAGGCATACGTGTTCTATTGTGGACCGTGCTACATAGCACAACTTGTCTTCTGTTCAGTCTTTGCTTCATTAGGTAGCTTTTGCATCAGTTTCAGTCAGTGGCCATGGCTGATAACAGCAATGATGTATTTCGCATGTTGTCTGCTGAAGACAAACTGGATGGAGACAGCAACTACCCACTTTGGGCATACATGATGCAGCATGTTTTGGTTACAAAAGGAGTGTAGGATCTGTTGAGGATGTTGTAGGTTCTAGCAGCTCTACTGTTGCTGCTGTTTTACCCACTGCTAAACAAGCTCGTTGGGATGGTAAAGATGCGCAGGCTTATGCCTTGATTGCACTTTCTGTCAAACGTAACATCACCCCACATATTCATTCAGCTAAAACAGCAAAACAGGCTTGGGATATTCTAGCTGGTTTGTATACAAGTCGTAACGAGGCACAAATCGCTTACCTACGTAAAGAGCTAGAATTGAAGATTATGCAAGAAGATGATGACATGAATGTTTTTCTTGTTGAGATTAAAGATCTCAAAGAACAGTTGATTTCTGCAGGTGAGATTATTCCTGATCATTCTCTTGTGCAAACTGTTCTTGATGCTTTACCTGAGACATATCAGACTTTTGCTTCCACGTGGAGACTTCTTAATGAGGACAGACCTGATGCTATCAAGTATGATACTTTAGTCAACAAGCTCTTGCAAGAAGCGCAGTCCAGGCAAAACAGGGCCAGGCAACGTGTAGTTGATCAAGCATTTATTGCTTCCCAGCAGTAGAGAAGAAGTGGTAAGGCAGCCCCTTTCACTGTTTCTTCTCCTATTAGTAGGTCTGCAACTTCTTCTCCTTCCACAGGTAGCAACAATAAGTCTGAGAAGGCTCTTGATAAAGGCAAGAAAAAGACCAGGTGCAACTATTGTAAGGCAAATGATCATGTCATTAAGAATTGCCCTAAGCTAAAGGCTAAAGAGGCAGCGTGTATTGCCAGTATGACCCATCTGTACATGATGCATGTTTGGCAGTTTCTGTTGACTCTCATGTATGGTATTTTGACAGTGGTGCTACAAAGCACATTACCTCGCATCGTCATATGTTCACTTCTCTTGAGGCTGTCCCTAATGGGAATACTGTCACATGTGCCAATAATGCTTCTTACCCAATGAAGGGCGTTGGTAAAATTATGCTTACTGCTGCAAATGGCAACGCTTTCACACTTTCAAATGCTTTGTATGTGCCAGGGATAAAGAAGAATCTATTGTCTGTCTCTGCGCTTGCTAGACTTGGATTTGTAGTCAAATTTGTGGATGACAGATGTACTGTTCATGATTTGACTTCTGGTGATACGATTATTGCATCTGGCACCTTGTTTCGTGGGCTGTATAGGCTCAATTCTTATGACAAGTGTGTGGAAGATTCAGCAAATGCAGTTTTTGATGAAAAGGCAGTTTCAGATGCAAAACTATGGCATGCTCATTTTGGTCATCTGAACTTTGCTAGTTTGCTGCGTTTGCAGAAATTTGATATGGTTGCTTCATTGCCCCCTCTTGAGGCACCATTGAAACATGTTTGTGAAGGCTGTATTTTGGGCAAAATGCAGCGTTCTGCGTTTCCAAAGGATGGTTCTGCGCGGGCCACTCGCAAATTGCAGCTTGTACATAGTGATGTATGTGGGCCTATGCAAACTCCGTCTCATTTGGTAAACACTTGTACTTCGTGACTTTCATTGATGATTACTCAAGGCATGCATGGGTATATCCACTGAAGGCAAAGTCCGAAGTGTTTTTGTGCTTCAAACAGTTTTTTCTTATGGTTGAAAATGTATCCAATTGTACTGTGGGCACCCTCCGTACTGATCGAGGGGGGGAGTACATGTCTAAAGAGTTTGATGCATTTCTGGCTAGTTGTGGGATAAAACACCAATGTACAGTGCCATACATATACCCCTCAGCAAAATGGTGTTGCTGCTGAGAGGAAGAACAGGTCACTTATGGAGATGGCACGATGTATGGTCAAGAGCCAAGCTTTGCCACATGCGTTTTGGCTTGAGGCTGTCATGTGTGCTGCATATGTACTCAACAGGTGTCCCACTAAGGCCTTGCAGTCTATTACTCCATACGAAGCTTGGCATGGCAGGAAGCCTTCTATTGGTCACTTGCATGTCTTTGGTTGCTTGGCCTATGCTTTAGTGCCTGTGCAACAACGCAGAAAATTGGATGATAAGGCTGTCAAATGCATTTTTGTTGGTTACAGTGCTGAAAGCAAGGGTTATAGATTGTATCATCCACAGTCAAAGCGTATCTTGATTAGTCGAGATGTTGTTTTTGTGGAAGATGCTGTGCAGCCTTTGTTATCATGTACCAAAGAAACAGGTGTGAGCTCACGGGATGTATTTGATACATTGTTGCCTCTATTTACAGGTGGGAATTCAAATGTAAGTCCTAATGAGGTAAATATTCAGCCTATGCAGATTTCAAACAACATCATAGATCAGCCTATTTCTGATGCAGATTTACAGGATGTAATTCATGAGGATAGGGCTGAAAATGAGCAGGCTAGAGGTATGCCTAAATGGCTGGTGCAAACCTTGCATGATAGTAAGATTGATGCACCTATGACTAGTCGTACTCATTCAGGTTTTCAGCATGCCTCTTATGCATCAGATTGTTATGCTTTGGCTGTGTCTAGTATGTGTGAAGAGGAAGAACCTCTTTCATTTGATGAGGCACAAAATTCAGAAAATTGGTTGGCTGCAATGCAAAGTGAATATGATGCTATAATGAAGAATGGTACATGGTCTTTGTGTGATTTGCCTATTGGTAAAAAGGCCATTGGATGTAAGTGGGTTTTTAAATTGAAACGAAAGCCAGATGGCAGTGTTGATCGCTATAAGGCTAGACTTGTTGCAAAGGGTTATGCTCAAGAAAAGGGCATTGATTTTGATGAAACCTTTGCTCCCACTTGTCGTATGACTACCATTCGTAGCATTTGTGCATTGGCAGCTCATAATGGTTGGAATGTACATCAGCTGGACATAAAGACTGCGTTCTTGAATGGAGATTTGCATGAGGAGGTGTATGTATCGCAGCCTCGTGGTTTTGTTCAAAGAGGGCAGGAAAACAAAGTGTGAAGGTTGAAAAAGGCTTTATATGGTTTAAAGCAATCTCCACGAGCTTGGTATGAAAAGATACATGCATATTTGACTGCACATGGGTTTCAGAATAGTCCAACAAAAAGCACTTTGTATGTTAAACGTGTGGATGGTGTACATCTAATCATCTCTCTCTATGTCGATGACATGCTGCTCACAGGACCAAATGAGAGTCATATTGCTGATTTTAAGGCTGATTTGAATGCCTCTTTTGAGATGTCAGATTTGGGACATTTGCATCATTATTTGGGGATACAATTTAAGCAGTGTGATGGAGGTATTGCTTTGTGTCAGACAAAGTATATTGAGACATTGTTGCGGAGATTTGGCCTTGAAGACTGCAAGCCTATTGCTACTCCAATGGAGACAGGTTTGAAGTTGAGTCTTCATGATGCTGGAGATCACTTTGATGTCACACTTTATCAGACAGCTGTTGGTTGCCTCATTTATGTATGCATTACGAGGCCGGACATTCAGTTTGCAGTCTTACAGGTGAGCAGGTTTATGTATAGCCCAGGGTCTCAGCATTGGAAGGCAGTTAAACGCATCTTTTGCTACTTGAGTGGCACCATACATCTTGGGTTGTTTTATCCCAAGGGGGGATCGTTGCCGCCAGATTTACATGCTTTTTCAGACTCAGATTGGGCTGGTTGCTATGACACAAGAGTGTCCACAAGTGGTTTTTGTTTCATGCTCAATAGCTCATGCATATCTTGGTTGAGCAAGAAGCAACCTACTGTGGCCACTTCTAGTTGTGAAGCTGAGTACAGGAGGGCAGCTTTCACAGCTACGGTTGAGTGTGTGTGGCTCAGACGGCTAATGGCTGACTTGGGTGTTGGACAGGAGTCTGCCACCTCTATCTTCACTGACAGTCAGAGCGCATTGGCAGTTGCGAGAAACCCAGTTTTTCATGCTCGCACAAAGCACATTGAGGTGCATTATCACTATGTCAGGGAGAGACTCTCAGCAGGAGAGATCAGCTTGGCCTATGTGCCAACACAGGACAACCTCGCCAATCTTTTCACAAAGGCACTTCCTCGTGAGAAGTTCGAAGCTTTCCGCAAAGCTTTGGGCTTGCTCCCCTTTGTGGACTGATCTACTTCGGGCATGGCACTCCCCTATACATGAGTGCCAGCTCTCGTTTCACACCATCACTCCCAGGGGGGATTTGTTGCCATATATATATAGGCAGTGATGTGTGTGAACACACTTAGGACCGCCGGGGCACTTTTTCCCTCTTTAGGAGGTTTTTTCCCCCGGCTTGAATATACGTCCATCACTCTAGGGCTAACTTATCTTTTGTACATTGACACAATCTAATACACTTTGTGTTGTGTGCATTCTTGCTTCTTCTTCTCCAAGCTTTGTGTGCTTTCCTACAACCCTAAATCCAACACTTTTTACCTGATTTTAATTTATTCCAATTGCACATTGGAAATTTCTTTTTGAATATCTGTTTCAAGGGAAACCATTTTAGACACTAAGAGAATTTTTATATCCAAAAATATCTCAATTTTGAATTACCTCCCTCTAGACATTTTCTCTCTCTAGGCCAAAATAGGGGAAAACATGTTCTTTCTTTTATTTCAGAGAGGGGAATAATTATAAGATTAGAAGGGGAGGTTTTTACACCTACACACCTCAAAAGTCGAAGGGAGAAATCTTACAAAAACAAAAACAAAACACAAATAAATAAGCCTCAAATCAACCAAAAGCTCAACCAAAGAAAAGGGATCTAGAACCTCAAAAACCAACCAAACCAAGGACAACAAAAGGTGGAGGTCAAAATAAGCACAAATGAGGATAGGAAAATCAAAATGGTCTCACCAAAGGGACTCAAGTCAACTCTCATACATGTGGGAACACCTACTAGCAAAAAACAAGTTAACACCATATTAGATAATTTGAAAAAAAATCCCATTTCCATTTGAAAAATGGGATGAGGGTGAACCTATCCAAGATTTTGGCAAAATCTCCTCATGTGGCATATCATGGGAAAGATATTTAAGAGTAAACAAAGAGACTCGAATGCCAATACTACATGGAGGGACACAAATAGAAACTCAAAAGAAAACTTTATCTTGTGCCACCACATGGGAAAACAAAGGACTAGAAGCATGTGTGCCCTTCCAACCAAACGAAGAAGGATTTACTCCAACTAATAATTCTAAGGGTGAAACATGGGAGAGCATGGTGAGATTGGTTGAATGGTGGACAAAGTCATCCCTCTCTATCGACTTCCCAAATGTTCACACTAGAGAACAAGACCAAATGGAGGATTATTAATTTCCCTTCCAAAATGAGCTAGATTTGCTAAATAAAACTCAACCTTTAAGACAATATAACTAGAGAAAACTCAATGTGTTATATGGAGGCAAAACAATATCATTGGCTTATTGACAATAAGAAAAAAGTAAATGAAACCGAAAGTGTTGATGCAAATGAGACATAAATGTCAATACAACCAATGGGGATGGAGTAAACTATATGTATCTTTGTACACAATTAGTGTTGTGGACCATAGTAATGACCTTCAAACCCTTCATCAATCCTTGATGCATAAATTTAGACTTGAAAGTGCTCTAGGAGAATATGAGCTGAGGGCTAAAAATAAAATGAATTAATCTAAAAGTGAATGGGAGTCAATAACCTCTTGAGGATCCAATTAACATTTAGCTAGATTTCCTAGTGGGCAAAAATGTTCAACAAAAACAAGTAGTGGATTAGTCTTAACACTACTCACAATACTGTTTCAGGAAGAATTTATAAATATTCAGGCCAACACATGCTCACTCCTAGATAAAAGAATGTGCTAGATGATGATGATCAAGACCTCGAAGTCTGGGGTTATTTCTCACACATAATTCTTACTCACAAGATGATAGCATCGACGAATGTGAATTTCAAGGTTATCCTTGGTGATGATTGGTTGGTCCACACTTAGTACTCCATAAATGAAAGCAAGCAAACCATCTTCTTGGAAACCCCTGAAACATCCTTCACATTAGCTAATCCTAGTCATATGCATCTCATTATGCAGTAACTGTCTAGCATGCTGGAAAGAAAGAAAGAAAGAAAGATATATTAAGCATCTACTAAAGATATATTAAGCGCTACTATTTAGACCCAATGGGCCTATGAGACCAAAGTGATACAATAATGTCCATGGCATATCTCATCATGGAATGGAAAATAAACAAATAGAAAACATAAACATAGCTATCTCACTGGGGTGATACAAAATTGTCCATGGAAACTCATCATGGAATACTGAGAGAGAGAGAGAGAGAGAGAGAGAGAGAGAGAGAGAGAGAGAGAGAGAGAGAGAGAATCTATTATCATTTGCAAAAGGCCAAAATGGTCCATGTGACCAATACATAAACTCCTACAACCAAAGGAGCCCTTACCTAAAAGTGAGGCTGTAGAGTCTAAACACCTCTTACCAAAGTCAAAACCGTTGAAAGATCAACACATTGATGCTTCAGAACTTAAGACTCCAAAACTTGAACCATTCCAATGAATTCCTAAAATAGAAATTGGCTTTGTAATGAGATTGGGGGTCTAAACCATCCAATCTCAAATCTAACCTTACACACGACACAATCTTATGACATATAAGCTATGGTGTTATATAGGTGAGCCAAGCTTGCAGGCTTATCAAAGGATTCTGTGGGATTGACATTCAAAGCATGTAATTTCTAGAATCTTTTTAATGTATAGTTTATATGGAGTATAACCCCTTGAAATGTAAGATTTATGTGTTAGACTATGTGCTAAAAGTGGATTTTATCCTAGGAAGGGATTGGGCTACCTTGGTGTAAGCTATAACAAACTTCATTAGTTGAACATGTTTGGATTTTAAATAAGATTGGGGGTCTAAACCATCCAATCTCAAATCCATCCTTACAGACAACACAATCTCATGACATATAAGCTATGGTGTTATATAGGTGAGCTAAGCTTGCAGACTCAAGAATGGATTCCGTGGGACTGACATTCAAGACATGCCATTTTTAGGATCTTTTGAATGTATAGTTTATGTGGAGTCTAGCCCCTTGAAATGTAAGATTGTGTGTTAAACTATGTGTTGGTGGAAGCAGATTTTATCATAGGAATGGATTGGGCTACCTTGGTGTAAGCGATACCAAACTTCATTAGCCAATTTCTAACAAAGAAGTCGTGGTGTCATTCTGTGAAAAGCATTAGGAACTCAATGGAGTCTTTTTGGGCCCTTTAATTTGCCATTGCCTAATGGAGGTGATTAAGAAATAGACAAATAGGGAGATTACATGTGGACTGAAACCAATGGTTTGTAAGAGCCTAGAAGGTAGTGGTCAAACTTAGAATAATAGGCTAAATAGGCTCTTTTTAAATTTTCAAAATCAACTAAAACTCAAAAATAGGATAGCTGCAGCCTGTAGCCATCATTAAGTAAGGTCTCTAAAGTGATAGAGACCCAAAAACGAGTTCCCATGCATTCAATGCACATTCCCCTTCACTTTCCACTATCCCTCTCTCCCACGTTCCCTCCAAAACGCTCTCTCTTCCCCCTTTCTCATATAGCAGGGCGTTTTTCACTCTCTAGACTACTTCTTTTAGCTATCTACCTCTTGATCTACCTCTCTCTTCACTCAGAAACCTAGATCTATAGCTATGGAAGCTTGATCTGCAACCTCCTCTTAGAAGCTATGGAAGTTTGATCCTCACTTACATTTCCTTCCTTCATCTTTCTTCCTTGTCCAACCTCCTTTTACAGAGTGTAACAGCAGAGCTTAGCTATGGAAGCTTGATCTGCAACCTCCTCTCAGAAGCTATGGAAGTTTGATCCTCACTTACATTTCCTTACTTCATCCTTCTTCCTTGTCCAACCTCCTTTTACAGAGTGTAACAGCAGAGCTTAGCTATGGAAGCTTGATCTGCAACCTCCTCTCAGAAGCTATGGAAGTTTGATCCTCACTTACATTTCCTTACTTCATCCTTCTACCTTGTCCAACCTCCTTTTACAGAGTGTAACAGTGGAGCCAAGCTATGGAAGCTTGAGTTGCAAATGCTTTGGCTCTCATAATCTTACTCATTGTCTCCTCTCACCCCCTCCAATATCCTCTTTCAAAGTGCAGTAATAGCACAGCCAAGCCCTTGGAACTTGCTCTACAACTCCTTCTCTTTTGTACATCTCCCTAGTCTAAGTTTTTTTCTCACCATTCTATTTTCCTTTGCCATCAAGGTTTATAATCTCTCTAATATATACATCTGATGTCTTCTTCTAGAGCTCGAAGGCCTCCGATCAGTATTCAATCTCTCTCTTGTAGCAGTGGTCAAGATGAGGATGGGCACTGGAACATCAAACAGTACGAGAAGTGGAATTGGATTACGATACAGCCTAGTACAAGAGGAACCCACAAGGTGTCAAAGCGATACGTTGATATACAAAGTCACCATTGGAAAGGGCGGATATTGGAGCTCAAACAAGATTGTGATGGAAAAAAGCTAGCCAAGGTCCAACATGTTTACAAGGCAACAGAGCTAAAACTAGCAGACCATGACCAACGTCAACGATTTCCTGCAAATTGTAAGTTATTTCACCACTTTATATTCTTGTTTTTAAATCAATTGTGTGCTAATAATGGTATACTGAGCACTCCTTTGATTGTTCTTGGGTTCCTGTGCGTAGATATTTTTCCCTCTGAGTGGGAGCCTATGGAGGCAATTTCAGGAACCTTTGAAGCATACCATGTGGAGCTTGGTAGTTTAATCTTTGGAGGGTGTCCAGCTGCACAACTTCTTGCACGAAACATCTTCTTCTATGAGGATACATATGTGGTTTCCACGACAGCAAATGGTACTGGAAAATTAGTTCCAAAACCTACGCCAACTCTCACATCTATTGAATGGCCAATTCCAGACAATGCTTCAGTAGCCATGGCTTGTTTGCAGATCGAAAGCAAGGTGCAAAATGCTATGAAGTGCACATATGGATCTCACAAAGCAACCATAACCTGCTTCATACCTCTACACCTCTTTGTGTACCTGTTCCGTACAAGTGACACACATCGTACCCCAACTTTATGGATTGCAAAGGGGGAGAGAGCTCTGACTTGTTTCTTATCACCTGCATGGGATAAAAAAGTTGTTCAACACAATGGAGACACCATCAAATGCGGAGTAATAGTTGAGAAGGTTGTGACATGCTATCATATTGCCAAGCAACAGTTGTCCATTGCGTTTCCTTACAGGCGATGGAAGCTTACAAATGGAGAATGGGAGGCGTTAGACTCCGACACAACCTCTACAGAACAGGGTGTGCTACATATATCCATGCAAGGTGGGGATGTAGAAGATGTTACTGTGAATGATGACTAGTCCCTTGCCAACTTACGTGACTACTTAGTTCTTCGATTCTCACTGAGTGGTGATTTTGCTTTGATAATCAATGGTAGAGTAGTGCGCAAAAGGCAGGAACGATCTTTTCTTTGTAGAGAAATTACTTTCCCTGGCTGTGTAGCTATCAAATAACCACTAGATATGTAATCTTGAATTGAAGTAAATACAATTTTAATTTTTTTACCTCACTGTCTTATTAAGGTTTTTCAATTGTCTTGTGCAAGTTTTATTTTTTTGTGATAGTGTAAGGTTGGTCACACAAGCATCTGTGGCTTGATCCACTAGTAAATTGGAAATGACCTTGCGATGGAAGGATACGTTCTTGCTTTCGCATACCATTTTTTTAAAATTTTTTGGTACTTACAAATTTTAAAAGTTTTTAAAAATTTTATAACAAGGTCGCCTATTTATAAACGATACTTTACTCATTTTCATCAATTGACAATTATCGTTCTCTCCTAACACTTGCTCTCAATTTCGCACACCTTTCTGTATCACACACTCTCTATTTCTTGCAATCACTCATAGTCATGGCACCTCTACTTGACGCACTTATTGCTACACAGCTAGGAAAGCTTGAGTTACTTCATAGGGTTGATGAGATCGTCCCTATGTTTGAGGGAGCAATTGATGTGCGTGCAACAATGCATCTACATGCGGATGCTTTTACAGATGTCATTCAGTATATGGATGAACACATCAGCACGTACTCCATCATGTTTGAGGGTGATGAGGGCCTATGGGTTCCAGTTGACCTCATCAAGTCAGGGAAGACAAGAATTTTAGATTTCGCCTATCCAGGTTTTTAAAATCCCTCACAGAAAAGGACTACAGAAATGAGGAGGAAGACTTACTCTTGGATCTACAAATGGGCAACATCGGCACTTCTTTCCTGAGCTGGGACATGGTTTTGGTCCTTCTGTTACAAGAGGGTGTGGCGAAAGAAAGTGGCAAGGAAAAAGAAAAGGGCAAAGTAAAGCTAATGGAGCAGGTCCAAGAGGCCCATGCTGAGGAAGAGAATGTTACAGAACAATGGGAGGCCTCAATGGCATTGGTGGCTCTACAAGAGAATGTCCCCGAGGAGGTTCCGGACCTAGTTCTAGAGGGCGATGAAGTACTTGAGGAGGTCCCAGACCTTGTTATCATGTCTTTGCATCCAATCATTATTGATGGGAAAGAGTTTTTGTTTTTGGATGACATTGCCAAGACACTTGGGTTTCGCGAGGATGAGGCACTTTCTATTATTGCCGTGAATGCTGGGGGTCAAGACAAAGGAAAAGTGAAAATCTCTTTTGAAGATGACAACCTCACAAAAGCGCTTGCATACGATATTGGTAGCAGTACCTTGGAAGTTGTAGTGGCCAAAGCGCTCGTTGAAATAAAGCAAGATGTGCAATTCTATGAGAGCGTAGCTACCTTTGAACCACACATGCCCTTGGTTGCTGGCGATGCTCAAGACCAAGGAAGCATAAACTTGACAAATGAGCAACTAGTTGCAAGTGACGATGCAACTGAGGTATGTCCTAACTTCTTAGTTGTAAAGCAAATTATTTTTAGTTGTATCATTTCACGCTTCCTAACTTCTATATTGGCATGTTGACAGACTGCTTTTGAAGTGGACAAGTTTGCTATGCGCGTAGGAGGAACGCGGCCAAAGTCAGAGGGTCGAGATGCATCTCTTTGGCACTACATACCTGCCCTTAGAGCCGACATAGTGCGGGTTTTTCATTTAGACTATGCAGAGATCGCCTATGCCGAGCTCCTAAAATGTAAAGCACTTAGTGCAGTCTTATCGGAGAACCCCTTAGCCTCGAACATAAATAAATGTATTTTGGTAGCTAGGGAAGCTGCCTTGTATTGCTTTACGGGCAACCATCCCGGCTCAGTTTTAGGCCATTGTGCCCTTTCTCAGGCTCAAGGAATCAATGAGCTGAGTGATATATTCCAAAGCTTAGGCCAGAAACCAGCCTCTAGAACTCTCTCTCCTGAGCTCTTCCAAGAGCTTATTAAAAAGATGTAATGCAAACTTCTCTTCCAAGTTTAATAAAAAAAATTTGTTGTGCATTGTAAGTTGTGATTTTTCCTGGCGTACTTGTGATATACCATTTCAAGCCTCGCAATTTTAAGATTTTGTTCATGTGTTCATAGAAAATATTGTTTAGGATTCATTTTAAATGAGATCGTGATTAAAAAAAGTAATCGAGATTAGGTTAGAGCGGTATGAAAAAATATTGTATTTATAGATGTATACACACTCACATATATGTATATATATATGTACATATATGTATATATATACATATATATATGTGTGTGTGTGTGTGTGTGTGTGTGTGTACCTATATATATATATAAGATTCTGGGGCTATTGAAAGATATATATATATATATATATAATATATATATATATAAAAGATATATAGGATATATATATATATAAGACATAAGATATTATAAGATTTTAAGGCTATTATAAGATATATATAAATATATATAATATCTTATATAAATATATAAGATTTTGGGGCTGTTAGGGCACCTAAAGGGTCTTATGAGCCTCACCAGACCAAAGAAAAAAAATAAAAAAAATGCCATGTGCGCTATGGCGCGTAAATCGACATTTTGACCTGGTCAAACTAGCGATTAACGCGCCGTAGCGCACATGGTATTTTTTTTATTTTTTTGGCCTTGAGGCTCATAAGGCACTCTATAAGGGTCTCTAGGTGACTTTATAGGATCTACCTTTTTTGTATATATAAATATATATATATGTGTGTGTGTGTGTGTGTGTACATATATATATATATATATATATGTGTGTGTGTGTGTGTGTGTATATGTATATATATATGTGTGTATATATGTTTGTGTGTGTGTGTGTGTGTGTGTGTGTGTGTGTGTGTTTGTGTGTGTTTTTTCCTGTGTGTATAGTGCTTTTATATTTTTTAAATGAAATGTTCATTGGCACTGAGCATACAAAAAAAAATGGACTCAACAAAGAATGTAACACAACTCAAAAAGCTTTCATTAATGTGTAAAAGTGCTACAAAGGAATTTTGGAACATTACAAAATTTTGTAGGGAGAATTACAAAGTGGGTTAGCCTATTGAGGTAGAAGGCTACGCTCTAAACGTAGACGTAGGGCTAGGGACGTATCTACAGGCTTCAAAGTAACTCTCTTGGCATGTACCATAGCCAGCACTGAGTCTTCAAAAACAGAAACTACAATATCTTCAGCAGCTTCTTGAAGAGCTTCAAGAGCTGTGCTCTATATGCGGTCAACCCTGTCAGAATATTTTTCCATTGTTTCTCTCACCAGTTGAGAGAATGGTGCCTTGGGGATGAGAAGATCTGTGCTTTTCTGATATTTCCTAATCTCTCGTAGCGCGACTGTCCCTGGCCTCCATTTTCTCTTCTTCTTTGTAACTGGTGGAGGCGGTGGTGGTCTTTGATTCTCCCACGGTGGTCGTTCAGACCTGAACTTCTTTTTCTTTTGTGCACGCTCTTCCTCTTCTTGTTGGTCCCAAAACTTACCCTCCATTCTTTTACCACACTTCTTGACTGGACGTCTGGATGTTGTGGCTGCTTGTGGCTGTGCTTGGCTTGCCCTCCTTGCGTCCTCTTTGGGCTGCTGTCTCTTTTGCATTTCTGTCTCCCAAGCTGCCCTCACAAGAGCAAACTCTTTGTCAATGGTATCTTTCGTGATGCCATAGGAGGACAAGAGCTCGACCTCCCTGTTTTGTAAGATAACCTCTAGCTGTTCTAGGGTGTCGACCTCAATAACAATCTCCGGTGGTTGCCCTTGACCTTCCTCGGCTTCTTTTCAACGCCGCTCTTCTTCTGCTTCTCTACTAGGCTCTGCTTCTTCAGCTTCCTTCCTGCATTGCGCTTCTTCGGCCTCCTTCCTGCGCTCTTCTTCTCTCATCTCCTTTACCTCTTGCTCTGTTACGATAGGTAGACTTGTCCTTTTTGCTTTAGCAGGTAGTGGGCCGAGTTGATCGAAAAACCGCAAGTCTTGCTCCTGTTCTTCTAGCATGGCCTAGGTATGTACGAGTGCAAGAGATAGTGGGAGGGCAAGAGAGAGTAAAGCACAAAGAAGAAATTGAAATGTGGTGGCTATAAATGAAAAATGACTTAAATATGTCTATAAATATAATTTTTTAAAACTTTTAGAAAATTTAAAAACACAAAAAGATTATAATCAGAGAGTTTAAGCCCATGAGGAACCACACCGACGCTTGCTTGCTACCCACTGCCGTAGTCTCTCCCTAGCATTTGATCTGTTGTATCCTTCAGTTCTTCTTGCATTAACAGTTTTCATTATTTGACGCCTAAGAGACAAATTACCGCGAGTTTTCTGCCTTTTTTTGCCAACCAGAACGCGATAGAACCAGTTGAACATTTCATGGAGTGCATTACTCTTGACTTTGCCACCACCATGGCGAGTGCCCTTAAAATACACGGCCTTTGCTTGGTAATGTGATTTCTCCATGCCTTGATTGCTCCAAAGTGCTAAAGAGCCATATCTATCGAGAAAGTATGGCCCATGTGCATACAATATATGCTACATAGAAAATTACAAAAAGTCAACAAACAGTATGAAGAACATACTACAAGGACACAAGAAATACAACATTACCATGTAGTGAGTAATGTGTGTTTCTCCCCATGCCTCGACCATTTCTTCTGTAAATCTACAAGTGGCTTGTTTAAGTGCCTCAATACCATGGTCATCCAGGTGAGGTCGCTCTAGAAGATCGACCATTTTATTACACACCTCCCATACATGTGCACGTTTTAGGCCAAGCCTGGCATCATTTCCTCGATATGTTGTGACATCACATATCTTCTTCCAAATTTCAAAGTCAGTGTGGCTATGAGAACCCAAGTGGTTTGATAGCAAGTGTCTTGCCTTTGATCCACCCATGCAAATTTTATTAGGGTTGTCTTGTGTAGGGTTTGATTTTCTGTCCTTTGTCAAGACCACTGCTCCAGCATGTAATCCCATAGAGGAAAGTACACCCTCTAGTGCACGTATTGACTCTTCTCATCGATCTTCAGGCTCCATGTTCCAGACATAGTTTATGTGGAGCATCAATAGCTTATCCAAAATCCTGAGTCTTGCATGTAATGTGCACACATGCACTTGACATAGTGGAATTTCCAAGATTGGGTTCCAAGCATTGTCCTCCTGGTCACGACTAGGTGGCTTGCTCTGGTCACAACTTAATATGCCATTATGCCATACCTTTGATCCTTTCCTCTGTTCAGCATCAAAAACGATTGCTTTTTTTGCACCCACCTGTTTTTGACTTTTGCCTTTGCTAGGTTGTTTCCCTTTTACTCTTGAGTCTACTGCTGTCTTGGAATGACAACAGTAAACACATGAGAATATAGTATTCGCACCTGTTTTACAACCCAACATACACTTTAAGGTTTTTAGATCGCCACCCAAGTGCCATTCAACGTTAAAGCAGCCTATTCCGGGAACATCAAGCTTTTGACCATTGACCTGACAAGAGACGACATGTTGAATGCCAGACCGTTCAAAATACCACCTCAAGGTATCATGGTTCTCTTTTGGGAGGACCCATGCTGCTTGCCACCAAATGTTCTTCTCTGATTGAATGTCGTAGTAGTCTTGCTTATGCCCTTGACCCCTATTGTTGCTGTCTTCAGTTGCATCCAACTCTTGGGTCTCTAAAGGCTTTCCTCTAAGTGCTCGGCTCATCAAGGTTAAACTAACACGCTCCAGTCTTTGACCTTTAACCACTTGACATTCATCCAGCTTCAAGACAAACACGGCATTTCCACCTGTCTCTTCAAGTGTGAGGCCATAGTACTGAATCATTGCTTTTTGTAGCACTTCCATGTCAATGTAGACATTGTTATATGCATTGTATTCAAAGGGTTTGATTGTTGGCATTGGCATAATATCCTCCACCCACTTGTACCCACCCTCGAACATGGATGCAATATCACCATTAGCACACTTCTTTGCCATCTGTAAGCTATAAAGTGTTGGAAGCAAGGATTGCATAACTCCCTTTGCTCGCAACCCTAAAGTGATTGACCTGTACATTGCTCTGTAACCTTTCTGGCTAATACCTGCTGAGTCACATATATCAAGCATCTCTTTGGGTGTGACAATTTCTTTGATTTCCTTCAAGAAATGTTGACGAAGAGTCTCCCGCAGTTTATCATTACCAGAACCTGTTATCATTTCCATGATATCCTTCTCCTGAAGGACATGCTGAAGAAGGGAGGCATTAACATTGTCCTCAGCGTTGTTACATCCTAGTATAGCTGTTGCACAAGCCCTACAATCGCAAGAGTCACCCATGAGAGATGCTTTATTCATTAATTGCTTCTCAAAGCTGCTAAAATTCCTACAAAAAATTTTACCTGGTTGTTTGTTTACGCCTCTTGCATGCACCTGTTGTCTTAGAAAGTAACCCAACAGCTTTACGTTTTCTTTGCCTTGTGTGATATCCAATGGGAAGGTGAGTGAAATGGTGAACACGACGCCGAAGATTACGAGTGGAGTGTTGAAGACGAACATAATTATCGATAAATTGATTTATTGTGCACACACGATCCGCTAGATTATTCTTCTGCACCTCAAGCTCCTCTGAGAGCTCTTTAATCCTCTGCATCAAACTATTGATCTGCTTAGTCGATGCCGCTTGAAGCTGGTCGAAGGCAAATTGTATTTGCCTCTTTTCAGCTGCCTCATCTAGCCACAACATGTGTAATCTCCTACAATAGCCAAGAAGCCCATTGAAACCATCACCAACAAACTTAAGAAAACTTGTAATGCTTTTGAATGGTGGAGGGGCACCAGATATTGGATCTGGTGGATAAAGATTTCCATCAATCCAAAGATCAATGGCCTTTGCTCCTTGCATTCGAAGCTGATCGTATGAAATATTGGGTGCAACATGCCTACTGCGTAGGGTTGCGTATTCTGTCTCCAAATCAACCTGAAGGCGGATCTTAGAAGGCTTATTGGTGATGTCTTGTAGTGCCATCTACAAGAAAGTAGGCTTGTAAAAGCTTGGGTTGAATAGGAGTGGAAGGAGCAGGATATGGCATCAAAAAATAATGGGAAGAATGGAGATGAGGGTTGCTTCTCTAGAGCTGCATTGTGGATAGAGAAAGAAGCCAGAAAGGGAGCCAAAGAAACATAGAGAGGGTTGGCAATGGTGAGACGAAAATGCAAAGGAGACAATGCATCATGGGAAGCTTCTTTAGTGCAAGCTATGGCTGCTAAGCAATATAGAGAGAGAATACATCATGAAAAGGTTCTTCTATGCAAGTCATGGCTACTACTGTGGGTTTGGAGAGAGAACCAAGTATTGTAGAAAGAATGCTCCTGGTAAGCTTCTTCCTTGCAAGCCATGGCTACTACTGTGGGTTTGGAGAGAGAAGGCTCATTTAGGAGTACAGACCTGCTAGCTATGGAGAGAGGACGAAGTACTGTAGAGAGAATGCTCATGGTAAGCTTCTTCCGTGCAAGCCATGGCTACTACTGTGGGTTTGGAGAGAGAAGGCTCATTTAGGAGTACAGATCTGCTAGCTATGGCTTTTGGAGTAGAGAAAGATGCTTTTTTCCATGGAGAAGGAGTGCAGGGCGTTTTAGAGAGAAGATTTAGAGAGAGAAAGAGATCTGGTGTACACACAAAAAAGGGGGGAAGAAAGTGACGAATTTGTGGAATGTTTGGAGTTCAAAAAGGTTGCTGCAGGCTATGATAACTGACTGACAGCCCATTACAAAGCTTTAAAGTCACCTAGGTGGCCAGATCTAAGAATATCTCCTTTTTTTTATTTTTTTTTTGTTTTTGTGAAAAATCAAATATATGCTTTTAGGACTAGGCCTCTAGGCTTGGTCAAAGATGGATTAGCATTTTAAGCATTTCACTAAACGTCCAAATTAAAGGGCCCAAGAAGACTCCATTGAGTTCCTAATGGAGGAAATAACACTCGACACTATTTATAACCTTCTCCAAAAGAGACAACTGGTTTCTACAACAAGAGCCACTCTTGCTAAAAACCCATCCTCTCCATCAAAGATCCTTTGTGATGAACTCTCTAAATTAGCCATATCTCCAAAGAAGGAACTAACCCCAAATCTACATATTTAGAGTCTTCAAACTATAGGTCTCCATGAAGGTGGACCATTCCATTGATCCAAGGCTTGGATTAAGCACCACATCTTTTGAAGGAAGAGCTGCCCACCAAGATGTGGCCATTGTGTCTTAAGAACCTTTTCTACAAGTGCCTAGGACACACCAAGATCTCAACCACAAAACCTCATCTACAATAACCAATCTTAGAAACAATTCCCAATCACCAATGGTCCAAGAACCTAAGGATGAAAATTCTACTCTAGGGAAAAATCCACAATCGACATCACCAACAAAAGAAGAGACTCAACCAAGGGATCCTCACATAAATAGCCCCTCTATTTACCAACTCCACAACCCTTGACCATAACAACCAAGGTAATCGACCTTGTCAATAACCCCTCTTGCCAAAATCGCAGAATCTACAACAATAGCACACGAGATTGAATCCACAATTAGTCTGGTAAAATTTAAGACATAGCCTCAATATTAATAGCCCCTCCTCTGTTTGAGACCCCAACCTCATCATCAATGCTGCCAAAACCCATAACCAAAGCATCATCAGTTCATATCAAAACATTTACAAAAGCTTCGATTCCAGTAAGGAAAGATCGTTCTCCTGCCCCAACGAGAAAAGTGACTACTTCAAGCACAAGGATTCTATGAGGCTAGCAATCCTATTTGGCTACTTAGTCAAACTAAGCTCCATTCACATAGAAAAATTCAAAGGCCTGATAAGAGTAAGACAATAAGGCAACCTCAAACATGGAATTTAAATCAATTACACAAGAAAATGCCAATAAAGGAAGTATGGATTCCAAAAATAATACTACAAGACCATCATGAAGGTATAACCCAAGTTTAGACCCCAAAAAGGCAAACCATGCTCCCAAATAAGAAGAGGTATACACCCAAGAAGAAGTCTACACTAAAATAAAAAGGAAAACCATACTCCCAAAAAGAAGAAGAGGTATGCACCTAGGAAGAAGTCTACACCAAAATAAAGGACCCAAGATTGAAAGGATTTAGTCAACTTGCGAGGTTGTGGAGCTATTTGTGTAAAGGGTTAAAGGCTATTTAGATAAGACCATTGGCTAGTGAGGATAAACTTTAAGAAATTCTAAGTGACGAGTGTTGTACCATGGGCCAAGTATACACCCATCATGGTTCCCCCATCTAGAGATGTACATGGAAGGTGTCAATGTGATGAGGTTTCCTCCAATAACAGTATACTCACCGAGAAGCTAAGTTCTTTTTATTGTAGAAGACAAGGATAATATTATAGAAGCATGGTTTGTAAGAGTGGAAACATGATGATGGCCATGTGTTGCACAGTTGAGTGAGTTTTAGCCACCATGATTTTGTAGGTACTAGGAATCACAACTGTGATTGTTGAAGAATCACGATGATAAAAAACTTGTGTTTACACTAGATGATGATTTATATGCATTAAGAACAAGGGGTAACACATATAAGAGATGGTTCTAATGGAAATTGAGATAGCCAAGTTAGCATGATTATGTACACATAAGAATCACAGGCATGATTTTTGAAAGAATCACAGTGATAAATTTGCATGTATACTAAGAGAAGATGACTTTAGTATTTCAGAAATGATGAGAGGATGCCAAAATACCATGCACTTGAACATTTGGATGAGGATGTGTTGGCATGATTCCGAGGAATCACATGCATGATTCTTGGAAATATCATGGCCATAACATCAAATGAGTGTAGAATATGCATGTGGAGTGCAATTTGAAAGCAATTGGCATGATTTGAATGCATTTGGACACATGTTGCCAATCGTGATTCTACAGCATGATTAACAAACCATAGCGCCATTGGCATGACTTTTGATGACATGGCACATGGCATGATTTATGATGTGGCACACATCATGATTTATGATGTGGCACGACATAATTTATGATGTGGCACATGTGACGTGATTTCTTTGGTGTGATTTATGATGTGGCACACAGTGTGATTTCTTTGGCATGGTTCTTGCTGACGTCAGGAATCACGATGACATAGCCTTGTGGTTTTCTACATTAAGATGATGTACAAAGAATTTGCAAGATCCATGTGTGTGTAGATGATTGAGCTAAGTGACATTTTTTTGGTGTGAATATTGATCACGGTCATGATTGCAAATCACGACGTCATTCATGTGCGGTGTGACTATAAAATCACGACGAGATTCGTGTCTGATGTGACTACAAAATCATGGCGAGACAAAACCTTATGGGATTACTAATGTAGAGTGTTAACGCTTGTCAAAGACCTCTCTGTTGTGTTGATGCCGACCACCTTACCATCTTCAACAATTTTGGCCAAAGTCACTTCTGGAAACGCTGGATTTCATTGGAATATGTACTTATAGTGTATTATTTTGTATGTGGTGTGATCACCACTTGTCTATTGAAGATGCACCATGGGATCTTAAGTGGAGAGTACTATTTGTGGATTAGGTGTTTACACAAGCTAGAGTGGCAGAATGAGCCCTAGGACCTAATTGTTAACTTTGGTTGCCTAAGAGTGTAAACCCTAGCAGCTACACATAAGAGGCAAAATGTAACTGTCACCACTCATTCTTTTATGCATAAGCTAATAGAGTGCTCTTATTCTCTACTCTTTTGTGCATAAGCTAATAGAGTGCTCTTATTCTCTACTCTTTTATGCTATTACTTGTTGGCCTTTTGCTTGTTTAAGCTCTTATGTGTGCTTTCTTGCATGTGTGTGAGAGAGTGAGTGTGTAAGATTGAGTGGTGAGGAGGGTCGAGCTTTCATTAGAATGCGGGCGGCAACAGAGCTGACAGTGTGGTGGAGTGGAGCTTTTGGGTGCAGTTGCGTGGCAACATCACCTCCTATGAGGATCCCAGGCAACCAACTTTCACGAGGTGAGTGACACATCCCCACAATGCATTTGTGTGCTAGGCCACGGTAAACTAGTTTCTTGGTGGAGCTGTTTGTGCTCTCGAGTGTGATTGGGAAAAGCCCCACAACATTGGGCTATTCCCTGTGTTCTTTCTATGACACCAAGGCTTCTCATAAGTGGCACACTGTCGGGGAATAGCCCCACCGTATAGCCACAACGCATTTTGAGAGCTTGTAAATGGTTAAATTGATCAAATTTTTGGTTTTTGCAAGAAAAGAGTAGATAGGAAATCTGAAAACAACTTTGATTTTATTACATATTCTTATTTTTGTTACATTTTTTTGTTATCTTAAGAATTTTGTATTTAGTTTTTCATGTTGTCCTAAAACTGTGGGTCCTTTTATTTCTACAATTCAAGTTTTTTGGTCAATTTTTGCATGTTATGTTTTTTGTTATTTTTTAATTTCACATTAAAAATAATAAATTAAACTTTAAATTTAATGAATTAGGTAAAATAGACCTTAAAATTAGTTTTGGGACATAGGGTTTACCCCAATTTGGACTCCTTACACGGAGAAATTGAGTTAGAAGCAATGATTTGGGGTAGGATTTGCAAACCAGATTAATTTTTATGTTTGCAGGTTTTCTGCATTTTTGTATTAGTGCTAATTATACTAATTAATCTAGCTTAATCCACCTATAATTTAGGCCACAAGTTGTAAGTCTTTTGGCTGGCTACATTTAATGTGTGCAAGCTTTAGGCCCCAACTAAAAGGGAGTCTTGGAAAAATCCAAAAACCTTGATCACCCCATTTGGGGTAGTTGTGATGAAACCAAAAACTGTACACTACAAATCAAAAACCATAAACCACAAACCAAAAATGATAAATAGTAAAAGTAAAAAGTAAAAATCAATAAGTAAAGAAATAAAAAGTAAAAAGCCAAAAGCAAAAAGTAAATAAAAGAAAAAAGAAAAAAGGGAAAAGGAAAAAGGTAGAAGACCAATGGGCAAAAAAAAGATTATAGAAATTTTTTGAAAAGTACACGCATAAACTTGCCTATTAAGGGTTCTAGGCCGTTGCATGATCAATTTGGTGCACTTTACATAAAACTCAAAAATTGTAATTTTCCATATGGGACCCACCTTAACTATAGGAAAGCTTCTACTCGGCCCAAAAAAAGTGTATACACAATCCTTCCCAAAGTGTTCAAAACTCTCTAAAACCCAATTTGGACAAGTTTCTCTAACACCCAAAAAAAAGTATTAAAAACCAAAATTGTCTGAAACATCTATGTAGCCCTAAAACAGGTTGAAATGATATGCAATTGCGATCTAGGTGCATTTTATAAACAGATTTTAAGGAAACCACCTTGACCCAAGTAGGCTCTTATTAACCCAGCTTTGTCTCAGGACCCTCTTTAGGAATAAGATTTAGTGTGGTACAGGGCCTAAGACTCTCAAGCAGTGACACCTCCAATTTCGATGGAAGGGATACTGGACCATGGTGGAAAAATCTCCACTTGACCAATAAACGCTAGACCCACCACTAGCTTGATAGGCTGCATGACCAATTACTTCAGGGGTTCAACTTCGACTACAATCTCTGCGTCTAACCAAGCGGCATATCAATTTGGGGATAAGAGAGTTGAGGTTAGCTCCAAGGCCACACCTAGTGTTGCCTTACACACAAGTCCTATGCATGTGGAAATCCTTGTCCACATGGAACCAATCTTGACTGTGGCAACCCAATACGTATATAAGAAAATGCGGGGGAGAAGGTGAGCTTGAGTTCCTTGCAAGCAAACACACACACACACAAGAGAGTGCAAGACACCAGAGAGAGATGGATGCCTGGATTTTCTTCTATCTTCTTCTCTCCTCTACAACCATATAACTAAAAGATAAGAGTACATACATAAAGGGAAAGTAATCTCCGACAATAACATACAATGGTGGTCCATATTGTGAATCTAACTCATAACTCTAGTATTCCAAAGTGGTTGTCACATAGCCTATCATCCACTGGCGGCATATTAAACATAATCTCACCAACCATGCCAATGGCATAAGTGTGGAAGCTATCACCTAGGAGGATCATCAATGTCCATTGTATCACTAGTTGAGCTTGATATCTCAACACTCCCCTCAAGCTCAACTCCACACACTACGCACCAAGTAAGCTCCTAAACTCGTGGAGCATATTTGTAACCAATGCCTTCGTGTGAAGATATCAGCCACATGTTCCTTTGTGCTGACAATACTAGATCTACATCACCTGCTAGAACCTTCACCCTCGTAAAGTGATAATGCACCTCAATGTGCTTCGTTCGCATGGTAGACTGGGTTATTGGCCAACTGTATGCTACTCATGTTATCACAATAAATGACAATTGCTCTATCCACAAGCTCACCCATATCACTAAGTAGCTTTTGAAACCAAGCTATCTCACAAGCTACCATAGCAGTACCCTTGTGCTTTACCTCTGTACTCAACAAGGCAACTATTGGGTGCTTCTTACTCCTCCAATTTAGTGCAGCACTCCCAAATGTAAATATAAAACCACTGGTAGATCTTCTGTCTACAACACTACCAGCCTAATCAGCATCTATGTACCCATGTTAGCTTTATCTCTGTACTAACCTCATAGAAAAGTCCATAATCAACTATCGACTTTATGTATGTGAGAATCCGTCTAGCCGTGGCTTACTAGGGGCCTACATAAATTGACTCACAAGTCCAATAACATAGCTCAAGTCTGGCCTAGTAATGGTCATATAGATCAAGCTACCCATTATGCGCCTGTACGTTGTGGGGTCCTCCAAGAGGTCACGTGTATTTGTGGGAAAGCTTTGTGTTCCCATCAAGGCTCTGCTCAGAGCTGCTAGAGTCACCATCCACATATAAGTGACCTGCCTGATAGATCAGGCACAAAAGGTTGATCTACCTTTTCCTTCCCTTTGTGTGATACATGTGTACCTGCATTTGTCTTCAACCTGCCTAACCATGGACTAACATTGGATCCACTGCTAGAGGACTCTCCAGGTCCACTAAGCACCTATGATTGCTGCTCTACATGTGGTGCAGCATCAACACTTCTTACATATATATCTTCTATTGCCTTCACTGTTGCTGGTGCATACCAGAGCTACTCATCTCGTTAAAGACAACGTCTCTACTTACTTGCATCTCACAAGTGGTAGGGTTACAATATCTACTATAACCTTTCTTCTCCAAATTAGAACCAATAAAGATGCATTTCTCTGCCTTTGGATCCAACTTTGTGCTTACTTCATTAGGAATATGCACATATGCAATACACCTAAATACTTTCAAGTGAGACACATCCAATTTTATGCCTTTAAACTTATGTTTAGGCATCATACCATGAACAATTGCAGTGGGTGTCCTATTCATAATGTACACATCATTTGCTACTTCTTCTACCCAAAAATAATGTGGTATATTCTTTTCAGCCCCAAGGCACGTGCCTATTTTTTCTTTCTGCAACACCATTCTGTTATAGAGTGTACCTGCATGTAAATTATCTCTTGATTCCCTGATTTCTCAAGAAGTTGCTGAACTCATTGGAGAAATACTCTCCCCCACCATTTGGTCTCAGGTATTTTATTTGTATGCCTTTTTCCTTCTCGACCAAGACTCTAAATCTCTGAAAGTGAGTAAACACCTCACTTTTCTCATTCATGAAGTGAACCCACACTTTCTTGGTGTCATAATCAATGAATGTAACATCATACCTGCAACCTAAAATTGTTGTCTTGGTTGGTCCCCATACATCTAATGGCCTTTCACTGACATGATTTTCATGTGGGAAAGCATGTTTGGCCTACTTACCAAGCTGGCATGCTTTTCATACTTTATGCATACCATCAACCTTAAACTTTGGCAAACTTGCAACAATATTTTGATCCTGCATAGGCTTTAGCCATTGTATATTCACATGACCAATGCTCTTGTACCATATGTCAATATCTGCAATGAAAATTGTTCCATACACAAACATGGCTACCTTTACCTCTCGGGCATATTCACATTCAAAGTAAACATCCTGCCATTTTTGTTACCCTTTGCAACCAAGCAACACTAATTTTTAATGTTTTCCACAAAACATCCTTGAGGATTAAACCTCACTTGCAGACCGTAATCAATAATCTATCCAACAGAAAACAAGTTCTTTGTAATATTTGAAAGATGAAGTATATCTATCAAGTACTTCATTTTGCCATCTTGCATAGACAATGGAACTTTACCAACATACACAATGGGATGCACAATATCATCACCTGTTTCTACATAACCTAGTTTTTCCATTTTCTACATGTCTCTCACCATGACTGGTCTTGTGCTTAGAGGTGCCAGAACCCACATGCCATATATCTTGAGGTTCTGACACATCTCCTATTGCAAAAATGAGCATGTGTTGCCTCACAAACAGCTACTCACTTCTATCATCACCACCTTGTTTACTAGATGATGCATAGTTGCCTTGCTACAACTTTCCACTATTAATGTCATTTTGCTTTTTAAAGTAGTCCTTTGCCATGTGCCCTAGTTTGCCACAATAATAGCACTCTATGCTTTTTGCACTCTGACTTCTTTGTCAACCATCTCGGCCTCTTTGGATCCCCCTACAACTAGACTGGCCTTTTCCACCTGTGTATGATTGTTGATGCTGTGAATCATTGGACTGTTGTTGTATAGAATTATGATTTCCTTGTCGGCCCACCACCTTGGCCTCACCACGACCTCTACCTTTGCTTCAACCTGAATTGGAGTAGAAGGCATGTTCTGATGTGTTCTTACTTTATGAAGAAGAGTCCTCATCACCAAGAGACTTTTCTTCTATGATCAGCATAGACACTAAGTCCCAAAAGTTAGAAACATTCTCCCTGACTGCAATGGAGGTCTTGAATGGCTTGTACTGTTTGCCAAGCCCATTCAGACAGACGCTCACTACATCATTATCTTCCACCCATACATTGATAGACTAGTAAGGGATTCAATAATTCCCTTGATCTTTAAAGTATATTTATTGATAGAGATGCTTTTCTTTTCCACAATATATAACTCTTGTTTTAACTACAATTTCTGAGCCTTTGTGTTGGTCTAGAACATTTACACCATATTTTACCATTGATAGAGGTGCTAGAGTGCTAGCATCCTGTATGTGTCCTATCATCGTGTCTATGACATTGATTGAAAGCCAATACATGATTTGTCTTGCACCCTGATTCTAGTCCTTGAATGCATTTATATCTACTGGATTGGCATTCTCTTTTGACAACTCTTGAGGCTCCTCATTGTCCCCTTCAACATAGTCCCAAAATCCTTTACCCATTAGGAAATTGGTAATTCTAAACTTCTAGGCATGGTACTTGTTCTTGTCTAGCTTCTCACTGACAATCTCTTGAGTCCATCGGAAATGTTTGCCTACACAAACCTATAAATAGACAATTTCTATATGTAACCTATAACATAGCAGTATCTTCTGTGACTACTATAGTGGTGCTTTAGCAGAACCTATATGTCACTAGATCTAACCAGAGTACATGTACATACGCTCAATATCAACAATACATGTGAAAACACTCTTTGCACTCCCAAAATGCACTGCTACAGTACAATAACTAGATTTCAACCAAAGATAGTTCTCTACCAGAACTTCTAGAAATTACAAAAAATACCTTGTAGTAATCTAATGGAGACTAGAACTTGCCTGACATGCAAATCTAGCTGTAAAACTTTAGTACAAACCCACCTCCCAGCCCTCGAAGACAGCTCCTCAATCGAAGATGTGCAGCTCCTAGAGCTACCGAGGTGGTTATACCTAAACACGAAGGGGAAGAGATGATGATTCTCTTACCTATGTTCCACTTCCTGCTTGCTTGTTCTTACCTCCTTAGCTATCACACAAACCAAAGTTTTGAATACCATAAAGATAATGTTGGGGAGAGGGAGAGCTTGAGTTCCTTGCAGGAAAACACACATAAATAAGAGAGTGCAAGACACAAGGGAGAGATGGATGGTTGAATTTTCTTATATCTTCTTCTCTTCTCTACAACCATATAACTAAAAGATAAGAGTACATACATAAAGGGAAAGTAATCTCCTACAATAACATACAATGGTCAGTCCATAGTGTGAATCTGATTATATGAGATGGCGCTATAACTATGCCATAACTCTAGTACTCAAAAGTAGATGTCACACAATGTATCACCACCACTGGCCATAATCTCACCAACCATGCTAGTGGCATACATGTGAAAGCTATCACCCAAGCGGGTCATCAATGTCAGTCGTAGCACTAGTTGAGCTTGATATCTCAACACTATATACTGAAACCTTGCCTAAAGCTTACTGCTAAATGGTAGGACCAAAGAGGAGATGTAAGAAGTAGAAGCCCTAATCCAAGCTACTAGGGCAAAAGAGGAAGAGACCTTATGCCAATCCCAACAATGATTAGTGGCCCAAATCGCACCAATTGGGCGAGCCACCCAAGCTTCATAAGTTCCTAGGTGTGATAGCCTAGAGAGCACAAGACCACATGAATTCATATCCAAAGTAAACCTAGGTGTAAGATTCTCAGACACATTATTACAAAATTAAGAGCTCAAATTTTGATGCAACCCATGAGAACCTTGACAGACCTAGCTGTTTATGCTGTTAGATGGGGGGAAATTGAGCAAGTTGTCTCTACTTCCCTAGATAAGAAAGAGCGGCTTTGGATGGTCATGGAATGTATTCAAGCTATTGTAGGGAAAGAGAGGCTTAGATAGGGAATCACCATGCCTATGTGACTTCCTATGACATAGGTTGGGACAAGCAATGTGTGAGGCCCTACCTTAAATGAGATGCAAACACCATCAATAAGCCCTAGTAATCCCACATATGTGGTGATGCCTGGCTACATGATAGACCAAGCCCTAACTGTTGCTATTGTTCCTCAAGCTTACATAGGACTCCAAGAATCTACTAACACGACCTTCACATTCCAAGACCATAGAGAGGTACCCACTTTAGATGCTATTACCAAAATTTTAGACTCTATGGTATTGGGTACTAAACTCATAATGGCACCACTTGTGACCAACCACGCAAGATTGCCCATTAGTTTCATGCCCTCGGTCATAACTGTGTAACCATGGTTGCAACAGTAACAATGGCTCTAGGCCTAGTTAACATATCCATATCATCTGATAGGCCCATAGAAGGAGGAACCTTCACCCAAAATCCTCGATTCTTTATGTCTTCCTCTACTTTGCCAATACAACCTAGAGCAAGGGGGATATCCTCACAAATGACTAGAATAATGGTGCCCTTGGCTCATATGCCATCGGTACCTATGGGAGTTTTTGTACAACCCCCCACCTATCTCAGAATCATGTTACTCCTCTGAGATTCACACCATTACACCCGCAGGCAATTCCCTTTGTACCACACGTTGCCCTTGTTGTACCAATACTTCCAGTAGTAGCTAGCAGCCCTCCCAACTAATCCAGTAGCCTTTTCATAATCAAGAGTAACAGCTAAAACTATAGGGCCAGTCATGAGAGATTACAGACAGAGTAGCTCTAGAAAGGCGGCACAGATCATGAAGCTCGTGTATCAATTTAATGGAGAGGGTGATCCTAGAAGATCAAGTTTGCAAGGCCGTGGGTGACAGGAATGAGCTTGCAAATACCAACACCTTTAGCCTTACACTAGATGGCAAGGATGGTGATTGGTATCGGACCCTGAGAGTTGTAGAACATCTAAACTTTATTGGTCTTTGAGGATTATTTTGAAAGAAATTTATGCGTGAGGGATCTTTGTGGAGTGTGGCTTCACATTTACACAAATATGAGAGAGAAGAGGATGAGTTAGTGGTGAGAGACTTTATTAGTCATCTCAAGCATTTGAACTCTTGTTGTACTCTACATGAGCGCTTCTCCAACAATCAATTTATCCATGGGCTTAAACATGAAGATATCCATAATGGTTTGGTCATTAGAAGTGTCACCACCTGGGAGGACGTCACAACTAATGCCATCCAACTTGAGGATAACCTAATGAAAAGGGGAGTTAGAGCTTCCGACTCTAAGTCTATTACGTCAGCTAGCCAACGGTCATAGCACAACCATTGAAGAACCTTTATACCTTAGCGGAAATGACTTGGACTAACTTCTCAAAAGGAAACAAAGTCTAGCAAAGCGAAGGACAATGTGCACATGTACCCAAGGAGAGAGCTATATTGGTGTTCCATTTTCTATCAAGGACATACCACCAGTGAATGTCCAAGTTTAAGAGCTCATTACAATGGTAATTGTAGCTTTTGTAGGCACTATGGTCGCAAAGCCCGAGATTGCCGAACATTATTACCAACATAATGAGACCACAACTAGCCTTGTGGGAACCACCATAAACACTAGCCCTAGGCCCTATAACAAATCAACCAATGGCTGAGCATCCCATGCAACAACTCCTATCAAAAGGTCTGCATAATGCACCTAATGTGCCATTACCTCCACCAGTCCTCTTAGGATTGCAACCATCTCCACTAAGGGTGACACCTCTTAATCAAGTAATCTTTGAGGAGCCTATTAATTACCAAGAATATGAGATGGATGTCAAACCCATTACACACTTCTTTGAGGACCTGAAAGAGCTTTATCTCGACTATTATGTAGTGGATGGGAGAGGGGGAGTGGGAGAGCGGGAGTCGAGCCAGTTTACCCCTTGATGCAAAGGGACCAAGACATTAATGCAATAGGAAGGAGAATGCCCCTTAAATTTTACCAATGCCAAGGTCCCCATCAAGCTTGAAGTTCCCTCAACTTAACCAAACTGTGCCCTCAAACATGCCACAGGCTACTTATAACTGTTGTGGCATAGACCATTGGATTAAGGACTGCCCCAACAAGATAGGACCCATCATCACACCCCTAAACATGATTGGGGTAAGTAATCAAACCCAAAAGTAGCTCTTGAAGAATCTAGATCCCACACCTTTGAACGCTATCACCCGGCTATAAACCCAAAACCAACATGTTCTCGAGCAACGATTTATGGCCTCGATAGCAGAGTCTAAGAAGAAGAAGGGCCATAGGAGAAAAAAGTTGATTAAAAATGGGAAAACAAAAGAGACCAAGAAATTTGGGAATGCCTTAAGAGCCAGTCTTCATTAGGGACCTAGATGAGGACACCGACTCCTTGGACACAAGCGTTGATTCTGAACTTGGCAGGGAGTTACCACCCAAAACCAAGAGCACGGGAAAAGGAGACCCCACACGGGAACCTGTAACTCATGAAACTAAATCACACATGATGAAGCTTGGCTCTTATCCTGACCCTCAGAAAGCGATTGCAAAAGTCTAAGAATTTAGTGATTTAGTTACTAATTTGGGGTTTTCACACCCACCTTTTGGGCACCTAATTCTGGCTGGTGGGTGGAACCCTGGCATGTGTTTGTACATAGTAACTTGTGTCCTCATTTTCTTTGTCTATTACTGTACTTGGATGCCCTACTCTTGTTTGCAATTGTAAGATTCCTCCCCAGCCCCTCAAGATGTCCAGTTTCTTCCCCTGTAATCAATCCCCTTTTCAAAATAATAAAAGATCTTGTTTTTACCTGTTTTGGCCTAGAGAGAGATAATTCAGTTTTTAGATATCTTTGGATGGAAAAATATCCCTTCTTATTAAAATAAATTCCCCCAAAATAGAAGTTTAAAAAGAAATTCCTAAGGTGCATTAGAAATAAATTATAATGTGCACAAAAGACCTTAGTCTAAAGATCAAGATTTTCTAAAAACATTTTGGATTAGGGCTCCTATGGACCAATAAGATTAATCCAAATGTAGGAAGGAGATAAATTGAAGTATAAAAGAAAAACCCTCCAAAAATGAGTAAATGCTCACATAAGATGAAGAGTGGACTAAGGACCAAAGAAAACAATTAAAAAAACTGAATTTTGACACCTCAGATTGGGGATCTCCCCTCATTGTGTAGGCGCCTTTTTCTCATCATTACCCCCAATTTTTAATCAATAAAATGAGATATTTTCATCTCTCCTATTTCAAAACTAGATCCAAAAAGTAAGCTGAACTGACCCAAAAATGGTCAAAAATTGACCAAACTGATCTGAAAATTTCTAGAATCAGTTTGCTTGGTTAGAGGCTCACTTCTTCCTATAAATAGAAGCCTCCCCCTTTGTAAAAGCTTAATGGTGTTCATATGCACTGTTACTCTACTCTTGCAGAGGCCATGTATCCTCTCGACGCACACCATCCTCAACATTAGTTGTTTCTTACCTCTCCACCACATCGTCCTTGACATAAAAATATTTCTGAGCCATCTACATTGAATTTTTTAATAATTCAATTGTTTTTGGCCTAATCCTCTCCCAAAGTGAATTGGTGGCCACTCTTGCTTCAAACAAGAGTAGAACCCTCAATCCCTCAAGCCAAAGGAGAGCTTACAAGCTCCATGTAAGCTAATTTTCTTACTTTGTTTAATGAAAAATCTATGGTTTTCTTAATTTTTATGTTTTGCAAATGTTTGAATTAAATTCAAATGTATGCCTTTAATAAAAAGGCCACCCCCTTCTCTTCTTTACATTCCAACCTTTCTCAATCCTAGAAAGATTAACTAAGGGATTAATTAAACTCTTCTTATTGTTTACTCTCTTGAACTTAGAAAATTATGTAGATTAGAGTTCTATAAATCTAATTTGGGTTGATTTAAGTTAAATAAAGAATGATAAAAATGAGAAATGGTCAGCCATACAAAGGAGGTGACGGTAAAATTTTCCAAAATTTTATGGAAAAGAAAGTTTGTTTTTATGTTATTCCAAAAGAGTAATTCCCACCATTTTTGCATCTAAAAGAAATATTCTAATTACTCCATGTACATATTCACCTATGAATATGCATGGATATCACTGATATCAATTATTACAATTGATTTCTATGCATAGAAAGATGCATAATGGAAATGTTTTTATTCTAAAAGTGTTATTCTTATTAAATTTAATTTCTATGTATAGAAAGATTTTATAAAAGTGTTATTCCCATTGAAGTTGATTTTTATGCATAAACAGATGCATAAAGAATTTTTATATCAAAATTAGAATTCTCTTAAATTTTATGTTTAAATTCTATGAGTTATTGATAAATGATTAATTAAATACTCTAAGAGAGAAATTTCTATCGTTTTAGATTCACACGGTTTGTAAAAAGAAAATTCAGAAAATCTATCGAGATCGATATATTCAGATAAATTATTAATTTATTCCTCATTGGAATTCGTAACTAATTTAGAAATCAGTTGTGTATATTCAAAGAAAGAAATTCAGTAAAATAGTAACTGAATTATCAAACCTTTTCGAGAAAGATAGTTCAGGAAAAATTTTATCCAACTCGAACCTTGAATCAGACTATGACCAAGACCAAACTCTTTCGTCAGTTTCAAAGGAAGGAAGATGTGACCAGTTTAGAAAAATACACTCAAAACTCCCGCCAAATCTGAAACTAAGTTTGAGACCCTTCGAATTGATTTGTGGATCAAGGTTACAAAATTCGAGGAATTCTGGTATGAAATTCAGAATTCCATTCAAGAAGTTTTGGGTATACTGATTAAAGAAATACTCCTTGTATTCAAAAGAAAATCAAACTAAAAACTTGCATAGAAACCTTGTTTTCTTAAAGGAGTGTCTTACGCCAAAATGCTGGAGGGAGCATTTGGTATATGTTTTTCTAAGGGAAGTTTGGTTGCAACAGCGGGCAAGGAGTGTTCAAAAGACAGTTCACGTCGTAAGCCTGCCCAGGTCTTGACCAGCCTCGGTATGGTTGAAAAATGGTGCGCTTCCGGTATGATGGACGAGGACCGACAAAGCGGTCCCTGAGTGAAGTGCCAGGACACCTAAGGAGGATCCTGGAGGGTTCTGACTAGGCGATGCATGGGCTCGTGGTGCCTAGGACACCCATGCGTATGTCATGGAAGATATGTATGATGGACAAAATGATTATTGTAATCTGTTTTTACTGGATCTCGTTGGCTGACCAGTTGGTCTCAACGGAGAGTCCAGAGTGATACTGTTTTTTTGAGAAACAAGGGACTGGATAGAAATTTTGAGTTATGATATCTGTAACCAATAATTGTTTGTGAATGGATTATTTTATATGTTAAAATTTTAAAGAGGAGTGTGTGCGTATCTGTATTCGAAAGCAAAAGTTAAGGCATTCAATTATGGGTGGGTGAGTAATTGTTATTGTTAAAGTCCTGCCAAAGCCAGCTCCCTCATCCTTCAAGAGATTCCAAACACCAGGAAGTTCTTCCAACCTTCTGCCTGCAAAGAGACACCAAGGTCCCAATCAGAATCTGGAGACAGGAAGTTTTGGGAATGAAGAAAGACCTTTTCCTCGAAGCTCTTTCTCAAGAACTCCGGCTCTTTCAAGAATGTAGAGAGAAGAGCTTTGAAGTGAGAACAAGTGTTTCGGTTGTAAGGGGATTGGGCACTAGCTCAAGGATTGCCCATCTCCTTCTGTGGGCCAAGGAAGCCGGGTCCCAGAGTTCAGAGACAAACTCCTTCGTATATCAGTCCAACCAGGGTCCCCTGCGCCAAAATCAGGGCAACCCCAAAAGAGTGCCAGCTTAGCCTAGCAACCTCCATGCAAAGTAGTCTCCGAACTCCCTCCAAAAATTAGGGAAACCAAAGAGAGAGAGTTCCACCTCAGACTGCAGCAGCTAGAGCCATCACTATAGCTGAGGAAGTGGAGGAAGAAAAAGGATAGATCTATGCCGCGATTGAGCATCAGGGGCAAAATCGTCAATTCTCAGTCCTCCAGACTCCAGCAGAGTACCAGGGTAAGCAATTCAAGCTTTTGATTGATTCAGGCAGTACTCATTCTTTTATTTTCCCAAGATGTCTGCTTCAACCATGGAAACTGGCTTGGCAATCTTGACTAGGGTGTCCAAAGGTTCATTCATTCCTCGAATGAACCTAGCCATGAGTTGCTCTTCGTCTAGCGGTGGTGAGTACTTGAGGAGAAGAGCAAACGCTTGGTGATATTCTTCAATAGTTTTGCTCCCCTGGTTTAACTCTAAGAATTCATTCATCTTGGTTTTCTAAAAATCGGGGGGGACAAAATCTCTTCCTTAGATAAGATTTGAGATCATTCCAGGACTAGGTGTTCTTATCTAGCTGGTTGGTATCACAATGGTTTCTCCATGCCACCCTGGCTATTTCCACTATCTTCAGCCTTGCGAGAGCCATTTTTCTCCTCTCGTTGTATCCGGTGACATCAAGTATTCTTCCATGGCCTCAACCCACTTCTCCACAGCCTCACCCAAGTTCTCCCCTTCACCCTTGGCTGAGTTCTGTGAAGGGCCTTGCGAACATGAGGGTCAAGCTCTTTCTCATCTATGAGAAGATCTCTTGCTGTCGGCCCACGGTTCGCACGCCTCATGATTCTACCAAAAATGATACATTATTAAATTTTTATTTGATTTCGTCAACGAGATCCTAAGACTTAAGAGGTTCAGAAATTAATTGCTTAAACAAGATAATCGATTTTATTGGAGATCTATGACATAAGTCCGAGGAACATATCTTTCTTTTTCAATTCATCATATAATAAACAATCACTTATATAACATGGAAATTTCCACAAAACATTTCTTTATTTATATAAAGGTTGCAATATGTACATAGAGCATCTCGACTCTCCCCAAAAAGTCAAAAACTCCATGTGGGAAATGCATAAGACGGCGGTACTGGGCTACAGACATGTCCCGATACAAATGTTCCCTCACTACTAAAGGAGCTACTATCTTACTCTTTGGAATAAAGTGGCTAAGAAGTCTATAGATATGGCAGGAAAGTCTGAAATCTCGAGGGGTGAGGTGATACAGAATAACACCATGAATCACTTTTAGCCTCATCAGGACCATGGCCAACAAGATATTCTCCCTCAGCATCATGCGCTAGTCGCAAAGAGGCATGGACATACTGCCCTGCAAACCACTTGTGTTGCCGTTTCTCCGCTCGGTCTGGGAAATATAAATCCTCGAAATGGTTTGCGAGTCTGGCTCTGCTCGTTGAAGTCGTAGGGCGTAAGAGGCGATATGCTCGAAGGCAAAAGCAATCATATCTTGTGACTGGGTGAGATTAGGAATACCGGATAAGCATGGAACTTCCATCTATAAAACCAAATTGATTAATTAAAAGTCTTCATTAATGAAGCTTAAGGAATGAAAATACAATACGTAAATGCTCTTTCTGAGTTTTTATTATAAATTTCTGATAAGAATTCATTTTTCCTTCTTAGCTTTCCACAAAGCTCTGATACCAGCTGTGAGACCCCCGCCCCCTCTTCTGTGATGCCCCCTCTCCGAGGGCGCTGGCGGCGAAAGCAACATCAGCCTCTTGCGCGGGGTAGGGATCCACACTCGGGGCCTTGCCCCACGGATGTTCGGACAAGAGACTAGCCCGGCGGTTCCTCCGAAACCGAACACGAAAAAACTTCCCTCACCCAGGCACGACTGATTCCACCAGGAAAATCATCTAACGAGAGAATTGATCGAGTCAAATTCTTAACTAACCAACTAATCCGACTGAACCCGAAAGTCACATGGCAAGATCAAGGAAGAGACTTGCACTTGGTCCAGCTCTTTTAGTGAGGCACAACCACTGATTCCCTCCCATAGAACAAGGTCTTCCTAGGACTTAATCTAACTAACATAACTTAATCGTAACTATTTGTATCGCACGAATCCCCCAATCTAGCCTATGCCCATGGGTTAGCCAACTGCCCAACCACTATATTGGTGGGATTCCTTTATAAAAATTTGGTTATGTTTTGCCCGGGTACCAAAAGGAAAAGAGTTCCCAAGTCCCCTAGCTGGCTAAGGATTTTCTTCAGATGAATTAACGAAACTTCTAATCGTAAGAAAAATTCTAACTTTATGAGTTTCTTTCCTTCCTAACCATAATAGAATTTAAAAAAAATAGTTCTATATGAGAATATCAGGATTTTATAAAAATACTCTTCTTCCACAAATCCAATTTTAGGTATATATCAATTTGTTGATTTATCCACATAAAATATCTAAAAATATTATTTCCACCATTTTAATCATCTCCTAAAAGAATAAAAGCTTGTAATGAAAATATGATAGAAGTTCTTCTTTTAAGCTTAAATTTAAACTATGTATTCAAATCATGATTTTAACCATAATTATAAATATAATTATGATTATTTCACTAGATTAAGCTAATTTAGACATTCCTCTTTTCCTAATTTACTAGGATAATTCTTTTCTCATTTAGAATGAATTAAAGTAATTTTTATCTACTCATAAACAATCTAAAAAGAAATAACCATTATTTTTACTAGCATAAAATCATGAAAATATCATTTTCTTAATCTCTAGCTCATCAAGCCTAGAGTTTAGTTTTGAAATAAGAGATTATCATTGAGAAATATTCTTTTGCTAAAGATTTAGCCATAAAGATGACTATTCTTTTTAAGAGAGAGATTTACTTAAGGAAAGCATTATAAATAAGCATAAAGATTAACTTAATTCTAATGAAACATTAAGAATCTTAAGGAAAGCTTGATTTGAATAAAAACAATCATTTTGAAAGCTTCTCGAGCTTGAGAGGGGTTGAGAAGAAGAAAGTCATTGAGTAAATTAAAAAAACCATAAAAATCAATCTTACCTCTAAGATTGGCTTGATTCTTTGCTTATTAGTAGTGAAGCCCCCAACCAATCAATTCGTCACAAGAGGAGAAGAGCAACTTCAAGAGTTGTTGGATTATTTTAAGGTAATACTGGCATGATATAGCTCAAAGATGAGAATACAAAGGAATGAGGATCTATTTATAGGTGAGGGAGGCCACTAACCAAGTCCAACTAGGTTTTAGAGCTTTCCAGCTTCAGTTTGACTCAATTTGGAATAAGATTTGGACTAGTTTGGCTCCCTTTTTGATCGAGTTTGATCCGAGAGAGAGAGAGGAGAGAGAAAAATATCCTATTTTTGGATTAAAAAACTCAAGTAATCATGAAGAAAAAGGTGCCTCCTTGATGTGGCATTCCCTCCTTATTGAGGTGTCAAAAATGCATCATTTCTCCTAAATATCTCGTTTTTTTATTAATATCTCTTAATTTTTAACTAATAAACCTTGTACTCAGTCAACTCTTCATCTTATGTGAGCATTTACTCATTTTTGGGTTTTTTTTATTCTTTGGATTTATCTCATGCCAACACTTGGATTAATCCTATTGGCCCATTGGAACCTTAATTGGACCCTAATCCAAAAATTTCTGAAAATCTGGACCCTTAGGCTAAGGCCTTTAATTCACATTTTTAATTGATTCCTAATGCACATTGGAGAATTTATTTTGAACTTCTATTTCAAGGAATTATATTTTAGATATTAGGAGAATTTTTATATCTAAAAATATCTCAATATTGAATTACCTCTCTCTAGAATTTTTCTTTTCTCTAGGCAAAAACAAGGAAAAATAATATTTTCTTGCATTCTGAAATAAGGAATGATTACAGGGGATTGAGGTAAAAGCTTATTCATTATTCAAGCTGAGGAGGAATCTTACAAATGTTCTTATCACTCCATGCACCCTTACTCTCACTCTCTCCCATCCTCTTTTCCCTATGATAACCCTTGTACATAAGGAATCCTTTTAAATAAGATCACTCATTTCCTCTTTATGAATCTCATGTGTTCTTAGCATTATTTTTTGTTAGGAGAGTTTTGAGTTGTGTATTAGAGTTTATGTCATTTGGGGTCATGCCCCAGTTTATTTCTCATTTGTTCTCATTATGAATAATCACATCCTTGTGTAGGTGTCCTAGCCCACCTTCATTTGGCTAGGTGATACTCCCTTCTCCTTGGTTGCTAGGGAAACCCTTCCCCTAGTAAGCCCTTAGTGAGTCAAGGAGGTGGCTGGGGTGTAGAGGCCATTCCGTCCATTTTATCCCCCTCGTTATGAAAACACAAGAGGATTTGGAATCAAAGCCCAAGCAAGTGAGAGTCTCAGATATTATACATCCTAGTACCTTAACAAATACTACTAAGAATCACAAACCCCTAGATGTGCCCAGTGTCATCATGGAAGAGACCACTCGTAGTTTGATCCCTATTAGTTCAAGGGACAATGGCCGTATGGAAACCCTGAGTCCATCTTGAAGATGGATTTCCCAATCTCACTGACTCATTTTTATGGAAATGAGGTCATGAGTTTGCCACTAAACAACCCCAAATTATTGGATTTCGTGGCCTCACAAACAAGTACAATGATAATCACCTGATTGAGTGGAGATCTTGAATTGTTTGAGAGCTCTCCTTAATGGAGAACTCAATGTAGGATTAGCACCATTTGCTGACATGCATAAGGCATGTCCCCACTATACAATGGAGAAACCTTCAGTTGTGCTCGAATCAATAGTTGGCAGTGGAAGAAGAAAATGCCAAATCAATCCCACTTAATAAACTGGGATAATATTGTTGATTCTTCTTGAGTTTGATTTCATAGTGGTGGTAAGACCTAGCAAGAAACATGGCATTGTTGATCATCTATCTCATGTACCTAATTGTGAAGCACCAATTGGAATAGATGATAATCTACCTGACGCAACACTGTTTAAAGTTGAGGCTATACTCTAGAGTGGAGTGAGAAAATTGTTAACTTTGTAGCCAGTGGTTTTCTAGAGGCAAAGAAGATAAGGAAAGATCTAACAAGGAAGTTTCTTAAAGAAGCAAAACCTTACCAATTGATTGCTGGAACTCTTTATAGAAGATGTAAGGATGACATATTAAGACATTGTCCTAGAGGGAGGATGAATACTTATACATCACCAAGGAAGGTGGGAACTTTTCAACATATATTATTGGTGCAAGAAAAATATTCCAATCAAGATATTGGTGGCCCACACTCTTCAAAGATTTTGCACTATTTGTTAGAGGATGTGACGAGTGCCAATGATGTGCTAAACCACAAAAGAAGGACATGATGCACTTGCACCCCATTAAAGTTTTAGAACCCTTTATGAAATGGGGCATTGATTTTGTGGGACCCATCAATTTGACTACACGTAGCACCCAAGCAAGGTACATTTTAATAGCTACGGATTATGTCATGAAATGGACTGAAGCAAGAGCTTCAAGAAAAGTGGATGCTATGGCTACAACTAAGTTTCTTTGAGAATATCATTACCCGCTTTGGTTATCCTTTTGAGCTGGTGAGTGACCAAGGGAAACATTTTATAATTGATGTAATCCAACATCTCACCACAATGTTCATGATCTCACATCGTAAGTCCACTTCATACTACCCGCAAAGCAAATGATCACCACAGCAAAGTCCTCATTTCCATATTAACAAAAACTGTTGAAGATCAATGCAATGATTGGGAAGCTCATAGAAACTTTATGGGCTTATTGAACCTCTTGCAAAGTTACAATTTAGTTACACATATTTAAGATGGTATATGGGGTTGAGGTGGTAATGCCATGTGAATTCATGATACCCAACCTAAGGGTAGCAGCAGTGATTGAGAGACTTGAGGGAAACACGTGGCCAACCGGCTGTTCATTCTTGAACAACTAGAGGAAAAAAGATAAATTGTTGTACAAAACATGTTAATAGAAAAGGATCAAAGAAAAAAGTGGTTTGATAATAATCTCAAGGATAAGGAAATCAATGAGGGAGACCATGTACTTATGTACGGAGAGTATATTGGGAAAGGAGAGGGAAAGGACCATTTTGAGTCTACAAAATAACACCTTAAGGTACCATGCGTGTTGAGACCCTAACGAGGTTAAAACCATAGGCTTCCTTAATGGTAGTAAATTCAAAAACTATTATGGTCCTCTTATCAAAGAAGCCTTGTAGGTTGCACATGATAAAAAGGCAGCCAAGGAAAAAGAGGAATTAAAGAAATCTCAAGTTCAACAAGAAGCCTTGTAGGTTGCACATGATAAAAAGGCAGCCAAGGAAAAAGAGGAATTAAAGAAATCTCAAGTTCAACAGGAAGCTAAAGAAAGGCAAATCCGATAGTAGCAGATAATGGGAAGCTATCCTTGGAAACACACAAGCCTTTGTGGGAGAAGTTGAAGGAGACACAAAGGAGCATATAGCACCTCTACGAACATCCATTCAATTGCCTAGCCCTTATGGTGAAGTGCTCTACAATGCATTGCTTGTTGACATAAGAACTACTCACAATTTAATTTTCTTCAATGCATGGAACTAGTTGGAAAAACCTTAACTCGCATAGACACCTCTTTAAAAGTGAAAGCTATCCATGGTAGGAATAACAAGGTTCTTGGACTACTACAAATAGAGAAATTATAATGGCAACAAGCACCTAGTGGGAGGCTTACTAGTTATGCCTGAGCAAGAACATTACCTTAACCAGTAATACTTGGTCGCACATGGATGAAGGTTGCTGGATGTATGATTGACTAGTCAATGGGACATGTCTCTGTGGATGAAGTCATGGCTGAACATTTTACTAAACCCCTACCACCTCTCACTCTTATTGAGAGTCACATGAGGAGGAAGTTCAACATTCATAAAATCTAAGGAAAACCCCTCCACTTCATCATCCACTATTCAAGAAACTCTCAATTCTTTTACCTCCACATGGCAAACACCTCCATGTTAGAAGGACGAACAGATACAACGAGCTAAAAAGTCACAACCTGAATCTACCTTGAGATGGGTTCCCAATATTTCTCCATCTATACCATCTCAACCAACCAAGAAAAGATGGCCTCAACATAATAATCAGCGCGAAGTCCAAACTAGAGGTTACACCAAAATAGATACCTAAATGCTTATTGAAAGCTCAAGGCTACTATGAGGGTAACTGTTGTATTTGGATCCCGAAACATAAATGTATACCACTAACCTCACTATCGCTGCTTATGAATTCCCAAGCCTCCTCAATGATAAAAAAGTCTAAAATTTAAACAAAGGCAAGACTATTTTTTATGAACCTTCACCAGCAACACCCAAAGAAGTCTAGATCCCAAAGAGAAACCCTATCACACAAGATAGGGTGAATGATGGGGAAGGTTCTACATTATAAAATGTTACAAAACCATTGTTGGTTATCCAAGCCAAAACCTCATTTGTTTCCCTAGAGCAACCCACTACACAAATAGAAGTTGCCAAATGTCAACTCCATTGCTCATCTATAAGGGAGAACTCATAAGTTCCATCCATTCTTATGAAATCCCCTTACTGCCCTTAAAGCTAGAGATTGATATGCCGTAACACGTAACAAAGGGCGCTCCTAGCCAATAAGCACTGATGGAGTAAAGTTGGATGCATACCTTATTTAGGCTTTGTTTCATGCTAGGTGTAAGGTTTGTGGAAGGTATGGAAGAGAGAGAGAGAGAGAGAGAGAGAGAGAGAGAGAGAGAGAGAGAGAGAGCTTTATTTATTAATTGAATAAACTAATAAAATGATTGTAGCTATAGCAAGCTGTGGCCTCGAATGGTTTCACATGGGGGGGGCTATTAAATTGAGATTAATTAAAGCAAAAAAAAAAAGGATCCCAAAGAAAAAGGAAAGGCAGGGTTGCATTCAAGTGGAGCAAAGCTCGACCAAGAGTGTAAACCCTAGCAGCCACACATAAGAGGCAAAATGTAACTCTCACACCACTCATTCTTTTATGAATAAGCTAATAGAGTGCTCTTCTTCTCTACTCTCCTATAATATTACTTGCTTTCATTTTGCTTGTTTGACCTCTTATGTGTGCTTTCTTGCATGTGTGTGAGACAATGTGTAAGATTGAGTGGTGAGAGGAGGGTCGAGTTTCCATTGGAGTGTGGTGGTGGCTGCTCTGGTGGTGGTGGAGTGGAGATTTTGGGTGCGATGGTTACGTGGCAACATTTCCTCCTATGAGAATCCCAAGTAACCATATTTCATGAGGTGAGTGAAATGCCCCAACTGTCTGCTAAGCCACAGTAAACTGGTTTCTTGGTTGAGCTGCTTGTGCTCCCGAGTGTGGTTGGGAAAATTCCCATGACATTAGGTTGTTCCCTGACTTCTTTTGATGGTACCAGAGCTTCCGATAGAGCTTCATGAATACTCCTTCATGCTTATGGATCATTGCTCATACCATTCCCTGATTTTTAGTAAGCGTTATTGTGGAACTATAGGCATGGTTTTGGAGATAATCATGGTGAACAAAACTTTGTAGAATTGATCTTATGTAGCTTTTTCTCATGGTGTGGGCAAGTAGAGTCCTCCATGGGGTAGGTTTGTTGTTACTTTGGTTTCTCCATACCATAGAATTATTTTGGGCTCCTTGAGTTGAAGTGACGAGATGAATCTTGATAGGTTTAGGCACCCATATGATGGTATTGCCCTCATAGTATCCCTGAGCCTAAAGTAGGTTTGTAGGTACCCATCTTAGGCATTGAGCATGGTGTTTTGGATGTTGGGTTTGTTGTTTTGGTCCAAACTTCTTCTTGGGTGCATACCTCCTCTTTTTTGCGAGCATGGTTTACCTTTTTTGGATCCAAACTTGGGCTTACACTATTACCGTTGGAATCCATACTTTCTTTACTAGAATCTTTTTATGTAATTGATTTAAATGCCATGTTTGAGGATGCCTTATTCTCTTATTCTTGTTAGGCCTTTGACTTTCTCTATGCAGCTTAGTTGGACTAGCTAGTCAAATAGGATTGCTACCCTCATAGAATCATTGTGCTTGAAGCAGTCATTTTTCCACCCACATTTTGATGGTTTGGAAATATCTTGATGGTCTTCTTGGTGGTGGAGAATGATATTTCCTTATTAGAGTTGAAGCTTTTGTACCTGATTTGATATGAGTTGGCAAGGCTTCTGTTTATTGGTTGTGGTGGTAGCATTGACGAGGATGGACTCTTTAATAAGGGAGGGGATGCCAATGTTGAGGCTATGTCTTGAATTTTACTAGATCCAATTTTGAATTTGATTTCCTTTATTATTGTAGACTTAGAAGGGTTATGTATCGATGAGGTGGTCAATGCGATGATAGCTTTTCCTTTGTCAGCTACATTGATAACCTTGGTTGCTAAGGTCAAGGGTTATGGAGTTGGCAATTGAGGGGCTCTTGATGATGAGGATCCCTTGGTGTAAATCTTTTCTTTTGCCAGTGATGTCGATCGTGAATTTTTTCTTATAGTAGAATTTTCATCCTTGGGTTCTTTGTTAGACATTGGCTTGACTATTGGTCCTTGAGACACAGTGGCTGTATCCTGGGCCGTTCTTCCTTCAAAAGATGTGGCCATTACTCTGAGCCTTGGTGAAATAAAATGGTTAAGTTCATGGAGATCTATAGTTTGAGGACACTGAATATGTAGATTTGGGACCAATACCTTCTTTGGGGATATGACTGATTTAGAGATTCCATCACAAAGGATCTTCGCGAGAGGGTGGGTCTTCAGCATCAGCAGGAGTAACTCCTGATGTAGAAGCTAATTATCTCTTTTGAACAAGCTCATAAAGATAATTGAGTGGTAATTCATCCTTGTCACATAATAGCACCACCAATTCTTTGTTAGAATTCTTCATGGCACAAGTTTGACTAATAAAGTTTGGTATAATTTGCACCAAGAACATATTCTAACACATAAATCTTACATTTTAAGGGGTTAGACTCCACATAAACTGTGTATTTAGAAGATCCTAGACATGGCCTTGAGTTTGAGTCCACAGAATCCATTCATGGGCCTGCAAGCTTGGCTTTCCTACACAATGCCATAGCGCATATATGAGCTTGTATGTCATGAGACTGTTTTACCTATAAGGATAGATTTGAGACTGGATGGTTTGGACTCCTAAGCTCATTTGAAAGCCAATTTATATTCCAAGAATCCATTTAAATGCTTCAAGTTCTGGATTCTTAGGTTTTAAAGTTTCAAGTTGTTGAGCTTCGAACTATTTTGACTCTAGTAAGATGAGTTCAGACTCTATGGTATCCCTTTCAGGCAAGGGTTCATCTGGTCATAAGAGAAATGTGAAGGATGTTTCAAGGGTCTCCAAGAAGATGGTTTTCTTGCTTTCATCAATGGAGTGCCAAATGTTAAGACCTAAGGGTAACTTAAAATTCACATTCGATGTTATCATCACGTGAGTGATAATTATATGTGATAAATAACCCATTGGCAAGACTTCAAGTTCTTGGCCTTCAACATCTAGCACATTCATCTGCCTAGGAGTGAGCGTGGGTTGGCCTAAAGATGCCCAAATTCTTCTCAAAACAATATTATGAGTAGCATTGAGGCTAATCAATGCTTGTTTTCATCAAATATTTTTGCCTACTAGGAAATCTAGACAAATGTTGATTGGATCTTCAAGAGGTAGCATTGATGTTTTGGTGCATAATTCCTATTCATTTTCAAATCCATTCATTTGATTTTTAGCCCTAAGCTCATATTATTTTAGAGCACTTTCAAGTCTACATTTATTCGTCAGAGGTTGACCTTCAAGAGTTTGAAGGTCATTGTTAGGGTCCATAACACTAGTTGTGTACAAAGATGTATATTTTCAACCCCTTTCTATTGGTTATGTTGACATTTCTGTCTCATTTGTATGGACCCTTTTGGTTTCTTTTTATTTTAGCTTATCATTTATAAATAAGCCAATGATATTGGTGCCTCCGGACAACACATTGAGTTTTCTCCAATTTGCTTGTCTCGGAAGTTGAGTTTCAGTTGGCAAGTCTCGCTCATTTTGAAAGGAAAATTGATAATCCTCCATTTTGTCTTGTTTCTCTTAAGTGAAAATTTGGGAAGTCGATGGGGAGGAGTCAACGGGTGACTCGGTCCACCATTCAACCAGTCTCACCATGCTTTCCAACATTTATCCCTTTGAATTATCACTTGGAGTTAATTCTTCTTCCTTTGCTTAGAAGGGTGTGTGTGCTTCTAATCCCTTGTTTTACCATACAGTGGCATAGGACAATGTTTTGTTTTGGGTTTTTGTTTGTGTTCCTCCATGTAGCACTGGCATCCAAGTCTCTTTATCTCCTAGCAAAACTTGTTTTTTGCTATCATCATCAATAGTTTCCCATGCAAGCGTTGATGTTTCTTGTGCTACGGATGTTCATGCATTGAGTTAACTTGAGTCCCTTTGGTGAGACTATTTTTCTTTCCCTGCCCTCATTTGAGCTTTTTTCAAACTCCACTTTTTGCTTGTCCTTGGGTTTATGAGGTTCTAGATTCCATTTCTTTGGTTATAGTTTGAGGCTTGTTTATCTCCGTCGGATTTGTGTTTCAATTTTTGGGATTCATTTTTTAATTTTTGATCCTCACTGGTTTGATTCGTCTCACAACATTTTCCTCAACCCATTTTGAAGTTTCAGCATGACAGATTTTGTTTTGGTTTGCACCTTAGCTTGTAGTCGTGTTAACACATTTAATGGTACGGTGGTTAACCGCCCATTATACACACTAACAATGTTGAGTGGTGAAGCTTCTATTGTGTTTGGTATTATTGTTTTTAGTTTTGGAACAGTCTTTGAATAAGTGGTGTAATGCACATTACTCACATAGGAGTTTTAAGGTGTTGGTGGCTACTACTCGTGAGATGGGGTGTTCCAGATAGGATAATCTGCTATCTTGTGTGTTCCACGCCAATAAAAGCACTATAGTGACAATATTGTCACATCCTTAATAATCTCTACCCCTTGTTTCTCAATCTTGGCCAAAGGCACCAGATTTTTTCCAGTGTGAGTTCTTGGATTTATAGGGTTTGAGGGTTTTGTGTCTCGTGCTGATTCATTTGAATAATATTTTATTGAGTTAAATGTGTGGTACTATTCCACCAAGGTTGGTGTACAACTTATGTTTGTGACTGATTTGGTTTGATTGCACAAAATTTAGGACAAAGTGTGGTTTTAAGGCCTTGTTTGCAATGATTGCAATATAAAATCATTGGCTTTGACACCCCTAGTGTATTAGTGAAGACTAGAAAAAATCAACTTTTTGTTTTGTTTATGAATTTTTTTGTTGATTAATCTACCTAGTATGAATTCTAACATGCTACTATAATCAAATACTATAAAAAACCTAGATAACATGCAAAAAATAAGCATCTAAGCTCTATGTTAACACATAAAAAAGAGCAAAAAGAAAGCAAAAATCACACAATTCTCCATCAAATCCCACTCCCGTTCGTGGCACCCCACTATTCAAGAGTGTGAGCAATGGGTTAACCATAGATTAGACAAAAACAAATGATAAAGCTAAGGGAATTATCCTCGGTAGCGAGCACTACAAATGTTAAGGCTAAGAGATTGCAAAGAGGAAACCACTCACATCAACGTGTCACGGGGATCTTTTTGATGGCTGAGCTTGTAACCCTTAAGGTCTCCAAGCTCAACACTGCCATGGATAGCTTACCATTCACCTTCTCTCGCGAGTGTCATGTTGCAATACAGGCACTACTCCCTTCTCTCACCTCATATCACTTACACACACTCACCCCACTAGCATAAATTAGAGAGAGGTTGAGAAAGAGAGAAATCTTAATTGCACAATGGGAGAGTCTCCTTGCATTATGAGAGAAATTGCCTTATATACATGGCTGTAAGAGTTCACACACCACTTAAACTATGGTCGGGCAGGCACTCAAAGCTTTTAGATGGCCTATTGCTTATACATTGCTTTATTTCATAACACATAATGTATTAAAACACTAGGGAGCATATCCTAGCTTAGTACCACATGCTCTTGGAGCGAGAAACACCATTAATTATCCGTTGGACCTTTACAATCGTTCGTCCAAGTTTGAGATCCATCCTTGACATTTAATGTAGATTACTCATGCTTTGGCATATAATTGGGTTTGGCAAACCTTGTTAATCCTAAAATGGGTTTACAATATGATGCCAAGAAGAAAGATCAGTAAAGGGTCACATTGGACTCATGGGTGTTGATTTTTACCACATCATCAAAAATCAAGCTAGGGTCACCATGATTGGTTAGTCATGATGCAAATCATAGCCACAAACATGTGTCCAAATGCATTCAATTGCTTTCAAATTACACTCCATATGCATATCCTACAATCATTTGTTGTGTTTCATTAATTTTTTATTATCGTGATTTTTCCAAGAACCATGCTCGTGATTCCTTAGAATCATGCCAACAAATCTTATACAAATGTTTAAGTGCATGGTATTTTGGCATTCTCTCATCATGTCTGAACTACTAAAGTCATCTCCTCTTAGTATACATGCAATAATATCATGCCCATGATTCTTGTCTCTATATAATCATGTTGACTTGGCTATCTCTATCATCTCCTCTTAGTATACATGCAATATTATCACGCCCATGATTCTTCTCTCTATATAATCACGCTGACTTGGCAATCTCAAATTCTATCAAACCATCTCTAACATGTGTTTCTCCTCATTCTTAATGCATATCAATCATCATCTGGTGTAAACACAAGTTTCTCATTACTGTGATTCTTTAACAAGCATGCCTGTGATTTCTAACACATATAAAATCACGGAGGCTAAAACTCACTACCACATGGCCACAATGTTTTCTCATCATATTTCCAATCCAAGAAACCATTCTTATGCAATTTCATAGACATTTCACCATCATGATTCTCAAAATCATGCTTGTGGTTCATTTTAAAGAAGAATAGTCTTCAATTGTGACCAATCATCCTTGTCTACTACAATCAAAGAAACTAGCTACTCAGTGAGTACACTTTTACTCACCCACTGGTGGAAACCTCATCATCGACACCTTCCAAATATGTCTCTAAATGGGGGGACCATGGTAGGTGTGTATGTCTGACCCATGGTATGACCCATCACTTGGAATTCCTTAAATTTTAGCCTCACCACAAATAGCCAATGATCTCATTCAAATACCCTTTGACCCTTTACAACAAATGGCTCTAGAGCCTCGCAAGTCGACTAAATCCTTTCAATCCTATCCAAATGTATCTACTCTGCAACAACTCTCCAACAAGAGTTTAAGGACTCACCCTTTGTACTTCGTGGAATATTAGTTTGACCAATGGTCAAAGAGCACCTAATTATTCTTAATAAATAAAAAATAACATGGGAAGAAAAGCAGGTTAAGTCAACAAGATCTTTTGACAGCCTACAAAGGGACACATTAAACTAAAAAGATGTGCTTGTAGAGATTACTTGTCAATGCTCCTACGGACCTCTACCTCTCTTCTTTCATTGCCATAGAATCCTTTCTAACCTCAAAAAAATATTGTAATCTTGCATGTGCTTGCAAAAAAAATATTGTAACCTTGCATGTGCTTGCAAAAAAAAAAAAAGCAATGACATGCAATGGCCCCACCCCAATTAGGATTACATCTGCTATTAACATTTTCATTTACTAACTATCTTGTTTATCCCTATGGAGGATCAACGACATGCAACACATTTACTTTATAAAACACAACGCATACATCTACCTCTCGACACAGCTTCAATTCGATCACAAGGACATGATTGAAATGAGGAAGGGGAGATGTTAACCCATCTTATGGTTAACAAGGTTTCCATCCCAGTTATATCCCAAACCATGAGTAATCTACATCAAACGTCAAGGATAGACACACCAAACTTATGTTCAAACAAACCATGAAGCAATGGTGTCTAAATCTCAAACTTGGATGGGACTGATGGATATTTAATGGCATTTCTCGCTCCAAGAGCATGTGGTAGTGAGCTAGGATGTTCTCCCTAGTGTTATAATGCATCAATGTATTATGAGATGAAGTAATGTACAAGAAATATGCCAAATAGAAGCTTTGGGCACCTTCTTGGCCATAGTTTCAGTGTGTGGTGTCAACACTTATGGCCATGTATATAAGGTAGTTTCTCTCATAATGCAAGTACACTCACCCATTGTGTAATTTAGCTTTCCCTCTTAGTAAACCTCTCTCTAATCTTCTCTCTAATACATGCTAGTGTGTGTGTGTGAGTGATATGAGGTGAGACAAGGGAGTAGTATGCGTAGTGCAATGCGACGGTGTGACAATGCTCGCAAGAGAAGGCAAATGGTAAGCTACCCATGGCGGTGGTTACCTCAAGGGTTATGAGCTTGGCCATCAAAAAGATCCCCACCACGACATGTTGAGGTGAGTGGTTCTCTCGAATCTATCTCTTAGCGTTAGCAATTTACAACACTAGTTAAGCTTGATATCTCAACAAAAGGTATGTATATGGTTGATTAATATCTCCTTGTCCAAGGTCATGCCAATGATATCACATCTAAAGTCACTTTCAAGTAGGAAAATGAAGCTTAGAAAGACTGTGTGGAAACATTAAATCTCAAAACCTTGGTGGATAAATTCAAATTTTAAAGGCTTTGTGGAACAAAAGGAAATTGGTATGCAACAACTATGAAGAAAGGGGAATCACAAATACCAAGGTTTGGAGTTTTCTTTGAACCTTTGGGAAAAGGAAGATCAAGGAAATACCTTTGGACAAATTAAGGGTCAAAGGTTTGAGCTAAATCTTAAACAAAAGGCTAAGTCTAATCTTATAATGAAAATTTGGCACGCTCTTCACAAGTAATGGGATGAAGAATGGAAAATAAAATTCTCCACCTCTTCTAATATAGCTTACATAGTTGTGTTCACTGTTCCTTGGGCTATCCATATTGGAAAAGCATTTTCTTGATTCTCCACCTTCATATTGTTAATGTGGATGTGCTCTATTTTATAAGGCCCCCTTTGAGGAGTAGCCATTATGGTGAGCATTTAATGGTGTCCAAGTGTGGCCAAATGGTTAGGAGACGGCTTATGTAGACTTGACACTCTGCTAAATAGGATGCATGCTTCTGCAGGCTATATAACTATATTAGTGAGTGCTAGATAACAAACCAAGGACACACTATTCTCAAGTTGTAGGGCCCATTTGAGGGTCCAAATGGTCTCATATGACCATGGGTGTTACCAAAGGCCCTATAGTATGTTATTGTAGTCTAGTATGGCCTAGTTAAAGGATACAGTCAGTTGGTCATTTTGGACCAAGTTGTGGATTGGCTAACGTGGCCAACCCACGTCCATACTGACCCTAGGTACTATACATAGACTAGTTTGGCAACATCAGTTTATCATCTAGTTCATTGTGTTCAATAACTCTTGTAAGCAAGGCATCCTCCATCCAGAGTCTATCTAGGTCATCATCAAGTCTCCTCACTCGAAGCACGTGCGGGTGGACAACCATTAGTTTGTAATCAAATACTCTCTACTTCTTTGTATAATTCTTTGTATTGTGTTTATTCTACTTATGCTATTTTGTTTTCTTAAAATCCATATATACAAAAAAAATGTGAGCATAACAAAGAGGCTATCTTCAGTATTAGCACCAAAGCACGTGAGCTTACAAAGAGCTTATGTTTTTCCTAATCTTTCCAATTTAATTACACAAGATTTAAGACTAATATCCCAAATATACTCATTATATTGAACATTTCCAAGTGTACAAAGCCCAAAAATCATAAGAGGGAGGCCAAGCTCAAGATGGTTCCTATGTAGAGTTTTGAAAGTCTAGAATATGAAGAAAATAGGTCTAGATTCAATGTTTCCAGCCTTAGTTTTCTACAGTGTTTGAAAGTTGAATTCTTCACTCCATCTACAAATGAATTGAAGTGTTACCAAATCCATTATCACTCAAGCCATTGGACTTGGAGTATTTTGACACCCATCTTGTCCGTTGACCTTGTGCGAATTATGACTTATGACATGTTGTTCGACTCAAGGCTAGACATCAAATTTATTTTTACCAATTTGAGTGGTATATAAGAAAATTTTTCTCTTTTTGGAATTGCTCTTTTGCCTCTCGTAAAATTGGAATCTTCTACTTTCCATCATAAAATCAGACTCTTTCCCTTTCCATTATACCCGAATCTTCTTCGAGGATATGAGATTTTGTAGGGGTGTGGGGGGGACTCCTTCCACACCCCTACAAAGTCTCGTCACCATCGAATGAGGTTTGAGTGTTCACACCAAGGCCCAAAGTACCATTTTCTAGAACCTTGTGTGCTTTTGAAAGTTCTTGTAAAATTGAAGATGGTATCGAGACTTTGCACAGATTGGGGGGGAGGGTTGCACACCCCTACAAAGTTATATCATCGAATGAGGTTTGGGATTTCAATGCAGCTCTCAAGCGTAATTTTCTAGAGTCTCATGTGCCTTGAGATGTGTTCCTTGAGGGCTCTCATAAAATTGGACCCTTCCCCATGCCATCATTTTTGAACCTTGTCCAAATGGTGAGGAGACTTTGCGTAGGTGGGGGTAGGGTGTGGGAGGGGGAACCCTACACCCCTACCAAGTCTCATTATCATCGTATGATGTTTAAGAATTCATAAATAGGGCCTAGGTGTGCCATTTTCTAGAATCTCATGTGCCTTACTCGTCCAAATGATGAGGAGACTATCCATGGGCGTGGGAGGGGGGAACCCTACACCCCTACCAAGTCTCATTATCATCACATGACATTTAAGCATTCATAAACATGGCGTAGGTGCCATTTTCTAGAGTCTCATGTGCCTTACTCCTAAAATTGTACTCTTTCCCATGCCATAATCACATCCGATGTGGTGATGAGACTTTGCACGTGTGTGTGGGGGGGGGGGGGGGAGAATCCCCTCCGTAACCTTATAAATCCCCTCCGTAACCTTATAAGGTTACGGAGAATCCCCTCCGTAACCTTATAAATCCTTGGCACCATCACATGAGGTTTGGGGATTCAACAAGGCTGGGATATCATTTTCTAGAGTCTCATGTGCCTTGAGAGCTCTTGTAAAAATTGGACTCTTCACCATGCTATCATGGTAACCATACTTTGTATGGGTGTGTGGGGCAACCCCCTTCACACCCCTATAAATTTCTCCTCGCCATGGAACAAGATTCATGCATTCAACTAGTCCCGAGAGCCCATTTATAATTTCTCATGTGTGCCTTGAGAGCTCCATACTTTTATGGGTGTGTGGGGGGACCCCCTTCACACTCCTATAAATTTCTCCTCGCCATGGAACAAGGTTTGTGCGTTCAAATGGTCCCAGGTGCCAATTTCTAATTTCTCATGTGTGCCTTGAAAGCTCTCATAAAATTGAGCTCTTCCCATGCCATCATACCAAAACCTTGTTCAATGGTAACAAGACTTTGCATGGGTTTGGGGGGTCAAGAATGACCTCCACACCCTTGCAAAGTTAGTTCACCATCAAATATGATTTGTGTATTCAATGTCTTATGTACCTAGAGATCTCTCCTAAAAAACTTTCCCATACCGATTTTAATGAGACTTCACATGGGTGTGGGGGGGGCACCTTCCTTACCCTTGTAATGTCTTGTTGTCCCATCGGATGAGGTTTGAATGTTCAACAAGGCCTGAACACCATTTTTAGAGTCATATGTGTGCCTTGAGAGCTTTCATAAAATTGGACTTTTTAGCATTCCATTATACGTGAAAACCTAGTCTCAATGGTGATGAGACTTTGCATGCGTGTGTGGGGGGGGGGAGGGGGCTTCACACCCTTGAAAAGTGTCATCACCATCACATGAGGTTCGCTTATTCAAAACAATTGCCAAGCAACAAACCCTAATCTTAACATTAGACCCAAAATATTAAACCCTAAACTCAAATCTTAAACTTGAAACTCTAAACCCTAGACCACAAATCCTAAACCCTAACCTCCTGAGCAAAGACATAGAGATTGATATCTACAAAGCATCTCTAGAATCCAAGGAAAAGAAAGAATGCATCAAAATTATCATACCATGCCTTGGGTTCCTGTTTCAAACCATAAAGGGCTTTGTGCAATCTATACACCTTACCCTCATGTCCAAGAACCTGAAAACCTTAAGGTTGTTCAATATACACCTCCTTATGTAAGTCACCATTAAATTAAAAACCCTAAACCCCTTACACCTTTTCATAAACCCTAGACCATGATCCCAAAACCCAAAATATATACCTTAAACCCTAAATACCAAACCCCAAACACAAAATCCCATGTCCTAAACCCTAAACTCTAGTCCCTAATTTCTAAATCCTTAACCTTAAACCTTGAAACTCAAACCTCAAACCTTAAATATTGGATGGAAAATGTGTGTTCATTGGTTACTCCCTAAACCCTATACCTTAAACTTTTCTCTTTCATGAAATAGGCCCACATCTTCCTTGTGTGGTATCAATGAAAGATACATAGTAAACGACATCCTCCCATTGATGCTTCCTTTGTCGACCCCCATATATATGAGTACACCACATCAAGTGCTCTCTTCCTCAGGTTCCTATCATGTGGAAATACATTCTTTGTTTGCTTTTTTCAAACTGGCATACTTCACATACTTTATGCATTCCATCCATCAAAAATTTTGGCAAACTTGGGATGCACCTTGTGTAAACATAGCAACTTTCACCTCAGGCATGCTTACATTTTGCCCACTCTTTTGCCCTTTGCAATGAAAAACATTTGTTTTTGAAGTCCTCAACATAGCAACCCTCAAGGTTAAAGCATACTTGCAAACCCTGCTCAACCATTTGCCTAAAAGAAACCAAATTCTTTATTATGTTAGGCACATGAAGAACATCAGCCACGTACTTTATCTTGTCATCCTACATAGCTAATGGCATATTTCCAATGTGAGCAATAGGATGAGCCATGTCCCCCATCTTTACAGAACCTAGTTTTTTTAGATTTTTTACATCTCTAAACTACTCACACCATGACAAGTCATGTGGTTAGAGTCTCCAAAATCCAAATACCATACATCATCACTATACATCTGTGCTACAGAACAAACTACTCACATCTATCTTTAGCTAACTTGCTTGAAGATACATAACTGTTTTGTTGTGACCTACCACTTTTTATGTCACTCTTTTTCTTGTGACATTCTATTATAAAGTAGCCTGATTTACCATAATAAAATCAATCCTTTGAACCCTGATCCCGATTGTTGTCTTTGACAATTGCCTCAGCCTCTCTGGCTTCCCGTGCCTTGAGACTAGCCTTATTCACCTGTGTGTGTTTGTTTCTACTGTGAATCATTGGACTACTATTGTCCATAATTCTAGTTTCCAAAATTGCCACCACCACTTTGGCCTCGATCCATGACCTCTACCTGAGTTTGAGTAGAAAGCCTATTCTGAAGAATTCTTGTTTTGGGAGAAAGAGTGTTCGCCTAAAAACTTCTTTTCTATGATTAACATTCTCATAGACACCAAATCATGAAAGTTGGTAAAATGCTCTCTTATTTTAACAATAGAGGTCTTGAATGGCTTGTATTCTTTGCTAAGCCCATTCAAACAGACGCTCACCAAGTCATCATCTTCCACTGAGATATTAATAGATCTAAGGGATTCAGCAATTCCCTTGATCATCAATGCACACTCATTGGTAGAAATATTCTTCTCCACTGTATGTAGGTCTTGTTTTAACTGTAACTTCCTTGCCTTTGTGTTTGTTGACTAGGTTTTCCCATGCAACTGCTGAAGTGTTGGCATCTTGTATATGCCCTATCATAGTGTCTACCACACTAACTAAAAGCCAATACATGACTTCCCTTGCACCTTGGTTGCAATGTTTGAACGCCTTTATCTCTGCGAAGTTGCGTTCTCTTCAGGGCTATTCCGGAGCTCCTCATTGTCTCCTTCAACATAGTCCCAAAATCCTTTTTCCATCAGGAAATTTGTTCTTGTCAATCTTCTCACTAACAATCTGGTTAATGATGTTGTCAGACATCTTTGCTTACAATAACCAAAAAATTACAAATAGACAATTTTTGTATGCAACCTGCAACACAACAATATCTGATGTAGCTCTTGTAGTGGTACTTTTACATAATCTATATGTCACAGCATGTGACCATAGTACATGTACATACACTTGCAATTACTAATACAGTTGCAATCACTGTCTTGACACCCAAGATGCACTGCTGCACTATAATAACCAAAGTTCAGACAGAAACAGTTCCAAACCGAAACTTCCTAGAAGTGCCCGAAACACCTTACAGTGGCCGAATAGAGACCAAAACGTGCTCGAAACACGTTTTTGGCCATAAAACTACAATACAAAGTAATATTCACCTTACATGCACCTCCACTCTTGTGAGACAGCTCCTCAATGTGTGGCTACCAGAGCTACCCAGGGGGTGTCACAAGAAAGGGAAGAGATGATGGTGCTCTTATCCATGTACCGCTTTCTTTGCCTTCATAGCTTCCTTTGCTTGCCACTTAGCTCCTTGGCTTGAACCAAGATCTGATACCATGAAAATATTAGGGGAGGAGAGAGAGCTTAAGCTCTTGCAAGCACACACACACACACACACTTACATAGCAATGGATAAGACACACACAAAGATGGAAGACTGAAATCTTCTTCTTCTTCTTGCTCTCAAAAGAAGTCCATAAAAGATAAGTCAAAACCCAACATGAGTACTAGAATACTATGTACAAGTGGTCCATAATGTGAACACACTAAATAGGTGAGCTGGCAACAAAAATAAGTATGCCATAACTCAATTGGACAAGATAGGTGTAGTTCAGATGTAGGATCACTGGCGAAGATCTTTCATGTCACCTACCAAACATGTCAGTGGTGTAAATGTGGAACGGTCACCCAGGTGCGTCATGAGTGTTAGCTCGTGTTGAGCTTAACATCTCAACAGATAATGATAAAAATAGATAATAATGACAAGGCAAGAGGTTTAGCAAAAAGACAATATGATGATTGGCCTCCTTAGGAACCCCTTCATTTGATTCTTCTTTGGTCATGATGTTTTCTTAAGTGTTATTTGGAGTCTTCTTCTTACTCCCAACAATCTCTCTTTATGTGGCCTGTCTTGCCACAAAAGTTTCACTTCACTCTGGCTTTTAGTCCTTTAATGAAGAATGTTTTCTCCTCATAGTGTAATGATGACCCACCCACTTTAACTTTGAGTCTTTTCTCTTCTTTGATCAAGGCTGCTTCAATGCCGGTGAAGGTTAGTTCGGGTAGATTCTTAAAGGTAGCCACCAACGGGCTAATGCTTCCAAGGTCATGCACTTGAGAAGGATTTCTATGACATCCTCCTCTTCCATCGGTGAAGGTTAGTTCGGGTAGATTCTTAAAGGTAGCCACCAACGGGCTAATGCTTCCAAGGTCATGCACTTGAGAAGGATTTCTATGACATCCTCCTCTTCCACTGGGAGACATAACACATGTAAGTTGTTGCATAACACTTTTCATTTTATTTAAATATTCTTGGTGACTCAATTCTTAGATGTCTAACCCAAAAAACTAAATTTTGAGACTAATTTTAGAGTTCTTTTGTTTGACACCAAATAGCTTCTCTAGTTCATCCTATGCTTCTTTAGAGTTTTCTTCTAATGTAGTATGATGGATGAAACTATCTCCTAGCCCTAACACAATGATGGCTAAATCTCTCTCATTCCTTACAAGCCAAAACCTTTTCTCCTCCCCTTCTAATCCTTCACACTTATCCCTTCCACTTACTATCCCCCAAAGCCCATCTTTCATGAGAACAAACTTAAGTTTTTACTTGTCATGTATGGAAACCATCACCATTAAATTTATCAACTATGAGTGGAGTTTCCATGGTTTCCTTATGGGGATGGGAAGGTCTTTGCAATAGGGTTACCCAGTGCCAGTGTCTAGTCCCTTACAAAGGTGGATACATTTCATATGATTAATACTTACCAATTTCAAAAACTGTAAACCCAAAAAGTACCATGTTTTGGGATAGTAAATTAGAGTATTAAACCATGGGGCAAATTGATTTTGATGATGCACAAGTGTTTAGCAACACCCCAATGGTAAAGTAGAACCCTCAATGTCTTAGAAAAACTAATTGTAACTAGTGCTAATTATCATGTTAATAAAGGTAATTTCTACTAACATAGCAAATAATGATTTGAGAATTGTTTATGTTTAACAAAATGATGCATATATCCTCTATAGCATGTATGACCCCATGAGTCAATTGGTTGATAGTTGATGAGAAATATGAGATTTCTACCCCCTTCTGGATGGAAATCATCACTACCTACTTGGCTACTTTGGAGCCTTTGATTTGATAAAGCTTGGACTCCTTTGATGCCTTGTAGCTCCTTGAGTTGATGTAGCTACTCCAAGTGATGTGTTCTTACAGTAGATAAACCAAAAGCTCTTGATCCTTGATGATTTTGGAGCTCGAGAAAAGAGGGAAAAATAGTTTAGTGGCTAATTAGTGAAACTAATGATTTTGTTAACTAGGTTATCCTAGAGTGCATAGATACTCAAGAGATGATGGGTGGCTCTGATACCAACTTGAGATTTCTGTCTAGAAAGGATTAGGGTATGTAGAAATGAACTAGGATCAACATCTTGACATGCTAGAAATGCAAGATAGAGATTTATACTAATGATAAAAATAGAGCATCATGACAAGGTAAAAAGTTTAGAAAAAGCTCATATGATAATCCATTAGATAGAGTGACTTTTTACAAGCTTAAGTACATCTCCATTAGCCATTAATCATGGCTAAGCTATCCCAAAGATTACCTAGATTTGAGCACCATCTCCCTTGAAGTGAGCACCCACTTAGCCTCTTTACCTCCTTCTACTAGTAGGTGTCTACTTTTGGCTTCCACAAGGTTTGACCATTTCATACGAGCCTTCATATTTGGGCTATACCAAGAGGTATGTACAGACCACCACCAATGCCATACACATCTCCAGTTTTACCGCCCAAATCGATTCTTCCTAGAACCGCACCAGTACAACAATACTCGATGGCCTTGCTAGCAGACTCCGAGAGACCTATGACTCATATTAGCAATACAATTCACATGGATATCTAGAGAAAACCGCAACAATATAATTCATATTAGCAATACAATTCATATGGATATCTAGAGCAAGCTGCAATAATATAATTCATATTAGCAATACAATTCATATGGATATCTAGAGTAACCCCTAGCCGTTGACTATGCCTCCTTATTCAAAGCTATGGTGCACAACAAAAAGGGCAAGAAACTTCACTAACATCATGCATACCACCTCAATAGTTCCATTGTAAGGGGTGCATAATGTTGCTGAGTGTCCTCAAGTATCCCAACTCCATCTTTGGATCGAGTGCCAAACCCAATGTCATTCTATTCAAAGGCACATGTTACAAGTGTGGATTCAAACATGCTTTCAAGGATTGTAGTGACAATCACCCCACTGGCTAGAGAATTAGCCACTTTGTTAAGTGACAAGGTAGACTTATTCGTATAGTCCCCCTTAATGCCATCTCACAATGCTCCACACCAAGACGAGGGCAATTTCAAAGGAAACATCAAGGCAACTAAGAAGATAAAAAATAAGGATTCAACCTCGAAATGAGCTGCCAAAGAGCATGAGGTGTAAACGTAACTATTGCAATAGTCCCTAAAAAGGCTAAAGGACCAGAACCAAAGGTCCAAAAGAAGAAAACCTCAAAGAGCATGCAAAAACGCAAAGCATAATCAATTGTTCAAGGGTGACAATGTCATGATCATTCAAAGTGGTTTGGACAGGATAGTTCCAAAGATGCCTACCTCATGGAGACAATAGGTGGTTGCTTGCTCAAATCGGCTCTTCCCAAAGAGAAGAAACCCATTGACTACGAAAAAACTAGCTCTTCTCTCAAAGAGAAGAAACCCATTGACTATGTAAACCTTCCAAAGAAACTCAAAGATTACCCCAACCCTGTGTTGGAGAATGAGAAAATGAAACAAGACCAAGCACTTATAAAAGGAATGCTTGTGGTGCAAGCTAAACTAGAGTGAGTACTTGAGCAAGTGGTCAAGTAAAAACCATTGACCCCTCTTAAGAGTATCCTAGACCATATTCTAGAGTCAATCATAAAACCAGTAAGGGAACCTCAGAGCATGCCAAATGCCATAGTTAAACCTTTGACCATTCTTAAGAAGATGGAAAAAGAGCCAATCCTGGATCACCCCCATATTTTAGTATGGGAATCACATTTTTTTCATCTCTCAGCACATGCAAACACATGCGCTTGTAACTAACTTCGTCAATGCCAACCCTCCAAGTACATCTCTAGATGGGGGGGACTATGGTGAGTGTAATCGTGGCCCATGGTATAGCCCATCGCATGTAGAACCCTTGACCTTGTAAGTACTTCCAATGAGCTTTAATGCCTGCAATCTCTTTTGCAGCTCCAACTCAACACCAACAAAACCTTACCCTCGCTAATGTATTTGCCACAAAGAAACTTTGGATGCGTGTCTTTCTCAAGTTTATATGAACAGCTTATAGAGCTCGAATGAGCATGAACATCAATCCTATGATTATATTCGACGCGAGGAATCGATGGACATCGACAGAGATCTTAGAGTACATCGCAAGGTAGATAATTCCAAATTCATTACCACATTTGAATCTGAGCTACACGTCGTTCAGCAAGTCATAGGATTTTCGTGCTCGTTTGTGTGAGTGAAGTTTAAAAAAAAAACCATACATAAAGTATGGCGAGGAGTTGGCACAGTCCTCCCCAAAATTTAATAAACATAGGAGAATGTGCCCTTCTCCCATTTCCCAAATAGCACTTTAGATAATATCGAAAGTGGATCAAAACACCTTTCATGTTGAAGGCGGCCACGAGTCCTACATATTGATTCATGATACAAAACTCATTTTCAAATGTGGCAATGAATTTGTAATTTTCTAATTTGCGAGGTACTTTTGAATCCCCATTGAACATAAGAACAGGTTTCAAGCTCATCGATTACGGATGTCAACCTAGCATTGCTTCCAAGTATGCTTTCAAATTCATGTTCATTTTCGAGCATTTCAAATATGCTCTACAATACACGAAGTATGCTACCCAAGCACTCACACAAAACATGGTAAAAGAAGGTTTAAAAAACTCTTGTTTTGTAAGCTTCAGAGCATGGAGTGCACTTGGATTTGATGATGATGATGATGTGTGTGTGTGTGTGTGTGTGTGTGTGTGTGTGTGTGTGAGAGAGAGAGAGAGAGAGAGAGAGAGAGAGAGAGAGAGAGAGAGAGAGAACCTGCTTACGTTTATGCACCAAGACATCTTGTGCATGAGGTAGTTGCGTTTATTAGAGATGCTAAGATAATCAATCATCAGAGATGCTACGAGTGTATATACTAAGTAGCTAATGCATGGCTAGTACGTTTGGTATATGCTGGCCATGCGTTAGCTGCTTAGTATATACTCGTACTGTTCATCATCGTTGTGCTTCGACGGGACCACAACCTTCTCGGCCACAAGATAAGCAGAGTAAAAGCCTACGCCAAACAGCCCTATCATGCTCACATCAACTCTGGCAGAGCTAGGGCTTCCATGAACTTCTTCGTCCTCGAGTGTGCAATCAGAGTGTGCAATCATTATGAGGTTGTTAACCAAATCTAAAGAAGAGCTCACATTACACCTTGCCACCAACACAAAGCCAAGAGAGGGGGGGGGGGAACCTCATGCAATTGGAAAAAAATCATCAAGAACCATATTAGCCTTAGACATGCCAATCCCGCTGTCGATGATGGTCGGTTGGACGCCTTATCCGGCAAAATGTGGATGAAGAGATCTTGTTGAGAATCCAACTTGGTTTGGAAATCCTCATCCTTCCCTCCTTCCTTTGGAACATGTTCTGTGTTTTTACATCCTTGTGGACGAGGCCTAGTTAGTGGCATAAGGCAAGGGCATGTGTGATTCTGCGAACAAACTGGCGGCCTTGCGCTCACACTGAGGTTGCATTCATCAGTGGCGAAGCAGGAAGTCGCCTCCCTCACAATATGTCGTAAGGTGGATGCAACCGTCCTTGCCCTCCAATGTCTTCTCCTTTGGAACGATACCCGGCTGGCCTCTTAACCTGCCCAGCACCTCTGCCTCCCATCTGATCTAGGCGTCATGCTCAATGAACACCCTCTTCTTCTTCTTCCCATCCAATTTCCTCTTCTTGTCTTTCTTGTGAACCAACACAGTCTTGTAGGTGACCAACCTCCTACTAGCCCGCTCCTGACACAGCCTCACGATGCCTTGCCCTCACCACTAAGGGAAAAATTGAATTCTCCTATTTAGAGCTCCCAAATGACTCCACTAATGAGAGATTTGCTACTGCGGATACGGTGCCCAATACTTGCTCATTTTTGCTCTCAAAGATGTAGAGCTTGTAGCAAGCCATAGCCCACGGTGTGGAGGAGGGCTCCGTTCTCTAACATGTCAACGAGAGTTTCGACGACGGAGGTACTAGTACTGCTAATGGTCAGATGTTCACCACCTAGTTGAGGAAGCGGATGGACTGCATGTGGCACACAAATGACACTATGAAGCACACCAGCACGGCCACACACTTGACGGTGCTCCACTGCCCTGACACCACGGACGTTAAGCTGGTGGACATAGTCGTATCGTGACCTACACTAGGTAGCTGCTTGAAGCTACCTGCTGGCGGCGAAAGTGAAGTAGGTGGCCAGTGTGGTCATGAAGAGAGCGACTGTGGTGGCTATGAGGTTGGACTCCATGGTGCTGTTCCGAAGCGTTTGCACCACCAGCACGTTCTTCTTGTGGTTCTCCTACATGAGCCCGAGCCACATGTTCCTAGTCTCCTCCAACGCGGTTCAGGCAACAGTCCGAGCCCCTTCATTTCTTCTCCATCCCTCCCCCCTCTTCTAATCGGCTTCTTGGTGCGTATGACAATGGTGCGCTTGACAACTGACCTTATTCTGCGCTCCCCCCAATAGTTCAATGCTGTGTGGGATGCTGTGTGGGAGAGACAAATCAACCTTCAAGGTAAGCTTATGCTTCAGAAATTAGCGTTAGGGTTTGGAAAACTGGTGGTGTCTTCCTCTCTCTCACCTTCCCCAAACGAAACTCGAGCCGATCTGAAAAAAGAGCATCTAGTTTTTTTTTTAGCGTCCACATGGCCATCCATCCAATTTTGTAAAGTCCATGTGGCCTAACTGTTAAAACCCTAAGATCTCTCTAGATAATTGTTATGCATAAACATGCATAAATCAGGCATAAACTCAACCATTGCACACATGAATAATAAATGAAATACATCATACCTCTACCTTGATGTCCCATACCATCAAGAGGTATAACTCCAATCCAATAGCATGTAGCTAAAGTGTGAAATGGTAGATGAGAAGATATGGACCTCTACACAAGAGACCATAGCATAAGCCTCCTAGCCTCCCAGCCTCCAAGCCCCCTTGAGTGCCCCATGCCCCTATTATATAGGAGGGCCCTCAAGTGACTCTTGACTTTCCATTCCTCATGTGTGACCCTTGGATGCCTGACCCTAACCTCAACCCTTAAGGTTAGTCCTAACCCATGCTCCACTAGAGCTTGTTTCCATGCTCCCATGCTCACAAGCCTAATGTGGGTTAGCCTCCTAGTATATGCACACATAATGTGTATATAACATAGCACACATAATGTACATATAACATACTTCCCCTCTCTCAAAACATTGCACTCTTGCAATGTTATATGTACATAATGTACATATAACATACTTCCCCTCTCTCAAAACATTGCACTCTTGCAATGAAAAGAAGGAGAACTGCACTGAACAATCTCAACCGACTCCCAAGTTGAATCCTCAATTTCCCTATCTTTCCACCTAATTTTAACCTCAAGGATAAGTCAACTACAAAGTTCCCTTTCCCTGAATTCATGTACCTTATCAGGTTCATGTGAAACATAGGATAAATCTTCAACTTCAACGAGTTCTTGAGGAGTAACTGTGTTATCCTCACCTCCCAGTTTCCCTTTCAATCTATTGATATAAAAGATTGGATGAACTCTAACATGTGGAGGTAGTTTTAAGTTCAAACGCAACCGTGCCAATCCGATGTATAACTCGAAAATGGACCACAATATCTAGGAGATAAATTCGAGCATTTTCCCATTGACAAAGTCTGAAAATCTTTAGGAACATTAAAATAAACCAACACTCCTGGTTCAAAAGACCGAGATGAGCGTCCCTTATCAACATAAAACCGTGCCCTATCATGAGCACTCCTGATAGAATCCCGAGCTTCGGTCAGGATTTCCTGCATATCTCGTAAGAAATCCCTCGATGCATCAAGCTCGATGTCCTTAAGACCGACATCAATAGGTTCCCTGGATTAATACCCATACATAAGTATACACGGACTAAAAAATAATAGCCGTAAATTTAAAATTGTTATAGGCAAATTCTATCATTGGAAGATATTTTCCCAATATGATGATTTTCTAGAGACATATGCACAACGCATATACACTATAATCTGATTCATACACTCTTTTTGTCCATCAGACTACTACGGATGATCAGATCAATTCACATTCAAAGTAACTTCCTCGTTGTAAACCTTTCGGAATAAAGAAGAAAAACATGGCATTATAACAGCAGAAACCAGGGATTCATCGGCGCCCCGACATACCCACATCTGCATAGGGAATAATCGACGTCTCGAGTTACCCATATCAACATAGAGAGTCATCAACGTCTCGATGAGTTACATATGTCCATCCGTAAACCTATCAGGTTGATTATGTAAATCACCTAAAGTACGGAACTAGAGAAAGAAATGCCAACAAAGGAAGAATCCAAATTTCCTTATCCAAATACAACAAGATAAAGTTGTTTGAACTCTCAAGAAAGAGATTTCAACAAGTGAAAATGTCGATGAGATTACCCTCATCAAAACATGCAGGCTATAGATAAAATAAATTTATCTAGAGAATGCCCACACTATAACTTCTAGTGAATTTTAGAAAATAAGATTGTCTTTGAATGTTGAGGTCAACATTCTAAGTGATGTAAGCAAAGCAACAATCTTGAGCCCAAATTATCCCATAAGATAATATATGTGAGGGATCACTAGCGTCCCATACCACCATGATACCACCCATACATACCTTAACAATTTGAAACTCCATAGTATGCCGTCTAGGAAATATGAGTAAAATCCTGTATAAAAGGAATAAGATGGCCTTATCCAGAATTTCACATACTAAACCTGTCTCTATATACTTGAGACTACATCAAGGAATAAATCTTTCTAAGTACATCATTTAGAAAAGAAATTGAATTATTGGCGTCTTTCTAATGATAACTACCCAAAACACAATAAAGTTAGGGTAGAAAAATAACTCACCTAGATATATAAGCAACTAGGTATCTGAGTTGGAATATATACAAGAGTATAAGAAATATACTCCAAAATTACGTGCAAAAAACGAAGGCAAATGCTACCTTCAAAGCACATGTAATTATTCAAAAGATCAAAAGATCCTTATAAAACCATGGATAAAAGCATAAAAGCTCCTCCAATCCATAAACACCATAGTTGATCATAAAAATCAATGCATACCATCTAATGGACATAAATCATGCCAAAAGAAGCATTAAAATTGGTGGGGCCAACTCATCAATCCGGAGTATATGAACGTTGTGTTGTTCAAATAAAACTCCAAAGTAAGAAAGTGAAACACATGTGTGTAGCACTCAATAATAAACCCTAGACATAAGTGATCTAGGCAGAACTTGATGAGTCCAAATAAAACTTGGAAAACATCCAATAAAATCCACCAAAACAAATCGATCAACTAACCCATGATAGAATTTGTCTTAGGCTTAAGAAATTAAGCACAATTCACACTTTAATAAGTGCCAAAATAAATTATCATGGAAAAGTGTCAAAGGTGAAACACACTTTAAACGTAAATTATAGCCATCAAAAGAAATTAAGGAACATGTCCAAAAAGAATAGCTAAACAATGGTAAAAAATCATGAATACATTGTTTAGAATTAATCCAAACATAAATATCCATTAATACGAGCTATAATCATATTAATAATATGCGAATAACCCGCATTTATCTAATGTCAGCACGAGAAAACGTACTTCAATATTAAATATCCCTTGAAAATATTAAATTCTCGAGAAAAATAATTATCATGATTTTTTCCTAATTTTTCTTAGTTTTATAGGACCTCAAAATATAATAATTTTGAATTCCACCAAACCTATCTCATGGTATTCCAAACCTATATTTTTCCAAAAAAAATTTAGCAATTAATTTTGCCAAAATACCATTGATATTTTAAAAATACCAATTTTTAGGATTTCTAAAAATAATTTCTAGAAATTTTCTAATTTTTCCTGAGAATCCCATCGTTCACGAAATTTCTAATTCCGCCCGACAATTCTCAAATCCAATGAAAATTTTCAATTTTAATGGATTTTTCTAGTTTTCTGGATCAAAAAATATATTCTTAAAGGAATTTGAATGGTCACGAGCGCCCGAATGGACACCACATGCCAAACACCAACCCCACATTTTTCCAAAATTTAAAATAACCTTTGTCTAATTTTCCACTAATTTTCAGGAATTTTTAAAATTTTTTAAATTACCTCGAACGCATTTAGAATACGAACGGTCAAAAAATTTCGGAATTCCAATTGTTTTCCCGGAATACGGAAAGCCAAAAGTTTTGGGAAAATGAAAAGACAAAAAAAATCGGAATGTGAAAGGTCAAAGGTTTCCGGAATACGGAAGGTCAAAAGTTTTTCGGGAATTCAAAAAGCCAAAAGGTTTGAAGAAAACGGAAAGCCAAAGGTTTTCCGGAAGATGAAAAGCCAAAAAATTTCAAGAAGAAATTTTCAGAGATTTTTTCCTCAAATCCCAAAATTTTTAGTATTTTTCAGGCTTTTTTCCCAAGCTTTTTCCTTGAAAAATCTCCAAAAGCTTTTTTTAAATATAAAAAACTCATTTTTTAAAAAAATGGGAAAAAATAAAAAATAAGCTTTTTTAAGCTTTGCATGAATTGATTTTTTTCTAAGGGGGGGGCCACCCGCGGCTGTAGCGCAGCCCCCCCCCCCCCCCCCCCCCGGCCGCGGTCGCCTGCGCGTGGACAAGTGAGAGAGAGAAGGACTCTCTCTTCTCCCCTCTCTCCTCCCTTTTCTCTCCATTTCCATCTATCTCCTCCAATCTCTTCTCTCTCTCTCTCTCTCTCTCTGTGTGTGTGTGTGTTAATCAGAGAGATTAGCTTAATCTTTAATTAAGGTTTTTAATTAAACTTTTTAATCATAATTATCATTAATTATGATTAATGTTTTAAAAAAATCACTTTAAAGAGATTTTCTCCCGAAAAAAAGAAGGAAAAATTAGATTTGAGAGGCGGAGAGAGTCCCACGCACACGGGAGAGCATCTCATGCATCAACACGCTATCCCCTACTGAATTTCAGTAGAAATTGATAGAAATTTGATCGCATTCCCGCGGAAAAAACCTGCAAAAAATGTATAAAAATATATTTTAAATAAAAAAAATGCTCAAAAAAATCCTTAAAAAATAGAAATTTTTTTAAAAAAATTCTAGAAATTCAGGGAATTCATTCTACAAAAATATCCACCATAAAATTTATGGTATTTTTGTAAAAAATTCCATTAATGCTTGATTTTAACCATAAAAAATAGAAAAAAATAGCATTAACTCACGAAATTACCCTGCAACATCGATTCGTCCATTGAATTGTAGTAACACACGTTCCAATCACCAAATCGATGATCCACGTGCAATTCATCAACACAAATCAATAAAATAATATTTTATTAGTAAATATTAAAATTTACTATTAAAAAAAATCAACAACAATTAAATAGAGATTGCTCTGATACCACTGTTAAAACCCTAAGATCTCTCTAGATAATTGTTATGCATAAACATGCATTAATCAGGCATAAACTCAACCACCCAACCACCCCGAGCCCAAGGGATGCACACATGAATAATAAATGAAATACATCATACCTCTACCTTGATGTCCCATATCATCAAGAGGTATAACTCCAATCCAATAGCATGTAGCTAAAGTGTGAAATGGTAGATGAGAAGATATGGACCTCTACACAAGAGACCATAGCATAAGCCTCCCAGCCTCCAAGCTTCCAAGCCCCCTTGAGTGCCCCATGCCCCTATTATATAGGAGGGCCCTCAAGTGACTCTTGACTTTCCATTCCTCATGTGTGACCCTTGGATGCCTGACCCTAACCTCAACCCTTAAGGTTAGTCCTAACCCATGCTCCACTAGAGCTTGTTTCCATGCTCCCATGCTCACAAGCCTAATGTGGGTTAGCCTCCTAGTATATACACACATAATGTGTATATAACATAGCACACATAATGTACATATAACACTAACACACTTGCTTGCTTTTGTGCAAGGGTGTTAGGCCCCAAGGTAAAAAAGCCTATCCAGATCAAAAAAAAAATCCCTACGTCACTCTTTAAAAGATACACAGAATGCTTGATTTTTTAAAAGCAATTTGAGGTTAAAATTGAGTGCTAGAAAAAAAAACACCTTGGTGTATTTTTCAAGGATTGGTTGAAATTTGCTTTGAATAGGGGCACACAATGAGTAATAAACAAAAATCAATACATTAGTTTGGGGTGGCCTGTGAGACCTTAATACATTATGGGGCAAAAAAAATTGAAATGAAACGGTTCTCTCTCTCAATCTTTCTCATGAAAGCAGTTTTCCAACGCTGCATTCTCATTACGCTCGTTCTTTGTCAAGGTTGTGCTGCTTGTTCTCCGCCAGCTCTCGTACACCTTCACGTATGTTTTTTAATAACATGCCAAAATAATATTAATCACATTCCGTCGATTAATTTGGGGTGACTACCTCTCGTGAAAACTAAGGTGCGATTTCTATCTCTACATGGCATCCTTTAGTAGCGGAAACCTCATAATCATGTGGAAATGAAAGCCGACTGTCCCACGCACAACATCAAAGGCGAAGAGCCATGCAACGCCTTCTTCGGTTCCGCATATCCTAGGTAGTTCAATTTCTTTTATGCAGTTGTTGTTTTATTTGTTTCCATTTTGAATGAGATTAAATAGTTCATAAACCATTATCTGATGATTACACACATGTATGCAGTGAGAAGAGCTTTTACGTTGACGAGTGTGAGAAGAGCTTTTACGTTATTTTCTTTAAATGTGTGGAAACATTTTTCAGGCTCGTTGTTCTTTTGGAGTCTCATACAGTTTGCCAAAGATATCTACCAATTTCTTAAATGACATTTTTAATATGTTTCTACCAAATGTGAATCCATAGAAATTTTTGTCATGAAAAATTAAGAATATCTATGCTTTTATCATGGTTGTCATCTTACTAAAAGTTTTGTCATGAATATTAATGGCTAAGGTTTTTTAAAGAAGAAAACCGGCCAAGAGTTCCAAGACGTTTGCTTATTTTGACTTTGGGGAAATGTGCCTTTTTTTTTTCAAACAGTGGGATTAAAAAATAGTAATTTTAATTTATAAAGTTGGATCCAAAAAATCTTGGAATTGCCACGTGCAAGAGGCCGGCATGAATCCGACGGTGTCAGATGCGTTACGGGGCTGCATGTATTCAAAATGATGAGCAAAAGAAACGAAGGAAGAGCGCAGAAACGACCAACTGCTCCCCTCAAAAGCAGAAAGCTGTGGCGCAGAAAGCTATGGCGTCGATAGAAGCCCGAGAACGTTAGCGCAGAAATCTGTGGCTTCAACGAGAGGGCTGGAGGTTTGATCGAAAACGCAAGAAAAGCTGCAGGTTCGAACGAAAACGCTGGAGAGAAGACAAAGGTAGCACGAGAAGAAGCTTTGTTGAGCATAAACAAGCTTGAAAAGCATGCCTTGGCTTCCGAAGGCACAGAGGAATAGAGTTTGCAAAAAGCAAGTAACGCAAGCCATTTCCTGAGGAGCTACAGATTGACAAACAAAGACCCAAAACGCATGAAAAGCAAGCTATGGTGCTTGCAAGAAGGTACAACCTGGGCATAGAATAAAGGATTGGCATATCAAAGAGCTACAAAAACAAAGCCATGTTTGGTTTCAGAAGGATTTTCTGGCAAACACTTTGCCACAACAGGAATCCCCCATCTTCACCACCACTGCAATTCCAGAGCTTCTCCTATAGAAATCATGAATCCAAGAGCTTTGCTGCCCTGGCCACAATGATGGCAGGTCTGCTCTCCTTTGTCGGCTTCGCAGTTATGCAATCCAACAGTACTGTAGAGAGACAGGCTGCCGAGTGTGATGCTGTCTCTGTCGAGGTTGACAAAAATCATGGTGGAGAGCCCCGGAGGCATGTGAATCAGGTCGACAAACGGCATGGGGGAGGCAAATTCTTGCTCACAGGTGCTCTTTTACCTCATCCTATCTTTGTTGTAATGAAAGACCCCTTGGATGTGCCTTGGCATAGGTCATCCCCCTCATGGCATATATGTGTGCCGATATAGATATCGATTCTGCAAGGCAAGGTTTATAAGCAGTCCATTCACAATAGGCATGGGACAAGACTGGGGTTTCGCCCAGCTATGCCATGGCCAGAATGACCCATTTTGGGTGTGTGAATACATGGTTAACAACTCTGAAAGAATGCCCTTTTTGCTGATGTGTTAAATAGTGTGCATTTCATGTATGCATGCTTACGACATCTCATGTAAAGACCAAAACATTGGTTTTTTTTTAGATTCATACCGGCGGCGTATATTTTTCAAATACGAACGTAAACTTAGGATGCTGAGTCCACCAGAAAAGGTGCTATCTCCATTTTCATTTCAGATGTTACATTCATTTCTTGCCTTTATGTTGAAGACTAAAAAAAAAACGAGGTTTTGGTTTGGTTCTTGTGACCAGGTGTTTGATTATTTTGCATCGATCAAAATGGTGGATGGTCAAACCTTCATGACAGCCAGTGATCTCATGCGGGCGGTGGTGCCTGTTTTCCCCCCATCTGAATCTCCCCTGGTTAGAGAGGGCTCACTGCCAGGGGAACGACCACCCGGAGTGCTGAGTTGTCTGCCATCTCAGTTCTTTATGCTCTTTGACACCAATGGAGATGGGTTGATTTCGTTTGCTGAGTAAGAGCACCAGCTAAAAGCTCAGTGAGAAAGTTGTGCTTTTTTTTGTGTGAAGTATACCCTTTTGGAGCACGATACTTCTAATCATGCACCTAAGTGAAACCATAAACTTTTCTTTTTGGTACAACCTTATTAGAGGAAGCTGATTGGCCTTTAAGAGACTGGGTCTGGGATAGCATAAGTGATTGGATTTTTAACCAGAGTGGTCAGGTCATTCACGATGAGAGGGCCCACAAGTGGAGAGGGGCTTAAATACCCAGGAAACAACCATTTGTGGCTGCTCTACATGTCAGAGGATTGGTTGAGTCAATCTATGTGATTCTCCTTTGACTTGCACGAAAGCTAGAGTGAGTCTATCCTTCTCTGCCTTTAAAAGGCGTTCAAAGACCATCAATGGAGGGGATTCTCTCCCAGACAGACTAGTCTAATATAACTCCACCATCACAGTACTTGGCCGGTGGGAACAGCTCTGCATGAGTGATGTCCACACCCACCTGTCAACCCAGATACTTAATAGTAGTTTCTCTCACTGGCCAGGCTCCTTAGTGTTTGAGATCCAAAACCTAGTGGATCTATTTAATTTGATGATACCAGGCAAGCAATGTCTAACGAAGCCCTGGAATGGTATGAATTCCTAGGAGAAGCCTCCAAGAAGGCTACAGTGTCATCTGCACACTGGCTGTCCATAAGCTCCTGCTTACCCCTGATGGGAAGATATAGATGAGTAATGCCAACTTCAATTGCTCTCAAGAAGCAGAGAAGCGGAGGAAGGGGCTATTTCAATGGGAAAGTACCAACAGGCCTCCCCTGGGCACTTGCCTTCAGCATAGCTCTCAAGTTCTACTGATGTATATAACGCTGACTGCATCTTTGCAGTAGCAAGACAAGTGACCTCTCTGCTGATTTGGGGTGAGTGGGCTTCTGCAGTGAGGAGCTGTGATTTGAAATGCAGATGCCATCTGGCGCACTGTTGCATGATTGAACTGGAGTACACCATGTGTATCTCTAAGCTTTCCCACATCTACAAGGACCCAAGATGGAGAAAAAGGCATGTTCACAGATCCAGGGGTCTCTAAGGTGTTTCCTATTAAGGGCCTTCTCCTGACGCATGGCTTGCTTTTTTTACTCTTTTAAGTTCTTTGACAGAATTTGGGGTTTTTTGTTGAGTCTTAATTGTTGGCTGTGTGCTTTTATATCATGTTATTGACTTACTGATGCTGTGCTTCTGTTGGCAGGTATATTTTTCTTCTCACTCTCTTGAGCATCCCAGAGTGTAGCTTCAGCACGGCAGTGAGGATGTTTGATATTGATGGGAATGGGTGATGAAGTTTTCCTATTGACCATCTCTCTTCTTTTCCTCTTTATCCTTTGTGCATGCATTTGTGCTTTGGAATTCTGTGTTTTAAGTATGTCAACGAGAGGAATGGGTAATGAGCAGTCTACAAAACACAATCAATTTGTTGGGCTACACGTCATGTACTAATATGAAATCCACGGATGGAACAACAAGGCCTCCTAAACAGAGCCCCAAATCCTCTGCTCATGGAAGTTGGCAAGTATAATCTCTAGATCAACCTCGGGTCTCAGTGGCTGCTCTGGCCTCCTGTGGTCATTTGGTGAGAGGTTTCGGGACGTCTCGATTATTTGAATGATGGTTTCAATTCCGCCTCTGCTGGCGACTTGAGTCTGAGATTCTCATGTCAAGGTCTCCAATACCACACTATAGTCTGGGGGGACTCATCCTTCTCTCTGAACTTGGATTCTGATGAGCCTGTTTTCTGGAGTCAGTGTACTCTGATAGGTGGTGAGTCTTTGTGATGTATGAGCCTGAGGTACTGAAGTCTGAAGTAGATTTACTTGATACTCCTCTTCTCCAAGAAGCAAAGGCTAAACATCTCCGATCGACTTATTGAATAAAAGATGAGAGAGGTCCAAAACCATGTCTGAAAAAGAAATGATATAGTTCTCTTTAATCTCATAGTACACAGGACAATTGAAAAAAATAATGTCCTCTATTTTAGCTTCCCCCATCCCACATAATTGACAGATGCTACAGATTGCACGTGACTCTGTTCCTTTATATAATTCTGTCTTCTTGTTGCACCTCAAATTGTGTGATGCCTCAATCTGACCATTGGCAATCCTTGTACGGATCTGAAGGTATCCATGATGCAAACCATCACTGGTAAGCTTTAAAATTGTGTTCTGTCAAACTCCATCTTTGTAGACACTCTGTCCAAGTTTGGAATGAGTAAAGTTGAAGGAGGCCCATCTGTTTGAGATGGTTAAGCTCTTGAGTACTAAGGTCTAAATGAGGAGCCATTAAACTATACTGGATACCTTTTGGCCATCTAATCCCCTTACTAGCCACTTGGATGAATGAAGCTTGTGCAATCTTGGGCAATTGATTGACCTCTAGAGATCAAATCCTATGCCGATGTTTGGAATATTGCTTCAACTTTCAGGGGTAGAGCTCCAAACTCTGACAATATAATCTTATAAGGAACTGATGCATTACTCCTGTCCAAGTCTTGAGAACATTATAATCTGCAACCTTTAAATTCTTGTCCATTCTTTCCTATCCAGATCTGGTCCTCACACAGCTGTCCTGTACATGGCTGACATGGCTACCGGACGAGTTATAGAATCAAAGAGAAAGCTCTGCATGTGGATCTTGAAGTTGATCTTAAAAGCTCTGCCTTTCCAGAGTCATACCCCTTGCCAAGCTGAGCGTTGAGAAAACCACCCATATAAGTTCACAACCTCCACTGGTTCCCCTTTGTATGAGAGAGAGAGGGAGAGAGATTAGAAAGAAAGAAAGGTTGTATTAACGTCTATGGCGCGGAAGTATGTCCCAAATTTTTTGAGATAGCAAAATGTATTTTTATTCATTGACAACGTCTTCCGCTTCGTCCAAGTGGGATCAGAAGTCTTTGCGGAATGTGGTGAGTTATCAAAGTCCCAGAAATGACAGGAAAGAATTGAGGATCAATAGCTTCCATTCAAGCTGCTTATGTACCTGCGGACGATCCGACTGACCCAGTCCCCGCTACAACATTTTTACACCTAGATGCAATCTTGAGCTGGTGGGTGGAGGGTCTGGATCTCCGAGGACGGGGGGATCTAGCTCTCTGGAGGGACTGTGCCCTCTCTCTGATGACTCCTTTTGTGCACAGGGCCAGGGGATTGCAAGATCCAGTGTGTCAACCATGATCTGTCTGCACCCTCTGATCTTGTTGGGAACTTGGGGCTAGGGAATGGTCGTTGTAGCCATCTGGTGAGAGGGTCAACGAAGTCTGTATCGGGGGTATGAGTGGTTGTAGCCTCATCAAAGCCTCCCGGTGACAATAGAGCTTGAGCAAGTACATGCCTTAACATCTCGGGTCTCTGAAATGCATCACCCATGATAGAGGATAAAAGCCATCTGAAAAGACAATAGAATCTACCCCGTATCTCATGAGAGAGAGAGAGAGAGAGAGAGAGAGAGAGAGAGAGAGAGAGAGAGAGAAATCTATTAAAGCCTACAAAAGACCCAAACGGCCTATGAAACTATGAATAGTACAATGATACCATGGGAATATAGTGCCATGGAAAAATTAAAAAAAGGACGTGAAAACTGAAAACGGAGCTTGAGCAACATCTCTGGTCTCTGAAATGCATCACGCATGAGAGGATGAAAGCCATCTGTAAAGACAACGGAATCCACCCCGTATCTCATGTGGAGAGAGAGAGAGAGAGAGAGAGAGAGAGAGAGAGAGAGAGAGTTAAATGTCTTCAAAAGACCCAGTGGGTCTATGAGACCAAAAGTGATACAATAGTGTCTATGTAATCTCATCATGGTACAAAAGAAAACAAAGACTAGAGCTATGAGCTGGGAATGTCAAATCTGAGCCATATGATACAAAGTGGGACCATCATCATCATACAACCTATGGAGCTAACCACTGGTAGGGGTAGGGGGCCATCAAGGATATCGAGCATGGGGTTAGCCTGTAGAAGGCTCTGCAGATCTGCCGGGCGTAGAAAGGTGGCTCTGTGCCTCTCCAAGATCTCAAGCTGGGGCTGATGTCTGTGTTGCTGGCGAGGTCCAGGGAGTCTGGGACGTCGAGCTCGTTGGAGAGAGAGAGAGAAAGAGAGAGAGAGAGAGAGGAATGCAATAGCAATAAACACATGGTTAAGTGGATGCAAAATTCAGAGATTAAGATGCTCTAGATAGGTGCTATTTTTCTAAGGCTTGGTAGAACAATTGCTTTTCACATAAACCTTTATCTTGGTTTGGGTGCTTTCTTTAATGGTCTATCCTAACCATTTAAACTTTGCATGTCAGAATGATAGACAGAGAAGAGTTTCAGAAAGTGATGGAAGCAATGAGGTCTCGCACAAGGCAAGGTGTTCGTCAGTATGATGGTCTTCGTACTGGGTTGAAGGTGGAGAAAAGCGTAGAAAATTGTGGTCTTGTAGAGTTCTTCTTTGGGAGGGATGGGAAAAAGTTATTAAAGCATGATGACTTTGAGCTCTTTTTAAAAGAACTACATGAGGAGGTTTGTGCAAATTTTTTTCTCATGACACTTTTCGTGTTAAAATGTAAATCATATTTAAGAGTTCCACTTAGTGGTCACAAACTTTGAATGGTCGCAAGCTCACTCTGTCAAACCAACAGGGCTGCAAAGGTGGATGAGAATCTTATCAGTGGTGAATACTCCTTGTGCCTGTAAAATATAGCTGCAATCGATACCTTATGTGGCTGGCTCTGTATTTGGGGCCTCTTCTGGGCTCGTTGACCTCATATGGATAGTGAATGTGGCTATGGTTCAGAAGAATGCGGTGTTAGAGGTTGCAGCCATAAGAGTTTTTTATTTTACTTGAAGATCTTTATTGTCCTTAATGGCCTTAGTGGATGCTACGATTGAAATCAGAAAATAGGTTATAGGACATGGGATATCAGAAAGATCAAGTACTAGCTGTTTGGTATGTTGAGGAGGGCCTCAATGTGGCTTTTCAAATTACCATGTTCATAAGAGGGCACACTGACGTACTTTTGGAAATGCCCCCCTTGCCCGGTTGCTGCCATGTGGCTAATTAAGCTTATTATATCAAACCCCCTGTGAGCATTCACTCTTAGACATACAAATCAATGCCTAGGGCCCCCTTAGTCATCATTTCTCCTCTCATTAGCCACCTCACACACTGGTAAAGCCCTCTAGACTCCCTTTTTTTTTCCCCGACCCAAGATTCTCCCGTAGTTACTGATTTTCCACCGCCCTTAGGTGCTTAATTATCTGCCCATAGGCGATGCTGCCGAGGAACTCTAGACTCCCTATTATCTACCCATCCTTTAGAAGGATCCCGCAAATATAGATGATGTAACACGTGTACCATTACAATCCCATAGTGACTGACATGGTGAGTTTTTCAGTGCTGTGCATGCCTGTTTTGTTATGTACCTGATTACTAATCTTCGGATTAGTGGGCCTAATCCAGCAAGGTTAGGGGACCCTAGGATTAGGAGATTGCAGGCAGATGTTGGGGGCCAAGGCTCCACACCACAGATACATTCCAGTCAGTGCTGGGGTCTCATACCACCAGTGCCCCACAGGGGCCCTTGGCAAGACTATCTGTTCTCCTCCATGTCCATGGCAGGAGTAAACTTTGGTCTAGGCACAGACTTGTCAGAGTGCACTGCACAACTGACTACTGAATAACAACCCAAGGCCTCACTTATATAGCGGTCACTGATGCTATTAATAGCCAATTTCCATAAATAGCCTGTAGCCAAGTATTATTAGATTCGAGTCTTATCTCCCAACATTTGCTAATCCTAGGGCCCCCTAACCTTGTTGGATTAGACCCACTAATCCAAAGATTAGTAACTAGGTACATAACATACTTCCCCTCCTCAGACGTTTTCACTCATGGAAACAAAAGCTGTCTAAGAAGGAAAATTGGGGAACCTATGCTTTATACAGTATACTAGTAACTAACTCCCAAGTTGAGTTCTCCAATGCCCTATCTTTCCACTTGATTTTATACTTAGGAATCAGCTTATTTCTAAGTTGCGTTTCCCTAAAGTCAATAACCGCTTTTCGGTTCATGTGGAACATAAGACAAGTCCTCAACCTCAACAAGTTCTTGAGAAGTCACAATGTTGTCCTCAGCACCTAGCATCTCTTTCAGTCTGTTGACATGAAAGACTGTATGAACTTTGACATTCTGAGAGGCAGTTCTAGCTTATAAGCTACCTCGCCGATCTTTTTAAGGATCCGAAAAGGTCCACAGTACCTAGGGGATAACTTCCCAACCTTCCCCATCCGTAATGTCTCTGAACTATTGGGTACTCACAAATACACCAGCATTCCCTCGGATAACTCCCTCGGCGAACACTGTCTATTAGCATACAACTATGCTCTATCGTGAGTACTCTTGATAGAATCTTTGGCTAAAAGAAGAATTTGCCAAGAAAAATCTAGCCACATCAATCTGAATACCCTTAAGCCCTATAGCTATCAGAGATCTAGGTTGGCAACCGTACATCAACATAAACGAACTATAACCAATGGCCGCATTCTTAGCACTATTATGGGCAAACTCAACTATTGGGATGTACCTCTCCCAATCTGATGTCTTTTAGAGACGTATGCACAAAGCACATCCTCCAAAACTTGATTCACCCTCTTCGTATACCTGTCGGACTGAGGATGATCAGAGGAACTCAAACTTAGCTTGGTCTCTAATTTTTGGAAGACTAGCTGCCATAAGTGTCTAGTAAACTTGGAGTCCCTATCACTCACTATGTCACAAGGTAATCCATATAATCTGAAAAGTTGCTCAACAAACTGATGTGCTAATAATTTAGGAGCTGTTACTGTTTTCCTTGTGGCTAAAAATCTTGCCATCTTTGTCAATTTGTCTATCACCACCCAAATGGCATCATGCCCTCTACGAGTGCATGGTAACCCGTTGATGAAAATCTCCCATTTATTATAGGGAATCTCTAGAGGATGTAACAGTCCTCTAGTCCTGAGGTGCTTGGCGTTATTCACTTGACACTGATGACACTTTACCACATAGTCTTGGACTTTTGCCCTCATCTTTTGCCAGTAAAACATGCATTTTACCAAGTCATAGGTGTTGAAAAACAGGTAGAGGGAGAGGAGACACACACACAGGAGCAAACCCAGATGTCAGCCACCTGCTCTTCAGTCTTCACATACTGTAGATCCACTGTACCATCCAGCACCTTCTCTCTGACAAAGTGATAATGGACCTCTATGTGTTTGGTCCGTGCATGAAACACTGGATTCTTGGCCAACTTAATGCTGCTCATGTTGTCACAATGAATGACAACCTTGCCATCAATAGGCTCACCCAAATCTGCCAAGAGACCTTTTAACCATACTCCTTCACAAGTAGCAATGGCTGCACCCCTGTATTCAGCCTTTGTACTAGATAAAGCAACTGTAGGTTGCTTCTTGCTACTCCAACTCACCACGGCACTTCCAAGTGTAAAGGCATAACCACTAGTAGACCTCCTGTCATATGAGCCAACTGCCCAATCAGCATCTGTGTAGCCATGTATATCTAAGCCTTTACCGTGCTCATAAAGAAGACCATAATGTGCAGTGGTCTTTACATATCGCATAATGCGTCTCACTGCATCCAAATGTGGTTTTCTGGGGCTCTGCATAAATTGGCTTACTAGCCTCACAGCGTAACTCAAATCCGGGCGTGTGATAGTCATGTAAATGAGACTACCAACCATCTTCCTGTACATAGATGGATCATCCAACACCTCACCAAAATCAGCCCGCAACTTCACATTCTGCTCAAAAGGTGTACTCATTGGCTTACACCTTGTCATGCCATATTTTGCCAACATATCCAATGCATATTGACGTTGCACTAACCATGTACATGCATGGTTTTTGATCACTTCAATTCCAAGAAAGTATCTCAATTCACCCAAGTCTTTCATGTCAAACTGCCCACTCAATGCTTTCTTGACATGCATCACATCTGTACCATGATCACCTGTGATAATCAAGTCATCCACATAGATGACAAGTAAAACAATCCCATGATCTGTTTTCTTCACATAGAGTGAAGAATCTGCTGTAGAAACCTGAAATCCAAGGGAGATAAGATATCTGCTCATCTTATCACTCCAAGCACGAGGTGCTTGCTTCAAACCATATAATGCTTTCTTCAATCTGCGTACATGAGTGGGATACTTTGGGTGTACATAACCTTCTGGCTGTGCCATATACACTTCTTCTTGTAGATCACCATTTAGAAATGCATTTTTGACATCCATTTGATGCATTTCCCAACCGTTTGCTGCAGCCATAGAAATGACTGCTCTGACTGTTCCCATCTTTGCCACTGGACTAAATGTTTCATCATAGTCCAAGCCTTGGGTTTGTGCATAACCCTTAGCTACCAATCTTGCTTTATGTCGCTCAATGGAACCATCTGACTTGCATTTCACTTTGTAAACCCATTTACAACCAATGACATTTTTGTCCTGTGGTAATGCAACCAAATCCCATGTGTCATTATGAACCAATGCGTCCATCTCAACATCCATTGCCTTCTCCCATACATGCTGTCCAATAGCTTCTGTATAGCATGTAGGTTCCACATGCTTCACCAAAGAGGTCATATATGCATAATGCATAGCAAAATCACGATATGTCAACCTATCAACTGGATATCTGACCCTTTGGGATCTCCGCAATGCATGCAGATCACTTTTAACACCTGTCACTCTAGCATGTGGTGGCACATATCTATCCTGCCTAGCACCAAGTGTGCGTAAAACGGGTATGCTAAGTTCCTCATCCAAACTCTCTGAACTTGACGACTCGTAGCCTGTAATTCCAATTCCTTTAACTTTCTTCTGTCCTTTATCCACAGCACTACTCCCAGTGCTCACACTCTCATGCCTCAAGCGTCCTGACCATGGACGTACAGTGCTACTCTCAGACTCTGCTGGCCCAGACATAGAAGTAGAACTAGAACTTGCTTGTGGCAAGTTCACATGCACATCAGCTTCAAGAGAATCAATGACACCCTCATCCTTTGCTTTGTACCAACTAGCAAGTTCATCAAACACCACATCCCGTGAGATAACCACTTGCCTAGTTTGTGGATTGTAACATTTGTATGCCTTGCGATCCTGTGCATAACCAACAAACACACACTTTTCTGTCTTAGGATCCAACTTCCTCCTTCTTTCGTCAGGCACATGTACATAAGCTATGCAACCAAACACTTTGAGGTGTCCAATGTGTGGCCTAAAACCTGTAAGCCGCATCTCTGGCGTACTTCCATGTATGGCTGCTGTGGGTGTCTTATTAAGTATATACACTCCAGTGGCACATGCTTTTGTCCAATAATAATCTGGCATGCTCTTTTCATTGAGCATTGCCCTGGCCACTTCACAAATGACTCTATTCTTTCTCTCAGCAACACCATTTTGCTGAGGTGTATACCTGCAAGTTAATTGCCTTCTTATGCCATGCTTTCTCAAGAAATGCTCAAAGGCATGTGAGGTGTATTCACCACCTTCATCTGTCCTCAAACACTTTATCCAAGAGCCATATTGCTTCTCTGTAAAAGCTTTGAAATCTATAAACTTTCCCAACACTTCACTTTTCTCTCTGAGAAAGTAAATCCATGTCATTCTGTTGAAATCATCAATGATTGTCACATAATATAAACTGCCTTTAATGGAAGCAACCATGCTCGTTGAAACGAACCTGTAATCCCTGTTTCACCATTTGACCAATTGAGGCCAAGCTTTTTGTAATAGAAGGCACATACAATACATCTGACATAGATTTTGTTTGACCATTGTGCATAACCAATGGTACACTTCCAACATGTGTAATGGCATGCTGGGTATCATCTCCTGTCTCCACATAGCCTTTCACATCCATAGGCTTCATATGCTCAAACCATTCACCATGACAAGTCATATGGTTTGATGCTCCAGAGTCCATATACCAAGTGTCATCATTTTCAGCATTTGTCATCATAGATCCCACAACATGTTTCATGGCAAACAAGTGATTTGCGCTGCCATCATTAGTGCTTGATGCATAATTTCCACCATGTTGTGCATAATGTCCACCATGTTGTGCTCTACTCCCTCTCAAATCATTTTGTTTGCGGAAACAATCACGTGCCATATAACCAAATTTCCCACAGTAATGGCATTCCACATCGTGCATAGATGTTTGTTGGCCTTGCCAACGTCCTCTACCACGAGGATTACCTTTGCCTCTCTGAGGTGTATATCCACGACCACCTCTAGCACCATATGAAGGCTGAAAATTCGGTTGTGGTGACCTGTCCTGCCATCCACGACCATTACCACGGCCACGTGATGCAAATCTCTCCCTGCCTCTAGATCCTCTATGTGAATAGAAAGCCTGATTTCTGCTATTATCATCATGGAAAGTAGATGCATCATGAAAGGAGTCACTGAGTTTGATTTTCTCAACAAGCAAGAGTGAAACCAACTCATCAAAGTCTGGTAAACCTGTACTCCGAACCGAGATGGATGTATCAAAAGATTTATACTCCTTGCCAAGACCACGCAAGGTAATGTCTACCAAATCATCATCAGGCATGGGGGCATTGAGTGTTGCCAATGCATCTGCATACTTCTTTATTTCTTGTACATAATCATGGATGCTCCTTCTATTCCGTTTCACATTATGAATTTGTTGTCGCAACTGAGACTTGCGAGCACTAGTGTCTGTATCAAACAGCTTTACCAATGTATCCCATTTATCCTTGGGATTCTCAGTATCATGTATGTGTATGAGTGTCACCAGCCTGGACATTTCCCAGTCTGAAAGGGGTCTGGTGGACTCCAGGATGTTTAAATATTTGGAAAGTACAAGCTTTGGGAATGGGGGATTATCCTAGAATACAAAGGACCACACTCCTAAAATTTAGGAGAGTTGCTATTTTTGGCCTGACTCCGATGGAAATTCTGTGCGCGTCATTACATCTGGAATTGAGCAGATACCAAGAGTTGGCAAAGTGCCTATGACAGAATGTCTACTAGTTGGGATATTTTTAGAGCTAAAGATTATGGGAGAATCCATCTCTTAGATTGGGACATGTGGCAAGGAGGTGGACCAAAGTGAGACAAGTGGCCTGACACTTGTTAGAAAATGGATCAAAGTGAGACAAGTGGCCTCACACTTGTCACTTCAGCTATTGTGTGGCTCTCCACTTGTCATTGTAGCCTTCTCTTGCCATTTTAGCTCATGGGAGGCCCAAATCTATAAATTGGAGCCCTCTCTCTTCATTAATGGAGGCTCTCTTGCTGCACACTAGCCTCTACCACCGTTGAAGGCTTCTCTAATGATGGCTACTCTCTTTCTCTCTCACTTTAAGGCTGCCCATGAAGAATACCGGCTGTTGGGGACTGTTTTGGAGGCTTCCATCGCGAAGAAATACTGAAGGCAAGGGTATTCAATCATTTATTATGATTTCTAGCCATTGTATGTGTTGTACCAGCATTTGTACTTGCTGTACCTGTTGTACCAGCCACCGTACCGGCTGTACCAGCTTCTGTACTTACTGTACCAGCCACTGTACTTGCTGTACCAGCTTCTGTACTTGCTGTACCTACTGTACCAGCCACCGTACCGGCTGTACCAGCCATTGTACATGCTGTACCGGCTGAATGGAGAGTTGTACTTGCTGTACCCTTTCTATTGCATGAAGACCCGTGGTTTTTGGGGAAGAATCAGTACCCACACGGAGGTATATGGATTATATTGTTGGCTCGGCATTTCTACAGCCTATGTTCCGGCTCAGTTGCCTTGTGTTGGGCTGTGTTATGGCATTTGTATATGGATAATCCGGCATCTCCCGTGGGGAGAGTAAGGCCCTCAAAGCTTGTACATGATATTATTCTCCTTGGGTAATAAAATACTCCAAGGGGGGGGTCGGCCCATTCCGGCCTCTATGTGGTGTCACATGTGCAAGATCCATTTTCAGCATTTGTGGATGTTTTGTCCAGCTTTATGTTTTATGCAAAGTGATGATGGATATGTGTTAAGGCTGTGGCCATGTTTAAATGTTTTAATATGCATTGATGGTATCAACAAGTGTGTCAAAGGCCCTAGTCCCCTGGGCACCCGCCGCGAGTTTCAATGAGTATGGCATCCGAAATACATATAGACAGATAATGTAACACTTTGTATGCTCTTTCTGACCATTGCTTGTGAGCGATAACCTGTTGCTGTGTAGGTTGTCGGGGTAGTTCTGGCTCTGGCTCAGCACCTGTAATGAGATTCCAAAAACCTTTTCCCTTCAGAAAACTTTTGATCCCGTACTTCCATGCCTGGAATTTCTTCCTATCCAATTTTTCACCCACAATTTGTACTGGATTATCCGACATATTTGCTCAATGTAAATGCATCTTCCGTCCAAATCTATAAACGAGCTTTCCTTAGCTCAACCACACTCTAATGAGTGTTCCAGATACTGCAAAGTAGTCAATAAACTCCAATTTTGATGTAGAAAATCAAACTGTATGCATCCAAAATGAACTGGTTTACACAGTCCAAGATATCCTGCTTTGATGCGCTTTCCAAGGCTCCAAATTGCAATGTAGTGATTCAATCAAGTGTGGATAACTTGCATTGACACCTAAACAAGCTCAATGTTGAATATCAACACCATCCGAGGTGTGTACATATCAATTTTGTCAGACTCCCTTCTCTGTTTTGAGAAAAACCAGAAAAACCAGTAGTAAATTTGCTCTAATTTCTTCAATCCTTGTCCAAATTGAGAGACCAAGCATTCATTAGCTTAGTAATGATGTCCACTAACTCCATGTAAAAGAAATTAGACCAATTGTTTAAGATGAGAGAGTAATTAGTTGATTAATCACACTCTGTTTCACTACAACCAGTAGACAGCCTGTTTAATCAGCTCATTTCCAGCTCCATAGATCATAATTGCTCAATCCAATCATGTAACCTCCTTCTCAGGTGTATGTACCAACTAATTGCTAAACCAATTTTGGAAATTATCAAGCACAAGGGTTGATTTTTGGCCTCCACTTATCAAATAGTTGAAAAGATGCTCTGTTTCTGCATACCAGCCTGCGCCGCCTGCTCCTGAGGGATTTTGGAAGGTTTGTAGTGCTAATTGATGATGCAATGAGATGCCTAACACACCTAGGCAAGTGTGCAATCCATCAATGGTATGATTTTTGCCAAAAACTTGCTCCAATTTTATAAAAAATTTGACCTCTTTTTCTCTGTTTTGTGAGAGCTCAAAAACCAGTAATTTTCGACTCATTCAAATGCATCAAATTGCTCCAAAATCAGTTGTAGGGCTTGTACATGAGTTGCCAATACATTCATCCTTGTCACATACATGTTTCTTTGCCAGATTTGCATCTATTTCACCATACATCACCGCTTCCAACCTTCAATGGAAAGCTTCCAAAAAACCAGAATTTTCCTTTGCTTTGGGCAACCCTAATTTGCTTTGTTAGTGTCTAAATCACCTGCAATCCGCTCAAGGATGTTTAGAATACCTTACCCGGTAGGCCAAGCTCTCAGATCTGATAGAAATCGGTGTGCTCCAAGCTTCACAGCTTCAATGGCAGCTTCACAGCTTCTTCTCCCTCTTCTCTCACTCACTCATAAACCCTAATAGAGAGCACCAGGCTCTGATACCATGTTGAAAAACAGGTAGAGGGAGAGGAGACACACACACAAGAGCAAACCCTAATGTATATTGCAAACCCTATAACCATAGAGGGAAGCCATCTCCCTTCTCACACAATGCATAAAGCCATAATCCATAATACACAGAGAGAGAGGTTTAGTAACGCCTTTGACGTCTCATGAGTCCAATAATGATACAATGTGTAAGTCTTATGGTGAGAGAAAGAGGAAAAAAAGAAAAGCTTAATTAATTTCTGCAGGAGGCCAATATAACCTATGAGATCGAGTACAAAAGAGAAACCTTACTAATTAATTTGTAGAGTTGGAGGCCTGAGGATCTGTCGATTTAGTTTTGCGGAATTCTTGTATGAGGGCTCTTCGTCATGAAAGACCGACCATTTGCCTGCTTTGTGAGCTTTGGCTATTTTTGCACCTTTCTGTTTCACTTGTGTTGGTCTGCTATATAAAGTTTTGTGTCCTTGAACTTTTTAGACTGTTTAAGGATGCCAATTTTCCCGCCATTGTGTTGAAAGTGATAACTGGATGGTTGCTGCTATGATCTAACTTAAATATGGATGACCTATTCCAATCAACTGCTGGAATCACTTTGGATATACTCTCCCATTATTCATAGTATTCATCGTCTTTGTACCATCCCTTGTGTAGTCCCCCCACTTGAATTTGAAGGGGCACTAACTCCCTGCGTCAGTGTTCTTCAACTTCAGCTGTCGCTTCCGTCTTAATTTGCACAACAGGTCTTCCTTCACCATGGTTACCAGTTCCGATGTTTGGTGGGTGTCGGTCTCTGAGCTGGGGTTGATCTCTAGTGCTGTTAGACGGTCTTCATGTGCTTGAAGCTGTATATGTTCAATGAGGTGTTTTCTTGTTGGATCTGGGTGACAGGTAATCGGACCATTCATTTTGATGAGCGATAGGGTATTCTCTAGGAGGTGACACCAAAGTGCCCACTAAAAAGGAGTTTCTTTGGCATGGTGTTAGACGTGTGTGACTGCTTGCATGTTAACCCACTTTCAAAATTTAGATAAGGTTGACCTTAGAGGCCAGAAACACCTGTCAGCTGGATGTATTGCTGTGACAAGCAGATGTGCAGATGCTAGAGAGAGAGAGAGAGAGAGAGAGAGAGAGAGAGAGGTTTTTGTAACTCTTGTTTTGTTTGGATAGATAATCCGGCTTGAGTTTTCACATTATGATTATTTGGACGAAGGAACAATTTCAGCCAAAGATTTTGGGCTATCTATGGTTGCAGCTGCAGATATGTCTCGACTTAATCATTATCTTGATAGTGTGGATGCTCTTGGAAACGAAGCATCTTTTGAAGGCTGCCGTGTAACTTTTGAGGTTAGTAAGAGTATTCTTATCTATGCTTGTGGTGTTTCTTTTGGGAATTAGAGGACTTTGACATTGAATCTTGATTGATTTATACAATAATGAAAAGACAATATAAGAAGTACGAAGCTGCCTTATCTTTAATGGCATGAGTTCAGAAGTGATGTGGGGGTGCGCACAGCAGCGCAGCAGGCAGCGCAAACAGGGTGCACAGGAGCACAGTGAAAAGGGCGGGTCGAACAGGGTGCAGCGTGCCAGAGGGGAGGGGTGCGAACAGTGTACGCAGCAGGGCAGCCACCACCAGTGCGAGCTGGGGGGGTGAAGGTGCTCACGACATGAGAGAGAGAGAGAGAGAGAGAGAGAGAGAGAGAGGAGAAGCTGAGCAAGAAGTGCCAAATGAATCGGAACATAGCCCCAAAAAACTCTATGCTGGGTACAAAGATCAGGCCGATTCTTAATGACTTGGAGCTTTGTTGGATCCATCCGTATGCCTTCTCTAGACACTACGTGTCCCAACTTAGTCAAAAAGAGTTTACGCTTCTTGGCATTGATACATAATCGATGTTGTTGCAAAAGCATGAAGATAGGAGCAGATGCATCCAATGTTTTTCTTCACTCTTGGAGTAAACCAAGATAACATCAAAGAAAGTATCAACAAGCTGCCAATGAGGTGATAGCTCAAGTGGTGAAGGTGTTTGCCTAGGACCAAGAGGTCCTGGGTTCAAAACCCCCCTTGGTGCTTCCTCGGCGCGGCATCACCTACGGGTGGATAAATAAGCGCCTATGGGCGGCTGTCTACGGACTGTGAAATTTGGTGACTATGGGAGGATCTTGGGCCAAAGGACACTTGAAAAAAGAAGAAGAAGAAGAAAGTATCAACAAGCTTTCTATGTCCCACGAAAGATTTTCTTCCAAAATCCCAAACTTCTCCCAATCTCTCCTAGTTTCTCTCAAAATTTCTTCCATTTTCTCTCAATCTTCAAGAGTTGCCAATATCCTTAATTTCCTTCAGTTTCTCCCTATTTCTCTCATTCCTCTCAATTTTTCCTAAGTTTCCCAATTTTCCTTAAGTCTCCTAATTTCTCCCAATTCTCACAATCTTCCCCAATTTCTCAAAGCCTGTGCAACTCCCCTTAATTTTTCGAAATTCCCTTCAGTTTCCTCCAAGTCTCCCAATTTCCCAAATTTATTGTAAATTTTTTTCTTTTTATGTTTTATAATTTGTATTATATATTTTAAAGAAGGAATGTACTTAAAGTACCTATCTTGATGTGTACTTTGCGTACTTGTTCCGTACACATACCGTATTGCAAAGTTGTCAACCACTTTGGATTTCACAAGGAGCCCCCATGCCGTGGAGCCCCCATGCCGTTTTTGACAAGTAATGTGTAAGTTTGACTAGATTTGGCCAGCATTATAGATGCATACCAGCATGCATGTCCAGTTGAGGCAGCACGTGTATCAGGAAGTGGTCGACTGAGAAACTCATCACAATCCTGAGCGATCCTAGGATGCTGCCTAAGAAGGGAAGGGGGGGGGGGTGGGGGGCAGTATGGTGGGGCTTCGACCATCTTCAAGAAGTGGTTGACCTAGAAACCCATCACGATCTGGGACGATCCTGCAATGCTGTCCAAAAGGAAAGGTGGATGAGGGTGTGTTCCTCCAGTTTGTCACCAAGCGGAGAAGAATACGCCAAAAGAGAGGGTGGGAATTGGAGATTCCTGATTTTGAGAGAGGTGGGGTGTAAAGTCTCCTCTGCGTGGAACTACGCGTGGTTAGCATCTAACTCGGGCAAACAAAGAACTAGGCATCTAGCTCACCTCCCAACCATAGAGCCCCTTGGCTCACCCCAAAGGTGGAGTACTAGAGGCACCAAGAGACAAGACTTCATGTACAATAAGCCTTGCCCTCCCATACCACCAAGGACAGCAACACCCCCCTCCCCCCCCCCCCCCCCCAAAAAAAAAGAAGGTGTTGTCTTACGGAGTAGTCCCTGTGAGACTAGGAGTGCAAAATGAGAGAAGATCTCTCTATGAACTAAGCTAATAACTCACTTATATAGGCCACCAATAACTTAGCGCCTAAAGTAGCCAAAGCCTCTAACAAACTAGCGATGCCACACCGACTAAGCACCAAGTGGGGTTTTGAAACCAGGACCTCCTGGTCCTAGAAAAACATCTCTACCACTTGAGCTATCACCTCATTGGCACGGGAGTGACTCTTTATACTACCACTCTCCCAAATAGCCTTGACCTCAGACCATTCTTTCCATTTGATTCGACACTCATAATAGAGTGTATTTTGATACCATCTATTACACTGATCTAGAACCACTTCAGGTTCCAAAAGAATATACCTTGTCGTGTTTTCGAGATTGGGGATCCCTTCCACTTGAACAACCTCATGACCCTCTCTTAGACGTTCTTTCAAACGGTTGATGTGAAAAAAAGGTTGAATCTTGATTCCTTGAGGCAGTGCTAACTAATAAGCCACATCACTTATTCATACTCACAAATGTGAGTGAAAAATCTTAACACTCGTGAGTTTGTTGACTCAGCCACATCTCACTCACAGAGTATGAAAACTCATGGTCGTACACTTCACACTCAAGTTGTGAGTCTATCTGTGAGCTTTGATGGAAGCAAAGCTGTGTAAACACTCACTCACACAATGTTCATAGATTAAAGAGAACACAGGGGAGAGAGATAGTGTAGAAGGCTAGTTCACTAGGAGCAAGAACTCAAGGTACAATGAATTACAAAATGAATAGCAACCCTAAAATGAGGATGAGGTTGCTTATATAATAGCTAACCCTAAGGTGTCAGTTCACAACAAGATTGGCCATGCAGAAAAACCCAGTGGGACAAAATTCCATGGCATAAGTGCATGACCTCACACTAATACATATCTAACAAACCTCCTTGTAGTACAAATGTGAGGTTTACAGAGATTATAGATTAGTCTTTGAAAGGGAAGTTGTAAGCCTAGCGAGGCGTGCCGTGACGACTCAACCATGTTTCCAAGAGATAAAGATAGAGAGAGAGAGGGGAGAGAGAGAAGGGAATAGGGATCTTGCACAATACACCACACTGAGTGGGGAACAAGCTTGCGGGCACGCTGGCCAGGATCAATACAATCAATGAATACAAAACAAATAGATATGTCGATGTTGGATATCCAAGTCGATGTCGATGTCTATGTCTAGGCACGAGATCTTTGATGCCGAGCACACCATAAGGGATGACCCACAAATATCTCTCATTGGGTTAGTACCAGATCCAAATCCAATGAATCCAAGTCCAAGTTCCAAGTCCAAGTCCAAAATCCAAGTCCAGATCGAGATCGAGATCCAAGTCCAGGTTCCAATCCAATGATCAAGTCCAAGCTCTAGTTCCAATCCATTGATCAATTCCAAATCCAAGTCCAAGTCCAAGTCCAAGTCCAGATCCAAATCCAAGTCCAAATCCAAGTCTAGATCTAAGTTCAGATCCAAGTCCATATTCATATTCAAGTCCAAGTCCAAATCCACATACAAGTCCAAGAATCACTCACTCATCCCATGAGTAATCTCCACAACTCCTACAGCCTTGTCAATGAAGAAAACCATGGAAAAGCACTTTCTGGCAAGAAAATTGATATTAAACATGTTTTAATGGTTTTTGGGCGATAAAAACCTCCAAAAAGTAGTTTTTAGGGTTTTTGGAGCAGTTTTAGGGTTTCTAAATTTTTTGTCTGTACGGTTTCATACAGTCGTACGGACAGATGATGACGTGGCATTGTAGTTGATGGATGCACTTTGAATCAATGGGCAGCGAATGAAAAACTCGATGATTTGGTTCATAGATGATGATGGAGAAGATGATCTCCACGCTTCAACGAAGATGGCAACGCGATGAAGAGGTTCTTCTTCAACTTGATGCTCAAGAGAGGCTTATGCTTCTTTTATACTTGGGGAAGCCTTGCTTTTTACCAAAAAGTGATGCTTTTGTCTTTTACTTTGCTTTTGGTCTTTTTAATAGTAAAATATTACTTAACTTTAGTGAAAAGTTGTTGTTTTGCTTTTCTAGCTTTAGGGCCTTGCTCTTTGGTCTTGGAGCTGCTTTTAGCTTTTTGGTTTGGCTCACTCTCCTCTTTCCAATGGTGCCCTTGGCTTGCGGTCAACCTTGTTTGACTTTTTTCTTTTTCTTGCTTTTTGACCAAGAATGGTGCTTTTTCTTAATCAAACCTTATGGACCCTGTCCCCATGTCTTCTTCCACTTGTCTGGTGTCCGGGCATGGGTTTCATCATTTGAAATAGAGCTAGGAGGGCCAAATAGTTACAGAAGAGGCCCAAAGCTTTGCGGAAGGCCTCAAACTTTTCACGTGATAAGGCTTTAGTGAAAAGATATGCCACATTATCATGTGTACTGCAATAGATCAGATTAATCTCTCCTACATGGAGTCTCTCTCTGACATAGTGGTAATGCACTTCAATGTGCTTGGTCCTGGCATGAAAGACGGGATTCTTCGCAAATGCCATTGGGCTTAGTCTGTCAATGAGAATAGGAGTAGGGGTGTTTGAAAGGACATAGAGATCTTTTTTTTTTTTCCGAGAAAAGATCCTTTCATTTGTTATATAATAAAAACGCCCGTAGGGATACAACAGATCTCTCCTGCTCATAAGAGAAACAGAGCAGTGAATACAGCATGGCAGCCCGGGAGACTCTCCCTAGGTGCTGCAAAATACAAGCATCAGTACAAAGGACTGAGAGGCTAAATCATACAATAGGGGGGGGGAAGAGCCAAACAGGTGGCCTGTAGTGCCAACGGGGGGATCCCGTGTGTAAGGTGTAGAAGGGGCCACAACGCCAAGTCCAAGATCGCCTCATCCGCCGAGTCTCCCCGGATGCGGTCGTACTGTCCTCGCAGGGTGTGGATCAACTCCTGCCAAATCCCCCGTACAGTCTCTGCTGGTGGCTCCAATCTCCCCTCAAAGGCTGTAAAGCACCGGGCCCTCCAGGTGAACCAGATGGTGAGGCTGCTGAGGAGCTCCCATCGTAAATCCCGCTCCTGTGTCCAGCTGGCGGACGAGAAATCCGGTGCCGGAACCAGGCGAGGCTAGCCCCTAATAAATCTGATGGCCTGACTGCCCTGCTCCGTCTCATAGCCCATAGCAGGCCCTGACGAAGTCGACCAAGCAACGGCACTCCACGTAAACATACCCTCTGGAGAGAGGGGAGCCAGAATACGCAGCATCCGCAGCCAGATCTGCTGCGCCTGAGGGCAATCCCAAAGGCAGTGTCTCTGTGTCTCCATAGGGTGGCCGCATCGGACGCAGGCCGCCGGAAGACCGCTGTAAACAAGCCAAGTGCCAACTGCTGAGCCCCTGTGGGCGACCAGCCACTGAAAAGTCGAGATCCTGCGGGCCTGTCGACTAGCCCAGAGCCGAGCCCAAAAATCCTCCAGGAACTCCTGTGAGAGCCCCTGTAGCCGCCAATGCCCCGCTGCCGCTGGAGAGACCGTCCTCCTCGCCGTCAAAATATGCCGCCCCAGCCGAACAGTATACTGGAAAAAGGTAATCTCTGTGGCCTCGAGGGATGCATAAGGATCGTGCCACTTGTACTCCCCGGGGTCCCACTATAGCCAGGCCAAGGGGCGCGCTGCATATGCCCATATGCGCCAATCCGGGAGCACATCAGCAGGATCGGGGTCTATATGCCACTTCCGAGAAGCGGCGGCCACTACCCTAATCCTCTGAAAGGTGCACTCTGCAACCAAAGGCGACTCCACCTCCACTCGCTGGAGTCTGCCCTCATCCTGAATCTCATAGTAGAGGCAACTGCCATCCTCAGTGCAAGCTCTGACAGCAATCAGGATCTCCAACTGTGTAAAGGCTCCCATCCACCGTGGGGTCACTGGTTCGAGAGGCGTGAACCACTCCTCTGTGAGTGCCTCCTGAATATCATCTCTCATAATCAACCCCCCTCTGAAGTGACTCAGCCTCTCCACTTGGATCTCCTCTGGGAGACTGCAGAAGGCCTGCCAGTCTCCAAAACTACGAGCTGGGCCTGCCGCTAGAGGCCCCCAGGCTAAACGAGGCCGAGAACCCAGCATATGACCCTGCTCTGTGCGAACCGCTGGGCTCCAGATGAGCGGCTGTCTGGCCCGCTCCTCAACACAAGAAGGAGGTCGCTGAGAGAGCCCCGGCCGGTCTCAGCAGCTCCCAAGCTCTCAGGATACTCAAAGCAAATCTGTGCTCCCATCCTCTACTGAGGCCTGTCCTCCTCATCTCTATGAAGATCTAGCGAATCTCTGGTGCCCAAGTGCCCCCTGCTGGGGGCGCCCGAGCCTGCAGCCGCTGCAAGAGGAGCTCTTTCCAAGGCTCTGCGCCTGGAAGCAGCCCCGGAACAATAAGCTTCCCCAATAAGGCTTTGCTCTGATCGACTGGATCTATAATGCCCAAACCTCCCTGAGCCAGCGGAAGTGTAATAACTGCCCATGCAACCTTTGCCCGAGCTGGCTGACCGTCCCGCCCAGACCACAGAAAGTTCCTGATCAGCCTCTGTACCTGGCTGATGCAAGAGCTCGAGAAGATCCAGCAAGACGTAATGTACCACATGGTCGCTAGCAGCACCTGATTTGCCACCACCACCCTCCCAGCCAAGGATAGTCGAGCTGTACTCCAATACAAAAGCTTCTTCCGAATGCTCAGAAGAAGCGGGGCAATCTGCTGCTCAGGTGACAAATCTAGGCCAATCTGGCATCCCAAATACCGCACTGCTGTGCCTGGAGGAATCCATCTAAAACCGGGGTCCGGGCTCCATGCCGGAGTGGGAGCACTATTGATCCAAAAGGCCACTGTCTTGCGCCAATTGATCAATGCTCCCGAAGCTGCACTAAAAACCTGGAGTGACTGCTCTGCCCGAAGGAGATTGGCCTCTTGGCCATGCAAAAATAAGCCCGTGTCGTCTGCAAACTCAGCATCAAGCAAGTCCTCCCCCCGGACTGGGAGCTGAAGTCCTCTCAAACCAACCTCCTCTGCCGTCAAATACATGCTCATAGCCTCCGCAAAGAAGAGAAAAAGAAAGGGGGCGAGGGGACACCCCTGACGGACTGATCTGGTCAGCTCAAAACTCGGCCCCCGTCCTCCTGCAATCAACACCTGGCTGCGAGCTGTGGAATACAGAGCCGCCACCCCTCTAATCCATCCTGGCTCAAAGCCCAGGCGAAGCATAGTGCCCTCTAAGAAACCCCAATCAACTCTATCGTATGCCTTCTCAAAATCGAGAAGCATCACGACCAAGTCCTCGCCAAGAAATCTAGCTTTGGCCGTCGCCTCCCAGAAAGTAAAGATGTTGTCAAGGATACTGCGCTCCTTGACCAATCCTGTCTGAGTAGCATGAATCAACTCCCCCAGGAAGGGCTGGATCCTCAAACTCAAGGCCTTTGCTAAGACCTTGTAGACAGTATTGAGGATCGTAATAGGCCTCCAATGCCGAATATCATCTGATACTCCCTCCCTCTTGGGGATAAGATAAATCAAGCCCTCTGAAAAGCTCTGTGGCATCACCCCAGTGTCCAAAACATGCTGAAAGCCCCTGCGGAGGCCTGGCCCCAAAAGGTCCCAATAGCGCATAAAAAAGGCCGGTGTCAGTCCGTCCTCCCCTGGGCAACTATGTCGCGGCAGGACCCTCAAGGCCTCGGCAAGCTCAATCTCTGAAAGAGGCGCACCAAGAACTGAACGCATACGATCTGTGACCCTCCTCTGCACATGGGTCCACACAGTCTGTCTGCAAGCATCTCTGCCCTCAGTGGCTGGCTCCGCTGAAAGCAGGTCTCTATAAAATGCAGTGGCAATGGCTCTGATCTCCCCGGGCTCAGTAGCTACCGAACCATCCGGTCTACCAAGCTGGCGGACTCCTGCCCGAGCATGGCGGGGTCTAGTGATCTCAAAAAACTCACCAGTCACTCTATCACCAAGCTGCGTCCACTGAGAGGCCTGACGACGATAGTAAAACTCATGTCTCTGCTCCTCTGCCTCTCTAACCTCCTGGCGTGCCTGGCTCTGCTGGGACGCTAACCACTCACATGCCGGCTGCTGCTCCTGGAGGCGCTGTAACGAGGCAAGGCTGCGTCTCAGCCGATGCTCCCTCTCGCGAATCTCTCCCAGCCGTGTCAAAGCTGCAGCGTGGAGAAAAGAGCTAAGCTCGATGAGTCCCTAGGCACACTGGCCTGCTGCATCCTGGTCAGAGCATTGACTATCATGCCAGATCCTCTCAATGTCCTCAGCGAGACTGGGATCTGTAAGTACCCTCTCTGGGATCCTCAACTGCAAGCTGGGCTCCCGTGTCCTCTCCTCCCATGTCAGGATAACTGGCGCATGATCTGAAAATGAGGTGCCAGCGAGAATGCCGACGGAGCCCCCTCGCTCCCCTAACCAGTCGCCCACATAAAAGCGATCAATCCGTGATAGATTAGTCCCTCCCTGTCGGCGATCCGACCGAGAGAAACTAAGACTGTCCTGAGAACGGGAGAAGGCCCCATGCTGCCATGCATCAGTGATCCTCAGTGTCATGCAAAACTGGTCCCAAGCTGCAAGCTCCGTGCCGTGCACTGTAACATGACTGCCTCCCACCCTATCGGCCGGGTCCTCAAGCATGTTGAAGTCTCCCCCGACACACCAATGTGCGGCCTCTGGCAATGCATCCGTAACCTGGGTCAAGAACTCTGCTCTGGCACTAGCATGATTAGGCGCATAGACGTTGAGCACGCCCAATAGCTCATCATGCATCCTCAGAATGACATACTGTGCTCTACCAGGCACAATGATCCCTCGATCCACAATGGCCTGCCGCCATACATCCGCAATGACCATGCAAACTCCTCCCTGTCCACCCAAAGGACCAAACCCTGCAGACCAAAAGGTATCCCATCTACCAGGCATCACCGAACCATATCTCCGGATCTTGCTCTCACCCAAGTGGTGCTCCTGCATCATCAAAATATCAATGTTGCCACCAACCAGGCATCTCTGAAGCTCCTGCCTCAAGCAACCTCGATAGCGTATAAAATGTGCTCCGCCCAGGCCCTGTACATTCCATGAGATGATCCTCATGGATGAGAGTGAAGGCGTAACCGAAAGCCTCCGATCGTTGTCTAACACCGAGGCGACTCAGCCGACTGCGGATAGATGATATCCGTGAAGCCCGGATCGGCATGGTGGGTCTCCTCTGTGGTGCTCGAGCGAGGTCGGTGCTCAGTGCCCTCCGGACTGCGGGCAAGCGCCAGGGGACTGCCAGGGTCTCCCGGGAAGGCGAGGCGGGTGGGCGAGGGGGGGGCGAGGGGGGCGGAGAGGGAGCCGCTGCTGAGACCGGAGCGGGCGGAGGCGAAGGTGGAAGCGAGGCAGTGGGAGGGGATGGGGGTGGGGGTGGGGGGGTGAAGGAGGGGGTGCTGGCATCTCCTGGTCCTCAGTCGCTGCAGGGGTCTCCTCCTGGAGGGGAGCAAAGCTGTTCCTCACGGGAACCCAGTGAGGCTGAGACTGTGGCTGCTGCTGCCGTGGTCTCTGTGCGTGCTGCTGTGACTGTCTCCCTCGGCGGCGCCCCTGTCCAGGCTGCCACTCCGAGGTCTCTGTGGCCTGGGCAGGTGTCCCGGAGGCAGCCTGCTGTGCCGCATCTGTGGGCGGGCCATCAGGGGCCTGCTGCTGTGGTGAGGGTCGAGGTCTCCTGCGAGGGCAGGCCTTGGCCAGATGGCCGACCTGCCTGCATATGAAGCACTGGTTCGGGAGCCCCGAGAACTCCACTCTCTGATCAATCCATCCCCCCCCTATCCTAGGTAGCTGAATGACCTTAGGAAGGGAGGAGATGTCAGACACCAAAACTCTGACGGAGGGTAGCCCAGCTGCTCTGGCCACCACTGAAGCTGCTGTGGGGCCAGTCTCGAGTACCGAGCCCACCAATGCTCCTAGCCGAGAGAGAAGCGGAAGATACTCCCGACGGAGTCCAGGGAAGCAAACTGTAACATGAAAAAGGCGCTCTCCCTGCTCAGCCGCTGCTGGATCAAAGCCATGCTGCCAAGGTCTGAAGAAAGCCCGAGCACCCCTGATGTCAAGGGGACTCATGGCAAGGACCTTGGCCACACTCTGGGCGGTCTCGAACTCGATCTGATAATGTCCCCGGCCCAGAAGCTGTACGTCCAGGATCTTGCCCACATCTGCAAGAAGGCGGGCCTGGAGAAGATCCCGGATCTCCCCTCTGTTGGGGCGAGTGCCGACTATACGGCAGATGGTGGAATGGGCCTGAAGGCGTTCCACCTCTGCGGTGAGGCTTGCTTCCTCTTCCGGCGATAGAGAAAGCCTGATGGGGGTGTCCTCGGGGGCGGGTGAGGGGGTGCGGATGAGTCCCTCTGAGGCGAGGTGGGAGGAGTCTCCATCAGAGTCTGAAGCTCAGGCGTAGGCGAGGCGAAAGCGGAAATCCTGCAAGAAACGGGCTGCACACAGACAGGCGGAAGACCGGAGGAAAAAAGAAAAGCAAAACCCCCTGGGGGGCGGAAAACAGCACGAGAGGGAGGGGGGGTTTTAAAAAAAAACAAAAAAACAAAAAAAAACAAAAAAAAAACCAAAAAAAACGGGGGGGGGGGGGGTGGGGGCGGCTGCACTAATGAGGCGGGGAGGAGAAAGCTGCGCGAATGAGGCGGGGGGGAGATAGCTGCGCGAATGAGGCGGGGAGGAGAATGCTGGCGGAGGGGGGTCAGGGCGAAGCAGAGGAAAGATGGGCGCGAAGCAGGGGATGGGGCGAGAAGACGAGGAGGCGAAGGGGCGAGAAGGCGAGGAGGGAGCGCAGCAGCGAGGGATGGGGCGCAGCAGCGAAGCAGGCGAAGGGGGGGAGGAGAGACGGGCGGCAGGCAGAGCAACAAGGGGGAGGGGCGCAGGAACTACAGCAGGCGGGGGGGGGGGGGGGGGGGGGGGGGGGCAAGAGCAAGCGAAATGGCGGGGGGGGGGGGGGCGCTGGTGTGCAGGTCGCGCAGGCAGGGATGGGGCGTAGCTTCAGCGAGCAGCGTTCGAGTGTTTCGAATCGGACATAGAGATCCTTCATCAATCTTCTCAACTATACACATTCAACTGTCACAGTGAATGCTGCTTTCATAGAACGATGTTGCCACAGTTGGTTGTTTCTTGCTTAGCCAAGATATGCACAAATTGCCAAGAAAGAAACAGTTTCCAAATGTGGACCGTCCTGTATCGTAATCGCCTGCCCAATTGGAATCATTGAAGACCTACAGTTCTAAATCACCCCCCTTGGCATAGAATAATCCAAGATCTTGAGTGCCTTGCAAGTATTAAGGTACGTTTAACTGCCTGCCAATGCTTAGTACCTGGGCAATGCATAAACTTTGAAAGTTTTGACACACCATATTGGATGTTTGTCCACGAGTTGCAAAAATAGATCAGGCATCATCCAACAGCTTGATCATAAGTGGTTATGTTGAATGGTTCACCAGCATCTTGCACACTAAGTTTTACACCAGGTTTCGTTGGTGTAGAAATTGACTTGCAGCTTTTCATGTTGAACCTCTTGAGCAGTGACTTGATGTACTTTGATTGCTTAATGACTATACCACTATCTTGCTGTATAAACTGCATACCAAATAGCAATGCAAAAGACTAAGATTTGATATCTCAAAATTTGAGGCAAGGTCAGATTTGAAAGCTGTAATGAAATCCTCATTGGTGCCTACCACTAGCATGTCATTTACATAGAGAACGACAATAAGCAAATCTTGCTTATTCTTTTTCACATACAAAGTGCTTTCTATAGGACTATTTTGAAATCCTTGTCTAGTCAAATAGGCATGAATCTTCTGGTATCAAGCTGTGGGAGCTTGTTTCAAAACCATATAAAGCTTTATTAAGCTTGCATATCTTCTGTTTTTGACTAGTTTGGGCAAATCCAGTTGGTTGACTCACATAAACTTCTTGCAAGTCACTAGTCAAGAATGTTGTTTTAATGTCCAATTGGTGCAGTTTGCGTCCATGATGGGTTGCCAAAGCAATAACAAATCGGATAGTGGTCATACAAGAAGTGGGAGAAAAAGTCATCATAATCAATCCCTTTTGTGTTGGGCATAACCTTTTGCAACAAGTTTGGCTTTGAATTTGTCAATGCATCCATCTGCCTTTCTTTTGACTTTGAAAACCCTCTTAGTACCAAGAGCTTTCTTGCCAAGTGGTAGATCCAATAAATCCCAAGTATCTTTTTTTTTGAATGGAATGGCTTTAACCCAATTTGGATCTTCTTGAGCCTCTTCAAAATACTCAAGTTCATCTACATCATGTAAAGAACTAAGAAATGCAAACTCAACAATATTTGTTGAAGAAGTGGTTTGAGCACCAGATCTAGTTCTACTCTACAAAGGAGCAGACAATTTGCTATCTTGCAAGGTGCTTCTAATCCATCTAGACATAACCCTCGATTCATTGATTGTTGATCTTTCTACATTTTTTTTTCTGGGAAGAAGATACTTCTATTAGTTAATGAAAAAACAGCCACAAAGGGCTAAATACAACCACGAAGGGCTAAAAACGAACTCGCCTCTTTCAAGGGCGCAAAGCAAATGATTGAAAGGTGAAGAGACACTTCTCCTCCGGCTGACCGCTCTATGAGGAGAAGGCTATCTTCTATTTGTGAGGAAAGGGCCAGGCCTCCAAAGCCTCTAGAAAGCTTCCGGTCGCTTCCGCATGCTATCAGAACCTCCGTGTATCTTCCCCCACTAATCGTGGAGGGTGTGAATGATATCGATCCATATGCTCTTGATGGTCTCAGCCGGCGGAGTGTGGGTACCCTGGATGGCCTCGCTTCATCTAGCACGCTAAATGTGCTAGGCTGCTATGCTACTGCAAATCTCCCATCTTTGGCATGAGCCTAGCCGCCAGTCACCTGTAGAGGTGGGGATGTGAGTGGGACTGCTACAATATGATGGTGAGAGACTCGAAGGGCTAGCTCTCCCCCATCCTCCTCATAAGCTGTGACCACTCCAGCCTCTGTGGCCCAAGCGACAATGCCCTGTTGGATAAATGTAATCCCAACTCCTTAGTCCAATTTAATGTGTGGTGGCTAGGCTAGTGGTCAGTGGTTGGTGTAAATCTTACAAACGGTTGGTGCATATGGTTCATGCAACTCATGCAACTAAAAATAGGGTAGAGGGGTCTCTAAATAAGGTACAAGTCGTGATCAAGTGATAATGTAAGTTTGGTTCATGCCTAATCATAATTAGAGTCTTTTTGTGTTAATCTCAAAGCAATTTCTGCATATACTAGTTTTTGTCCCTCATGTTCATGATGTTTTGTACAAGCTTTGATCCATCTTGAGTATGTTTTGATCAATATTCATAGTTGAATTATCATATCCAACATTTGGTATCAGAGCATGATCTAATTAGGTTTAGTTTATTAGTAAAAATCCTAATCTCTCTCTTAATCACCATAGCTTGTTTTTTCCCTGTTTGGACAACATGCTGTAGATTGTCTCCATGCTTGCATCTGAGGAGATTATACTTCAATATTTTGATATAGGCCTCTTGCTTTGATCCCACACAAGCCCTAAAACGAAGCTCGAAGGCAGATTTGGTCGCTTCTTCACGAAATCAACGTCGCCATCAAAACAGGCAGCGTTTTGCTAATCGCGTTCATTCGGCGCCGTCTCTATGAATTTGTCTAATTCCTCTTAGGTGCTTCAAGTCTATAATGTAAGGATTCAGCATACCAAATCTTGTAGTAATTGGTCCACAGGAGCTGCTGTACGGAGCGTTTTTTCAGTCGCCTGTTTTCTGCCTCTCTTGCTCCAATAACATGGTGCTTATTATTTTGATCTATATTGATGATATTATTATTATTTGGGCTTAAATCATCTATATGAGCAAGTTATCAACATCAAGCAACATATTGCATCATCATGAGCTTCAAATTTCCCGACAAATTCAACGGAACTGGGTTTCATACCTGGCAAATCAAGGTGAAGGGCTACCTCATGAAGAAAAATCTGTGGAGTACGGTCAAGCCACTTCCTGAAGATGAAGCAGGTATTTCTGCTGCAGTTACAAGAGCTACAACGGCTGCACTTCAAGCAAAAGATGAGCAAGCACTTGGTATTATCATTACTGCTTTAGAAGATGATTTTATTGATTATATTGATAATGTTGAGTCAGCTATGGAAGCTTGGGAATCACTAGAGCGTACTTTTGGTGCAAAGGCAAAGCATTCCAAGATCAATTTGAAGATGCAACTCTTTGATCTAACCATGGAGAGTAATGAAAATTTTACAGCTTTGATTAACAGGTTGAAGAGCTTAATGACACAATTGGTTTATGTTAAGTCTCCTGTTCCTGAAGAGGATGCTATTGCTATCTTGCTTAAAAGCTTACCTTCAAGCTTTAGGCAAATTGTGACGGTACTTAAAGAGAAGGAGCCAGTCCCTTCCTTGGAAAGTATCATAAATTCTTTGCAAGAAGAAGACAAGAAGATTACAAAGGATGTGATAGATCCTTATGCATATACTACTACTTCGACATCGGCAAAGAAGAAGTGTACTATTTGTGGTCGTACAAGTCATCTTACTAAGGATTGTTTCTCCAAACATCCTTGTGAGTATTGTGGAAAGACGAATCATCCATTCGCAAAGTGCTACCAAAGAGATCAAAAGCTAGCAAAGGCACATGTGGTTGAAGAAGTCAACCAAGTGGAAGAAACAAATCTTTGTTCTAGTCTTAGTATAAAAGACGTAGATGATGATTATGCTTTTTAAATTATGTCATGTATGTGGTTGAGTCAAGACTTATGTTGTTCCAACTTGACGAGTTGTAGAGGAGAGTACACCACCCTATGTTGTTATTAAGGGGGGACTCTTACTTATTGTGTCAAGGACGTATGTTAGACTTGTTCATGTTCTTGTAAGAAGTTGGTCTTAAGGGGGGATTGTTGGATAAATGTAATCCCAACTCCTTAGTGGTCAGTGGTTGGTGTAAAGCCTACAAACGGTTGGTGCATACGGTTCATGCAACTAAAAATAGGGTAGAGGGGTCTCTAAATAAGGTACAAGTCGTGATCAAGTGATTATGTAAGTTTGGTTCATGCCTAATCATAATTAGAGTCTTTTTGTGTTAATCTCAAAGCAATTTCTGCATATACTAGTTTTTGTCCCTCATGTTCATGATGTTTTGTACAAGCTTTGATCCATCTTGAGTATGTTTTGATCAATATTCATAGTTGAATTATCATATCCAATGCCCCATGTAATGATCCGGGTTGATGCCCTGTCCATAGTGAAGATGCGGAGAATCCACTGCCAAATTTGCTGAGCCTTCGGGCAATCCCAAAGGCAATGTTGTTGAGACTCCTGAGGGTGGTCGCGCACCGCGGGCAAGCTGTTGGCTGACTTCCCATTGCCAGCCAACAGCTTGCCAGCCAGCCAAGTACCGACCGCCAAACTCCTATGCGCCATCAACCAAAGAAAGAGGGTGATCTTTCTAGGCCGAAAGCTGTCCCAAAGTGTCCTCCAGAAATCTGAAAGGAAGCGCTGTGAATAGGCCCTGAGACTGCCAATGTGCTGCTGCTATTGCTGCCGCCGTTGCCGCTACTACCGCTGTGCCATCTATCTTAGACATTTGGATCCTATGGCCTAGCTGCGTTGTATATGCAAAGAAGAGGGCATCCAGAGTCTCCTCCCGATCCGTGGGATCATGCCAAGTCCACTCTCCTGGGTCCCACTGCAGACGCGTCAGAGGTTGAAACTCCCATATGCATAGCCGCCATAATCTCTCCTTGGCCACCTTGGCCGATGCTAGATCTATGTGCCATTCCTGTGTTTGAAAACCAATCACCCTCACCCTTTGCAAGGTGCAGCCACTGAAATCCTTCAGACCACTGTCCTCATCTGCTCCGTGGACCGCCACGAGGATATCGTGTTTGGTAAACACGCCTAGCCACACTAGGGGGGTCAGGTCTGGAATAGGAGTCAGCCACTCCCGAGGGATAGCTGAGTCAATGTGGATGCTGAGCCTATCTCTACCCCGTGTCCCTGTCAAGTCTCTCTCCTGCACCTCCGGGGTAACTGCCTGTGTGCGATCCAATCTTGAAGAGACCTAGCTGGTCCCATGCTCAAAGCGCCCCAAGATACATGCGGTCGGGCCCCTAACATGTGGCCACTGGGTAAATGGATCAAGGGGTTCTAGACCAAAGGCTATTGAAGCCGCTCCTCTAAGGCAACTGGATCTATCTGTCTGAGGGCTGGCTTGAGATGATCCCAAGCACGAAGTAAACTGGTTGCAAATCTGTCCTCAAAAGCTGGGCTAAAACCACAGGCTCGCATCTCTGTGAAGATCCATGTGGTACTCTGCGGCCAAGGGCCCCCAAGACTCGGAGTGTGGGCTGAAATCCGGGCCAATAGGAAATCCTTTCGGGGCTCACCATCGGGAAGGAGTCCTCTAACAATCAGCTTGTCCAACTGGGCACGACTCTGGATAGTAGGGTCGATGAGGCCTAGCCCCCCTCTGCCACGTGGCTGAATGATCACTCTCAATGCCACCTTGGCCCTGGCTGGCCTCCCATCACTGTCGGCCCATAGGAAGTTCTGGATCAATCGTTGTACCTGGCCAATACATGCTCGAGAAAAGGTCCAACACGAAGTGATGTACCGCATGGTGGCTAGAAGTACCTGGTTCACCACCACCACTCTGCTTGCTAGGGAGAGCCTGCTTGCTAGGGAGAGCCTCTCTAAGCTCCAATATAAAAGCTTCTTCCGAATACTTAGAAGAAGCGGGCCGAGCTGCTGCTCAGGAGAGAGATTAACGCCAACCTGGCAACCGAGATAACGAACTGGAGTGTCCCTCGAGATCCACTGCAAAGCCTCAACTGGTCGCCAAGTCGGGGTGGGTGCTCAACCTATCCAAAAACCACACGACTTGTGCTAGTTGATATGCGCTCGTGATGCGCGGCAGAATCGTTTGAGATTCCCCACATCTCCTGCAAGGAAAGCTGCTGTGTCGTCTACAAACTTTGAGTCCGACAGCTCCTGCGTGTGGAGGGGAAGACGGAATCCTTGAAGCCCGGTCTCCTGGGTGGAGAGATGGCCTCGGTGACAGTGCCAGAGGACAGCCCTGTTTAACCAAGCTGGAAAGGGGGAATCTATCGCCATGGGTTTCCTGAATGAGAACTTGGTTGTGTGAGGCTGAGTAAAGTCCCGAGACTCTACGAATCCACTTCATGGGAAATCCCATCGTGCTCCTTGTGCCCTCCAGAAAACTCCAATCCACCCTATCATAAGCTTTCTCAAAGTCGAGGAGTAGCACATCATTGTTTAGGATCGGAGCATTTTGGAGCATTTATTTCCAGTTGATTTGAAGTTGGTACATCAATTCCTTACGCATTTCCCCTTTGCAACAAACAAGGATCATTAGGCAAAATCTGCTGAGAATCAACAGAAACTGGCACTGGTAATAACCCATCAAACATGTCCGGAGAATTGGCATAGGCATGCTTATTGAATTCTATCATTGGATAGAGAGAATTCTTTGCAAAAATGACATCCCTATTGATAATAATCCTCCAGCTCGAGCGCGCACAATGACCGCGTCCTTTCGTCATCCAAGTCGGTGGTGAAGTCGATGCCAAGGTGGTGTGGATGTTCTAGGATACACCATGAAGGTAGCATGTGAGGTTAAAGGGTATGATTCAGGACCGATCCATAGCAAGGTGCATGGCAAAGTGGTGAGAAGCTTTAGCCGTGTAGCGTGTTGAGGCGGCATGAAAAGTGATAAGTGATGTAGAGGGTACTTATGTGAGGTCTCCTTTGTGTTGTGGAAACGGTTGTCAGGACCTTTAAAATTAGGTAGTTGGTAGAAGCAGTCCGCACCCTGTGATTGTTAGGAATGAGCGTGAGACCTCCTTTCTGTTGTGGAAACGGTTGTCAGGACCTTTAAAATTAGGTAGTTGGTAGAAGCAGTCCGCACCCTGTGATTGTTAGGAATGAGCGTGAGACATCCTTTCTGTTGTGGAAATGGCTGTCAAGACCTTTAAAATTAGGTAGTTGGTAGAAGCGGTCCGCACCTTGTGATTGTTAGGAATGAGCACGAGGACCACATGGAATGATTTACATGGGTAGATGGTGGTCCGGATCTCCTTGTTGACACGACATGATATTATACCCTGAGCTCCATGTTTCGTGTGAGCCAAAATATGAGTGCATGCTCCCAAAATTGCATACTCACCCTAAACTTGCACGAGTTGGTCAACAAAGCAAGCTTTTTCCCTATCATGCACGTGTTGCTGAAAAAAGCAACTTTTTGCATATAACTGATGCTGGCCATGCACTTTTGTTTTTTTTTCAACTCCAAAAATAAGTGTTCCCTCTTCTCCACATCTCCACCCCCGGGCCCCATGCAGCCCATGTGTGCGACCTGTTCAACTGTTTGCACAATAACAGTTTCCTGCAGCCTAAGGCCTGTACAACCAGCTGCATGGGGCCTTTACGGACTTCATGGAAAGATTAGGTCTGTTATTAGCCCTCAAACAGCCTCCTTCACTGCTCTATATGCACTCAAGGCCATGTCCCAGTTGTGTAGACTGGGGTATACACTTTGAACAAAGGGGTAAAACATAGTATCTGCCAGCTTACCATGATATTGACCTTCTTGGCTTCACCTTCACGCACCTCTCATCAGGTCAGATGTTGTGCTTTTATTGAGGAGGTTCAATTAAGCTCCATTAAGTTTCCTTCAAGAGTGTGTATTTGTTTATCTTCTAAGGCTGCCATATAGTCTTAATTTGAAATTTCAAATTCTGATGCTTTTTAATCATTTCAGGAGTTCCACAACTTCGCGGACCTTCGTAAACAGCTACAGCCCTTAGCATTGGCAATCAATAGCTATGGGGAAACCTACGGCTTGTTGACAAAAGCTGATTTTCAAAGAGCTGCATCTCAGGTAACGAATTCAAGCTGGGAGCATTCTATGCATCAAAACAGGAGCAATTAGGTCACCATGATCAGACATAAGCTTTCTTGAGCCTATGTCAACTAGGGGTGCACGTGTGTGCGTGTTACACACACACACACACACACACACACACACACACAATTCTTGGTTTTCTATTTTGCAGGTTTGTAAAGTTCCATTGACAGATACGGTAGCAGATATAGTCTTCTACATTTTTGATATTAATAAAGATGGAAATCTCAGCACTGAGGAGTTTTTGGGAGTTCTGGAGCGTAGAGAACAGGGTGTGTCGGAATGCCTAGATTCTGGGATCATAAGTTTCCTCAAATGCTGGTGGCATTGTGCCCACAACTGTTACTACTGATCTAAGTGGCCACTTTTTGGAGTCATGGATGATTTAACACCATAGGGAGATGGTTATCTTTTTAAAGCATTTATTCTAGGGGTTTCCTTGAGCGACTCTTAAGGTTGACCTTTGAGTCAGGCACTGTACAAACATGAAGTTGGCTTGAGCTAAGCACAGATCAAAGGTAGTTGCAGCCTATATAATACAAAGCAAATGTCCACTCTAGTAATACTTTCAGCCCATCTTTATATGTAACAAGAGACTCTCTTACAAAGAAGACACAATCTTGATGGGAATTTAATGAAGCCTCTCTCTCTCTCTTTCTCTCTCTCTCTCTCTTTACGTGCGCACATCCATGGCATGCGTGCATGTGTGTATATAGTCACCCGTGAAGTGTGACCAGCCTCACACATACATGCACACACTGCAAAGCATGTTTATTACACTCACAAGATTTTATGTTGCCACACGTGTCCTGTACATAAGTTTTTGGTCTCTAGAGGATGGTAAAAGAGTCTCTCTCTCTCTCTCTCTCTCTCTCTCTCTCTCTCTCTCTCTCTGTTTTGGGGCCATTCATTATTGAGTCTTCAAACATAGAGAGGAGCTTGAGTCACATTATGCCACACACTAGCTTGCTAGTTTTACCCTTCATAGTAATAGAAGGAAACTTTTTTTTTTGTCTTGTACTAGTTTGTTGGTCCCATGGGTCATATTTGGCCCCAGTGGACGATAATACAATCTTCTTCTTCTCTCAGCTTCAGCCTCCCTTTCTGTACCCTACCCCCTTCCTTTGATCCTTCCACTTCCGCCTGCCACTCCCACCCTTACCAGCACCTACATTTCCATACACGTGCTTACCAGCGGCTTTTTCTCTCCCCCTCCCTCCCCTTCTTCCTTTCGTTCTTATAGCAATGGGGCAAAAATCACTGAGTAACAGGGGAGGCGAAATTGAGGAAAATGGAGCAAAATTAGAGAAGTGTGCTGCAATTGGGTGCAGTTGTTATCTGTAGAGGCTCACTCCCCTCAAAGGGATGGGGCACAGCAGAAGGTATGGGAGTCCCTGCCTAGGCTAATTTCAGATGACATGTGTGCATTACTTGATTCCCTTTTTGAGAAGATGAGCTTATACATGCGATTCAGGCATTACCACATGGTACGTCTCCTGGGGATGATGGCGTCTCTTTCATGGGTTTTTGGGATGACATCAGTGTGGCATTACATGAGGATATGTGGAACACTGGCTCTCTGTCTCCTTTTCTTACCGAGGGTCTTATCCACCTCATCCGTTAGGATACTAGCATTGGCCAATTCCCCAGTGGAGACCTATCACATTGCTTGGGATTGCATACAAATTTTTTGACGAGGCAGGTATTATCCCTTTCCCTTGGCATTCTTTACTTGCGTGTAGCCACTTCAGCCTTGATTGTCACTTGCTTGCTGCTCCTCTATAGGATCTTTCTGGAAGAAGTGGTGGAGAGGTGGTGGTAGTTTCTTTATTAGAGTTCCTTACTAGAGCCACTTGGAACAAGGACTCTTTCCACACCTTAACCAACCTCTTCACCCTTCATCTTCTCGTTGAATTTGAGGTATTCTCATTCATCACAACCGTAGCACTTGCATCCAATAAACAAATTACAATTACTCTTCCTTTTTTTACTATGAGAATATTGATAGTAGTTTGCAGGATTCATGAAACTCACTTTTCGTGCCCTTATTGGACATTCTTTAAGCAAATGATCAATCCCACACTTATCACAAGATGGAGTCGGTGGGAAAGTTGCTCTTGCGTTATCAAGGTACCTTTCTGTGGACATTCTGCCACCCTATGTGGACTAGCAATGGTAGCATTGAATAGGAGCTCTTTGTATTGTTGAGTTTATATCGTTACACTTGGGCTAGAATTGGAACTCCTTGGTGATCCCAATAATAACACATTGATGGATTTGGTTATAACTAAACTTCGTAACCCAAATTTCTTCCACCAATACATGGTTGTTGATTTGACCAACAGGGTGCCCTGACGACTGTGACGCTTGAGGTTGGTTGGTTGGTTAAGACTTGTTCTGTTGAAGCTGGTAGGGCAAGATGTGCTCTTTACTAATAAGGCATAGAAATAGATACTCTAGGATAATGACATGAGTTTGTGTCATGGCTAGCCCATATGTACAGTACAAATTAGGTCTCGACCTTAAATATGAGGTTGGTTGGTTAAGACTTGTTCTGTTGGAGTTGGTAGAGCAAGAGGTGCTTTTTATTCATAAGGCATAGCAATAGATGATCTAGGATAATGACATGAGCTTGAGGTCATGGTTGCCCCGTTAGGTCTCAACTCTAAGCAAGGACAATTTGAGTTGGGGTGATTCATGAAGCAGATCCCACCCCACACTGGATCTCTACAAGGGTACAAATGAGTAACATGTCATATATCATTCTTTTTAAAGTTTGCAGACAACTTTTCTAGCAAAGTTGCACTTAGTATAGACATCTGAGCAATGGATTGCACTTTAGGAAGATGACAAAGGTAAACTTTTTGTCAGAATGCTTTGAGATGCCAGAGGTTGTCTTTTGTCAGAATGCTTTTAGATGTCAGAGGTAGCTTTTTCATCAGAATGCTTTGGCCTTTTGGTCGAAATGCTTTTTAGAATAACGACATGAGTTTGTGTCATGGTTACCCCATGCACATAGTACAAAAGGGCAATCTGAGTTGGGATGATTCAGGCAGCACATCCCACACTACACTGGATCTCTGTGAGGATTCAAATGAGTAACATATTATTCACTTTAACATAACTTTTCTAACAAAGTTGCACTTAGCGCATCAACAGAGACATCAGAGCAATGGGTTGCACTTTAGGAAGTGGTTTTATTGCATGAGTAGCTTTTGAGAGGTAATCTTTTGCTAGAATGCTTCCCTACTTTATCCTTCATATTGTCATGTAATCGATTTGCTAGATGATAAGTCGCTTCCCACTGTTAAAATTACAGCAATGTGATGAGCTATGGTGGATCAAATACTAGAATCAATATCATTAATCAAGTGATTAGATGATAATTAAGATGTGATTAACAAATAGCTTAATGTAGGCATGGATAATCAAAAATCAGCAAATTTTCATTAGGCCAATGCCTCAATTTATAGAGTTTACATCCAAGCATCTAATCCCACTAATTTCTCCTTGATTCACTCCACCTCTTTTGCTTGTGTCTCTCCACCTGTTTTGCTTGATTCTCTCCACCTCTCCTAGATTATCTCCACACTTCCTAAATCTTCTCATGCTACCCTTTATTCTCTCCAAGTAGATTCTTCTCACCTTTTCACAGGTTCTCTCACATTTACAGATTCTCTTTTACAGTCTCTAGCCAAGGGCTTGTTCCCTCACACACCCTATTCACTTGTATATTTCAACACCTCCCCTCAAGTGAATGCTCCTAGCACACCTGGATCCTATACCAAGTTTTCCTCTTACTTGATAGTCCGCGACCAGTGTCTAGCACACCTGGACCCTGTACCAAGTTTCTCTCTTACTTGATAGTCCGCGATCAGTGCCTCACGTCCCTAAACTCATAGTCCTTGACACTCTCTCTCTCTATGTGTCCAAGGCTACTACAAGTGCCCGCGACCTTGACTAAAGTGCTCACACATATATCTACCTCGTGGTCTACATCATCAGTGGCTCAGAGGTGGTTTTACTTTGTTGGGGCATGTTACATTGGGTTGTGGGGTCTCTCTCTCTCTCTCTCTCTCTCTCAGAGACTTTCACATGGCTCCTCACTCTTTGGAGCCTCACATCTTCTCTTGTCTTCAGTCTTCTTCTCGTGGCAGCTTCTCTTCACGCGTCCATGTCTTCCTCATCTTTCAGTCTTCTTGTGGCAGCTTCTCTTCTCGTGTCCATGTCTTCCTTCAATGCTTCCTTTAGATCTTCTTCTCGGTGTGGATCCTCCTCTTGGAAAGAGATGTTCTTCTTCTTTCATTACTGGGGCCATGAGCTTGTCCGTCAGGTCTTCTTGCTCCATGTGAGCAATATGTTTAAATGTTTTGTTGACAGTTCTTTTGGGCTTTTGATGTTTATCTTGTGTCATTATGCAATGCAAACCCAAATCTATGCGGGAGGTCTTACCTCTTGCCTTATTCTGGACAAGGACAGTGTCTGATCCCATTTTTACACTGATGTAATGTGCCCAATACATAATGCATATAGCATTCATTCTTATGCACATTCTCAAATGCAACTCTAGCTGTGAATAATCTTGAATTTGAATGTGATTTGTAGGTATTAACCAAGGGTTAAATGCAAAATGATGATTACCACAAATTTATCAGTATAATTTTATCAGAAATTACATTAAATCAAGGGTAATCAATTTGTATGGAATGGTTGGAGTACCAAACTAACTCCGAATTGCAATTTGAAGTTATAGGGATCTGTATCAGATATCTAATGGTTAATTTGAACCCTCAATTGCACCAAAATATAGTGATTAGTATTGATTAATCATTAATTAGTAAATTTATCAGTATAATTTTACCAAAAATTATATTAAATCAGGGATAACCAATTTGTACGGAATGGTTGGAGTATCAAACCAACTCCGAATTGCAATTTGAAGTTATAGAGATCTGTATCAGATACCTAATGGTTAATTTGAACCCTCAATTGCACCAAAATATAGTGACTAGCACTGATTAATCATTAATTAGTAAATTAATCCTCTGTTTTGTGTGCAGAAAACAGAGTATGCGGGGAGCCCAGATCTGTGAGATCCCTCTGTCCCCTCCACACATCGGACTCCCGGTAGCTGACAGCGGAAGCAGCCCCCTCATGCGCGGGGCAGGGTTTCTCACTCGGAGCCTCGCCCATGAATGTCTGGATATGAGACTAGGTTGGTGGTCACTCCGGAAATCGAAACCGGAAAAATTTCCCATGCTCGAAAAGCGAGGACGATTCCACCTTTTTGAATTTTTCTTAACGAGTTTTTCTAACGTGATCAATTCTAAGCTATCCTTCACCTGAATAAACCAGATAGAAGGAAACTATCACTGATATAATTTGATCATTTGAGTAAACTCAACGCTTTTTTCCTGATCAAGATCAGGCACAGCCGTTGATGCACTCACTTGAGAAATTTATCAGGGAATTGACTAGCTACTCGAATCCTAGCGTAATCCTAAGACCTTTTTAGTTTGATTATTAAAACTCCACTGATTCTAGCCTAACCCCATCCGGCCCATGGGTTAGCTGCCGTACCACTGGAATCGATGGAACCACAAGTACTCACCCACCCATAATTGAAATGCCTTTCTTAACTTTAGCTTTAGAAAACAGATACGCACTCTGCTCTTTAAAACTTTAATATAAAAATAATCCATTGACAAAACAGATATGATCACAGATTTCATAATTCAAAATTTTCATTCAATCCCTTGTTCACAAAAAGAGTACCACTCTGGATTCTCCGTTGGGACCTAAGCATATATATATATCTCCCTCGACATACGTATGGGTGTCCTAAGCACTGCGAGCCCGTGCATCGCTTGGTCAGAACCCTCCAGGATCCTCCTTAGGTGTCCTGGCACTTCACTCAGGGACCGCTTTGTCGGCCCTCGCCCATCGTACCGGAAGCGCACCATTTTTCACCATACCCAGGCTGGTCAAGACCTGGGCAGGTTTTTGCCACATGAGCTGTCCCTCGAACACTCCCCACCAGCAGCTGTTGCAACCGAACTTCCCTTAGATAAACATATATACCAAATGCTCCCTCCACAGCATTCTGGCGTAAGACAGTCTTTTAAGAAAACAAGGTTTCTATGCAAGTTTTCAGTTTAGATTTTGTTTGAAAACCATGAATAATCTTAAATCCGTATCCCAATACTTCTAGATCCAGGTCTGAATTCCAAACAAAATTCCTCGAATTCTGTTAACTTGATCCTCAAATCAAAATCAAAAGTCTTAACTTAGTTTCAGATTCGGAGGGGGATTTGAGTACACTTTTCCTGAATTGGCACATCGTCATTGATTGAAATTGACGAAGGAATTAGGTCTTGGTCAATAGTCTGAATCAGAGTTTGGGTCTGGAAAGGTTCCTCCTAAGCTATCTTTCTCGAAATGTACTATTTCAATTTCTCTTTTTCTAAATTTCGTTCAACGAATATTTACTTACAGATTTCTAAAACATGAATTTCTTATGAGGAATAAAATAATCATTTATTTTGATCTTCGACTTCGATAGTTTAATTGAACTTTCTCATTAGCATCTTAGTGAATATGAAACGGTAACATTTCTTCTCCTCACAGATTATCTACTTATTCATTTTTCTAATTTTTGTGGAAATTAAACAAAGGATTAAGGAGAACCCTTATTTTATTATAAAGATTCTACATGTATCTATTTATGCATAAAATCTATTTTTGATGAAAGTCACACTTTTATCATCATAAAAATCATTTATGATGAAAATTGCTCTTTTATCATAAAAGAGTTTCTTTTATGCATATGTTTATGCATATAAATCATTTATGATGAAAATCACTCTTTTAATATAAAAGAATTTCTTTTATGCATATGTTTATGCATAAAAATCATTTATAATGAAATTCACACTTTTGATATATAAAAAATATCTTTTATGCATATGTTTATGCATAAAAATCATTTATGATGAAAATCACACTTTTAATATAAAAAAAATTATTCTTTTATGCATACTTTTATGCATAGAAATCAATAATGATAAAAGTAACACTTTTATTGAAAAAAAATCTTTTATATATACTTTTATGCATGAAAATCAATTATGATAAAAGTAACACTTTTACAATAAAAATAATAATCTTTTATGCATACTTTTATGCATGAAAATCAATTATGATAAAAGTAACACTTTTATAATTATAAAAAATTTCTTTTATGCATACTTTTATGCATGAAAATCAATTATGATAAAAGTAACACTTTTATAATTATAAAAAATTTCTTTTATGCACAGAAATCCATTTTGATGAAAGTAACACTTTCATAATAAAAGAAAATTATTCCTTTATACATAAAAATCTATTTTGATGAAAGTAACACAAGTTTTCATAGTAAAAAGATTATTCTTTTATGCATAAAAAATAATAATAATCAATATGCATCTTCTATGCATGAAAATGATACTTTTAGAGTATAGAATTGATAAGAATTACTCTTTTAGCATAATAAAAGATAATACCAATTTTTAAAAATTTCACCATAACCTCCTTTGTATGGCTGACCATTTTTTAATTTTTCTTTCTTAATTTTATCTTAAAAATTAACTGTAATAATCAATATGTATCTTCTATGCATGAAAATGACACTTCAGAATATAGAAACCATAAGGATTACTCTTTTAGAATAATAAAAGATAATACTTATTTCTAAATTTTTAAATTTTTTTGTCATAACCTCCTTTGTATGGCTGATCATTTTTTAATTTTTAAGTCTCTAAAATTAATTAAAAGTGCACCAAGAGTATTTAAATTATTCTAAAGTAAACATTTTTTTACTTATTTAAGAGAAACATTATGAAAACTTGATTTTATTCATTAATCATTCATCTAGGATAAAGAATGGTAGAATTTACTAGAGAAGAGAGGGGAATGCCTTTTTGTAATGCGGCATAACATCATTTTTAATTTAGAGAAGATAAAAATCATAAAAAACGATAAAAACTATAAAAAAACCATAAAATGAATGGAAAAGAGAAGAATCTCCAACTTACTAAGGAATTTGAGAGCTTTCCTTTGGCTTGATGGTTTGAGGGTTCAACTCTTGTTTGAAACAAGAGTGGCCACCAATCTTTTGGAAGAGGAAAGGTCAAAAACTAATGAATTATGAGTAAATTTGGCACTTGGGAGAGGCAGGGTAACATAGGGGAGGTCTTCTATTTATAGGAAAAAGTGAGCTTCTAACCAAGCCAACTGATTCTAGAATTTTCCAAATCAGTTTGGTCAATTTTTGACCATTTTTAGGCCAGTTTTGCTCACTTTTTGGATCTAGTTGAAACAGGAGAGAGGAGAGTTAAAAATATCTCATTATTTGGGAGTTTAAAACTCATTCAAGCATGTGAAATAGGTGCCTCCTTCATGAGGGAAATTTCCCCATGCAGAGGTGTCAAAAATGTATCATTACTTCTAAATATCTCCCCTTTTTAACTATTAATCTTGTCCTTAGTCAACTCTTCATCTTATGTGAGTATTTACTCATTTTTGAGAGATTTTTCTTTTATTTCTTCATTTATCTCCTCCCTACATTTGGATGAATCTTATTGGTCCATAGGAACCTTAATTTAAAATTTCAAAAAAATCTTCACCCCCAGGATAATGCCTCTTGAACAGATTATACTTAATTTCTAAGGAACCTTCTGAAAATATTTTTGAACTTTTATTTCACGGGAACTTATTTTAATAAGATGAGTTATTTTTCTATCCAAAAATATTTAAAAACTAAATTAACACTCTCTGGAAGATTTTCTCTCTTTAGGCCAAAACTGATAGAAATAAGATCTTTAATATTTCTGAAGAGGGATTTGATTACAGGGGAAGATGCTGGACATCTTGAGAGGCTAGGGAGGAATCTTACATTCTCTCCCACTTGAAAAACGCGAGATGTCCTCATCTCGCAAACTGGGGGTAATCCCGCAAACAGATCGGTTTCTTTCTCCCAGGTGGCATCTTCAAAAGGATAGAACTTCCATTTGACCAATAATTCTCTCAGAATTTTGTTCTTGAGAATCTTTTCTCGAACATCAAGGATTTCTTCAGGTTGGAGTTCCATCTGTCCTTGGGTTGAAGAAGTTAAGATTTCATCATCAAGCACATGATTCGGACTTGGTATATACTTTTTAAGAAGGCTGACATGAAATACATTATGTAATTTAAGATGAGGATAAGATGAGGAGGCAGAAGAAGCTTGTAGGCTAAGTCACCTACTTTCTTTGTAATTAGATATGGCCCACAATATCTGGGGGATAACTTCTTGTACTTCCCAAGAGATAGAGAACTTCTTTTGGGCCGTACTCTAATGAAGACCATATCTGCTTCTTCAAACTTTCTGTCTGTCCTCTTCTTATTAGTATACTGCTTCTGTCGATCCTGGGCAGCTTTAATATCTTTACGAATTGACTGCATCTGCTGCTCTATGTCGTCAACCATCTGTCTGGACATCTCGACCCTAATCAATGGGTCGGACCAAGTTAATGGAGTTAAGCAATCTTGTCCATACAGAGCTTTAAAAGGGCTCATCCCGATACTTCGGTGATAAGAAGCATTGTAGGCGAACTCGACTAGATGCAGATAGCTTAGCCACTTCTTGGATTCTGTTGAAATATACAAGTGAAAAGGGTGTGTGTGGGAACAAGCTCTTGGATAGAGGCTGTAAAAGAGGAGATGTAATTGTGAAAGAACCTGTGAAAAGGTTAGGAGAATCTACTGGGAGAGAATAATGGGTAGCATGAGGGAATTTAGGAGTGTGGAGATATTCTGGGAGATAATCAGGGAAAAGAGAAGAGGTGGAGAGAATCAGGCAAGAGGTGGAGATATTCAGGGAGTGAATCATGGAGAAATCAAGGGGATTTGATGCTTGATGTAAATACTATAAATTGAGGCATAGCCCTAATGAGAATTTGCTGGTTTTTGAGTATCCATGCCTACATTAATCTATGTGCTAATTATTCACTAATTACGTCTTAATCACTTGCTAATCACTTTGTTAATTATGTTGATTCTAGTGTTTGATCCACCATAGCTCATCATTTTGCTCAAATTTCAACATGGTATGAGAGCCATGCCTAGAATCAACCAGATTTATGAGCCCATTAGTGAATTAATTAGGATTAGTAAAATAATTAGCAAAAAAAATCAATTTTTAGTAAGCTTTCACTCTTCCCCTTCACCCCCAGCCAGTGGAGGGTCTCTAGCACTTAGCACACTTCAAATTAGGTCACAAGCTTCTAGCTTAAGCTAGCCAACACCCTTGGCTACCAGCCCATCTACTCCACGCAGCAAACCGCCAACGGAAGAAGCGAAAATCAACGTTTGAGCCGGCGCATTTTTTCTGAAGCAAACTGTAGATTTCTCTTTGCTCCAATCAAATTACTTCAATTCCTCCTAGCCCAAGGGGTAATCAAGCATGCTCTACAAGCTGGTGAAGACAGAAATCAATTTCATCAAGTCTACAGAGAGATCAAAGCTCTTCATCAAATCTGCAGGTGACTTTGGTAAAACAGAGATTAAGCTTTCATTATTTGGTCAAATCTTGTGTTTCTTGGCTTAATCCTGTACTAGACTCATTGCTATTGATGCCTTTGAAAACATTTGAGCTCATTTGAAGTGGAAGGCATCAGATCTGGGCTCCCCGCATACTCTGTTTTCTGCACACAAACCAGAGCATTAATTTGCTAATCAGTGCTAATCACTGTACTTTGGTGCAATTGAGGGTTCAAATTAACCATTAGGTATCTGATACAGATCCCTAAAGCTTCAGATTGCAAATCGGAGTTGGTTTGATACTCCAACCATCCCGTACAAATTGGTTACTCTCAATTTAATGTAATTTCTGGTGATTTTATGCTGATAAAATTATTGTAATCATCTATTAAACACCAGATTGAGTTGTAAAAGGGTAGACACTGCCCTTGAATCTTGAATTTGGATCAAGAGGTAAGACCCCCTTCACATCACCATGAATTCAGCACAGGAAATAGCCAAATTTAATGGAGAACAGTTTTATACATGGCAAACAAAAACCATGTATTTGCTGATGAGGAAAAATCTGTGGGGATTAGTTGAAGGGAGAGATGAATGCCCAGAGAGGGGGGAAAATGAGTGGAAGAGTAGGAATGAAAAAGCATTGGGGCTTATTGCACTCAGTTTAAATGATGAGATCATTCATCATATCACAGGGATACAGTGGGCAAAAGATGCATGGGATGAACTCAATAAATTATTTGGTACACAAGCAAAAAATTCCAAGATAAATCTATTAATGCAATTCTACAAACTGGACATGAAGGAAAGTGAACCCTTAATCACTCACTTGAACAAATATAAAAGTATTAAGCAACAGCTGGCAGCTATTGGCAAAAAGGTAGAAGATGATGAAGCATTAGCTGTACTTTTGAAGAGTGTGGACAAAGGAGATTATGAAAACATTGTAGCAACACTAAAGAATGTACCTGAACTGAAGATACACGAGATAGAAGCAGCTCTACTAGAGCAAGAGAGCAGAGGCAAAGAGAAGAAAGAGCTCGACTCAACAGCAGGAGAGGAAAAAGCATTCTTCACCCGAGGAAGATTCTCTCGAGGACGAGGACGTGGAAAAGGCAGAGTAGGAGGGAGGACCTTCACTTGCCACAAATGTGGAAAGCCAGGACACATGGCGAGAGACTGCTACAGCAAACCCAGTGAAGAGGGAACGACATCGGCAAACTTCATGGAGGCTCCAAGAGAAGTGGAGTCGGATCATCTTTTCTGAGAGAGAGAGAGAGAGAGAACCCACAACCCAATGTAACCTGCCCCAATAAAGTAAAACCACCTCTGAGCCACCGATGATGTAGGCCAAGTGGTAGATGTATGTGTGAGCACTTTAGTCAAGGTCGCGGGCACTTATAGTAGCCTTGGACACATAGAGAGAGAGAGTGTCAAGGACTATGGAGTTTAGGGACTTGAGGCACTGGTCGCGGGCTATCAAGTAAGAGGGAAACTTGATACAGGGTCCAGGTGTGCTAGGATTATTCACTTGAGGGGAGGTGTTGAAATATACAAGTGAAAAGGGTGTGTGTGGGAACAAGCTCTTGGATAGAGGCTGTAAAAGAGGAGATGTAATTGTGAAAGAACCTGTGAAAAGGTTAGGAGAATCTACTGGGAGAGAATAATGGGTAGCATGAGGGAATTTAGGAGTGTGGAGATATTCTGGGAGATAATCAGGGAAAAGAGAAGAGGTGGAGAGAATCAGGCAAGAGGTGGAGATATTCAGGGAGTGAATCATGGAGAAATCAAGGGGATTTGATGCTTGATGTAAACACTATAAATTGAGGCATAGCCCTAATGAGAATTTGCTGGTTTTTGAGTATCCATGCCTACATTAATCTATGTGCTAATTATTCACTAATTACGTCTTAATCACTTGCTAATCACTTTGTTAATTATGTTGATTCTAGTGTTTGATCCACCATAGCTCATCATTTTGCTCAAATTTCAACAGGTTCCCTGCCACACACACATGACCGAAGTATATCTTCGATTACTTGGTTTACCCTTTCAGTTTGACCATCGGTCTCAGGGTGATAAGCTGTGCTGAGATCCAAGAAAGTTCCCACTGCTTCGAAAAATGCAGTCCAGAACCTTGAAGTAAACTTGGGATCTTGATCACTTACTATTCTCCTGGGTAGGCCATGCAATCTGAAGATTTCTTTGAGGAACACTCTGGCCACATCCACTGTAGTGTAGGTTTCTTTTATTGGGATCAGATGGGTAACTTTGGTTAGTCTGTCAACTACCACGAAAATGGAGTTGTAACCTGATTGCACTGAAGGTAATCCAGTAATAAAGTCCATACTGATACATTCCCACTTCATCTAGGGGGATGTCCAAAGGATGTAACTTCCCAGGCATTTTTACTCTTTCAGCTTTGACTTTCTGGCATGTCAGACATTGACGTACATGATTCAGTACATCCTTTTTCAGACCAGGCCAAAAGAAGCTTTTCTTTACAGACATGTAGGTCTTGATGAAACCTAGATGTCCTGCAATAAGGCTGTCATGGGCTTCATTCAAAATTTGTCCTTTGGTTCCCTCATCATTGGGAATGCATAGCCTGCGATTATAATACATAATTCCATCATCCAGGCTGTACCCTTGAACTCGGTTCAACTCCTGTGGAGTTTTGCTTTCCTGCATAAGTAGGGTAACAATAGGGCCAAAGAATCTATCCTGCATGATCTTCTCTCTTGCTTCAATAATCAAAGGACTTGACACTACAATAATTGCAAGCAAGGAGGCTTTCCTGCTGAGGGCATCTGCTACCACATTTTCTTTGCCTGGGCGATACTTGATTTCAAAATCAAATTCCTGCAGGGTCTGCATCCACCTTCTTTGGCGCATGTTGAGATCCTTCTGAGTGAAGATCCACTTTAAGCTCTGATGATCAATCATCAAAGTGAATCTTTGACCCAGTAGGTAATGTCTCCACAATTTCAGAGCATATACTACTGAAAGTAGTTCCAAATCGTGGTGGACAGCATAATTCCTTTCATGCGTTCTGAGTTTTTGGGATTCATAGGCCACTGCATGACCTTCTTGCATGAGTGCACCTCCCAGGGAAAAACCACTAGCATCAGTTACTACCTCAAAGGGTAGAGAGAAATCTGGCAGCTTCAAGACGACGGGATTGGTTACCAAGGCAGTCTTTAGCTTATCAAAAGCACTCTGGCACCTGGCCGACCACCACTGAAATGGGGTATTCTTTTTGAGAAGGTTAGTCAGGGGAGAAGCTATGAGAGCATACTTTGGTATAAAAATCCTATACCAACCAATCAATCCCAAGAATCCTCTGACTTCTTTCACTGTCTTTGGTTCAGGCCAATCTATGACTGCTTGGACTTTTGCGAAATCTGGAGAAATTCCATCTTTGAATACCAGAAAGCCCAAGTATTCAACATGGTCGGCAGAGAAAGTGCATTTGCTCTTTTTTGGTGCTTCCTTAGAATCTCAAGAACTTTTCTGACATGAGTCTCATGGTCAGCTGCATTCCTTGAGTAAATCAGAATGTCATCAAAGAAAACTAGAACAAAATCATCCAAGTATTCTCTGAGGATGTCCTGCATTAGGCGATTGAATGTAGCTGGGGCATTAGTTAATCCGAACGGCATGACAGTAAATTCATAATGCCCATAGCGAGTATTGATGGCTGTTTTTGGTATATATTGATCATTGATCCTGATCTGGTAATACCCGGATTTGAGATCTATCTTTTGAAGATCTGGGCTCCATTTAGCCTGTCTAAAAGCTCATCAATTCTTGGGATAGGATACTTATTCTTAACTGTCAGATTTAGACCTCTGTAGTCCACACAGAGTCTAAGCGTTCCATCTTTCTTTTTCTGAAAGAGAGCTGGCGCACCCCAAGGTGAAACACTGGGTCTTACAAACCCTTGTTCCAATAGCTGTCTAAGCTGTTCCTTGAGTTTGATGGCTTCAGGAACTGGCATTTTGTACGTGCGCGCAGGGCTACTGAGCTCCTGGCATCAATTCTATCACATGATCTACTTCCCATATTGGAGGCATCTCTGTTAGCTCTGTTGGGAATAAATCATCATATTCACTTAACCATTCAGGTTCTTTAGCTTTTAACTTTGAGTCTACCGGATTCATTTTGACAAGATAAATGCGTTGCTTCTTTTTAAGTCCTTTTAGTAACTTAGAAGCCTTTACTAACTGCAGACTTGGGATTCCAATATTCCGGTTCCTTGAACTTTGTTTCCGTGAAGGTCACGGAAGGAAATGGTTCCATTATGACAGTGAATGTCAGCTTGATTTTTGTGGATCCAATCCATCCCAAGGATCCCATCAAAAACTCCCAAATGTATAACTCTGAACTGACAGTCAGATAAATTCCCATCTAGATTGAATTGAATACGATCTGTCTCAAGGTGAGTGAAAAGAATCTTCCCACTTGCCAATTCAACTTGCATAGATTTCCCTGATTTCTGATCTAAGACTAGCTTATGCAAGCATCCAGGGGAAATGAAAGAATGAGTACTGCTTGAATCAATCAAAAGCTTAAAAGGCTTACCCTGATACTCAACTGGAGTATTGATGATAGAGAATTGACGATTTGGCCCTTGATTTTCAATTGCTGCATAAATCTGGCCTCTTTCTTCTTCCACTACTTCTGCTATTGTGACTGCTCTGGCTGCTGCAGTAGTCTGAGGCGGAACTCTTTCTCTTTGGTTGCCCCACTTCTGGGAAGGAGTTCTGAGGCTACTCTGGACAGAGGCAGATGGCTGAGCTGGAGTTCTCCTGGGATTTCCCTAATTCTGGGACGGGGGACCCTGATTGGACTGATAACTCGGAACTCTGGGACCCTGGCTTCCTTAGCCCACAGAAGGAGATGGGCAGTCCTTGAGCTGGTGCCCAAAACCTTGACATCCGAAGCATCTGTTCTCGCTTCGAAGGTCTTCTCTTTGCATTTTGGAGAGAGCCGGAGTTCTGAAGAATGTACTTCGGGGGAAAGGTCTCCCTTCATTTCTAAAGCTTCCCGTCTCCACATTCTGGTTAGGACCTTGGAGTCTCCTTGGAGGAGGAAAGTTGGAAGAACTTCCCGGGCTGTTTCCACTATTTTCAGCCTGGCAAGAGCCATTTTGCTCCGCTCATTGTAACCTGTGACATCAAAATATTCTTCCATGGCTTCCACCCATTTCTCCACAACCTCGCCTAGGTTCTCCCCTTCTCCTTTGAAGGGTCCTGGCTGAGTCCTATGAAGAGCCTTATGAACATCAGGGTCAAGCTCGTCATCTTCAGAGAGAGGGTCTGGCTGACGGCCACGGTTTCCTTGTCTCATGATTCTGCCAAAAATTATATATTATTAAATTTTTATATTGATATCGTCATGAGATCCTAAGACTTAAGAGGTTCGAAAAACAATTTCTTAAACAAGACAATGATCTTATTGGAGATCTATGACATATGTCCGATAACAGATTTTTCTTTATTAGATCGTCCATAAACAATCACTTATACAACAGGGAATTTTTCTCTAGAAAATATTTCTTTATTTATATATAAGTTGCAATATGTACATAGAGCAGCTCGGCTCCAGAATTCAAAATCTCCTCGGGAGATGCATATGACGACGGTATTGGGCCATAGCCATGCCCTGATACAAATGTCCACTTACTGACAAGGGAGCTATTATCTTCCACTTAGGAATAAAGCAACTAAAGAGTCTGTAGACTTGACATGAAACTCTGAAATTTCGAGGCGTCGAATGATATAGAATGACACCACACACCATTTTCAGCTTTAACAGAATCATTGCCAATGAGAGGTTCTGCCTTAACATTGCACGCCGGTCACAAGAGGCGTGGACATACTGCCTTGCAAACCACAGCGGAAGAGATGAGATGCTCGAAGGCGAACGCAGTCATATCTTGAGACTGGTTGAGATCGGGAATACCGGATAAGTATGGAACTTCCATCTATAATTTCCAATTCAATTTATAAGTTTTCAATTTTTTTGAAGTTTACTCAAAAAACATTATTTCTCAAAATTTTAAGCAATTTATGTTATTATTACGTGAATTTTACAACAGCGCTCTGATACCAACTGTGAGATCCCTCTGCCCCCTCCGCGCACCAGACTTCCAGTAGCTGACAGCGGAAGCAGCCCCCTCATGCGCGGGGTAGGGTTTCTCACTCGGGGCCTCGCCCACGAATGTCCGGACACATTTCACCTTTTTGAATTTTTCTTAACGAGTTTTTCTAACGTGATCAATTCTAAGCTATCCTTCACCTAAATAAACCAGATAGAAGGAAACTATCACTGATATGATTTGATCATTTGAGTAAACTCAACGCTTTTTTCCTGATCAAGATCAGGCAGCCGTTGATCCACTCACTTGAGAAATTTATCAGGGAATTGACTAGCTACTCGAATCCTAGCGTAATCCTAAGATTTTTCAGTTTGATTATTAAAACTCCTAACCCCATCCAGCCCATGGGTTAGCTGCCACCCTACCACTAGAATCGGTGGAACCAACAAGTACTCACCCACCCATAATTGAAATGTCTTTCTTAACTTTAGCTTTAGAAAACAGATACGCACACACTCCTCTTAAAACTTTAATATAAAAATAATCCATTGACAAAATAGATATGATCACAGATTTCATAATTCAGAATTTCCATTCAATCCCTTGTTCACAAAAAGAGTACCACTCTGGATTCTCCGTTGGGACCAGCTGGTTAGCAACAACAAGATCCAGTAACAATAATCACTTCGTCAACATACATATATATCTTCCTCGACATACGTATGGGTGTCCTAAGCAGCGCGAGCCCGTGCATCGCCTGGTCAGAACCCTTCGGGATCCTCCTTAGGTGTCTTGGCACTTCACTCAGGGACCGCTTCGTCAGACCTCGCCCATCGTACCGAAAGCGTACCATTTTTCACCATACCCAGGCTGGTCAAGACCTGGGCAGGTTTTTGTCGCGTGAGCTATCCCTCGAACACTGTTGCAACCGAACTTCCCTTAGATAAACATATATACCAAATGCTCCCTCCAGCATTCTGGCGTAAGACAGTCTTTTAAGAAAACAAGGTTTCTATGCAAGTTTTCAGTTTAGATTTTGTTTGAAAACCATGAATAATCTTAAATTCGTATGCCAATACTTCTAGATCCAGGTCTGAATTCCAACCAAAATTCCTCGAATTCTGTTAACTTGATCCTTAGATCAAAATCAAAAGTCTTAACTTAGTTTCAGATTCGGAGAGGGATTTGAGTACATTTTTCCTGAACTGGACACATCATTGATTGAAATTGACGAAGGAATTAGGTCTTGGTCAATAGTCTGAATCAGAGTTTAGGTCTGGAAAGGTTCCTCCTAAGCTATCTTTCTCGAAAGGTATTATTTCAATTTCTCTTTTTCTAAATTTCGTTCGATGAATATTTACTTAGAGATTTCTAAAACATGAATTTCTTATGAGGAATAAAATAATCATTTATCTCGATCTTCGACTTCGATAGTTTAATTGAACTTTCTCATTACCATCTTAGTGAATATGAAACGGTAGCATTTCTTCTCACAGATTATCTACTTATTCATTTTTCTAATTTTTTGTGAAAATTAAACAGAGGATTAAGGAGAACCCTTATTTTATTATAAAGATTCTATATGTATCTATTTATGCATAAAATCTATTTTTGATGAAAGTCACACTTTTATCCATCATAAAAATCATTTATGTTGAAAATCGCTCTTTTATCATCATGAAAGAGTTTCTTTTATGCATATGTTTATGCATATAAATCATTTATGATGAAAATCACTCTTTTAATATAAAAGAATTTTTTTATGCATATGTTTATGCATAAAAATCATTTATAATGAAATTCACACTTTTGATATTAAAAAAAATATCTTTTATGCATATGTTTATGCATAAAAATCATTTATGATGAAAATCACACTTTTAATATAAAAAAATATTCTTTTATGCATACTTTTATGCATAGAAATCAATAATGATAAAAGTAACACTTTTATAAAAAAAAATCTTTTATACATACTTTTATGCATGAAAATCAATTATGATAAAAGTAACACTTTTATAATAAAAAAAATAATCTTTTATGCATACTTTTATGCATGAAAATCAAATATGATAAAAGTAACACTTTTATAATAAAAAAAATTCTTTTATACACAAAAATCCATTTTGATGAAAGTAACACTTTCATAATAAAAGAAAATTATTCCTTTATGCATAAAAATCTATTTTGATGAAAGTAACACTTTCATAATAAAAAGATTATTCTTTTATGCATAAAAATAATAATAACCAATATTCATCTTCTATGCATGAAAATGACACTTTTAGAGTATAGAATTGATAGGAATTACTCTTTTAGCATAATAAAAGATAATACCTATTTCCAAAAATTTTGCCATAACCTCCTTTGTATGGCTGACCATTTTTCAAATTTTTCTACTTAATTTTGTCTTATAAATTAACTCTAATAATCAATATGTATCTTCTATGCATGAAAATGACACTTTAGAATATAGAAACCATAAGGATTACTCTTTTAGAATAATAAAAAGATAATACTTATTTTTAAATTTTTAAAAAATTTTGCCATAACTTCCTTTGTATGGCTGACCATTTTTTAATTTTTAAGTCTCTAAAATTAATTAAAAGTGCACCAAGAGTATTTAAATTATTCTTAAGTAAATATTTTTCTACTTATTTAAGAGAAACATTATGAAAACTTGATTTTATTCATTAATCATTCATCTAGGATAAAGAATGGTTGGATTTACTAGAGAAGAGAGGGGAATGCCTTTTTGTAATGAGGCATAACATCATTTTTAATTTAGGGAAGATAAAAATCATAAAAACTATTAAAAAAATCATAAAATAAACGAAAAAGAGAAGAATCTCCAACTTACTAAGGAATTTGAGAGCTTTCCTTTGGCTTGATGGTTTGAGGGTTCAACTCTTGTTTGAAACAAGAGTGGCCACCAATCTTTTGGAAGAGGGAAGGTCAAAAACTAATGAATTATGAGTAAAATTCACTGTTTTTGGCACTTGCCAGAGACAAGGTAACAGTGCAAAACACTATTGAGTTTCAACAAAGAGGAGGGATTCTATTTATAGAAAAAAGTGAGCTTCTAACCAAGCCAATTGATTCTAGAATTTTCCAGATCAGTTTGGTCAATTTTTGACAATTTTTAGGTCAGTTTTGCTCACTTTTTGGATCTAGTTGAAACAGGAGAGATAAAAATATCTCATTATTTGGGAGTTTAAAACTCATTCAAGCATGTGAAATAGGCACCTCCTTCATGAGGAAAATTTCCCCATGCAGAGGTATCAAAAATGCATCATTACTTCTAAATATCTCCCCTTTTTAACTATTAACCTTGTCCTTAGTCAACTCTTCATCTTATGTGAGTATTTACTCATTTTTGGGAGATTTTTCTATTATTTCTTCATTTATCTCCTCCCTACATTTGGATGAATCTTATTGGTCCATAGGAATCTTAATTTAAAATTTTGAAAAAATCTTCACCCCCAGGATAATGTCTCTTGAACAGATTCTCTTGAACAGAATATACTTAATTTCTAAGACACCTTCTAAAAATCTTTTTGAACTTCTGTTTCAGGGGAACTTATTTTAATAAGATGAGTTATTTTTCTATCCAAAAATATTTAAAAACTGAATTACCACTGTCTAGAAGATTTTCTCTCTCTAGGCCAAAACTGATAGAAACAAGATCTTTAATATTTATGAAGAGGGATTTGATTACAGGGAAAAATGTTGGACATCTTGAGAGGCTGGGGAGGAATCTTATAAGATCTGGGGCCTTAGACTTCAAATGAGCTCAAATGCTTTCAAGGCCATCAATAGCAATTAGTCTAGTAGTAGAGGATTAAGCCAAGAAACACAAGATTTGACCAAACATTGAATGCTTAATCTCTGTTTTACCAAAGTCACCTGCAGATTTGATGAAGAGCTTGGATCTCACTGTAGACTTAATCAAATCAATTTCTGACTTCACCAACTTGTAGAGCATGCTTGAAAACCCTTGGAGCTATGAGGAATTAGATCAATTTGATTTGTGGAAGTAGAAATATCAAATTCACCTCAAAAAAATGGTGCCTCTTCATTCACGAATTTTTGCAGTTGGCGTTGGCGGTTTTCACTTCTTTCTTGATGGGCTGAAGCACAAGAGTGTTGACTATGTTGGGCTAGAAGGGTTTGGGCTAATTTTGAGTGTGCAAGGAGAGGGAGCTCCTCCCACTGGCTGGGGGTACAGAAAGCTTCTTGAAAATAGCTAAAAATTTGATTATTTTCTAATTATCTACTAATCTTGATTAACTAGATAATGGGCTCATAAACTTGATGGATTCTAGGCTTGGCTCTGATACCGTGTTAAAATTACAGCAATGTGATGAGCTATAATGTAAGATTCCTCCCCAGCCTCTCAAAATGTCCAGCATCTTCTCCGATAATCAATCCCCTCTTCAGAAATATAAAAGATCTTATTTCTAACTGTTTTAACCTAGAGAGAGAAAATATTCTAGAGAGAGAATATTCAGATTTTTTATATTTTTGGATAGAAAATTAATTTATCTTATTAAAATAAGTTCCCCTGAAACAAAAAATCAAAAAGAACTTTCCAATGTGCAATTGGAATTAATTGGAAATGGGTATAAAGGACCTTAGCCTAAGGGTCTAGATTTTCAAAAATTTTTGGATTATGGTCCAATTAAGGTTCCTATGGGCCAATAGCATCAATCCATGTGTAGGGAGGAGATAAATCCAATTTGTAAAAGAAGATACCCAAAAATGAGTAAATGCTCACATAAGATGAAGAGTTGAAAATGTACAAGGTTTATTAGTAAAAAACTATGAGTAATTTTAATAATGTGAGATATTTTGGGTATAATGATTTCATTTTGACACATATGTAAGGAAGGGGAGTCCCTTCAATGCTCACATAAGATGAAGAGTTGAAAATGTACAAGGTTTATTAGTAAAAAACTATGAGCAATATTAAAAATATGAGATATTTTGGGTATAATCATTCCATTTTGACACATATGTAAGGAAGGGGAGTCCATTAAAGGAGGTGCATATTTCACATGCTTGAATGATTTTTAAACTCATAAAAATTGAGATATTTCATCTCTCCTCTCTCCTAATTCAAGTCTAGTTGCAAAAAGTTAGCTCAACTGACCTAAAAATGGTCAAAAATTGACCAAACTGAGTTGGAAAATTCTAGAATCAGTTTGTTTGGTTAGGAGCTCACTTTTTCCTATAAATAGAGGCCTTCCCCTTTGTTAAAACTCAACAATGTCTAATGCATTGTTACTCTACTCCACCCAAGCCAAAAACTATGAATTTGTTAATAATTCATTAGTTTTTGACATTTCCCTCTTCCAAAGATTGGTGGCCACTCTTGTTCAAACAAGAGTTGAACCCTCAAACCATCAAGCCAAAGGAAAGCTATCAAAGTCATTAGTAAGTTGGTGGTTCTTCTTCTTTCAATTACTTTATGAATTTTTTTGGTTTTAAAATGGTTTTTATGCTTTATGTCTTCTCTATAATGTTAGGCCTCATTACAAAAGGCATTCCCCTCTCTTCTCTAACAAAACCAACCATTCTCTATCCTAGGTGAATGGTTAAGTGATTAATGTCAAATTTTTAGAATGTTTATCTCAATTAAGTGAAAAAAATATTTACTTTAGGATAATTTCAATATTGGTGTACTTTTAATTAGTTTTAAAGATGTAGAAAATTGAAAAATGGTTAGCCATACAAAGGAGGTTATGGCAAAATTTTTAGAAATTAGTAAAAGAAAATTCATCTTTTTTTTAATAAAAGAGTTACTTTTAGCATAATTGAATTTCATGCATAGAGTTATGCATAAAAGATGAATATTTTATTATAAAAGTGTTACTTTTAGCATAATTGAATTTCATGCATAGAGGCATGCATAAAAGATGAATATTTTATTATAAAAGAGTCACTTTTAGCATAATTGAATTTCATGCATAGAGGCATGCATAAGAGATGAATATTTTATTATAAAAGTGTCACTTTTAGCATAATTGAATTTCATGCATAGAGGTATGCATAAGAGATGAATATTTTATTATAAAAGTGTCACTTTTAGCATAATTGAATTTCATGCATAGAGGTATGCATAAGAGGTGAATATTTTATTATAAAAGTGTCACTTTTAGCATAATTGAATTTCATGCATAGAGGTATGCATAAGAGGTGAATATTTTATTATAAAAGTGTCACTTTTAGCATAATTGAATTTCATGCATAGAGGTATGCATAAGAGGTGAATATTTTATTATAAAAGTGTTACTTTTAGCATAATTGAATTTCATGCATAGAGGTATGCATAAGAGGTGAATATTTTATTATAAAAGTGTTACTTTTAGCATAATTGAATTTCATGCATAGAGGTATGCAGAAGAGATGAATATTTTATTATAAAAGTGTTACTTTTAGCATAATTGAATTTCATGCATAGAGGTATGCATAAAAGATATGGGAAGTGATAAGATGTGATAAGATGCATATGAGATGAGTTAGGATGTGATAAGATGAGTTAAGAAGTGATAGGATGTGTATGGGATGAGGTAAGAAGTGTATGTGATGGGATAAGATGTATATGGGTTGTGATAGGGTGAGAATATGGATGTGAATGTGGATGGGTATGTATGGATATATGCATGTAGATGTGAATGTGAATGTGGATGTATGGATGTGAATGAGGATGTGGATGTAGATGCATGGATGTAGAGGTGGATGTATGCATGTAGATGTAGATGTATGGATATGAATGTGAATGTGGATGTGGATGTATGCATGGAAATATGGATGTATGCATGTAGATGTAGATGTATGGATGTGAATGTGAATGTGGATGTGGAGGTATGCATGGAGATGTGGATGTATGCATGTAGATGTAGATGTATGGATGTGAATGAGAATGTGGATGTGGAGGTATGCATGGAGATGTGGATGTATGCATGTAGATGTAGATGTATGGATGTGAATGAGAATGTGGATGTGGATGTATGCATGTAGATGTAGATGTATAGATGTGGATATGAATGTGGAGGTGGATGTATGCATGTGGATGTATGGATGTGAATGTGCATGTAGATGTGGATGTATGGATGAGGATGCATGAATGTGCATGTAGATGTGGATGTGAAAATAGATGCATCGATGTAGATGTGGATGTGGATGTGGATATATGATATGTGATGTGAAGGAATCTGAAGTGATGAGATGAAAAATGATGTGATGGGATGAGTACACATATAAATGGAATGTGGAATAAGTAATGTGGATTGATGAGGGATAATGTGGAAAAATGAGAGTTAATATAGAAACTGTATTTGTAAACTGTTTGTAAATGCTGTTTGTAAATGGCTGTTTTATGTCAAGAATGCTGGGGAAGCATTTTGACCGTCTTGTGATTAAGGTTGTGGGTGGAGACCTAACTGATAAAGTTGCAACTGCTGACGGAGAGTCAATGGTGGACGTCTCGCGTAGCAAAGTTGGCCGAGGTCTTGACCAGCCTCGGTTCGATTAAAATGGTGAGCTTTCGGTATGGTGGATGAGGGACTAAGGAAGCGGCCTATGAGTGAAGCGCTAGGTCACCTGCGAAGGATCCTAGAGGGTGCTGACCATATGGTGCTCGGGCTCTGGGTCTCGCCTAGGATACCCACGCGTGCGTCGAGGAAGATATTGGAACAAGGAGTAAGAGTTGTTTTCTGAAACCGGGCATGGATCTGGTTGATTGACCTTGCTGGTCTTCAATGGATGAGTCCATGGCTCTCTATATGGATCTGTTGGTTGATCTTGCTGATCTTCAACGAGAGTCCATCTTGATTTTTATAAGTGATTATATTGCCGAATATTATGGGCTAGGAACTATTGAAAAGGCCCCGAGTGTGGGACTCTGCCCCGCGCAAGAAGTGCTACTTCCGCTGCTAGTACCTCGAATCCGTTGCGCGGTGGGGAGGACAAGGATCTCACAGTTGGTATCAGAGCGAATTGGCTAATAAAGATCAACCGAGAAGCCAAATATGTCAAAAATTTATCAAGAAGCACAAAAAGGTTGTAATTGTGTGATATAATTCATACAATTTGATATTCAAACTAAAAATTCGTAAATCAGCAATTGGGTCTTCAATTGGAAGTACCGCAATTGTATGGAACCCTGACTTGCTTGAGGCCTAGACATGATGGTATTTACCTTATAGTTTCGAGTATCATGACTACCCGTATATACCGAGGGTATAATTGTAGCTCTTTATCGGCAGTATATACGAGTAAATCTAAGACTTGAAATTATAAGCATTAATGCTATCTAGATGATGATTTCGAATGTGGTTGATATGATTTTTAATTCTGTTTGAGAATTGATGAATTGATTTGGATTCTGATTGAAAAATGATGATTTCTGAAATTTAGTTGAAATATAATAACCTGAGCGAAACCACAATGAGGATGAATGGGACGAGTCCCTGTGATGATATTCATAACTAGAATGATGATAATGATTTCAGCAAATCACTATGAGATTAGTGGGTTGTGCTGTCAAATTGTTACTGTTAACACTTGACCGGTAGATCAAGTTAAGGGATGACAAATTGAGAACTTACTTGACTGAAATTCCCGTGGAGGAATGTTCAGAAGGAAATTTTTCGGTCTAATGGACCATTATCATGTTAAAGATATGAATGATATGATCTGAATGAATTGTTATTTAATGATGAGTTCTATATAAGGGATATTTATCCCAGTATTCTGTTGGGTTGACCAGAATATAAGGAACCCCAGAATAAAATTGGATCTTAAGAAAAAGAGTTGTTCTCTACCTTGCGAGATGAGGACGTCTCGCATTTTTTTAAAGTGGGGTAGAATGTAAGATTCTTCCCCAACCTTCGAGGTATACAGGAGTAAGAATCTCCCTTTTTGATCTTATAATTATTCCCTCTCTAAAATAAAAGAAAGATTTTGTTTAAAAAAGGAAGACCCTTTCCCTAGAATACTTCTTAGGAGTCACGCCTGTTTTAAGGATTCAGAACAATGAGTTCAAAAGTGAAAATCGGTGTTTTGGATACCAAGGTTTTGGTCTTCACTCGAGTACGGCCCAAAAGAAGTTCTTTATCTCTTGGGGAGTATAAGAAGTTATCCCCCAGATATTGTGAGCCTTATCTGAATTCAAAGAAAGTAAGTGACTTAGCTTACGAGCTTCTTTTACCTCCTCATCTCAAAGTTCATAATGTATTTCATATAAGCCTTCTATAGAAATATGTGCCAAACCCAAATCATGGAAAGACGGTAAAACTTCAGTGGCAAGATACCGTTGGCTTCTAGGTTACGCTAGCTCCTTCCTTTATATAAGTCATACCTTTTACTTGTCGCTCACAGTAATCTTACTTCCATCGATCTCCTTCCTTTCTTAATCTCCTTCATGGCTTGGCAGCAAGAACTAGTTTTATCCATGTTGATTTCTCACCTTCAAGACGCAAGCGAGTCTGAAGAAGGATTTTATAGAACAGTATGAGCGCTCACTTTTTCCTCACTTGGGAACTTCTGTAGCTCAGACCAAATGGCGGACCTATCAAGACATAACTAGGGTAACACCCTGGGGTCAGCAGCACTTTCGTAACAATGTCTGCTTGGCCATGGTTATTGAAGCCTTGGGTTTAGGTCCCCGATACTACTACGTCATGAGATCAAGACATCTTGGGTTTTTTGAGCGGATCTTCTTACTGGCGTGCTTTCTTCCTCACCAGAAGATATGCCTTTATCCCGTTTTTGGCTTGCCTCTTAGAGGTCCTTTTGTTAGATCACCTCATACCACTGAGGTAGGTGCTACAATAACCAGCCGAATTATTCCCATAGATGAGTTACCTTATACGTGTGCAGCTTGTGAGTGCTGCTTTTGTGACCATATGATGGACGGGCTTATGGAAGTATAAAAGTCCTTCTATCTTTACTGTATATGTTCCAAGAGTGAATAAAGTTGAAATCTTTGCTCTTGTCTTGAGTCTTGCTCTCTTTGAGACTTTCTTGGTGGTTAATTTTAATTAAAATTTCTATCAGTCTCATATTCGTGCATCTTGCGAAATTACCCCAGTTTGCGAGATGAGGACATCTCGCGTTTTTCAAGTGGGAGAGAATGTAAGATTCCTCCCCAGTCTCTCAAAATGTCCAGCATCTTCTCCGATAATCAATCCCCTCTTCAGAAATATGAAAGATCGTATTTCTAACTGTTTTAACCTAGAGAGAGAAAATATTTTAGAGAGAGAATATTCAGATTTTTAATATTCTTGGATAGAAAATTATCTCATCTTATTAAAATAAGTTCCCCTGAAACAAAAATTCAAAAAGAACTTTCCAATGTGCAATTGGAATTAATTGGAAATGGATATAAAGGACCTTAGCTTAAGGGTCTAGATTGTAATGTGGATTGATGAGGGATAATGTGGAAAAATGAGAGTTAATATAGAAACTGTATTTGTAAACTGTTTGTAAATGGCTATTTTATGTCAAGAATGCTGGGGAAGCATTTTGACCGTCTTGTGATTAAGGTCGTGATGGGTGGAGACCTAACTGATAAAGTTGCAACTGACGGAGAGTCAATGGTGGACGTCTCGCGTAGCAAAGTCGGCCGAGGTCTTGACCAGCCTCGGTTCGATTAAAATGGTGAGCTTCCGGTACGGTGGATGAGGGACCAAGGAAGCGGCCTATGAGTGAAGCGCTAGGTCACCTGCGAAGGATCCTAGAGGGTGCTGACCATATGGTGCTCGGGCTCTGGGTCGCCTAGGATACCCACGCGTGCGTCGAGGAAGATATTGGAATAAGGAGTAAGAGTTGTTTTCTGAAATCGGGCATGGATCTGGTTGATTGACCTTGCTGGTCTTCAATGGATGAGTCCATGGCTCTCTATATGGATCTGTTGGTTGATCTTGCTGATCTTCAACGAGAGTCCATCTTGATTTTTATAAGTGATTATATTGCCAAGTATTATGGGCTAGGAACTATTGAAAAGGCCCCTGAGTGGACAGGTGGTGAGCGTTCTAGTTGCCAATGATGCCATAGATACTCTGATGAAGGAACGATGGGAAATTAAGAATCAACCGGATAATTTGGAAGATTGTGATCAGTGGTACTATGGTTTCATTAAAGGATTGTTTTAAGTTAGCTGAGGCTAAGAAAAAGGCAATTTCATATTGGGTGTGTAAGTGGTGTGGCTAATTTTATGTTTGCATGAACTTCCGGCTAGTAGGGGGCCTTGGAACTCTTTTCCTTGGTACCCGGGACAAAACCTAACCAAATTCCAAATTGGATCCCATCACTACAGTGGTTGTGGGCGGTTGGCTAACCCATGGGATCGGATGGGGTTAGGCTGGACTGATGGATCCGTAAATCGAGACTCAATTTTTGTTTACGATAGATAAAGTAAATCCCAGATAGTAATTGTTCTATGGATAGGAATCAATGGTTGTGCCTCTTAATGGGGAAAAAAGCGTTGATCCCAATGATCCAAGTGCAAGTTTCTTCCTTGATCTGACCGAGTATCTTTATAGGTGCAATCGGTGGATCAGCTTGATCAGTAATGGTCTTGACTACGTTAGAGTAAAGAGTTATCCCTGGTGGAATCGCCCGTGCTTTCCGAGTGAGGGAAGTTTTTTCGGGTTCGGTTTTGGACAAACCGACGGATTAGTCTCTTGTCCGGATATCCGTGGGGACGAGGCCCCGAATGTGGGACCCCTGTCCCGCGCGAGAAGTGCTACTTCCGCTGCTAGTACCCCGAATTTGTTGCTCGGTGGGAACTGGGATCTCACAGCTATGGTGGATCAAATACCAGAATCAACATCATTAACCAAGTGATTAGATGATAATTAAGATGTGATTAGTGAGTAATTAACAAATAGCTTAATGTAGGCATGGATAATCAAAAACTAGCAAATTCTCATTAGGCCAATGCCTCAATTTATAGAGTTTACATCCAAGCATCTAATCCCACTGATTTCTCCTTGATTCACTCCACCTCTTTTGCTTGATTCTCTCCACCTCTCCCAGAATATCTCCACACTTCCTAAATCTTCTCATGCTACCCTTTATTCTCTCCCAGTAGATTCTTCTCACCTTTTCATAGGTTCTCTCACATTTACAGATTCTCTTTTACAGCCTCTAGCCAAGGGCTTGTTCTCGCACACACCCTATTCACTTGTATATTTCGACACCCAGGTCATCAGACTACTCATAAACTAGGATTACACATAATCCCATATAAAACAATTGACCATGATCGATCTTGCATGTTTGATTGAGATGCTTCATTACAAACTCGCTTACCATTTCATTTTCATTATGAGTAATGTTACTTAGCGAGTTGTAGCACTCCATGTGTTTGGCCTTAGCTTTTAGAGCTCTAAACCACACACCTGCTCTAACCTCCTTGTAAGGCCAAATTGATATTACCAAGGTGAAGATTTCCAATGGTTGTCTAGGATCACTGTTCCCATGAAATTTGGGCATCCATTTCACTACTTTTACCTTTTGTATCTCTTTTCCAACTTCTCTCACCACTCCACTTCCTATTTGCTTAGAATACCTCAACATATCTGCTACTACAGCCAAGGTTGCAACTAGAGGGGTTGGTAGGGTTAGCATATGTCCTTCCTCCCGACATTCCATAAAATGGTGCCGTAGGTACAAAGCCTGTTGTTGTTGGAGTAATACTTGCTCCTGGGGTTACATACATAGGTCTTCCTATTGCAATTGTCCATTATTGGTCTAAACCCTGTTGTGGTTCTTGGAACATAGAGACAGAATCCCGAAGTACGCATTCCCAAAATTCTTTACTCTGCCACCTTTTGGAGCCTCCCTTACTCATGTTGCGACTGCAGATTTGATGTTTCTATAGCTCTTCCTGTGGCTAATTTCAAATAATGATTTAGCAGTGGAGTCGATGTTTCACCCATTTTGTACATTAATCATATACCAATATCTACCGACATGTCCAATGAATCTGGTACAACCCAGTTTTTGGTTTGGAGTTGGGTTTCCACTCTTTTTCTTTTGTTTTTGGGTCTTAATATCCCATTTAGGAATTTAGGTTGCTGTTCTTGCAACTTAAGGTTGTCTTGTGTAAGTTTGCAACATCATTTGGGTCTCAAGTAATGGGTGATGTTACTCATACTTCCGAAGCATTCCTTAGTATTGCAGTTTGACTGCCACTAGGTTGCCTCAGTGAGATGCAATCTCTCTCTTCCCTCTAGCTCCACAGATGCTTTTGATGTATGCACTATGTACATCATTTCATTTGTGTTGAACTTCCTTTCCTTTATCATGTCCTCAAAAGGCAAGTCTTTCTAAACCTAGTGGGTCCTTGCAAACTAGTGGTAAATGTTGATATCATTTTCTTTGATCATTATCCAAACTTTACTACCATCAGGGCACGTTTATTTGCTCTTCCTTGTCCCCTTTTTTATAGCTCTTTAGGAAATTTTCACACAAGCCAAGGTTGATATATTTGGGAAAGTGCTTAGCATAATACCTATCTAACCGCATAACTTGCAACTTTACCACCTTGACATCTCGTTCTTCTAAGCTCAACAAGCATTCCTAGGAGTGGTATGGAAGGGCACCTTCTTGCCTTCTTTAGGTGTGTCCACATCCTTTGCACAACATATCTTGATGTTTGGTCTATGTATAGACCCAAGTGTGTCTTCCTCTAAGACATGGAGGTAGCCTTTTTCTGCTTCCTTGAAGACTCATACTCAAAATTTATCTATGCCGACCCACCATCTTTTTTTAACACATACAACTAATCAGCCTATAGAGTAGGAGTAGAGGCCATGTTTCTTTTCCTTGTATTTTTAGTCTTTGTGAGGCTTATGTGGTCAGTTTCCATGATAGAGAAATAGAGAATACTATTATTATGTGCTAGCAAAAATTCTACGTGCATCTTAGACCTTCGTGACAATTTAACTATATTCCAGTTCTCTATTCTGCCTACCATGAAAAACTAGAGTTTTTCATCAATCTGAGCATACTTGAAGTTTCCTAAAGGTATGTTTTTGGTTGCCTTTCATCATGGTTGCTTTGGCATGAACATCCATAAATATGCCTTAGGCATGGCATGATATCAGTTTTGGAGTAACTAATTGGGAATAAGGTTTATGGTTAGCTTTTTGAGAATAATTAATTGGGAATAAGGTTTCTGGTAACCTTTCTGGGAATAATTAATTGGCAATAAGGTTTCTGGTTACCTTTCATCATGGTTTCTCTAGTGTGAAAAACCCAAAAAAAAAACCTTAAGCATGGTGCGATTTTAATATTGGAATGGTTAATTGGGTAATCGATCTTTATGAAGAATTTTTTTTTTGTTTTGGACCACTTTGCAAGAGTTGGGAGACAGACATGAAAAACCAGTCAAGTTTTTCAGAGCAACGAAAAAAATTCATGGGCTGAATAGGTTAGTGTTTTTATTGATTTCCATGGAAGGCTTGTGGTTCTCTAAAGATGTATAAAGTGAATTTATCCATGAAGATGAGAAGAAAAATGAGGAGTTTTCCTTGATGCTAGGTTTTTATGGTTTTTTTAGTTATGGTAGTAGTGAGAAGAATGATGATTTAAGAGAGAAGCAAAGCTCATGAATGAAAGAAGAGATAGAAAACCACTTTTAAAAAAACAAAAACTTGCACTATTATCCTACCTAGAACATGTCTGGAGTGTTATCCTTGCCCACAACTTAGGTGCTTTAAGTGTAGTAATCCACGTGCTAGAGTTGTTGATGATGATGCATAGTTTGCTACTTGCAAAAAGCGATGAAGATGTTGATGGAGGTAAGTGAGCAACAAAGCAAAAATGCTATAGTAAACAAAAGATGGCAAGAGAAGAAGAATTAAATCTCTTGTTTTATAAATGATCATGTGATTAGGGTGACAATTTAAGGATGGTTTATTATCACGACGGCATGAAAAACTATTAGTTTTTCATGGCACAAAAAGCTAAAGATTCTTTTTTACATTGGAGAGTTTAGTTGATGTTAGAAAAGGTTAGTGAGGGTACCCCATACCTCCTCCCTTTTGGCTTTGAAGGCTTGAAAAACTCTTGGGTTTTCATAGCGTGAAAAACCAGAGGTGTCTCAATTTTATCTTCTAGGTGTGGCTTAGAGTTGATGTAGAGCTAGAGAGGCTTTTAAAATAGGTTTTGTGTGTTCATGTGGCATGAAAAAACTTTAAGGTTTTGAGTCGTGAAAACATCATTAGTTTTTTACAATTGTCTTTTTACCTTATTCTTTTTGGTTCTTTGGCTTGCTAATGACTATGTTGGTGGGTGTTTGGACCTAATCATACGTGGACTTTCCTTGAGAGCTTAATGACAAGGGTAATTGTAGGTTATCCACTAGCTCTTGCTTTGAACATTGCAATTCCTCCTCCATCCACAGTGTATTAGGATGCCTGTCGATAATGTAGCAAGTCCTTGTAAATCCATTCCTTTATCTAGAATGGGTGCTTGTGTATCTTCTACTTTTCCTTTCCCTTGCAGCACTTCCTTTGATTTTGATTTAATATTGTTGTTAGATTCTTCGACTTGGAGGACTCTTCCTCCATCGAGCATCTTAGCATTAGTTCTTCTTGTGTTTCCTGATAGCTTAGGATTTGATGAGAAGTAGTGGTCTTATGAAGCTCAAGATGACAACTTGTATCATGACTTCAATGGGGCTCCAAAGTGGCATTGTTATTGTTGAGCCATCTTGTCTGTCCACTAGATGGTGCAGCTGGTTGCACTTATCCACGTTTGGCCCATCAATACCTACTCTTCCATAGTCCCTATAGATATCACACAAACCTTTCTTCTAAAGGGATTATTTTTAACAGATATTAATTTTAAAAAATCCCTTGGCATGTCATGTCATCACCAATTTGGGAACTTCTTAAATATGCAAAATTGCCCATCATGTTATATATAATTGGAAGATCTTGAAAAGTAGATTCCCAATCTTCAATCTCCATCAAATTTTGATTTGATTTGTAAAAATTTAACCATCAGACCATTTCTTAAGAAAAAGCTTACACGGCATTTGTTACAGGACCATTTTTTAGTCCAAAATTTGCCCAATGCTTCTCTCTCTTCTAATCATTTTTTAGTGCTTAGTATATTGGATAACATCATAAATTGAGGAACAAAGCATCGCCTATGATTTGTCATGACTTTTTGAGTATTATTCCTAAGCTACCCCTAAGCTAAGGTATGATAATTAACTAATAAGACGAAGGGTAATTTCCTAAGCTAATACGTGGCACACCCAGTGGGGGTAGTCTGCCTCTCGCAGACAAAAGTTGAACCCACTAGATGACGAGGGTTATTTAGATAAGTAATCATTTCCTAAGCTAATAGCTGGCACACCCAATGGGTAGTTTACCTCGTAGACAAAAGTTGAACCCACTAGATGACGAGGATTATTTGGATATGTAATAATAAATCTAAATTCTATAATTTCATTAGAATCTTGATCATATCGAAGTTTGGATTTATCAGATGAATGCTTAAAATTGATATCTATTATATTGAGAAAAAGGGTAAACTTACCTATAAGAATCTATTTGGGAGGATAAATATTTTAAATTTTTTATTTACACTTTTAGATTGTTGGATTATGTAGAATTTGCATTCTGCACTCTGCTATCTGATTTGTTACACTGACCATATAGTTAAGTAACCATACCATGCCTTTGCTGGCCTTCATTACAAGTGCAAGAAGTAGCACCAGTAGTAGTTGGAACATGACGTGAGCTAGAAGGACCATCCAAAGGAGGTTGTTGCGCCAGAGGTGGGCTTTCATTTCTAAAATGAGTAACAATCATTTGCATTACATTCTAATTTGGCAAAATGGGAAAATCTCTATCTTGTAAGGTTTCTACAAAATCTTGAATAAAGGTTGCACATTTACCCTCTCTCGCACACATGAACATATGTTTTTAGATCCTCAACCAATTCTTCTAGAATTTTTTCTTTAACCTACATTATTCCAATGTGCTCTACATGATTGGCCTTAAGATTTTGGATATCATGTTCATACTCATCTAGCTTTGCTACTACTGTTGCATTTAGCTCTTTTGATGCTACAACTTTCTTTTTTAGTAGAGTAATTCTTTCTGCATCTTTTATCTATTTATTTTAAAACTCAACATTCTTTTTCTCTAGCTCTTAATTAGTCATTTTTAAATCCATCACTAGCTTTGGCTTGCTCCTTATAATGATACTTTCTCTTTGAGTGTGAGCTATCATTTCATCCTATTGTAAGGTAACTTGTTTGCCTTTGTCTTGATGGCTTGAACCTGCTTCCCCAACTTTTCGGATTCAGTTCTAGTGTGCTCTAGAGCTAGATTCTGTGGGGTTTTTGCTAACACATCTTCATATCCAGTTGCCTCTTCGGATTCACCTGCTATAAATAAACAAGCTTTCTAAGAACAAGGGCATCGGGTGGGCATCTAGATTCAATTACTCGAGCTATTTCACCATAAACTTTTTTAAGAAAAATCCCCCATTTTTTAAGTTTTTAGTGGGTTATGGAGAAAAAATTGCTACATACTACCAAATAAGATAGAAAATTTCAAAGATTCACCCAAGTTTTTTAAAGTTTTAGGCTCATATATAAAAACATTCGCCAACCCATCTATACTTATACTATTTTGCAAGTATCTTATTTTTTACCTTGTTTACAACTAAAAGAAGATGCAAATACAATGTAATGAGGGTGCTTGACATATAGGTGCAGACCTGTGTTGAAGAAGATTCCTTTCAATTAACATGTTTACATATATATATTAAAGATTGTAGTGACTAGTCTACATGAAACCTTTTAAAGCTGTACCAAGATACATATTTTATCTTAGATGGTTCCATATATAGGTGCAGACCTGTGTTGAATAAGATTCCATATTAAATGGTTCAATTAACATGGAGTTAACATGTTTACATATGTATATTAAAGGTTGTAGTGACTAGAATAGAAATGATTGTAGGTTTTCCTCTTTCATTAGATTCTTCTTCTTGAGCCTTTTGTGAGAGAGAACCAACCCAAACAAAGGACCTTTTTTTGCCTCCATCTAGGCATAGAGAGCTCTCCCTTCACCCCATTGGGCAAAGGAGCATTCCAGTGTGACAACAGAGTGAGAATGCGATTAATGAGCTAGTGCACCCACATAGGGAAGTTGCATTTGTGGCTCAAAGGCAAGAACCAATGACACATGCTTCGACAAGGCTAAGGTAAGCTCTTGACTTAAACATGGTAATACTTCTATGTAGTCATGAAGCATCAATTGGAATAAGCCACATTATTATCCTTTCTTTTATGCCTATTTTGTTTACTAACTAATGACAAATGGTTCAATATAATTTGATCCTTAATTCCTAAGTTCAATTTCACTTAAATCCTTTAACTATCATTAATAAGTTACCAATAATTAAATTGACAATAAAATGAATACAATAAACAATCCATTACATTCCCAGGTATTACAACCATAACGGCATGAATTTCAAATGTTACTAATGTTATTATTAGTGTGTTCCATATACGGTTCCTATGTTGCGTTATGGTTGTATGGTTATAGATATTTGGAAAAATGTACTTGCATTACTTGTAAATGTGAACGTATAAAGAAGAAACATATGCGAGCATAAATTTACAGTGCTAATAGTATTTCATGCAAGTTAAGGAAGACAATACCCAATCTAAATTCCTTCATCAATTCCTAATTCCAACATCGTTTCCCAATGCAAATAAAGATAATAAAAAACATCAACGAAAGAATATAATTTCATCTCGTTCTTTCCAAATTCCATTTCCTACTCTCAATCATCACTTTCAATCATATTTCCAAATATAATCCAACAAATCCAATCCAAAAAATCCACTTCTTCCAAACATTCCAATTCCAGATAGCCAATTTCACACATAAGGGTTTAATGTGTTGATGTATGGCATAGTTAGAGTGACATTACCACCCTCCCCCCCCAATTAAAAGCCATATGTCATAACATTAATACTTACAAGTGTGCAAGAATCCATCCCGCCTCATCCTACTCACCACTTTCCAAACTTTCAGAAAATTGTGGACTTGTAAATGATATGTGGATGAAACATGAAGTGGTTTACTAGGGCGGTTCACGTCTCCAAGTGAGTGTGGGGATAATGTTAAGGTTTCTATTAGTTTTAATCATTTTTCTTTAAAATTCATTCCATTTCAATCCCCCAAAAAAATCATTCTAATATATACCAAAATTATGCCCCATTCTATCTAATTTACATGCCTCATTACCAACCATTTAATCCCTTTGTTACCCTTAATTTTTATTACTTATTTTAAATCACCAAAATAACTATTTATCCATTCATTCCTCATTAAAGATTCATCTCCATGACATTCTCATTAATTTGAAGTCATTTTAAACCATTTTTAAATTTTTTTGTGTTGGAAACATTTTTATTACTTTTACTATTGTAACCCGTCACATCATGCCTATATTTAGTGTGTATTTCATAGGAAGATGCATTGTCAATCTTTAGAACACTTTCCCACATTTGGATTGATAATTATCTTGGATTAATGGTATAAGTTTTTCAACTTTATAGCTGTGGCCTAAACTTTTAAGTGGTGACACTAAGGTTGATATAAAGGGACATGTAACACCTGAAACCTCTTCACATAACAAGGTTATTGATCACCCAAATCACGAATCTTGTAAATTCTTGGTGATTCAGCCCATCTTGAGCAAAACACAAATGTAGTGCAATGCCCAAGTTGTTGAGAGGAGTGTTTTCAATTTAAACGCATAGGGAGTAAGCTATTTTTTTTTTGGCTACAAGTGGTGTTTTGGCTGCAAATACAAAAATTCTTGCATTATTGGTTGAGGTTTTTGGCATAAGTATTGGTTTAGGGTTGAGGCCATGGCATCTCTACTACCTATTGGGTTCTGAGAGCCAAGCAAGTTGGATGGATCCAACTACACATTGTGGAAGGTAAAGATCCGGAGTAATGGTACGTGCCAAGGTCAAGTCGAAAAAATTGGCAACGATACGCATACATTTCCTATTGGTCAGTCATGCATTTTCAACTCATACATAACATTTCAAAGGATACAATTTTGCTTGTACACATACAAAAAGGTATCAAACGATACATTGGAACCAATGCTCGCAAAAAGTTATTTTCCCAAAACTTACAAAACTTTCACCTACAAATCTGAGAAATTATAAATATTTTTTTTAAATGAAGGTTTAATTTTGAAGATATTTTTAAAATTTTGAAGGTGCAATTACACTCTACTCGGGTTTGTTTTTTTTTCACACTTTGGAATCTAGACTAAAAAGAATGTGTTAAAACTATTATTTATTATAATTGCACGTCGTACGGTTGGCACGTCACTCTTCCACTTGTACGGCTACTACAAAGAACGCACCGTACTGTTATAGCAGTACACGTACTGTTGTAGTTATAATCGTACATGTACTTGCGTACGTTAGACAAGTCTTCGGATGTTTAAGTATTGCTTACTTAAAGGATGCATTTACTACACCGTACTGTTGTACACAGTACAGAGTTTTTTTTACTGGAAAGGTTGCATTAGACTGCAGTGCTTGAAAAAAAACTACTTTCTCAAAAATTGGAAAACCTTCATATATAAAATTAAGAAATTATCAATGAAGAGTTTTTTTTATTTTTGAAGGTACTTGTACTATATTCCCTTAAATTTTGGAAGTATTGGCACCTTTAAGCTATAAATTTGCATGTATTTTTTAAAATTTGAAGGTGATATTACACTAAACCCGGTTTTTTTCAAGCACTGCATTAGAGAACTTGGAAAGGTTATCTTTGAAACAAAGTCTTTTAATACATTTACGAACATGGAAAATGGTGGATTATGGCATGCACATGTGCATCAAACCACCCTAGATTCTCATAGCTACGACTTGAGTAGGGAAAGGCCTGCAAGAGGCCTTTCCCGAGAGCAAACCCAGCGAGCGGCGGCAGCCCACGAGCTGGTTTTCTACTGGGAAAGGCCTCTTGCTGGCCTTTCCCAACTGCCAAGGACGGGGGGAGTGTCAGACAGGCAGATCAGCACAAAAGCATTTTTGGAGAATCTAGGTAAGTAACAATAATAGAAAAAGACATGTCAAAGAAGACCCCAATAATCAAAGCCACAACTAACACTAATTCTTGAATAAGAAGTAGCAAAAGAAGTACGTAATATATTGGAAGGTCCACAACCTCCACCTGCTTCTTCTTTTCATAACTTTGGAATTAAATTTATAACACATGTGGATGAAGTAATAGGTTTGGAACACATAAGATTCTCAGAAGCACAACCAGTGATTGTTTCATAAAAGGAATTAGACAAAGTTAAAGAAATTGATGCAAGACTCAGTGTAGGTATGTAGGCCACAATGCCAAGCTGCTAAAGTGCAAGTAAGTGTGCCAACACCCATGCCCATTTTGGCAAAAAGAATTCATGCCAACAAAGACCATGAATACCAATGTTTCTATGTCTATTAGTATGCCAATGCCTATGCCTATGCCACATGATGAAGATGTGGTGCAAATCTTGAATAATTTAGGCTATGTAGGCATCCCTGGATGTGAATGTGAGTGAGCTATTTGACCATGTAAATAACACCTTAACATATATAATATCAAAGAAATAAGTGCATCTCAATTCTCCCATACCGGTGCCAATGGTATTTATAGATGCTACTACCAGAACATCACATAAGCATGGAAGAGAGGAAACTAGCTTGGATAAGGAGGATGAGGCTAGCATAGAAAGATTTATATCATGCAACCTCCCTCTAAACACATCAAGTTATAGAACCCACTAAAACCCATGAGAATTGGGTAGCAAAATATAACATTCTTTTAGCATATCTCATGGATAGGAATCAAATGCTACATAAGAAATGATAGTAAGGAGGCTCATGGACTCCCTAAAAAGAAAAAGACTTGTAGCTCCAAAAGTTGGTGGTAAAAAATACCATAGCACATACACAAAGAGAGGAGGTCTAAGCCCTCAAATGCAAGATCAAAGAGTTACAAGAGGATAATTTCCAATTTTGCTTGAAGTGATGAAAAAGTTGATGCTCGAAGGGCACAAATCTAAGATATGCAAGAGCAATTACATAATAAAGGGAAAGAGCCCACAAAATCCCAAGTGAAGTTTGAACAAGGAAAAATATGATGCACAAGTAGTTTGAGTGCAAAGTAGATGTTTATGAAAAGAGATTCCTAGAGCTAGAAGCACAAATCACAAACCTCAACCAACAACGGGTAACAAAATAACAAAATTAAAAGAGAAATAGTGAATAAATGCCATGCTCAAGCCATGAGGAGGACTTCCGATATGCTAGCATGTACACTCTCACCAATCTAAATGCTAGGGCTCCTTATTTGTGACCTTGTTCGGTGCATGATTGTTGAAGTACAATGAGAAGAGAGGAACAAGACTAAATTAGGCTCATGCTAGAAGAGGTAATGCAGAGACACTATAAGAGAGTACATAAACACAAGCATGGATCCCTTCACATATATATGTAGGCAAGATTTCTAAATTAGTACATCACCATTAAGACCCAAGGAGACTAGAATTCCAAGGAGACTAGAATTCCACACATCAAGTGGAATAAACTCTCTACTCATTCTCACATCCAATACATAATATTACATAAAAACCTTTGGAATCCTTCATGTGAAAGCAAATATTTAGAGCCGAATCATCATAAAGCCATTGAAGATGAACGGCCAAGCTGCTAGCTTCTTGTACAAGCTTCCCAAGTTGCCATTAAGACCTTGTGAGAAGGTATTCACATAATCTTGGCTTCTTATGCAAACCCCTTCTTGGTAAGCATTATTGGCATACTAAATGCCGAGTTCCACATGGATAATCACCATACATATATATTACACATTATAATAAAGAAGCCTCAACAAAAAGAAAATTTTGGTATCACATCTCCCCTAGACTAAAATGGAACTTTGTCCTTAGAGTTTTGTTGTATCCCATCAAGATCCATGTGCATGAAATAAAGCCAACGTATGTTAATTCACCCACTGTGACTATGTCCAATCAAGATCCTCCAATTCATAGGTGACATTATCATAGTGTGCCTCCTCCACATGGTATGGGCCAGACCACCATATGGTAAAAACTTCTTACCAACCAGATTTTCATGACGGGCATCAAACTCCTTCATAATGTTACCTTTCTCAAACAACTTTATCTTTAGTTTTGCAACAAATGCCTTGTTCAAATTGATTTGTGCCTTTAAAACATTATTCTCACAACTACATGATGGCATTCATCAAGATAAGGCAAATCCAAAAGACAATGCTTAAGAGATTCCTCCTCACCTAAATTCTCTATGGTTGAGGTCCTCCAAAGTTGTAATATCATACTTAATAGGAAGCATCCCCTTAGCACTATGAACTAGCCTAAAAGGAGTAAAATTAGTAGAAGAACTATGAGCAAATCTATAAGACCACAATGCAGTATGAACCTTCTTATCCCATGAGATTTTATCTTCCAAGACCTCAGCTAACTTAGTAATCATTCTACACAAAGTGTGATTTGTCTTCTAGATCCAGTTGTGATAGGCTTATAAGATGTGGTGGCACGATGCTTAATAGAAAACCTATCCTATCAAAGCTACCACTACATCACCAAGAAAGTTCTTACCTTGATCACACACTATCTTCTTTGGGCATCCAAAGGGAGTAATGATCCTTTTGTACATGAAGTGTGTAATCTCCTTCCCTATTACATTGATAGGTCTTGCCTCGGCCCATTTGGTAAGATACTCAATGTCTACTACCACGATAAACTGATTCATCCTAGGTGTTACAAAGAGAGTGGCCCACCAGCAATGTCTATCCCCCATTTTTCAAAAGTACTAAGAGGATGGACAGGATGAAGTGGTCCCTCTCTAGTTGACCTATTTACAAAGGTCTCATAAATATCACAAGTACAACAAAAGGCAAAGCCGTCCTCAATGGCTACCATGATAAATTGATTCATCCTAGGTGTTATAAAGAGTGGCCCAACAATGTTTATCCCCCATTTTTTAAAAGCACTAAGAGGAGGGATAGGATGAAGTGGTCTCTCGACACTTAACCAATTTACAAAGGTCTCATAACTTTCACAAGTACAATAAAAGGAAAAAGCATCCTTAAAAAGAGAAAGCCAGTAATACCCTATAGTAAGGATTTTATGAGTGGTAGTTTTACTGGCATGATGACCTCCATATAATACTTCATGAGACTCCTCAAGAAGCTTTTTCCCATTTGTATGAGAAACCATCTTATGGAAAATCTGATCACCACCTTGGAAATAGAGATTATTTCCAATTACTGTACATAAGGTCAGATTCCATGTGCAATACTTTGCTTCTTCTTCTTATTTGCACCACTGAGATATTTTCCCTTTGTAACACAATCCCAAATTTCTTAAAAACGCTCTAGAATAACATCTATAGCCATAAGGTTAGCATAAGAAAAATCATCATCCTCTTATTTGCTCAGGGTAAAGCATCCACATCGATATGCTTAGATCCTGGCCTATCCAAAAGCTCAAACTCATAATCTTGAAAAAGAATAATCCACCTTTCAATGCAACTAGTTGGATTAGGGCTATTTAAAAAAACTTAAAGCTCTATGATTAGTGATAACAATGAACTTGTTCCCCCCAAAAAGGTAACAGTGAATTTTTTTCACAGCAAAGATAATAGCAAGAGCTTCTCTAAATTAGTGATAAAGTTGTTTCTTTCATTATTACTGACTTGCAAAATGAATAGGATGGTCATGCCCTTATTCATTCTTTTGGATCAAAGTACTCCCAACAGCCTGCAAAGAAGCATCTATGTACACCAAAAACTCTCTCCCAATTAGGTGAATTTAAAATAGGTGGAGTGTGGTGAGTGCCACCTTTAGCTTCTCAAATGCATTATACGCATTTTCATTAGGATCAAGAACTAGCTTAAGCACTAAAAAATGTCAGTAAATCCTTGAATAAACCTTCTATAATAACCCACATGCCCTAGAAAGGACATTAACTTTGTCTTTGTAATAGGAAAAGGCAAGTCAAGGATCTTGGAAACTTTATTAGGATCCATAGCAATCCCTTCATTTGAGACCACATGACCAAGAAGAACACCTTGAGTGCATTCAAATTTGCATTTTGCTGGATTCAATGAAGCATTTGATATGTCAAGTCTTTTAAACACTTTTTCAACTTATGCAAGGTGATCAGTCGTCTTCCCATACACAAAAAAATCAAGGAATATCCTCACAAAATGAACAATAAAAGGCTCAAAAACCTTGTTCATGAACCTTTTAAATATGGCAAGAGAATTACATAAACCAAAAGGTATCACACAATACTAAGGCAGAAGTACACCATGGTGTAGTGAAGGTTGTTTTTAGCTAATCCTACTTGAATAGGATAATGATCCTTCTTAGTCACAACATTCAACTTTTTGAAATCCACACATACCCTCAACTTTTCATTTACAATTGGAGAAACCCCAATTAGGCTCTTCCACACAAAAAAGAAACCCAAATTGAAGAAGATTATTGATTTCTTACTTTACCCCGTAAGTGAGAAGTTAGGGTTTAGGGGGTAGGGTTGTTACCGTTTTGCTCCATCCACTAGATCCCCTTGGTGTTCCACCATTGTGACTTGTTTGAGATACTTGTAGTGAGCTATAAAAAAGATGAGCATAGTGCTAAAAAAGAGAGAGAAAGTTTTCTCTTTCATAATCAGTGATCATGTCTCCTAGTTGAATGGGTCAAAGTCGTTCCTCAATCTATGCAACACAATGCCTCTATCATTTAGAGGCCCCACCTTTAGTGGAGTCACCTCAAGTGCATGCAAGTTCACCTCCGTGTCTTCATCCATCTTTGTGTCCAAGTGGAAAGTCACTTCCACTTATGTATTCTGAAGAGTATCCATACTTATCATCTTCTTCACTCTCTACTCACTTTGTGAAACAACAACGCTAGTGAGTATGGGGATTCTTATGAATGGCCATGTACCCTTTACTCCAATATTCCCTTGCATAGAACCTTTTTAACCAAGGCCTTTGAAGAAGCATAGGATAAGAAGTTTAAGTCCTCTTCATAATTCGGAAACCTAAAGAGGTTAATGCACCTATGACAGAAACCACGACATGAGTCACAACACCTAAAGAGGTTAATGCACCCATGATAGAAACCACGACATTAGTCACAACACCTTCAAGCTTTGCACTTGCCTTGTTTGTCATCCCTAAGGTAACACTAGACTTGTGACTATTTTAAAGACCTAAAGTTCCCATTAAACCTTCGGAAATGACATTGAGTAACAGAACCACCATCAACAAGAACATTCTTTACATACAAACCATTACATGCCACATCAACTTGAGGAGAAAAAATGTCTACTTTTGCCTCCACTAGCTTAGCTAACAAGTCCCTCTTTCTCCTTCTAGCATTGATGCCACTTCTCAACTCCCTTCTCAAAGAAAGAGCTAATAAAATAAGTTATCCATAAGTAATGTTTGCTTTTTATAATCCCATATCTTCCACAATGGAATAAGGCCCTTAACCCTTGGAGAGGCCAAAGTTAGCAACTCCCAAGTGCCTTCTTCTTTGTTGAGCTTTGCTGCTTTCACCTTTATCCTTCATTTTCTACTTTCGAAGAGGATTTTCCTCTTTTACATCCTTATCCTTCATTTTCTACTTTCGAAGAGGATTTTCCTCTTCTACATCCTTATCCTTCTTGAGTCCCTTCTCTTGAGCACACACGTCAACAATACCTTTACCCTTATCTTAAATAACACATTCTTTCTTAGTGGCATCTATTAATTTCATAGGAGAAGAAGCTCTCCTAGAACAATCTCTTTGATGGTGCCCTTTCTCTTAGCACCCATAACATGTAATACATGAAAGATTGGGAGGGACACAATTTCTTACCATGTTTCTTGCATCTTCTTGCCCTAGGGGAGGCCTTCTTTCGTGAACTTATAAAAGGTCAAGCCACAGGTTGATTCATCCTTGCGCCTGTGAGTTGAGACACCACCGCATCAAGTGCATTGGAAGTAGCCATACTTTGTTATTCTTGATTAAAGATGACCATTTTAGGAGCATTAAAAGAAAGTGTAACCATTGGTGTAGGAAAAAGTGGGAATACCTAAGGCTTTGGTTGATCTATATTCTTCTCCTCAAGACTTGATTCCTTACATAGGGCTATCTTCAAGGCCCTAGCTAAGTCTTTGGCACCTTCATACTTTACCATTTGTCGTATCCTAGGCTTCAACCCATCCTAAGCCTCTAGATTCTCCCCATGACTTTCATGAAAGTCAGGCATTTTTCCCATTATTACGTAGATGGTGTAGAATAATAAGAAAAAATAAAAAGAGAAGTAAAAATATTCCCAAAATTAATTATGTCCTTCTATATATATGGCAAGTACACTCGGGGGGTGCACTACTAAGAAAACCTATGTATCACATGCATTCAAGGGGTATTTAAAAAACCCCTTACCTGTAAGTTTTTAATGAAAAATGACCCCTTTTTCTATATAGATTTACAGGTTTTTTTTCCAAAATCGATAAAAAACCCTCTTTTGTAAATGTAGTTAAGCAAATTTACCCTAAAATTTTAAATTAAAAAACCCCTTCATTTTAACTCACGCGGTATACTTACATGTTTTTAGGTGAACCCCCCGAGCAAGTACATAACACACCCAATACTTGCAAATATATTTGGCATACCAGGCATACTATATATTGTATCCATGAGTCACCTAATTGATCATACTAAGAAAGAAAATAGATAGGGTATTGTGGATATTTATGATGTACATGCTATTAAAGTGCAGAATAATGGATGTAATGTCATGTTATTGGATTTTCAAAGGGAAACATGTGATAGTAAAATAAATGGAAATATCATGGATTCCTTGATGGTTGTTGTCTTCATTGATGTGGTTGATAAAAAGGAAGAAGGTGGTCACTTAATATGTGGTTTTAGCTACCTACTAGAGGAGAATATTGAGGTTGTTAAAGAATAATGTCAAGAAGATGCTAAAGTAGCAAGTAGCTACTTTAGGATGTTGTGTTGCATGGAGATTAGAAGATGTTGAAGCAGCAAGTAGCTACTTGGGATGTTGTTGTAGCAAGTAGCTACTTGGGATGTTGTGTTGCATGGAGATCATGGTCATATGATTCCAATGTAAGAAGTTTTGATGACATGTGGTGATGAAGGCTTGCCTAAACCATCTCTTGTGGAAATGTTTCAAAGGAGGTATGCTTGGAAGAAGAATTGTCAATAGGTACTAACATTGATGAAAATGTTTCTTCTTATGATCTCCTCAAAATCAATGGTAATGTTGCAAACAAACTAATGGTGCCCTTAGTCATGTTGCAAGTGATAAGTTTCAAAGATGATGCTGGCTTTATGAATGATACGATTAGTGTTTTTGATTCTTGCCTTTTAACAAGTGGATTCACATATAAAAAGGCATTCATGGAGGATAATGATGGTATTGATGATTTTGCTTGACAATACTAGATGTATGTTTTCATGATTTTATGATAAGCACTCACCATGAAAATTGTGATGAAATATCAGATGATGCATTCTCTTATGATGATGAAGACATGTCTAGAAATGATGATGAATTTCTTGGGATGGTGTACATAAGATGAAGATCACGATGGGAATGTTATTATAGATGTGTTTGCAGGTGTGATAACCTTTCAAGATTGGTTTAATGAGTGGAGGCTTACAGAGCTGAATGGCTGCATGTTCTACCAATGTGTGAAATCAGCTTAAAAAGAGAACTTATGATGTATCCATGTGTTTTGGATATTGTTACTTCAATAGTATACTTCAAAGGATACTAATGGCTTATATTGTAAAAGGATTCAATGCATGGTAAAAATGATACCCATATCTTGCACAGTCAAACTCTAAGGACATAGTTTCATTTTGGTCTGGGGGACATATAATACCAAAATTTCCTTTCATTAAGGCTTATTTATTGAAATTTATGATATATATGTGTGGTGATTATCCATGTGAGACCTAACATTTGGTATGCCAGTAATGCTCCTTGGACCAAAAGTTAAAGCTTATGTGCATACTTTCCCATGAGGTTTTAATGGCAACTTAGCAAACTTGTGTGAGAATTTGGTGGCTTAGCAACTCGTCTTCAATGGCTTTTGGCTTCAAATATCTTGTTTTACATGAAGGACTCCAAGTATTTCTATGCAATAGAATGTATTTGGTGTCAAAAGTGTTCATGTATATATATACATTGGTATGGGTTATAGTACTACATGTATATAGAGTTGGTAATGAGTCATAAAATAAGAGTGGGCCTTATGTCTACATGGCATGGTTGAGGGAATAGATGTGTGCCCAGAGGTGAGAGGGAAAAATGAGTGGAAGAGCAGGAACGAGAAAGCATTAGGACTTATCGCACTCAGTTTAAATGATGAAGTCATTCATCATATCACAAGGATACAATGGGCAAAAGATGCATGGGATGAACTCAATGAATTATCTAGCACTCAAGCAAAAAATTCAAAGATAAATCTGTTAATGCAATTCTACAAACTGGATATGAAGGAAAGTGAACCTTTAATCACACACTTGAATAAATATAAAAGCATTAAGCAACAACTATTAGCCATTGGCAAAAAGGTAGAAGATGATGAGGCACTAGCAGTGCTTCTGAAGAGTGTGGACAAAGGTGAATATGAAAACATTATAGCAACATTAAAGAATGTACCTAAATTGAAGCTGCATGAGATAGAAAGAGCTCTATTAGAACAATAGACCAAAGTCAAAGCGAGAGATCCTTGTCCCCACCGTGCAACGAATTCTGGGGTGCTAGCAACGGAAGTATCACTTCTTGTGCGGGGCAGGGTCCCTCACTCGGGGCCTCGCCCACGTATATCGGAACAAGAGACTAATCCCTCGGTTCTTCCAAAACCGAATCCGAAAAAACTTCCCTCGCTCTCGAAAAACACGGGCGATTCTACCAAGGATATTTTTACTCTAACATAGTCAAGAGCCTTAACTAACTGAACTGATATGACTGAACTTGTAAGTCCCATAGTCAGATCAAGGAAAAGATTGCACCTGGATCATAGAGACCAACGCTTTTTTCCTCATTGAGAGGCACAACCGTTGATTCTTTTCCATAGAACAATTTTTATCCGGGATTTACTTCATCTATCATACCATAACAGAATTGAGTCTCATATTAGGGATCCATTAGTCCAGCCTATAACCCCATCCAGTCCCGTGGGTTAGCCAACCGCCCATAACAGAATTGAGTCTCATATTAGGTCACATCAATCCAACCTATAACCCCATCCAATCCCATGGGTTAGCCAACCGCCCATAACAGAATTGAGTCTCATATTAGGGATCCATCAGTCTAGCCTATAACCCCATCCAGTCCCGTGGGTTAGCCAACTGCCCAACCACTGTAGTGATGGGATCCATTTAAGAATTTGGTTAGGTTTTGTCTTGGGCACCAGGGAAAAGAGTTCCCATGCCCCCTAGCCAGATATTCATGCAAACTTAAAACTAGTCACACCACTTACACACCTAATATGAAATTGCCTTTGTCACAGATTCAGCTATCTTTAAAACAATCTTTTAATAAAACTATAGTATCACTGATCATAATCCTCCAAAATATCCGATTGAATCCTAATTTCCAAATTGCCTTTCTCATAGATTCAGCGGTCTTTAAACAATCTTTTAATGAAACTATAGTATCACTGATCATAATCCTCCAAAATATCCGATTGAATCCTAATTTTCAAATTTTCCTTCATCGGTGTACCTATGGCATCATTGGCAACCAGAACACTCACCACCTGTCCACTCAGGGGCCTTTTCAATAGTTCCTAGCTCATAGTACCCGGAAATATATTCACTTATAAAAATCAAAATGGAATCTCCGTTGAAGATATAGCAAGATCAACCAACAGATCCATATAAAAGAGCCATGGACTCATCCGTTGAGGACCAGCAAGGTCAATCAACCAGATCCATACTCAAATTCAGAAAACAACTCTTACTCCTTGTTCCAATATCTTCCACGACGTACGTGTGGGTATCTTCGGAGACCCAGAGCCCGAGCACCGTATGGTCAGCACCCTCTAGGATCCTTCGTAGGTCACCTAGCGCTTAACTCATAGGCTACTTCCTTGGTCCCTCATCCACCGTACCAGAAGCTCACCATTTAAATCAAACCGAGGCTGGTCAAGACCTCGGCCGACCTTGCTACACGAGACGTCCTCCGTTGACTCTCCGTCAGCTGTTGCAACTTTATCAGTTAGGTCTCCACGACCTCATTCACAAGACGGTCAAAATGTTTCCCCAGCATTTTTGACATAAAATAATCATTTAAAAATAGGTCATAAATATAGCTTCTATAATGAACTCTCGTCTTTCCACATCAAAATGTTTCCCCAGCATTTTTGACATAAAACAATCATTTAAAAACAGGTCATAAATATAGCTTCTATAATGAACTCTCGTCTTTCCACATCAATCCTCATTTATTTCATATGTATTCTCATTCTCATCTCATCACATCTTTCCTCATTTATCTGCATCAGATCTCATCCACTCGCATCTACCCATATCCACATCTCATCACATCACATATCACATCTATTCACGTCCATCACATTCATTTACATTACATTCATTCATATCCATAACATTCATTCATTCATATCCACCACATTCATTCTCATAACCATCCCATCACATACATTCTATCCACATTCTCATAACCATCCCATCACATACATTCTATCCACATTATATCACATCACTTCTATCCACATCATATCTCATTCATACACATCTCATCTCATTCATCCACATCCATCCAATCGTTCACATGTGTACGACTACTCACATCTATCCATACATTCATATCTATCACTTCACATCCACATATATTCATGTCACATCACATTACATTCTTTCACATACACATCCACATCCATTCTTTCACATACATCCACATCCATTCTTTCACATACTCATTCATATCCATTCTTCACATACACATTAACATCCATTTTCACATACACATCCACATCCATTCTTTCACATACATCCACATCCATTTTCACATACACATTCACATCCATTCTTCACATACACATCCATATCCATTCTTCACATACACATTCACATCCATTTTCACATACACATTCACATTCATTCTTCACATACACTTCCATATATCCATTCTTCACATACACATTCACATCCATTTTCACATACACATCCACATCCATTCTTCACATACACATCCATATCCATTCTTCACATACACATTCACATCCATTTTCACATACATATTCACATCCATTCACATCCCATATCATTCATTTACATCCCGATTTCCATGACATCACATCTCATTCATTCACATCCTGTTTCACATCTCATCCATTCATTCATTCACATCTATCCTGATTCACATGTCATCACATCTCATTCATTCACATCTCATTTCTATGCAAGTTTTCAATTTGATTTTCTTTTGAATACAAGGAGTATTTCTTGAATTAGTATCCCTAAAACTTCTTGATTGGAATTCTGAATTTCTTGATCCACAGATCAATTCGAAGGGTCTCAAACTTAGTTCAGATTTGACGGGAGTTTTGAGTGTTTTTCTAAACTCGTCACACCTTCTTTCCTCAAAACTGACGAAAGAGTTTGGTCTTGGTCATAGTCTGATTCAAGGTTCGAGTTGGATAAGATTTTCCTAATCTATCTTTCTCGAAAAGGTTTAATAATTTAGTTACTATTTTACTGAATTTCTTTCTTTGAATATTCACTTAACTGATTTCTAAATTAGTTACAAATTTGAATGGGGAATAGATTAATCATTTATCTGAATATTTCAATCTCGATAGATTTCCTGAATTCTCATTTTATAATCCATGTGAATATAAAATGATAGAAATATCTCTCTTAGAGTATTTAATTATTCATTTATCAAATACTCATAGAATTTAAACATAGAATTTAAGATAATTCTAATTTTGATATAAAAATTCTTTATGCATCTATCTATGCATAAAAATCAACTTCAGTGGGAATAACACTTTTATTTAAAAAATCCTTTTATGCATAAAATCAAATTTAATAAGAATAACACTTCTGTAATAAAAAAAATTTCGTTTATGCATCTTTCTATGCATAAAAATCAAATTTAATAAGAATAACACTTTTGTAATAAATTTCCTTTATGCATCTTTCTATGCATAGAAATCAAATTTAATAAGAATAACACTCTTGTAATAAAAAAAATTCCTTTATGCATCTTTCTATGCATAAAAATCAAATTTAATAAGAATAACACTCTTGTAATAAAAAAAATTTCCTTTATGCATCTTTCTATGCATAAAAATTAAATTTAATAAGAATAACACTCTTGTAATAAAAAAAATTTCCTTTATGCATCTTTCTATGCATAGAAATCAAATTTAATAAGAATAACACTTTTGTAATAAAAAAATTCCTTTATGCATCTTTCTATGCATAGAAATCAAATTTAATAAGAATAACACTTTTGTAATAAAAAAATTCCTTTATGCATCTCTTATGCATAGAAATTAAATTTATTAAGAATAACACTTTTGTAATTAAAAAATTTTCCTTGATGCATCTTTCTATGCATAGAAATCAAATTTAATAAGAATAACACTTTTATAATAAAAAAATTCCTTTATGCATCTTTCTATGCATAGAAATCAAATTTAATAAGAATAACACTTTTATAATAAAAAATTTCCTTTATGTATCTTTCTATGCATAGAAATTGAATTTAATAAGAATAACACTTTTGTAATAAAAAAATTCCTTTATGCATATTTCTATGCATAAAAATAAAATTTAATAAGAATAACACTTTTGTAATAAAAAAATTTCTTTATGCATCTTTCTATGCATAAAAATTAAATTTAATAATTAATATCAGTGATATCTATGCATATTCATAGATGAATATGTACATGGAGTAATTAGAATATTTCTTTTAGATGCAAAAATGGTGGAAATTACTCTTTTGGAATAACATAAAAATAAACTTTCTTTTTCACAAAATTTTGGAAAATTTTACCATGACCTCCTTTGTATGGCTGACCATTTCTCATTTTTATCATTCTTTATTTAACTTAAATTAACCCAAATTAGATTTATAGAACTCTAATCTACACTATTTTCTAAATTCAAGAGAGTAAACATAAGAAGAGTTTAATTAATCCCTTAGTTAATCTTTTTAGGATTGAGAAAGGTTGGAATGTAAAGAGGAGAAGGGGGTGGCCTTTTTATCAAAGGCATAGCATTTGAATTAATTCAACATCTGCAAAACATAAAAATTAAGAAAACCATAGATTTTTCATTAAACAAGTAAGAAAATTAGCTTACATGGAGCTTGTAAGCTCTCCTTTGGCTTGAGGGATTGAGGGTTCTACTCTTGTTTGAAGCAAGAATGGCCACCAATTCACTTTGGAGAGGATTAGGCCAAAAACAATTGAATTATTAAAAAATTCAATGTAGATGGCTCAGGGCAGGAGTAGAGTAATAGTGCATAAACACTATTAAGCTTTTACAAAGGGGGAGGCTTTTATTTATAGGAAAAAGTGAGCCTCTAACCAAGCAAACTGATTCTAGATTTTTCAGATTAGTTTGGTCAATTTTTGACCATTTTTGGGTCAGTTCAGCTTACTTTTTGGATCTAATTTTGAAACAGGAGAGAGGAGAGATGAAAATATCTCATTTTATTGATTAAGAATTGGGAGTAATGATGAGAAAAAGGCGCCTACTTCATGAGGGGAGATCCCCACACTGAGGTGTCAAAATTCAGTTTTTTAATTGTTTTCTTTGGTCCTTATTCCACTCTTCATCTTATGTGAGCATTTACTCATTTTTGGGAGGTTTTTCTTTTATTCTTCAATTTATCTCCTTCCTACATTTGGATTAATCTTATTGGTCCATAGGAACCTTAATTGGACCATAATCCAAAAATTTTTAAAAATCTGGACCCTTATACCTATTTTCAATTAATTCCAATTGCACATTGGAAAGTTCTTTTTGAATTTCTGTTTCAGGGGAAACCATTTTAGACAATAGGAGGATTTTTATATCCAAAAATATCTCAATTTTGAATTACCTCCCTCTAGACATTTTCTCTCTCCAGGCCAAAACATGATAAAACAGGATCTTTCTTTTATTTTCAAAGAGGAGAATAATTATAAGATCAGAAGGGGAGGTTCTTATACCTAACTTCATGGAGGCTCCTAAGGAAGTGGAGTCAGATCATCTTTTCTGAGAGAGAGAGAGAGAGAGAGAGAGAGAGAGAGAGAGAGAGAGAGAGAGAGAGAAACCCCACAACCCAATGCAACCTGCCCCAATAGAGTAAAACCACCTCTGAGCCACCGCCGATGATGTAGGCCATGTGGTAGATATATGTGTGAGCACTTTAGTCAAGGTCATGGGCACTTGTAGTATCCTTGGACACATAGAGAGAGAGTGTGTGTGTCAAGGACTATGAGTTTAGGGACTTGAGACATTGGTCGTGAACTATCAAGTAAGAGGGAAACTTGGTATAGGGTCCAAGTGTGCTAAGAGTATTCACTTGTTGAGGGGAGGTGTTGAAATATACAAGTGAATAGGGTGTGTGCGGGAACAAGCCCTTTTAGCAAGAGGCTGTAAAAGAGAATCTGTAAATGTGAGAGAAGCTATGAAAAGGTGAGAAGTATCTATTAGGAGAGAATAAAGGGTAGCATGAGGAGATTTAGGAGGTGTGGAGATATTCTGGGAAGAGGTGGAGAGAATCAAGCAAAAGAGGTGGAGTGAATCAAGGAGAAATCAGTGGGATTAGATGCTTGGATGTAAACCCTATAAATTGAGGCATTGGCCTAATGAGAATTTGTTGGTTTTTTATTATCCATGCCTACATTAAGCTATCAGTTAATTGCTCATTAATCATGTCTTAATTATCATCTAATCTCTTTTCTAATGATGTTGATTCTAGCATTTGATCCACCATAGCTCATCACATTGCTGCAAATTTAACAGAAAACACATGCCAAAACTAGCCAAGAAGGATAAGTGATGATAAATTTGTGCTCAGGGGGGAGAGTTTTTTTTTTAGGGAGCTTTCTGGAGGGAGATTTGGAGAGATCTTTTACTAGCAACTCTTCTCTCTTAAAAACATGGACATTCTCTCTCCAGCCCCTCCACCACTACCTCCAACACCCAGCCCACTACTAACTCTTACAACCTCCACCACCACCATCTAGAAGGCCCAACCTTCCACTTTGAACGACAAGCCATTCAAGCTACATTTGAGTATATAGTCAGTGATAGAGTAATGGCAGCAACCTACTATCTCAATTGTAGGGATTATTATTTTGGTTAGCCTTACCAACCCTTGTACATGTGGTGACATCAGTGGAATGAAGATGAAAATAAATTTATCATGGAGATAAACATAGAATATCTTCTATATTGTGCTATGAAGCTAAGTCTAGCCATGATTATGGAAAGCCTAAATTTGTAAAGAAATATAGAATTCTTGGTAGGGATCCTCTTTACCGTTGATGAATACCTAGCCACACTTTAACCATCTTAGCCTATATCTTCCCCATACAAAATTTATAATTATGGGGCAATACCGATATTTTTAACTTTTTGGATCAAGGGGTATAAATTTCACCCATGTGATGTAACAAACTTTGAATAATTAAAAGAAGTTATTTCTTATCTTATAGAAATTTTGTTACTTAATCATTGTAAAGCTTTTGATAAAGCTTTTGATAAAAACATCATGAGACGTGGACGTAAAGCCTAGGATGTAATACTTAAAGTGAAACCATTAGATAATGATGTTAAAGAAGCACTCCATAGATCTCAACCAATTCCATTATGAGGAGAAGGAAATAACCTTATAGAGAAGCAGCTTTAAGTTTGATTGATTCTATGGATTGAGTACTATATTATAGCATGATACCAATTATCTTAGTAAGATGATGGAGTTTCTCAACTTAAGACAACTGGAGTGGCCTGAAGTAGTTGGATAAATCATATTGAATCCAATCATCTAAATCAAGATTAGCACACATGGGAAGATACGAAAGCATACCTTCAACATAGATTTTATCCCCTGAGATTCTAGGAGAAAAAGATGAATGAATTCTTGGAATTGTCTCAGGCTCAAAGAAGCACTTTTAAATTAGACTAATTCTATGGATGAGTACTTTGATATAGCAAGGTATGACAATCGTTGTAAGATGTGGCTTAAGATAACTAGAGTGACCCAAAGTAGTGTAAAAAATTATATTGAATCCAACCATCTAAACAAGATCAACTTAAGTGGGAAGATACAAAGGTGAACATCCAACAAAGATTTTATCCCCTAGGATTCCGAGCAGAAAATATGTATGAATCCTTGGAATTTCTCACATAGGGAAATATATTGAGACGTACCATCACTTATACAAACCTTGTCTATTATTCCCCCATAATGGATGGTGAAATTCTTCTTCATCGATTCATTCAACCTTTGAATGAATCAAGGCTGGTGAAGAATGCAAAGCTCTTATCTATAGCAAAAGTAGTAAAGATGGTTGAGACTTTAGCTAGGCCTTTTCAAAGAAAACAACTTAGTTGAAATCCTTAGAACTTCTACCCGATGCCTTTCCAACCGATGCCTTTCCAAGGGATACAACTTAGTAAAAATCCTTACCACCCCCTCCCCCAAAAGGAACTTTAGCCTCAACAAAAATTCTAGTGTATCCAAGTCAAAGCAAAGTTAAGGATAGGATAGGAGTCAAGGCTCTAAGGCCTCAAAATTAGGGACAAGATAGGAGTCAAGGCTTTGCGGCTAAAGGACCTAGGGTACAATATTATTATTCTAATTTTTAGTCAAAATTGCAGTATTAACTCAAGAAAGAGAATAAATGCTTCAGGAAACATGATAAGTGATTATCCAAACTCTCTTATTGTTGTTACCTTCCTAACTCCTCAAAGTGTGCCAAGACCACCCTGATCTCATAGACTTACAGCTTCAATGTAGAATAACAAAGGATCCACACTCCTAAAAACTAGAGAAATTAGAGGAGACAAATTTCAACCCAAATAATTGTATCTAATACCATTACGTTTGCTGATCGACATAAATAAGACAGAGGCATGCTATTGTTGAGCATTAAGGTTAGTAATTTTTTGTAATTTAAACGCAACCAATTATCAAGGTAAAATTTTAAACTTTTGGTTGATTCAAGAAACACTCATTCACTTATTTCACCTAAATATTTGTGCAAGTTAGTAATCAAGCAAGGTAAACCAATACAAACTAGAATTAGCTAGTGGAAAGATTCTGTTCATATGCCATAAGATGAACATGCTTCAATTCTCTTTAGATGAAAATATGGCCGAATATAAGTTTATAATTTTTCCCTTAGTCATGTATGATGAAATTCTTGGGATGGATTGGCTTACTCAGAACTAGGCTAACATCTATTGCCACAAACAGACTATTTTTCTCTTTGATCTTCATGGGAACAAGGTGCAAGGAATTGGAGTAACTAGAGCTCCTACCTTAGAAATTGTAAAGGCATCTAAGCTATTGAGGGACTCAACAAGAAATTTGTGTTATTAAGGTAAATCCTATAGGCAAATATTTTTGATGGCGCAAGCAACCCAAATGTTTAAGTGAGTATATATTTCTTGAGGATGATTCCAGAGGTATAGGCCCCAGAACCTGTTCTTTCTGTGGCCTCGTAACCCTTACTTTCCAAGCTCTATCCCACAAAAGTACATTTAACAAACTTATCATCAAGCTTGCTGCAAAGTTTCTCAGGTGCAAGTGCATAAGCAAGACAACCAAAAATGCATAAGTGAGCTACAGAGGGCTTTTTGCCATTCCAAGCTTCAAAAGGCATAATTGTATGGAAAGACTTTGTAGGACACCTGTTCAAAACATATGTTTCACACATGACTTCTTCTAACAAGAAAACTTGAGTAACTCTTGACTTTTGACCATATAACATGCCATCTTCATGAGAGACCTATTTTTGCATTCAGCTACACCATTTTGCTAAGGTTTATAGGGAACAATACATTAGTGTTTTATCCCATGATCAACCATGCATGCATGAAACTCCTTAGACATATACTCCCCCCCTCAATCAATAAGCATGGTACCAATCTTACATGCAGAAGCATTTTGAACCATAGCAGCAAAGTGCTTAAAGTACATAAAAACCTCTGATTTCTATTTGAATGGATATACCCAGGTATGTCTAATTAATCATCAACTAATGTGAGAAAATAGAGGTAGCCCCCAATAGATGGTGTCCTCATAGGACCATATACATCGCTGTGTATAAACTACGATTTTTGGACAACTCTAACTAAACCATCTTTGGGAAATGATATCCGTTGCATTTTTCCAAGGATACAGCCCTCACAAGCATGTTTGATAGGGGCTTCAAGATGTGGCAGCTCAGATAGCATGTCATGTTTATGCAAATGTAGCAAACTGTGAAAGTTCAAGTGACCAAAGTGTGCATGCCATAGCTTAGCATCACCCATTGCCTTTGTGGCAGAAATTGTACATATAGCATGCATTTGTCTTTCATATTCATCTAGCTTGTAAAGGCCATGAGGCAAAGTAACAGAAGCAACACTTGTCTTGCCATCACTATGATCATGAACAATACATTTGTCATCCTTAAACCGAACCACTAAGCTAGCCTTAGTAATGGTAGAGACAGATAACAAGTCCTTCTTGATCCCTAGTACATATAATACATGTGAAAGCATGATTTTTCTACCATTTGCAACAGTGAGAACAATTTTACCAACTCCTTTTACAAGATATGAGTTGTTTGCACATGTTACAGTGTTTCCTTGTGGAGTAGGTTTAAGTGATGAGAACAAACTACGATGAGAAGTAATGTGCTTACTAGCACCACTATCAAAATACCAGACATGTACATCTGTATAATAGCCATGTATACATCCTTATGCGAAGGGTCATATAACTGCATTCGACAGTGGTGCTTACTAGCACCACTGTCAAAATACCAGACATGTACATTTGTATAATAAGTCAGCACCACTGTCAAAATACCAGACATGTACATTTGTATAATAGCCATGCATACATCCTTATGTGAAGGGTCATAACTGCATTGCACAATGAAAGTCCAACCATCATGTGCATAGTTTGCAGATTCTTTGTTTTTTGCATTGGATGTTGATGCATCAGCCACTACAGCCATACCTAAGTCTTTCTTTTTCTCCTTCTCCAGCCATTTCTTGCACTCATTAATGTAGTGCCAGGTTTCTTGCAATAGTTACATTTTTCCTTTTTCTTTGGCTTATCGCCTTCCTTGTCTATAGACTTGCCCAATGACTATGATTTCAGATTGTAGCTACCCTTAGGAAAGGATTTACCTTTACCTCTTTGTTTACTATGGCAGCAAAAGCCTAATCTCCTGTACGCATGGCAGATCTGTTTTGTCTAGATTTCTCTTCTTGCAAGAGCATAAAAACCAACTCCTCAAACTTCAAGGCATTTGGATTGCCTTTCATCATGAGTCTTATGGTAGAAGTAAAACCTTGATCTAAGTCCGGAAATGCATTCAAGATAGTAGGAGCTAATGAATTGTTAGGATATATTTTATCAACACTCAACTACTCCTTAAAATCCTTGATTTTTCTAAGAAAATTGTCCATGGAGTCTCCCTCATCCATATGCTCTGACTCTAATTTCTTTCTTATATAGGCAACACATGCTTCATGACATACATGGTACAATGACACAAGTGCATCCCAAGCATGTTTAGTAGTCCTACATGACCAAATGTGAGAAATAATACTCCTTTTAATTGAAAAAGCAAGCAACACATGTGTTTGCGCATTTCTTCCATCCCACTTTGTTTTTCTTGTGTAGGAGATATGTTATGATGTGGCAATGCACCATGTGAAACTAAGTCCGTGTCTGCAGCAGATGTGCCTTCTACATCATGTTCATGAGAAGAACTAGGAAGTTTCTCAATGTAATATTCCTCCCCAGCCCTCAAGATGCCTAGTTTCTTCCCGTGTAAATAATCCCCTTTTTAGAATAATAAAAGATCTTGTTTCTACCTGTTTTGGCCTAGAGAGAGAAAATATTCTAGAGAGAGATAACTCAGTTTTTAGATATCTTTGGATGGAAAAATATCCTTTCTTATTAAACTAAATTCTCCCAAAACAGAAGTTTAAAAAGAATTTCCTAAGGTGCATTAGAAATAAATTATAATCTGCTTAAAAGGCCTTAGCCTAAGGATCCAAATTTTTTGAAAATTTTGGATTAAGGTTTTGAGGGACCAATTAGATTAATTAAAATGTAGGGAGGAGATAAATTGAAGAAATAAAGAAAAACCCCCCAAAAATGAGAAAATACTCACATAAGATGAAGAGTGGACTAAGGACCAAGAAAAATAGTTAAAAAACTGATTTTTGACACCTCAAAATGGGGATTCCCCCTCATGAAGGAGACACCTTTTTTTTCTCATCATTGCTTTCCATTTTAAATCAATAAAATGAGATATTTCATCTCTCCTCTCTCCTAATTCAAGTCTAGTTCCAAAAAGTAAGCTGAACTAACCAAAAAATAGTTAAAAATTGACCAAACTGATCTGGAAAATTCTAGAATCAGTTTGCTTGTTCGAGGCTCACTTTTTCCTATAAACAGAAGCCTCCCCCTTTGTAAAAGCTTAATAGTGTTTATGCATTGTTACTCTACTCCTCCCCAGAGCCAAAAACATTGAATTCATTTGATAATTCACTTTTTTTTTACTAACTCCTCTACAAAGAATTGGTGGCCACTCTTGATCCAAACAAGAGTAGAACCCTCAATCCCTCAAGCCAAAGGAAAGCTCACAAAACTCCATGTAAGTTATTAATTCTACTTTTTTTTTATTCTAATCTATGGTTTTCTGAATTCTTTGCTTTTTAATGTGATTATGGATTATAAGCCTTGATGAAAAGGCTTCCCCCATTAAGAATTTCAGCCTTTCTTTATCCTAAAATGAGTAACAAATAAATTGAGTTAAACTTTTCCTATTGATTACTCTTTAGAAGTGAAAAATTGATTAGATTAGAGTGCTTTATTTCATCTTGGGATAAATTTTAAAGTAAATTTAGAATGTAAAAATTAAAAAATGGTCAGCCATACAAAGGAGGTTATGGCAAAATTTTCTTAAATTTTATGGAAATAAGTTTTATCTTTATGTTATTCAAAAAGAATAATCCCCACCGTTTGTGCATTCTAAAAGAAATTCTTTTTATTATAAAAGTGCCTTATATTCAAATTCTATGCATAGAAAGATGCATATTGGATATTTTTTATTATAGAAGTGTTATTTTCATTAGATTCAATTTCTATGCATAGAAAGATGCATATTGGATATTTTTATTATTATAAAAGTGTTATTTTCATTAGATTTAATTTCTATACATAGAAAGATGCATAATGGATATTTTTTTATTATAAAAGTGTTATTTTCATTAGATTCAATTTCTATGCATAGAAAGATGCATATTGGATATTTTTTTTATTATAAAAGTGTTATTTTCCTTAGATTCAATTTCTATGCATAGAAAGATGCATATTGGATATTTTTTTATTATAAAAGTGTTATTTTCCTTAGATTCAATTTCTATGCATAGAAAGATGCATACTAGATATTTTTTAATTATAAAAGTGTTATTTTCATTAGATTCAATTTCTATGCATACAAAGATGCATACTGGATATTTTTTTATTATAAAAGTGTTATTTCCTTAGATTCAATTTCTATGCATAGAAAGATGCATATTGGATATTTTTTATTATAAAAGTGTTATTTTTCTTAGATTCAAATTCTATGCATAGAAAGATGCATATTGGATATTTTTTATTATAAAAGTGTTATTTTCATTAGATTCAATTTCTATGCATAGAAAGATGCATATTGGTAATTTTTTTTATTATAAAAGTGTTATTTTCATTAGATTCAATTTCTATGCATAGAAAGATGCATATTGGAAATCTTTTTATTTTAAAAGTGTTATTCCTATTAAATTAATTTTATGCATGAATAGATGCATAAAGAATTTTTATATCAAAATTAGATTCTCTTTAATTCTATGTTTAATTTCCATGAATATTTGATAAATGAATAAGTAAATACTCTGAGAGAGAAAATTCTATTGTTTCATATTCACTCAGTTTGTAAAATTCTATCGTTTCATATTCACTCGGTTTGTAAAATTCTATCGTTTCATATTCACTCGGTTTGTAAAGAGAAAATTCAAGAAATCTATCGAAGTCAAAGTATTCAGATAAATGATTAATTTATTCCTCATCAGAATTCGTGATATAATATGGATAGAATGTATGTGATGGGATGGTTATGAGAATGTATGTGGTGGTATGAATGAACGAATGTGATAGATATGAATGAATGAGATGTGATGGGTGTAAATGGATGTGATGTAATTGAATGTGATGGACGAGAATTGATGTGGTGTCATGTGAATTGTGATGTGAATGATTATGATGTGATGAGAAAGGGAATACAGATGAAATAAATGAGGAATGATTTGGAACAATGTGGAAAGACGAGAGTTCGCTATAGAAACTGTATTTATGACCTGTTTTTTTAAAATGACTGTTTTATGTCAAGAATGCTGGGGAAGCATTTTGACCGTTTCCTAATCTGATAAAGTTACAACAGCTAACGGAGAGTCAATGGAGGACGTCTCGCGTAGCAAGGTCGGCCGAGGTCTTGACCAGCCGCGATCAACTAAGAAGCCAAAAATGTCAAAAATTGATGAAGTAGCAGTAAAAGGTTGAAATTGTGTGATAAATTCATACAAATTGTTATTCAGACTGAAATTCATAAATTGGTAATTGGGTCTTCAGATAGAAGTACTGCAATTATATGGAATCCCTGACTTTCTTGAGACCTAGACATGATGGTATTTACCTTATAATTTCAAAGATCGTGACTACCCGTATATACCAAGGGTATAACTGCAGCTCTTTACTGGCAGTATATATACGAGTAAATCTAAGATCCTGAAATTATAAGCAAAAATGCTATCCAGATGATGAATTCGAATGTGGTTGATATGATTTTAAAATTTTGGTTGAGAACTGATGAGTTGATTTAGATTCTGATTGAAAAATGATGATTCCTGAATTTTGGTTGAAATGTAATAAGCTGAACAAAACCACAATGAGGATGAATGGTACGAGTCCCTGTGATGATGTTCATAACTAGAATGACGATAATGGCTTCAACAAATCACTATGAGATTAGTGGATTGTGCTGACAAATTGCTACTGTTAACACTTGACCCAGTGGATCAAGTTAAGGGATGACAAATAAAAAAATCTGTATAATTGAAATTCCCATGGAGGACTGTTCAGATGGAAATTTTGGTCTAATGGACCATTATTGTGTTAAAGATATGAATGAGATGTTCTAGATGAATTGTTATCCGCCAATAATGAGTTCTATATGAATATCTTTATCCCATGATTCTATGAGGAACTGACCAATCTAAAGAACCCCAGAATCAGTTGAATCTAAAATCGGATTTGAATCATAAATAAAGGGACTTAACAAGAATTTTCGTATTGATAGGAGCATGGATCGAGGTCATCGTGGTAGAAATGATAACCCCCAACTCAACGAGGAAGAGCTCGACTTGGATGTTCGTAAAACTCTTCATAGATCGCAGCCTGGACCTTTCAAGGGTGAAGGGGAAAACTTGGGTGAGGCTGTGGAAAAGTAGATCGAAGCAATGGAAGAGTATTTCGATGTCACCGGGTACAATGAGAAGAGCAAAATGGCTCTTGCAAGATTGAAGATAGTAGAAACAGCCAGAGTGGCATGGAGAAACCACTGTGAGACAAATCGTCTGGATCGGAATACCTAGACATGGAATGATCTCAAAAATTACCTAAGCTGTCCTCCCAGCTTTTTGAAAACAAAGATGAACGAATTCTTAGAGTTAACCCAAGGGAGCAGAATTATTGAATTATATCACCAAGCGTTCGCTCTCCTCCTCAAATTCTCGCCACCCCACTGGATGAAGAGCAGCTGATGGCCAGGTTCATTCGGGGACTGAACAAACCTTTGAATATCCTGGTGAAGAATGCCAAGCCAGTTTCCATGGCTGTGCGGATGGCAAAGAATTTCACCAAGGCCTTTCATGACAAAGTCCCGCCGAAGCCAGCACCATCACCTTTCAAAAGGTTTTTAATTCTAGAAGGAGATTCCAACCTTCCACCGCCTAAAAGATATCAGGGTCAAGCCCAGGATATGGGAAGTTCCAGAATGGAAGAAATGTCCTTTTCCCGAAACTCAATCCCCTGGAATTCAACTTCAGAAGTTCCACCCTTGAACAAGGGAGTGAAATGCTATAACTGTCAAGGATTTGGACATCACAGTATGGATTGCCCAACACCTTTTGGATTAAGGTTTTCGGGGCAGGGAAATCAGGGATCAAGATTCCAGTCTTCAGCTCCTTCCTTCCAGAGTAACCAAGTTTCTTTCTGCCACAATCAAGAAAATCCTAGAGGTAGACCCTCTAACCAACCCGCAGTCTCAATCCAAAGTAATGCAAGACCTCCGGAATAGGGGAAGGCAAAGAGAGATATTTCCAAATCGACCGTCCACTTCCAAGGTAGTAACGCTGGAAGTAATTGAAGAAGAAGAAGAAGATGAAAGAGATCATACTCCACCTGCGAGATGAGGACATCTCGCGTTTTTCAAGTGGGAGAGAATGTAAGATTCCTCCCCAGCCCTCAAGATGTCCAGTTTCTTTCCTTGTAATCAATCCCCTTTTTAGAATAAGAAAAGATCTTGTTTCTACCTGTTTTGGTGCCCAAGAGCATTAGGAATTTTTTAGACCCAAAGAGGGCCTCTTGGATTAACTTTTGATTAGGAATGGACCAATAGGAAGAGGGATGGGTGCACATTTTTGACTTCTTTGACCCTAGGGGACCTAGGCTTTCGTTTGCTAATGGGGCCTAATCACTACTCTTGTCCCCCTACCTCTTGGGCCCAAACTTAGAGGTCCCCCCACCTAGAATCGTGCAGATTAAAAACCCAAAAAATTAAAAAAAATTAATTTTTTTCCAAAAGTGTGTTTTCCCTCTCAAACTTCCCCCCAACATACTCTAGGTTTGGAAAGCTCATTTTGAACCTCTTTCTTCCTCTTCTAAGCTCTCCATTGCTGCAGAAACTCCATACCTCTCAAGATCTCCCTCCTTGTCAAGCTCCCTCAGTCTCAAGCTCCCTCTCCCTCTTTCTTCCTTTTCTAAGCTCTCCATTGCTGCAGAAACTCCATCCCTCTCAAGCTCTCCCTCCTTCTCAAGCTCCCTCCCTCTCAATCTCCCTCCCTCTCTCTCTCTCTCTCTCTCTCAAGCTCCCTCCCTCTCCATTGCTGGAGAAACTCTATCCCTCTTTAGTCTACTCTAGGTTCAAGAAGCCTATTCTCAAACTCTAACCCTCTTTTAAGCTTTCCATTGCTACACTGAAAACCCTGAACTTTCTCTCCTCTCCACTCCTCTGTTGTAAAACAAGCTTTTCTTTTCCCTTCTTCTCTTTTCTTACCGCCATGGCCTCTTCCAGTAATGTGAGAAGACCTAGGGAGAAGGTGGAAGAGCTTGTGCTGCATAACACAAGAGATGAGAATGGAGTTTGGGCTCCAACAAGATTCACGGTTGGGGCTTAGGTCTACATGCAGCCAAGCTCTAAGGGACCACATCGAGTGCGTCAACTGGGGAATATGCTACATCATTGGAAGGGGCGGCTACAAGGCTTCAAGCATACTAAGAAGGAAGGACTGGTTGCCATAGTGCAACATGTGTATACCCTTGGAGACCTGTACATTCAAGGCCATTGACCAAGGTTTCCTTCAAATTGTCATTGTAACATAAACACAGCTTTAACAACATGCTAATATTGGATTTTTGTTTCAAATTTTCTTATGATTCTCCATTTTCTTATGTCTCTGTAGATATTTTCCCCTCTAATTATGTTGATGAGGAACAACCACTCCAAAGCCTCACTGGAGTTTTCTATGCTATGCATGCAGGCAATGTTTGTATCTCAAAGCCCAAGTGATCTTCTATAGAACAATATCTTTTTCTTTTCTCACTCATATTTTGTAGATAAAAAACCAGGTTTATTTGGCAAGCTAGAAGAGATCCCCAACCCCCCTCTTAACAATCCCGAATGGCCCAAACCTGATGCTTGGACCATCTTATGCTTAAAGTTTAAGATGGTAAGTGATATCAAGACATCACTCAAGTTTTCAAAGGAATCTAGGTCAGTAGGGCTAAATTGGTTTTGTCCTTTTTACATGTTTTTGTGCACATGTTCAATTCCATGCCAATGCACCAAACAAAAACAATGTATATTTGTAAGGAGAGGTACGATATGACCTCATTCAAGGATTACTAGGAGAGGGTTGGGAGGTTAATGAGGGGTCACATCAAGGTGATGTGTACAAGTGCAATGTAGTAGATTCTACAGTGTCTTTCAGGTTCTTGAAGGCATGCTCTATTTTGTACATGCATCTGCACTACCAAAGATGGATGCAAAAGCACGGGACATGGATCCCACTTCAAGCCTCAGAAGAAGAAATTATGCCTATTGAGGTAGCTGTGATGATGCAAAATGGATGGATTGAGCGAGTGGTAGCAAGCAAGCATTGGAGCCTAGCAGACCTGCATCAACACTTTAGCATCATGGGCTTTGACAATGTGGAAGAGTCAAGTTTCAAGTTGATGAGAAGAAAGGTATATCTGATTCCACTACATGTCTAGAATTAACCCTTACACTTTCTGTTATTGTGCCACTTTCTATATTTTTACAGATTGGGAAGCGTAAGGAGGGGACAACCATGGTCTCACAATCATGGCGAATGGGGGACCTTCAATTTTCAGCAGAGCAAGGTGCATAGCCCTACCAACACATAGTAGGCATGTGGAAGAGCTTGAAGATGAATTGAGTATATGGGAAAATAGCCTCTGTTTTGATGCACGTGAGGGGCAAGAGTTTCAGGATCGAGGTGAAGGCAATGACAAGCTTTCAAGTCAACAAGGAGATGGAGATCAACATGAAGTAAATGTCACAAGAGGGGAAAAAAATGAAGACATTATAACAATTTTAGATTAGATGACATGCTTGTAATTTTGTAGCAGGCTCTTTTTTAACCAATCTTTATTTAATTGAAATCTTAATATTCTTGCAAACTATAATTTTTTCGTCTAGCGGTCTAGTGTGAAAAGGCCAAACTTTAAATTTTAACTATAAATAGCCAAAGGTGCCTTCTTTCTCATTTTCACGCGATAGAAACTAAGCACGAGCTCACACTATCTCTTTGCATTCACATGGCTACCCACTTTGACAACTTCTGTGAGTTCCTCTCCACCACCCTGTGGGTGGGCAAGAGCGAGCTCTTTGTCATGTTCTCTCGTGAAGTCGACTTTGAAAAGTCGCTCGCCCTTGCGTCCCAACATTATGAGAAGCGATTGCATACATGGAGCAATACTTGGCTCCCCACTCCATCTCCTTTTCCCATTGCCCCAATGATCGATGGGTGCCTGTTGAGCTGCTTAAGTACATTCAACAATATCCCGCCCCTACATCCAGTGCCTTGAACGCTTCATTGACATCTACATCCCCGCAGGAGCTTACTATACCTTCAATAAGCAGGAGGTGAAGAGGTTGGGAGGAAGGGCAATTCAGGAACTAGGTTCCTCTCGTGGCTCACCACTTTTGCATTCCTCATCAGCGATGAGGATTCGGATGAGGAGGTAGAGATAAATGCATTGCAGTTGGCAGGGTATTTGAGGGATGACCAGGAAGTAAAGGTAGTAGGAGAACGAGTGCTGGTGTAGAAGAGCAACTTGCATCAGAGCACTTTCCAGATGGTGCACAATCTGCAACTGAACAGCCCACTGTAGTAGAAGATGCCAGGCCATCTTCCCCACACAAGGAGAGCAAGGTGCTGCCAGAGCTTGAGATCAATCTCTTGAGCACCATTGTGGTGGAAGGTGAAGAATATTTCTTCATGACCTTGAAAAGGCAACTGGCTTGAGAATGGATGAATGCTTGGGCATTATATGCACGCGATGTGAGGTGGACCTTGATACGTCCAACCTCGGTCCTCACCTAGATCATGCTATATTACCCCTTGGAGAATCTATTGCAGAGACAATTGCTTTGGTCAAAGAAAATGTGGTTGAGACCGCGGAGCAAGCCCTAGTTCCAGAGGAGGAATTCACAACCTTACAAGACAAGCTAGAGGCTGAAAAGGATACCCTTGCCTACTACTGGAGTGATGGAGGAGACCAAAGCACCAAAAAAGAATGAGGCTAAGTCCTCGATTGACCTCTCTGCCCCCCCCCACCAGCACTTTGGCAAAAGAAGACATTGAGCAAGAGGTAATAATCAACCTTTTACAACCTAGAAACATTTGTAATTATGTATAAGAAAATATTTTGATTTTTCCTTTGATTGCAGAGGGTGGTTAAAATTATCGCATTTGCTGGGAGAGGCGGTGGCAGCAGAGACCAGGCCAAGGTCCATGGACATGATGCTGCATTGGCGCACTATCTTGGTCGACTTCTTGTGGATGGCATCGCCATTATCCACCACAGGGACTACACCCCTCAATCTGCCTTCACTCTCTTCTTTTTGAAAGCCCTCTCTAAGGTGCTCTGTGTAGCCTCTATGGCACACAGAGCACCAAATGTATAGTTCTGATTTAAAAATCCCTTGCCTTCGATGTTTTTGGTTCTAGATTTAGGGGTAAGCTTCTTGCTCGTATAGGTATAGCCAAAAGCATAGGCATAGAGGATCCCCAAGAAATAGCCCAATCACTCCTTAAGGACACTCTGTGCAATAACAAGAGAAGGAAGCTCAATATTGTAAGAAAGCTTTTGTAAAGATGATGTATCACTTCTTATTATGAATACAATATAATTTTTACAAACTTATTTTCATCAAGTATATCATTGAGAAAGGCCTGCATGTGTGTGCGCTGGTGTTGGTGTGGGAGGAGGGTTGGACTCTGGCGATCCCATTGGGCGTGTCCTAGAATCCAAGGGGTCACTCTCTTCCGTGGTGTGGCCAGTATGTGGTTGTTGGGTGCCTTGCACTTTGTTTTGTGAAGGCATGGTAACACGTGCGGTGTTCTTGGTGCGTGCCATATCCATGTACGACTATGCTAACATGGTGATGTGCCGGTGTCCTTACATGGGTGTCTACGTAGATCTTGAGCTCAAGCTCTCTAAAAAAGTGAAATGAAAATGAAGTGAGAGAAGGAACTATTAATAGTAAGGAAAAAAAACCTAACTAAACTTATTTTCTTAGCCTTATTACATCTAGATTTATGCTGGTGCGTGCACAACCCAATGCCTCCCTTGTCTCCTCATTCGTGCACGCCAAACACCATGCCTATGGGGAGCATTGGTCTGCAACCATTCAAGCCGAGCATGACTTTTTGCAGCCTTGCGTGCCTCTTGTGCAAGGAATACGAATGTGTAAATCAACCTTCCGTTTTCTAGCTTCACAAGGGGCTACACACACAGCTTGCAAAGGCTCCATAGCTAAGCAGAGGAAGAAGCTAAAGCAGAGAGATCCTCATAGGGGAGAGAGAGAGAGAGAGAGAGAGAGAGAGAGAGAGAGAGGGAGAGAGGGAGTGAGTGAGAGAGACTGTTAAAACTTTGCTGTTGCAGGTTTAACACAAATCCGATTTTCTATGTAGAAAATGATATTTTTGATATACAAATATACTAACATGGAGTTTTTTATCAATAAATTAAAAAATAATAATTTTGGGATCCCCACAATTTCGGGATCTCATGGGGATGTAGTGGTACCTGACAGTTAGTTATGTTTATGGGGTTGTGGGGACCTGACAGTTAGTTATGGATGTACTGGCTCTTGACAGGCTTCTGACGTGACCCTTGAATTACAAGCTTTTTGGAGGAAAAAATTTATTTTCATCATACATATTGGTTGGGTGGTGTTTTTTCCACCTCAAAATGTTTTTAAAAAAAAATTAAAAAACTACTTTTTGGGGCCCACCTAAATACGAGAATGTTTTGCTGATGTGGAAGGGAGGTATGGTGGGAGTTAATGAGAAAGGAGATTTCAAACTGACAAGAAAGATTCAATTTGTAGAGAGTGAAGATAAAAAATTCAAAAAGTAAGAGAGAAAGTATGAGAAAAGTCAAAAAGTAAGAGAGAGAGTATGAGAATATTCCCTTTAAAAAGTGAAACTAGGGGGTATGGATGATGTGGCAAGGTAAAAAATAGGGGTCATCATAGCCTTTGTCTCCCTTAAGCCTAGCTTTTTAAGCTCTAATCCCTTAAAATTAGGAATCCTTAGGAGGCCCTTTTTGGATCCAAAAAAATCCTAATGGAGAGAAAATGTTCTAGAGAGAGGTAACTCAGTTTTTAGATATCTTTGGATGGGAAAATATCCTTTCTTATTAAACTAAACTCCCCCGAAACAGAAGTTTAAAAAGAATTTCCTAAGGTGCATTAGAAATAAATTATAATCTGCTCAAAAGGCCTTAGCCTAAGGGTCCAGATTTTTTGAAAATTTTGGATTAAGGTTCTGAGGGACCAATTAGATTAATCCAAATGTAGAGAGGAGATAAATTAAAGAAATAAAGAAAAACCCCCCAAAAATAAGTAAATACTCACATAAGATGAAGAGTGGACTAAGGACCAAGGAAAATAGTTAAAAATTTTGATTTTTGACACCTCAAAATGGGGATTCCCCCGGCACCTTTTTTTTCTCATCATTGATTTTCATTTTAAATCAATAAAATGAGATATTCATCTCTCCTCTCTCCTAATTCAAGTCTAGTTCCAAAAAGTAAGCTGAACTAACCAAAAATAGTCAAAAATTGACCAAACTGATCTGGAAAATTCTAGAATCAGCTTGCTTGGTTTGAGGCTCACTTTTTCCTATAAATAGAAGCCTCTCCCTTCGTAAAAGCTTAATAGTGTTTACGCAAAGTTACTCTACTCCTCCCCAGAGCCAAAAACATTGAATTCACTTGATAAATCACTTTTTTTTTTACTAACTCCTCTACAAAGAATTGGTGGCCACTCTTGATCCAAACAAGAGTAGAACCCTCAATCCCTCAAGCCAAAGGAAAGCTCACAAAACTCCATGTAAGTTATTAATTCTACTTTTTTTTAATTCTAATCTACGATTTTCTGAATTCTTTGCTTTTTAATGTGATTATGGATTATAAGCCTTGATGAAAAGGCTTCCCCCTTCTCTTCATTAAGAATTTCAGCCTTTCTTTATCCTAAAATGAGTAACAAATAAATTGAGTTAAACTTTTCCTATTGATTACTCTTTAGAAGTGAAAAATTGATTTGATTAGAGTGCTTTATTTCATCTTGGGATAAATTTTAAAGTAAATTTAGAATGTAAAAATTGAAAAATGGTCAGCCATACAAAGGAGCTTATGGCAAAATTTTCTTAAATTTTGTGGAAATAAGTTTTATCTTTATGTTATTCAAAAAGAATAATCCCCACCGTTTGTGCATTCTAAAAGAAATTCTTTTTATTATAAAAGTGTAATTTTTCTTAGATTCAAATTCTATGCATAGAAAGATGCATATTTGATATTTTTTATTATAAAAGTGTTATTTTCATTAGATTCAATTTCTATGCATAGAAAGATGCATATTGGATATTTTTTTATTATAAAAGTGCTATTTTCATTAGATTCAATTTCTATGCATAGAAAGATGCATATTGGATATTTTTTATTATAAAAGTGCTATTTTCATTAGATTCAATTTCTATGCATAGAAAGATGCATATTGGATATTTTTTTATTAAAAAAGTGTTATTTTCATTAGATTCAATTTCTATGCATACAAAGATGCATATTGGATATTTTTTTATTATAAAAGTGTTATTTTTCTTAGATTCAATTTCTATGCATAGAAAGATGCATACTGGATATTTTTTTATTATAAAAGTGTTATTTTCATTAGATTCAATTTCTATGCATAGAAAGATGCATATGGGATATTTTTTTATTATAAAAGTGTTATTTTTCTTAGAGTCAATTTCTATGCATAGAAAGATGCATATTGGATATTTTTTTATTATAAAAGTGTTATTTTCCTTAGATTCAATTTCTATGCATAGAAAGATGTATATTGGATAATTTTTTATTATAAAAGTGTTATTTTCATTAGATTCAATTTCTATGCATAGAAAGATGCATATTGGATATTTTTTATTATAAAATAGATTAAATTTCTATGCATAGAAAGATGCATATTGGATATTTTTTTATTATAAAAGGGTTATTTTCATTAGATTCAATTTCTATGAATAGAAAGATGCATATTGGAAATCTTTTTATTTTAAAAGTGTTATTCCTATTAGATTGATTTTATGCATAAATAGATGCATAAAGAATTTTTATATCAAAATTAGATTCTCTTTAATTCTATGTTTAATTTCCATGAATATTTGATAAATGAATAAGTAAATACTCTGAGAGGGAAAATTCTATTGTTTCATATTCACTCGGTTTGTAAAGAGAAAATTCAGGAAATCTATCGAAGTCAAAATATTCAGATAAATGATTAATTTATTCCTCATCGAAATTCGTTGATTAATTTAGAAATTAGTTAAGTGAATATTCAATGAATGAAATTCAGTAAATTAGTAATTGAAATATCATCCCCTTTTTCAAGAAAGATAATTCAGGAAGAAAAAGAAATGTGAGGAAATAGAAGTGATGAGATGTGTGATGTGAATCAGATAGATGTGAATGAAGGGATGAATAGATGTGATGTGAATAGAGGTGATGAGATGTGAGGTAAATAGATGTGAAGAGATGTGTGATGTGAATCAGATAGATGTGAATGAAGGGATGAATAGATGTGATGTGAATAGAGGTGATCCAATGATGCCATAGATGTATATACCGATGAAGGAATGATTGGAAATAAAGATTCAATTGGAGATTTTGAGGATTATGACCAGTGATACTATGGTTTCATCAAATGATTGTTTTAAAGACAGCTGATTCTGTGAAAAAGGTAATTTCATATTGGGTGTGTAAGTGGTGTGACTAGTTTTAAGTTTGCATGAAAATCCGGCTAGGGGGCCTGGGAACTCTTTTCCCTGGTACCCGAGACAAAACCTAACCAAATTCTTAATTGGATTCCATCACTATAGTGGTTGGGCGGTTGGCTAACCCATGGGACTGGATGGGGTTAGGTGGACTGATGGATCCCTAAATTGAGACTCAATTCTGTTATGGTACGATAGATGAAGTAAATCCCATACAAAAATTGTTCTATGGAAAAGAATCAACGGCTGTGCCTCTCAATGAGAAAAAAAGCGTTGGTCTCTATGATCCAAGTGCAATCTTTCCCTGATCTGACTATGGGACTTATGGGTTCGGTTAGATCAGTTTAGTAATTAAGACTTTTTGACTACGTTAGCGAAAATTTATCCTGGAGGAATCGCCCGTGCTTTCCGGGCAATTGGAAGTTTTTCCGGGTTCGATTTTGGAAGAACCGATGGATTAGTCTCTTGTCCGGATATCCGTGGGGGGCGAGGCCCCGAGTGAGGGACCTTGGCCCACGCAAGAAGTGCTACTTCCGCTGCTAGTGGCCCTGAATTCGTTATGCGGTGGGGACATGGACCTTACACTCAATACCAACCACAACATTCCATAGCCCTTTGGCTACCAATATACGTTGCATCATATAGGAACATAACGGGTAATTGGTCTCGTCAAGCTTATCCTCATTAGCGGATAACATCTAAAATACATCACTGTCTGCCATTTTTTATAATACCCAAGCAAGTAATCGAACCATCGTGGAGATGGATTGATGCATGCTGGAAGGGAAAGGGTTACAAGATACTTGCTGGGATGAATCAGTAAATCAACACAATGGTTTACATCCTCAATCGAACCTACACAAAGGCGCTCAAGGGTATCACACCGCAAGAGGCCTACTTTGGTAAGAAACCTTCAATGTCTCATTTCAAAACATTTGGCTATGAATGTTATGTGCCAGATGCATCTAGGAAGAAACTTGATGCCAAAAGCAAGAAGTGTATCTTTCTTGGATACAATTAAGAGTCAAAGGCCTATCAACTCTATGATCTAGAGGTGAAGAAGATAATCATCACTAGCCGAGATGTGGTGTTTGTGGAGCAGCCATACTCAATGGAGGTGATAGGTTCATCCACTCTATCATCAGCCCAAAGAAATAATCCATCGTGAGCCCAACCCACTAGCTAGATTTCCTCTCAAGGAGGAGGATTTTTTAGAGTACGAAGACTCTTACACATCACACCAGCCTACTCCTACAACACACGGAGAACCATTTCCAAAGTGGGCACAGCAGCTCTTTGATGAGCATAACCCAATTCCTAAGATATCAAAATCTTCAGTAAATGGACCATACAGATCAAGGAGAATAGAGGAGCAGAGAAGAGCATGTGATGATCAACATGGCCTTGATGGGGCTAAGATAATGGGAACAGTGAATGAGCCATCCACCTTGGACGAAGCCTTAGCACATCCAAATTGGAAAGCCGCGATGCAATCTGAGTATGACAGCCTCATAAAAAATAATACTTAGGAGCTAGGTGATCGACCACCAAACATAAAGGTAATTGGTACCAAATGGGTTTGGAAAGCTAAGTATAAGATTGATGGCTCACTTGAAAAATACAAAACTAGGTTGGTTGCACATGGATTTTCACAGGTGGAGGGTTTCGACTTTGCTGAAACCTTTGCTCCCATAGCTCGCATAACAACTATCAGGGCGGCACTTGCCTTGGTTGCTCATAAACAATGGCCAATTTTTCACAAGGATGTCAAATCAGCATTTCTAAATGGACATATCAAGGAGGAGGTATATGTAGCTTAGCCACCAGGTTTTGAGATGCCTAGATCAAAAAACAAAGTTTACAAGGTGAAGAAGGCTTTGTATGGGCTGAAAGAGGCCCCAAGGGCACTATGTCACAGGATAGACAAAATTTTCAAAAATATTGGGTTTACTAGAAGTGCTTCTGATGCTAACTTGTATGTTCTAAAAAGGCATGGCAAGATTGCTTTGGTTGTCCTATATGTAGATGACTTGAACATCGCATGTGATAATCGCATGTGATAATGAAGAAATGATACAGCAAGCAATGGATATACTTAGCCATGAGTTTGAGATGACAAACTTGGGTCTTATCTCAAACTTGGGTCTTATGCATTTTTGTTTGGGAATTGAGGTCTGCTGGCAGGAGTCAGGTAAGATCTTCATATCGCAGTAGAAGTATGCTT